>NC_050573.1:298886571-300086571 GCF_011100635.1 Trichosurus vulpecula | reverse complement strand
AGAGAAGTGAGCAGAGGTAGCCTGAGCTCCCCATAAAATAGTGATCTTGGGCCAGAACTCACCAATTAAAGAAGGAACTACTAAAGCAGTGGTAGAGAAGTGGAGGTAACTCTAGGTTCTTGAGGGCTATACTAGTAGACTAGTCTGGTAGTTCCTACATCAAGCTGGAAATATTTTAAATATGGGTATGGGAACATATTACACACCTTTGTTGGGATCCCATGACTGGTAAGCCAAGTATACCATAGGGAATAGGAGCAAACTCAGAACATATTGTCAAGGACAGAGCAAGACCCTATAATACAGTCTTAATTCAACTCTTTAATGTACTAAGTGCCTAAGAATCCAGTTAAGATGTACTTAATGTTCAAGACTTTCCCAGGGACACATTATTGAATGAGATCCCTTCCCCAACAGCCCTATGATAAACATCCCTTAGATGAGTAGCTATTGTAACCTTCTAGCTGTTTAGTGAAATTGTGTGATAAAATTTGCAATGGTGCATTCCCCCCACAAGTAAGTGATTACCCAGCAGCTATCTCCAAAGAGAGCCTCCTGTCCTACTTTGACCCTAGTCTGTTGCCCTTGTAGGCTACAGTGAATCCAAGGAATAAACCCGAGCATCAAGGAACTTTTCCTGAGTAATAGGCTTCATGGCTAGCATTCCCTTATAGTACCAGACCCCACGACCTTGATAATGAATCTGTACTGATAAATAATAATAATAATAATAATGATAGCTATAAACTATACAGTGTCCCAAAAATATTAGTGAAGATTTAAGCTTTAACAAACTTAACATTCTACTAACTTTTGGAATGTACTATATAAATAATAATAATTATTATTAATAAACTTATTAATTACAACATGTAAATTGTTATATATAATTATTTTAAATATAAACTGAATTGTTTATATTATAATTTATATAATATTTATATGTAATTTACATGATTAATAATTACTAGTTATATATTTATAATAATCATGTTTATTAAAGCTTAAAACTGGACTAAGAATTTTGGGACACCCTGTACATGGTTTTAAGATTATAAAGAACTATACATATCATTTGATCCTCACAACAACCTTGGGTGGGGGTAGGGGCTATTATTGTCCTCATTTTACAGATGAGGAAATTGAGACTGAGAAAAATTAAGTGAATTGTCCAGGGTCACATAGCTAGTAAGTATCTAATGTAGGATTTGAACACGGGTTTTCCTGACTCCCAGTCCAACACTATTCACTGAGTCATCTCTTGCTGCATTCTTGAATGAATTCTGAAGAGTTAGCTTCATTTAGGGAGTTATCGATATCTGTTTCACTAGCTTTTAGGCCCTTTCTAAAGAAAAACAAAAAAACTTCCCTTAGTATAAAGGAGCTAATCATTAAACAACTCTTGTTCTACAAGAGGAATTCTTGTCCCAACTAGGTAGCAACTAGGTAGCATAGTGGATGAAGTATTCAGTCCAGAGTTAGGAAGACTTGAGTTCTCAAATCAACTGTAAAGGGAAGATGTGATCCACTTCCAGGGAAAGAACTGATAAATAGAAGCATGCATAGTATGATTCTACATATATCCATAAATCAGTGTCAAATGGTGGCCTTTTCTAGTACAGGGTGGGGAGGGAGGAAGGGAGATAATTCAGAACTTAAAATCTAACAAAAAATTTAAATTACATTAAAAAGACCTGAGTTCAAATCTAGCCCCAGATATTTACTGGCTGTGTGAAGTTGAGCAAGTCACTTAATCTCTGTTTGCCTCAGTTACTTCAATTGTAAAATGAGGATTATAGTACTATCTATCGCCTATGGTTACTATGAGAATCAGATGAGATAACATATGTAAAGCACTTATCACAGTGTCTGGTATATAATAAGTGCTTAATAAATGCTAAGTCATTAATTAAATGCTAGGGCAACTAGTGGCACCATAGATAGGGTGCCCAGCCTGGAGTCAGGAAGACTCATCTTCATGAGTTCAGATCTGGCCTCTACTAACTATATGACTGGGCAAGTCACTTAACCTTGTTTGCCTCAGTTTCCTCATCTGTAAAATTAGCTGGAGAAGGAAATGGCAAATCGCTCCAGTATCTTTGCCAAAAAAAAACCCTCAAATGGAGTCATGAAGAGTCAGACACGGCTGAATAACAACTATTGTTACAGGCAACATAAATACAGCACGGAGGAACACCAAAACTGACAGAGAAATTTAGCTAGGTGACCAGATTCACCAGAATCATCCTGATATAATCAGCTCTATAACCACATTATAAGGGCCACTATTTCAAAAGCTAGTCTCCCCCTGCTTTTGAAATGTTGTCTTCAGGAAATCTCAGAGCTGGAAAAGGGTTAATGCCCTCGAGGGGTTATTGACAGCCGCTCCTTAACTCAAATCTAACTAACTCTTGGTATTCCCCTCCCAAAAAATTGCTCTATGCTGTTTTTTAAACAAAGTAATTGTTAGAAATTACTTATTTTAGCACCTGAGAGACAGTGTAGTGTAACAATGAACATTGGTACAGATAACTCAGCTTGATTAGTAACTGTCGTCTCCCCCATAGAATAAAAGTTCTTTGAGAGGAGGGACTGTTACTTTTATGTACTTTGGGTGCCTTGTGTCGGGGCCAGCACGTGTTGCTGTTGTTTTTCAGGTGTGTATGACTCGATGTAACGTTCGTGAGGTTTCATTGACAAAGACTAGAGTGGTTTGCATTTCCTTCTTCAGCTCATTTTACAGATGAGGCAACTGAAGCAAACAGTGTTAAATGAATTGCCCAGGGTCATATAGCTAGTAAGTGTCTGAGGTCATATTTGAACTCAGATCTTCCTGACTCCAGGCCTGGTGCTTGATCTACTTACCTCCTACCTGCTGGCACATAGCCATAAATGCTTTGTCCATTCATTCTCAATGACTTTTTCCTCATATGATCAATAAATAATCCTTTATTAAGTCCCTACTAGGCACCGAGGATACAAAGACAAAAAAAAAAACCCAAATAAAATAATCTCTGCCCTCAAGGAGTTTACATTCTACTGTGCTGAGACAGGTACACATATAAATATATACAAAATGGTAGGTGTGGGGATGAGAAGGCAACAGAACTGAGTGGATGATCAGGAAAAGTCTTATGCAGGAAGTGCAACTTGACCTAAGCAAAGAAAACAAGAGTTCCTAAGATGTGGAGATGAGGAGGCATGGGATGGAGCCAACAGGATGGACCGTTGTATGTGAAGAACAATGTGGCCAGTCTGGCTGGAAAGTAAAGTTTTTGAAGGGGAGTAATGGACAATAAAGCTAGAAAGGTAAGTCGGGACCTGATCATGAATAGCTCCGAATACCCAAAAGAAGAATTTCTATTTGCTGCTATAAGTAATAGGGAGCCACTGGAGCCTACTGAGCTGGGGAGTGATATGGTCAGACCTACAGTCAGTAAGTCAATCAATAAATATTAAGGTCTATTAAGCCAAGCACTGTGCTAAGTGATGGGGATACAAGTACAAAAAAGAAAATCCCTTCCTTTAAAGAGCTAATGATCTAATGGGGGAAGATAACACATGAAAGGAAACCGGAAAGGGGAAGAGGGCAAGGAGGGAAGGTACCCGATATGGGGTCGTTATGGAGATGTACAAAGGAGTGCAGCTGGGTGGAAATTAAAAAGATGGCTGGTCCTGAATGGAGGTTTTGGGAGGAGCTCCCTCACTTTACCTTCCAATCAGAGAGAGAGTCCCCAGGAGCAGAGGGTCCTGATGAGGGGTGAATTCCGGGGCTATAGTTTAGGAATATTACTGTAGGGAGTACATGTAAATGGATCAGAAAGAGTAGAAGCAGAAGATCAATTAGGAGGCTATTGCAATAATCCATTCCCATTAAAGTTAATACATAACCTTAACAATGGAATTATTGGGTCAAAATGTATGATAATTTTAGTAATTTTCTTTTGTTTACTGCCAAGTTGCTCTTCAAAAAGGATCTATACGTTTGCAATTGAGTGGTGTCAATTGGAACCCAAATCTCATAGATTCAGACTGTTAGAACTGGAAGGGACTTTATATATCAGTCTACCCAACATCCTCTGTTTACAAAGGAGGAAATAGTCACCCAGAGTTCATCTGTGCTGGCACTAGAACCTAGATCTTCTGATTCTTGGTCCAACAGCCTTCCAGTCATGTTGCTGAAATTTGGAGTTCTTGAGGGGCAGGCATGAGGTTACCAACCCTTCCAGGAGAGGGACCCTTTAGTTCTTCCAGGCATTCTCTGGCCCTCACCCCCACCCTTTGGGAAAATGTAAGGTAAGTCCAAGGATGTGGGACTCAGGGGTTGGCTTCATTCATACCCTGACTTTACTGTCTAACCCCACCTCCACCCTGCTCCCCACCCCCCACAAACACACAGTTCTTTTAGAGGGGATAGAGAACTTCTAGGCCTGGGGAAGCATTTCTCCTTCCACAGGGTAGCCCAAACCCACACAAGAGCTTGGAATCCCTGAGTCTCTTGCCCAACACCAACCCCTCCTCTTTCTCCCATTCTCAACAGGAAAGTTTGAAAAGCTGGAAAGGACAAAACTCTTAGGGAAAGACCAGAGGATTGATGAGGGAGTGGTGTCCCTAGACACAGCCCTATACCTGGGGTGGAAGTGCTGTCTCCCTTCCTACTTTTACTCTATCTTTTATGGACAGATCGCTCTTAGGGGAAGGAGCACTAGGACCCTGGCTGTCATTAGTCTTTAGGATGCCTCTTTTGGGGCATTGAAGGGGGTTTGGCCACCCCAGCCCCTGCCCAAAGAGCCAGAAAACTAAACCAGTTGCTTGCACCTCTACTCTCACCAGCCTGTCACCAGTTACACACACCTCCACCCCCACCTCATTCTCATCCCACCTTCAGGCTCCACCTCTGCCTTCTTTTAGAAAATAATATAATCACTTGTTCACAGTCCTCAAAATCTCCACTTCTGGAGCAAATTTCCTTCAGGTGGGGCAAATACTTTGAGCCCCTACACTCTTTCACTGTAAGGAATATCTTTTCTTTTCTTTTCTTTTCTTTTCTTTTCTTTTCTTTTCTTTTCTTTTCTTTCTCACCTACGAGGATACTAGGCATTAAAAAGTTCCATCTTCTTGAGATTTAACTGTACCCATTTCTCACTATTTAGCTAATAGTTCCTATTTTGAAAGGGACTTTCCTAGATAATCTCACCCTTCCCTTACTTGCCCATGGTTCCTAGATTCTTCATTGTTGTTTTTTTTTCAGGTCAGGAAAAGAAAAGATCAAGCTGCCTCTTTATAAATTCTTCTAATCCATAACAATTTCCTTCTAATCAGGAAAAATTTACCCTAGCAACTAAGTTACTGACTCCCTCAATTAATGTCCTCTTCCCTTCACTATCAATACTCAATTAGCTTTGAATCCCATGTTTACTAAGACCTAAAGTTTTACAGCCTGTTCAGGCTAACTTTGTTGTTTTTTTTTTAAAGGGCCTTTAAAAAATTAAAAAAAAACCCAGTTTTTTAAAAAAAGTTATATGATGGTTTCCTCCTATCTCTCAGGAATTTAATTAATTTCCTCATGCCACTATGAAGCTCTACCCAACTTTATGCCAATTTTCATTGAGATATAGGAGTCAGAATTGTTGAGGTGAACCACTGACTTCCCCTTCAGATATCATATGAATATTCATGTCATAGTATAGAGTGGGGGCAGCTAGGTGGCACAGTGGCTAGAATGCTGGGTCTGGAGTCAGGACATGAGTTCAAATCTGGCCTCAGACACTTACTAGCTGTGTGACCTTGGGCAAGTCACTTAACCCTGTTTGTTTCAGTTTCCTCATCTGTAAAATGATCTGGAGAAGCAAATGGCAAGTCACTCCAGTATCTTTGTCAAGTAAACTCCAAAAGGGTCACAAAGAGTTGGATATAATTGAAATGCAACAACAGTATAGAGTGGGAAATATCATTCCCACAGGAATTTCAGGGTATGCCTGTGTCCAGAATGGGAAAGTCTTTCAAAAACATGCAGTCACCAGCATCCATTATTCTCTAAACAAACCAATCAAAACAACAATAACAAATGTTAGGTGAGTATCTCCTATCTACAAATCAAGGAGGAAGGGAAAGGAAGGATATAAGGTAATATAAATTATCGGAACTCCAGTCCTATAGTGGATTCTAGTCTCTCAGGTCATTTTCCAGAGGGGGCATTCAGCGATAGGGGCAGTCAAGCTACCTGTTCCACTGGGGATGGGATGGGGAAGGAAGTATGATCTCTGAAATGTCAGTGCTTGGGCAAAGGTGTGGCTTCTCTGATCTCAGTCTGATTCTGAAAATGACTGGCAGTGATGTGATAGATGGATTGTCAAAAGGAGAGACTTATCAAATGTTTGATAATAGTCTAGGTGTTTGCGCTAGGGTGGTTATAGAAGAGGGAATGGATGTCAGGGATATTGGAAGTAGAATCAAATGATTGGATGAAGGATGGGGAAGAGTTAAAGATGCCTCCCAGGTTTCTAGCCTTTATAATCAGGAGAATGAAGGTGAGACTAATTTTTGTCTTTAAGTTTTCACTACCTACCACAATGTCTGATGCGGAGAAGGTGCTTAATAAATTACTGCATGAATGGATGAATGAATGAAATTAGGAGGGAGAAGATGAGTTCTATTTTGTACATGTTGAGTTTGATATGTCCTTGTGGTAGAAATAATCAACAGGCAATTGAAAATTTGGGCCTGCGGCAGCAGAAAAAGGTCAGGTCTAGTGTTGTAGATTTGAGAGTCATCCACATAGATAAGGAAACTAGTTTTATGTCATGAGAGTTGATAAGATTACCAAAAGAGATAGTGTATAAAAGGAAATAGCATTGCGGAATTCTAACAACTAAGAGTTGGGAGGAGGAAGATGAAACCACAAAGGAAACTGAGAAAAAGTGGTCAAATAGACAGGAGGAAAACTAGGAAAAAGCAGTATTCCAGAGATGAGGAGAGGCAAAATGACCATCAAGAGAGGGTTAGTCCACACACAGTATCAACTGCTGCAGATAATTCAAAGACTAACTTCTAGAGTTAGAAGGGACCTCAACAGCTATCTAGTTCAATTCAAGCCCCACCAAAGAGTCCCCAGTACAACAATCCCAACAAATGATCATTCGATCTTTGTTTAAAAACCTCCAGTGAAGGGGAACCTACCATTTCCTGAGACATCCTACTCCATCTTTGGATTTTTTTTTACACCTTACTTCCCTCCACATACTCCATGATCCAGTGACTCTAGCGTCTTCACTGTTCCCCAAACAAGACACTTGATCCCCCAACTTGGTGCATTTTTCACTGACTGTCCACCTTACCTGGGATTTTTTCCCTACTTTTCTACACATCCCAGTTTCTTTGGCTTCCCTCAAGTCTCAGCTAAAATTCTTCCTCCCGCAGGAAGTCTTTTCCAATCCTCCTTAACACTAGAGCCTTCCTCCTGAGATGAGCTCTGCTTATCCTATTTATATTATTGCTCTCTAGAGCAACATATCTAGCAACATATCAACATTCTAGAATAGCATCCTCAATCCTTTATCATTCTTTATCTTTATTTTTTTTTTTGGAGGTGGGGAAGGCAGGGCAATTGGGGTTAAGTGACTTGCCCAAGGTCACACAGCTAGTAGGTGTCAAGTGTCTGAGACTGGATTTGAACTCAGGTCCTCCTGAGTGCAGGACCAGTGCTCTATTCACTTTGGGATCTACCTGCCCTATCCTATTTATATTGTTAATTTGTATCTTGTATCCTGGCCCATTCCCCCCATTAGATTGTGAGCTCCTTGAGGGCAGGGACTGGTTTTGCCTTTTTTTTTTGGGTATCCCTAGTCCTTAGCACAGTGTCAGCACACAGTAGGAGTTTAATAAATGCTTGGTGACCTGATTCTAGTCATTTTAAGAGTAAGAGAGAGAGAGAGAGAGAGAGAGAGACAGACAGACAGACAGACAAACAGACATAGGGATTGGGCCTGCAATTTCATTGCTATAGGGAGCTCTCTCATGAGGAAACTCTCTCTTCCAATGCAGGCCAACAGAGTTGCCCAGAATATTGACAGGTTAAGTGACCTGCTCAGTCACATGGCCACCATGTGGCAAAGGTTTGATTAAATCCAGATCCTCCAGGTTTGGGGTTGGCCCCCTTTCCTGTTATGCCGCACTGCTTCTCATATATAAATATGCTATATTAAAAAAAAGGTGGAAAGATTTGTATGAACTTATGAAGAGCGAAATGAACAGAACCAAGAGAACGGTTTGAAACTTTATACACTGTATCAACTTTATACAATGATTGCAGTAATAATGTAACCCTTGAAAGGGTTCAGAACCCTGATAGCATTATGACTTAAGAAGGCTAGTGATACAGCATTCCTCCTCTCTCTTGACAGAGAGGTGATACACCAAAGGAGAAGAATGAGAAAGCATTCTCAGACATGGCCAGTGTGGTGTTGATTTGTTTTGCTTGACCCTTCAGTGTTCTGATTGACCTCTACTTCTTCAGCTTATTAATGTTCTTAAAAAATGTGGTCCTTAGAAGTGAACATGACACTACAGATGTAGTCTGACCTGTGCAGAGTATAGTGTGACTGTCACTTACTTAGTCCTTGAAATTATCCTTTTGTTAATATAACCCAAGATTGAGTTTGCCTTTTTGGCTAACATGTTACACTGATTCACAGTAAACTTTCAGTTCACTAGCAACGCTGCTTGTATCTTCTTATCAGACAAACTGCTGTCTCCCATCTTGTACTTGTGAAATTGATTTCTTGAGCTCTGTGGTAAGACTTTACATACATACATCCTTATTAAATTTCATCATATAAGATTTAGTCTAATTTTCTAGGCTATCAAGGTCTTTTTGCATCTGATTTAGCAAGTAAGTTATTGGTAAATTTTGAGACAGCTGTTTGAGCAGTGAGAATAGAAATTAGAATTCCACCAATCAATAAACATGGGCCTACTATGTGCCAGGCACAGTGGTAAACACTGGAATGCAAGGGATTGAGGAATGAATGGGTGGTAAGTAGAGCCAGAAGAAAGCCAGAGAGGTGAAACTGTGGCAAGGTGGAAAATAAAGATTAAGGGGAGATTGGTTTTTGTGGTGTTTTTTTTTTAAATAGGAAAGACCTATTGTGTTGTATGTTTAACAATCATTCAAGGTATAGAAAGAATTGCTGAAGTGTACATAGAATTTTGTACAAATCTGTCAGTCTTAAAGCCTATTTGTGGCCTAGAGTATTCTGGATGGAGATAGAACACTTTGAATTAAGGAATTATGTAAAAGGCTACATAATAATTCACATTTATGGAGCTTTACACTTGGCAAAAACCTTTTAATACATTGTCTTATTTACCACCTTCCCTCCCCCATAACCCTATATAAAGAAGATAATGTATATTCTCCATTCTACAGATTCAGAAACTGAGACTATAGGGGAAGTTAAGTGACTTGCTTAAGATCCCCACAGCTAGAAAGTGGCATTTAAAACCAGGTCTCCCAACTCCAAATCCAGTGGTCTTTCCACTACACCATTGTTGCTTACATTGCTTGGAAGAGTAAAATGTAGTATTTTAGAATATCCAAGAAAATCTGGATTCCCCTCATATCAGGACAGCACTCCCCCCCCCCCCAACTTCAAATGTGTACAAAACAGCCTCCCACTGATTTTAAATAAATATCTGCAATAGAAGCATCGCTGCCATTCAGATGATGATTAACATGGTTCATTGCTAATCCCTCCGTTTAAACAAGACAGACTTGGCGGGAGCCAAATAAATGCACACATGGTAACTCGCCCACGGGACCAGTGGCCAGCTCTGCCCCTGTTGCTCCAAGCGCAGGAATTTGGTGTAGGGTTGGTAGGGAGGGAAAATAATCCAGTCCGGGTTTTGGTTGCACAGGGACTATTGGGCTGCGAGGAATGGCTAGTGAGGAGGGGAGAGGGGGCGGTGGTGGAAAACACACAACACAAACAGCTCGAGCGCCGCCGGAGAGCGGGGAGCGATAGGCCCGGGAGCCGGCGGCTGGGGCAGGGCCCGGGCGAGGCGCAGCGGCCGGCTCGGGCCGCTTGCATGGAGCCCTCGGAGGCGGACTGCACAGGCTGTGGCTCCCCGCGGGCAGCGCCGGAGGCGGCCCACCGCTCGCACACACCCACCGCCGCCGCCGCCCGCAGCCGCGGCTCTGCCCGGCGCTAGGAGAAGCCGGCAGCCCGCCTCCTGCCCGGGCTGGTCCGCCGGGCTCGGGCGGAGGAGAGGCGCCGCCGCCGCCGCCGCCGCCGCCGCTGCAGCCCAGCGCCTTAGCACGGGCACTTGCATGCCTTGGGAGGTGGCCCCAGCGGCCCCTTGTTGCCCCGACCCCCGGCGGGTTGCGCCTCGAGCGACAGCCCGAGCCCGAGGAGGAGGAGGAGGAGGAGGAGGGCGAGGAAGAGGAGGGCGAGGAGGAGGAGGAGGTGGTGGTGACAAACTCTCCCGCTTTGCACTGCGGCCGGGAGCCCCTGCGCCAGGCATGCAGGCTCGGCGTTTAGCCAAGCGCTCCAGCCTGGGGAGCCGCCGGGGGGGCGCAGCGCTGCAGCCGCCGCCGGGCCCGGCGCTGGCGAGGGAGGGCGCCTTGCCCGGGCTGCCGCCCCTGGCCCCGGCCCGGGAGAGCTGGAGGCCGCCTCCCCCGCCTCGCCGAGCTGGAGCCGGAGCCGGGTCCGGGGCCGCCCCCCCTCCTGCCGCTGCCGGCGCAGCCACGGTCCCCGCCCCGGTGCTGCTGCTGTTGGAGGAGGAGGAGGAGGACGGCGAAGAGGAAGGGGGGAGGAGGCGGAGGGGGCGCGGGAGGTTGGAGGGGAAGCCCCGGGGGGGCGCGGAGGAGGAGGACGACGACGAAGAGGACGACGAGGACGAGGAGGTGGTCGTCGAGGTGGTGGAGGAAGACGAGGAGGAGGACGTAGAGGAGCGCTTCGTGCCCCCAGCGGCGCCGAAGGGCCAGACCCGGGGCTCGCTAAAGGTGAGTCCCGCGGCCGGGGACCCGGCCGCGGGAGGGGGGCACCTGGCCAGGGAGCACTGGAGGCCGGCAGTGAGCGGCGGGGCTCGGAGGGGTGTGTCAGCTGGAGCCTCTTCGGCACCTTCCTGGGTCCTGTCTGTGAACGCGAGTGTGTGTGTGTGTGTGTGTGTGTGTGTGTGTGTCTGGTCCCGTCCGCTTGGAGCGGTGAGCCACTGGGTACGCTACCAGCCCCTTCTCCCTCCCCCCTCAGGCTTCTCAGCTGCAACCCGTCCCCTCTTCCTTGAGGCTTGCCCAGCTTCCCTGTGAGGGCTAGGAGGTGGCACCAGGTGAATGCTCCTTGGGGAGCACGGGGAGGTGTCGTGGAATTTCTCCCACTCAGGGGAAGTGGGAGTGTGTGAGTGTGTGTGTGTGTGTGTGTGTGTGTGTGTGTCTGCGTGCGCGCGCGCTTGTGTGTGTGTGTGTGTGTGTGTGTGTGTATGTGTGTGTATGTGCGCGTGTGCCAAACCCTGGGGTGGGGGAGTGCTGTTGTTTTCAATCTCGGGCTGGGTCTGTCAGATATTGAAGGCGAGCAGCAGCAGCAACAGCAGCTTCCCATGTTTATCGGACCAATCGCCTTTCTGCTTAGGACCTGTTGTTGATGCGTCTCTAGTAGTAGGCACTTGTTAGATGCATATTCCTCTGTTCCCATTTCATGAAAAAACAAACGAGCTCTTCTTTCGCATGGGAAGGTTGCTTGAAGTTTTAGCTTTTCCCTTTTCCCTGACGGTGTTTAAAAGGACCATAGTTATTTCCGCAAAATTGCTGAAAAAAAAAATTAGGGTCAGCCTGAGGACACTAGCGATTTTAAAAGATGAGCCTTTTTTCTAAGTGTATGTTGTTGAAATTTCTAGAGTGGCCCCTCTACGCCGAAGCAGAGGCCAGTATTTTGGTTTTTATGTCTTCAGTAGATGATAAGGGGTTTATTTATTACACAACCGACTGTCTAGAGTTTTCAGGCTTGGGATTGGATAACACAGCGATTGCATGGATATGTGTTGCCAAGAAGTTTTGAGAGTAGCAGTGGTAAACTGTTGAGCAAGGGATGATTACTTTTCATTATTGCTGGGTTTGTGTGTGTGTGTGTGTGTGTGTGTGTGAGAACTTAATAGCTATTAACTGAACTTTTGTGGAACAGATGTGTATTGGAGTCGAGGGAGTCATATGAACATACCTGTTCTTTTAAACTTTAAGCTGAAAAGGTAAAGATTATAAAATATTCTTTTAATGGTTGTGGAGAATGTCAGATACACAAAGCAAACAATTGTTAGACAGCAAAGGAGCAGTGGCCTCAATAAGCTAGTTAGACATTTTCTTGAAAGCTGTCAATTAGGACCATTTTTTTAAAAGCTGCTTTATATGGCCTAGATCCTGTACACCATTCTGATTACCCATGTTCTCCTAGAAAGCTTTTTAGATAGTGTGGTTCTAGGTTATTCTAATTACTTTTAAACTGAGTCCCACGGAACCAATAAGCTTGAGGTGATGTATCTTTTGAAGAAGTGTTGCTTATCTCATAGAACATCACCTTTTGGGGGGGGGGGCGGTGGGAATCCTGAAGTATAACAAGTCTGCTTTGCACTTGTCATAAAAATTTAAGCATAATTTAAGTGTCAAGAACAATGCCAGTTCTAATGTTCTCTGTTTTAAAAAAATCTAAAAAAGAGTATCTAAATTTAAAATAAAATGTATTTTACTAATGTCCTATTTTACTTCATTATTGTATGGAAGTAACTCTAGGTTACCAAAGGCTGTGTCAGCAGATCTGGATAATCCAGCCGAGCTCAAAAAGCTTTCAGTGAGGGTTGATTGATGGAATATATGTTAGAGGAAGATCAGAAAACTGGCCATGAAGTAACCATTTTTCTACCACAGCATTTCAGAGAATACTGTCCACTTGAGAGACAGTGGAGTGGAGTGCAAAGATAACTGGATCAGACTTGGATTTAAAGTTACTTGGGCAAGTCACTTATAAGAACAGAGCCACATTTCCTCATCTGTAAAATGGGGATTATGTTTGTAATACTCTCACTGCACAGGGTAAGGAAGGTGCTTTGTAAATCTTAAAGGGCTCTATTATGAATGTGGGTTATCATCATCATCATCATTATTATTTCTCCTCCTCCTCCTTCTCTTTCTTCTGCTGCTGCTTCTGCTTCAACCAGCACCACCAGCACCACCAGCACCACCAGCACCAGCACCACCACCATCACCATTGTTACTTCATTTTAGAGGGCTTATGACCTGCATTGGTGAAGGCAATAACTTCAGTAATAAAGTAAAAGATTTTCGAACTAAAAGGATTCACTGCTGGATTCTGTTTATTTAAAATATTCATTTTTCTAGAAATTTGGTTTGTATACAGCTTTTCAGGAGTACATTTATTGGAAAAAGAGAGGTATACACTTTGTTCATCTTTCATTTAATGACAGGGAATTTTGATACCCTTTATCCTGGGTAATAATAGAATTGAAGAAAATGATTTTTTTATCAGAATATAGAATGCACCAAGTCAGTCTCTCACCTGATTAACTTATCTTACTCATTTAAGATGTATAGCTACCTTTTCCGAAAAGGATTTGAGTCACCTTACAAATCAAACCTAATGAAAAATAAAATATGTAGCGCTAAGAACAGAGCAGAAGTTCTGGTTAGAAAGCTTAAGCAGAGATTCTTAACTTGGGGTCTGAGGCTAGATTTCTTCAGTTCCTACGAACTTATACAGGGGAAAATTGCCTCTTAAATTTTCATTAACCTCTAACCAAAATTTAGCTTTTCCTTCAATTATTTAAAATGGTCATTCTGAGGAGGGGTCCATAGGCTTTAATCTATTGACAAAGGGGTCCAAAACACACACACACACACACACACACACACACACAAAATGAAGCACCCCTCATCTAAAGGAAGCAGAGGGAATAGGTGCTAATAGACACTTGAAATAAATTATTAAATTGCTACTGTTGGAAAGGGAAGTTCCTTGATAGCTAAGGCAAAAAGGAAATGTTATGTTACATAGTTTTCACTTTTTTGGGAGTGGGGGGGAAGCAGACACATTTATCTTTACAGACAAGCTTTTTTTCTTCTTCTTGAATTAAACTTGAATGGAATTTTAGGGTGGGTTAAGGGCCTTTGGGAATAATGGTGTAACTTCATCTCTTCGTTTATAAAAAGGCATAAAATGTTTAAGGAGATAGAAAACATAGAATTATAACCAGTGAAGGCCTATCTTATGTGATTGCTTTGGGATTGGGGGAAGGTGGCTAGTAGGTGGCCCATTGCTTCATTTTATTATCCTCTAACAATACAAAAACAGAATTTGGAGAATTTAGATGACTGGATAGATAACAAGACATTTGTGTGCCATAAGCATTACGCCTCTTGTGCATAACTATCCGTAATTGTGACTTTGCACATCATAGAGAGTGGAATTTTCTGGCATTCAGTATATATGTATGGTTACAAAAAGTCATGTGGCAATGTGTCTCTTATTGTGCGTTTCTGTGCACTGTATCCTGTGCAGCCACCTACCTTACTGCCTCCAGATTTTGTTAAATCAGAAGGGCCAAATGATAGGATTGTTAGTGGTGTTCCTCCACCAAGGTGTGTTCCATAGGAAATCTGGATTAGGAATACTGTTTCTTCCTTGACTCTCTCTCCAAGAGTAGTTAACATGTTAATTAGACTCTCAAATATCAGGTGTGTACCGAGACTGGCAGGTGCTAGATTGAAGTGAATTCATGGTTTAAATTGCCCAGTAGTAGATACAGGGTAGCACAGTGAAAGTGAGAAGCTTTAGATGTGAGGGAGTTGGGGGAATTGCAGTTCTGTTGTGAAAACTTAATATCCAGAATTGCATTCTTTGTCCAAAGAGAAGGCCCAAAAAGGCCTACTTCTTTACAGGCTGGGCAGCTGGAGTAAGAACTTTGGACTTTTCCATGGATCTGTACTAAATTCCATGCTACACGGAACAGGAGTGCTGACATTAACTTGAAAAGTTCTTAGGGTGGGTGTTACCTGCTAATGATCTTGTTCAGAAATAAATCTCATCATGGGCCCATCCCATAAGGAGCCAGTTGCAAAATGTATTCATGAATAATTAGCTGAATTGACCTGTTAGCTGACCATTCAAATGTTAAATCTCTATGGTCTGTTTATTCGTTTAACAAATATTTATTGGCAGTGTAATCTGTGCAGAGCACTAGTAGATGCTCTGAAGGATACAAAGATGTCTAAAACAGGGTCCTTTCTGTAAATGAGGTTTACAAGTTAGTAAGGGACAACCAAGTACAAGAATAACCATCAGTATGTGGTTAGCGAGGGAAGCCTTCCCTCAATTCTGATCCTTTCCCCAAATGTAAATGTTATCTTCTGCCTCAAATTTTCATTTTGTCTTGATAAGAATAATAATAGCCGACATTTATAGAAGAACTTTAACATTTGCAGAGTGACATACATGATCTCTTCTGATCTCTCTTTTGACCTCTTCATACTCTATCTCATATTACACTTACCTGGTATATTCTCCTCCCCAGGGAAATGTAAGATCCTCAAGGTCACCAACTACACTATTTTTCAGCTTTGTGCCCCCAGTACTTTGCCTTGCTCTTTGAAGTTTTTTTTGGATTTAACCTGTGATTTAATTGTTACAGTAGTTTCCAGTGAGGGACAGTACAGAGTAGAACCTCCTCTGCAATTTCTAGTCTTAGTTGCCTGGGCCATTGAGAAGGTGATTCCTGAAGAGAAGGCTGCCTCTATCCATTAGACCAGGGTGCCTACTACACATAGTAGTAAGTGCTTCATAAATGTTTGTTGAATAGAACTAGACTGCACTAATAGTAGTTAATAATAGCTAACATTTATATAGCACTTTAACATTTACAAGGTATTTTACATCTTACTTGACCTAGAAATAGCACAATCAAAATACTATTGTTTTTGTTCATCTTCTACTTTCTTTTTTTGTTTGTTTGTTTTTTGTTTGTTTTTGGAGGGGGTAAGGCAGGGCAGTTGGGGTTAAGTGACTTGCCCAAGGTCACACAGCTAGTAAGTGTGTCAAGTTCCGAGGCCAGATTTGAACCCAGGTCCTCTTGATTCCAGGGCCGGTGCTCTACTCATTGTGCCACTAGCTGCCCCCCTCATCTTCTATTTTCAAAGAGGATCAATGACATCATGATGCTGGGGTAAAAGTTGGTAAGAAGTGATATCTTGACTTTCTAGTGAATTGGATTTAAGTGGGGCAGAGTTGCACAAAGTCATCAGTCTCACTCTCTTTTCCAGGGTCATTAAAGTCCAGTGGCAGTACAAAAGTCAAGTCAAGATGACTGGCAATGGCCCGGGATGCAGAACAAAATACCATAAGAATTCAGAGGAGGGAGAGAATCACTTATGGCTGAGGTAGCATTTAAACTAGGACTCGAGGGATGGTTAACATTTTGAGAAATCAAGATAGGGCCAAAGTTAATTTCATTCATTTAACAACACTTAGTAAGTGAAAAGCAACGTTCTAGGTGTTGAGGATAACAAAGACAAATGAAAAGCACTCCCTGCTCTCAAGAAGCTTACGGTCTACTGCAGGCTGCACCATGTAAATAGAAAAATGGGTAAATTCAACATAATCTGAGGAGGGAGAGAGAGCATTAACAACTAGGTGGGTTAGAGCAGGCTTCCCATCAGAAGTAACACCTGAGGTGGATTCTAAGAGGCTAGGGTGAAAACGCAGTGCAATCCAAGCCCAATAGGAGCCTGATGGAGGAGATGGAAGTAGGAGGTGAGATGCCAGGTTTCGAGAACAACAGGCAGGTCAGTATGGAGGAATTGTGCATTGTGTGAAAAGGAGTAATGTGAGAGAAGCCTGGGAAGGTTGATTTGAGCCAGACGATGAAAGGCTTTAAATGTTAAATTGAAGAGTTTATATTTTATTCTAGAGGCAATGGGGAACCTCTTTTTTGTTGTTGTTAGTTTTGTTTTAAAGCAGGGGCGTGACATAGTCAGAACTGAGCTTTAAGAAGACTATTTTGCCAGCTGTTTAGAAGGTGGATTGAAGAGGAGAGTAACTGGAAATAAGGAGACCAACTAGGAGATTTGCAGTCTCATGGGCTAGAGAGGATAAGGGCCAGAACGGTGATTGTGGCTTTGAGATTAGAGAGAAGAGGATGGATGTGGGATGTTGTAGAAGTAGAATCAACAACATATGGCAACTGATTGGATGAGGGGGGAGTTTGAGGTGGAAGAAAGAATCAAGGATTGTACTGAAGTAATGAATCTGAGTCTGAAATAGGCTCCTTTAGGGGGGGAAGGGGAGGAAGGTAATGAGTTCTATGTTCAGGATGTTAAGCATGTGATGTCTATAGGGCATCCAGGTGGAAATGTCCAAGAGGTAGTTGTTGTGACATGGGATGGGTGCTCAGGAGACAAATTAGGGCTGGATAGAGCACTGGGGTTGGAATCAGGAAGACTCATCTGAAGGAGTTCAAATCCAGCCTCAGACACTTCCTAGCTGTGTGACCCTGGGCAAGTCACTTAACCCTGTTTGCCTCAGTTCCTCATCTGTAAAATGACTGGAGAAGGAGATGGCAAACCATTCCAGAATCTTTGCCAAGAAAACCTCAAATGGTTTCAAAAAGAGTCAAAGACAACAAAATAGATTTGAGAATCAGATACATAAAGATAATTGAACCTATGAGAGTTGATGTCTACACTAAGACAGGGTGTAGAGAAAGAAGAAGAAAGTGGGGGGTGGAGCCAAGATGGCAGCTGGAAAGCAGGGACTTGTGTGAGGTCCCCGCCAGGTCCCTCCAAAAACTGATAAAAAATGGCTCCGAACAAATTCTAGAACTGCAGAACCCACAAAACAGCAGAGGGAAGCAGAGCTCCAGCCCAGGACAGCCTGGATGGTCTCTGGGTGAGGTCTACCACGCACGGAGCTGGGAGCGGAGTAGAGCGGAGCCCAGCATGGGCAGTGGCAGGACCAACCAGACCAGGAGCCAGGCAGAGCAGGCCCTAGCACCCTGAATCAGTGACCTGTGGCAGTTACCAGACTTCGCAATCCACAAACACTGAAGACAATAGAGAAGGTTAGTGGGAAAAGCTGTGGGGGACAGAGTAAAAGTTCCCTGTTTGGCCACCGCCCCGGGGGCATCGGAGGTGGGGCAGCTACAGAACTACAGCTGCAGTTGCTTCTGGCCCCAGGCCCACCTGGTGGGAGGAATTAAGTGGAAGATCAGAGCAGGAGTGCAGAGCCTGCTTAAGATCTGAGTCAGACCCAGGTTGGTGGTTCTTGGGGGAGGAGGAGTGCTGGTATGGCAGAGCTGGCCATATAGAAATAGCTCTGAAAACAACAGCGCATCCCCTCAAGCTTGGAACAAAGTACTCTTTACTCTACAAGCAGTCACACCCTGCTGAAAAACTCAAGGGTCAAGTAAGTTGGCTGGGAACATGGCCAGGCAGCAAAAACAGACTCAGATTCAGTCTCAGACTTTGGAATCTTTCTTTGGTGACAGAAGACCAAAACATACAGCCAGAAGAAGTCAACAAAGTCAAAGAGCCTCCATCAAAAGAAAAACATGAACTGGTCTCAGGCCATGGAAGAGCTCAAAAAGGGTTTGGAAAAGCAAGTTAGAGAAGTAGAGATGGGACAAGAAATGAGAATGATGCGAGAAAACCATGAAAAACAAGTCAATGACTTCTAAAGGAAACCCCAAAATACTGAAAAAAATACTGAAGAAAACAAAACCTTAAAAAATAGACTAACTCAAATGGCAGAAGAGCTCCAAAAAGCCAATGAGGAGAAGAATGCCTTGAAAGGCAGAATTAGCCAAATGGAAAAGGAGGTCCAAAAGACCACTGAAGAAAATACTATCTTAAAAATTAGATTGGAGCAAGTGGAAGCTAGTGACTTGATGAGAAATCAAGATATTATAAAACAGAACCAAAGGAATGAAAAAGTGGAAGACAATGTGAAATATCTCCTTGGAAAAACCACTGACCTGGAAAATAGATCCAGGAGACATAATTTAAAAATTATTGGACTACCTGAAAGCCATGATCAAAAAAAGAGCCTAGATATCATCTTTCAAGAAATTATCAAGGAGAACTGCCCAGATATTCTAGAGCCAGAGGGTAAAATAGAAATTGAAAGAATCCACAGATCGCCTCCTCAAAAAGATCCCAAAAAGAAAACTCCTAGGAATGATGTCGCCAGATTCCAGAGCTCTCAGATCAAGGAGAAAATACTGCGAGCAGCCAGAAGGAAACAGTTGAGTATTGTGGAAACATAATCAGAATAACACAAGATCTAGCAGCTTCTATATTAAGGGATCGAAGGGCTTGGAATATGATATTCCAGAGGTCAGTGGAGCTAGTGTTAAAACCAAGAATCACCTGCCCAGAAAAACTGAGTATCATGCTCCAAGGCAAAATATGGGCTTTCAATAAAATAGAGGACTTTCAAGCTTTCTCAGTGAAAAGACCAGAGCTGAATAGAAAATTTGACTTTCAAACACAAGAATCAAGAGGGTAAACAAGAAAGAGAAATCACAAAGGACTTACTAAAGTTGAACTGTTTTGTTTACATTCCTACATGAAAAGATGATGTATATGATTCATGAGACCTCAGTATTAGGGTAGCTGAAGGGAATATACATATATATGTATGTGTGTGTGTATATATATGTGTGTGTGTGTGTGTGTGTATGTATGTGTGTACACACACACACACATAGGGCACAGGGTGAGTTGAATATAAAGGGATGATATCTAGAAAAATAAAATCAAATTAAGGGATGAGAGAGGAATATATTGAGAGAGGAAGAAAGGGAGAGATAGAATGGGGTAAATTATCTCGAATAAAAGTGGTAAGAAAAAGCAGTTCTGTAGGAAGGGAAGAGGGGGCAGGTGAGGGGGAACACATCAGTCTTGCTCTCATTGGATTTGACCTGAGGAGGGAATACCATACACACTCAATTGGGTATCTTACCCCACAGGAAAGAAGGAGGAAGGAGATAAAAAAGGGGGGATGATAGAAGTGAGGGTAGATGGGGGAGGAGGTAATCAATAACAAACACTTTCGAAAAGGGACAGGGTCAAGGGAGAAAATTCAATAAAGGGGGATAGGTTAGGAAGGAACAAAATATAGTTAGTCTTTCACAACGTGAGTATTGTAGAAGGGTTTTACATAATGATATGCATGTGGCCTATGTTGAATTGCTTACCTTCTTAGGGAGGGTGGGTAGGGAGGGAAGAGGGGAGAGAATTTGGAACTGAAAGTTTTAAAAATAGACATTCAAAAAGAAAAAAAAAAGTTTTTGCATGCAACTGGGAAATAAGATACACAGGCAATGGGGCATAGAAATTTATCTTGCCCTACAAGAGAATAAGGGAAAGGGGGATGGGAGGGGAGTGGGGTGACAGAAGGGAGGGCTAACTGGGGAATGGGAAAACCAGAATGTATGCCATCTTGGAGTGGGCGGGAGGTTAGAAATGGGGAGAAAATTTGTAATTCAAACTCTTGTGAAAATCAATGCTGGAAACTAAACATATTAAATAAAGTAAATAATAAAAAAAATTTAAAAAATTAAAAAAGAAAAGAAATGGGGAAGATACTGACTTCATAATAATCTGGAAAAACCTACACGATATAATGCTGAGGGAGCGGAGCAAAACCAGGAGAACATTATACACAACCACAGATATATGGATTCTGTGATCACTAACTTGATAGACTTCGCTCTTCTCAGCAATGCAAGGTTCAAAGACAACTCCAAAGGACTCATGATGGAGAGAGCTATCTACCTTCAGAGGAAGAACTATGGAGTCTGAAGGCAGATTGAGACAAACTATTTGCTCTCCTTTTGTTTTTGTTTTGTTTTGTTTTGTTTCTTCTTTCTCATGATTCATTCCATTGGTCATAATTCTTCTTTACAACTTGACTATTGTGTAAATAAGTTTAATGCGAAGTTATATGTAGAAGACATATCGTATTCCATGCCATCTTGGGGAGGTGGGGGGAAGGGGGGGGAAGAAAATCTGGAACTCAGAATCATGTGGAACTGAGTGTTGTAAACTAAAAAGTAAAAAATCTTAATTTAGAAAATTTTTAAAAAATATTAGAATACTAAAGCTGAAACTAGAACTCATGTCTCTTGAGTCCCAATCCAAACTGGTGAACTCATCTGAGGAGTCCGACTAGATGCAGAAAACTATGATCTCACAGGCAGTTTTTCTGTTTCCCTTTTCCAAGAGTATTTGGAAACTGGATGTAAAGCCAATCAGAAAGTGAAAGATCTTCCCGGACCACTGAATAGGCCTCCTGGGGCCAACAAAGGGAGGCCTGATTAGAGGCATGCCCACACCCTTTTGCTAGTTAAGCCGATGTGGGCATGAAGCCCTCAGGGCCCTAAGGGGAGCTACTAAGACCAGAGCCAATGGTATATGCACTGAGTTCTACTCAATCAGATGCCATCTAGGACTGTATAAAAAGAGAGCCCAAAACTGAGAGCAGCAGAACTGGGAGCACTAGAACTGAGAACAGCAGGATTCAGAAGCGGACATCAAGAAGACACTGAGGCAGCAGACACTGAGGAAAAATCAGCATTAAGAGAGAGACTGCAGAGCAGAGAGTGCAGAACAAGATAGAGCTGCAGAGATTAAGGAACTTGTAGTCGGAAGGGCTGCAGGAGAAAGTGCTGAGCAGAGAGTTAGGAGTCATGAGTGATTGTTTACAGGAAGACCCTGGGAGGGGGAGGGGGGATGTTACAGAATGGCTTGGCTCCTTGCTATAATACTTTGTTATAATTTCCTTGTTTCTACATTGAGGCAGGCTTACTGGTTTCAGAATATTATTGCTACTATATGGAATTAGAATTAGTGGTCCTGGGATTGGATTCTCTTGTGTCTAAATAAATGTTATACTTCTTCTGCCTTCTACTTAGCGAATTTCTTATACTTTGTGATTCCGAACCATTCAGGCATGTTCATGGTCATCTTCCAGGTCATGAATCTTGCCTTACTGATATACTGGAACTTTCCTCAAGTCTCTTACATCCTATCTTCATTTCTCCCCCAACCTCCTATAAAAGCAGTATATTGTTTGTAGAATAAGTTTTAGGACTTATTAAATGAAAAGATTTGGATTTGAACATTTTCTCTAATACTTAATAGCTTATGATCATAAGTCATTTACTAACTCTCTGAACACTAGGTTCCTGGAGCAACTTTATCACAGGATTATTCCAAGGATAAAATAAAGGTAATATATCTAAAGGGTTTTGTAAGCCTTACAGCACCATATAAACATCATCTGTTGTTATAACTAAAGCTGGTGATACAAAAATAAATGTCCTTAAGTGTCCTTGATATATATAATGTATAATATAACAAATATAAACAAATGTTCAAAAATAAACGACCCTAAAATACAAAATATACATGTGGTAGAGGGAAGAACATTGGTTTTGAGGAATTTTGAGTCGTCTGAAAGTCATATGACCTTCCTGTTTCCTTATATGTAAAATGAGGTCATAATACCCATATGACCTCCCAGAGTTGTGAGGAAAGTACTTTGGAAACCTTAAAGCTTAGCAGAAATATGATTTATTATAGTATTTAATACTACAATTTTTAAACAACTATATTATTAGTCAGTCAACGAACATTTATTAGGCACCTACTGTGTCCTGAGCATTGTACACTATTATGTAATAATCATAACCATAAAAAGTAACTAGCAAATACCAGACAAGCTCTAGGTGCAAAATGAACTGTGTAGACAACACACATAGCAGGAATTCAGAAGAATAAATCATTGAGAGTTGGGGTGGTCAGGGAAGGAAGCCCAGAGAAAATGGGATGTGAGCTGAGATTTGAAGGGAAGGTAGGATTTGAGAGACAGAGAGAGAGAGAGAGAGAGAGAGAGAGAGAGAAAGAGAAAGAAGGAATTTCGTGTGACAAAACTGTGGAGACACTGAAATTCATGTTGTGGTAGAGAAGACCAGTTTAGCAGAAGCAGATGACTGAGATACCTTGGGAGACAGTAGATTCCCCCTTCCCAAAGTCTTTAAACAAAAGCTGGAAGATCACCTGGTGCACATGATGTAGAAGGCAGTCTTATTTAGGTGGCTAGATTAAATAGCCTCTGAGGTCCCTTACAACTCTGTAACTCTGCCTACTTAATAAAATACAGGCTCTCCATGCTAGAATCCAAAGCCCTTCAGAAAGTGGCCCCAATCTACATTTCCAATCTTATCCTCCCTTACTATCCCTCACATAGCCTATGTTCCAGTCAGATTGGAATATTTATTGTTCCCTGAACGTGCCTTATCTCTTCCACCTCCATAAATTTGTTCATACCATTTGTTGTACATGGAATCTACCACACTCACTGCATCTACTTCTACACCTCGCAAATATTTTTCAACCCCTTGCAAACCAGGTTCTAGCCCCAGGATTTGACTGAAACTGCCTTCTCTAAGATTATCAATAATCTCGTAACTGCTAAATCTAATGACCTTTTCTCACGCTTCCTCCTTTGAACATTTAGCAGAATTTAAAACTGATAACCCCATCCTCCCAACCACTTCTTAGAGATGTTCTTCTCCATCATCTTTTATGAAAAGGCTCTCTCTTAGCTCTTTTCCAACCTATCTCATAGCTCATTCTTATTTGCCTCATTAGCATATCCTTCCCCTTAATCATAGGTGTTGCCCAACACTCTGGCCTGGGCATTTTCTTCTTTTTTTTAAACTTTTATTTATTTATTTAATTTATTTAATATATTTAGTTTTTAGCATTGATTTTCACAAGAGTTTGAATTACAAATTTTCTCCCCATTTCTAACCTTCTGCCCACTCCAAGATGGCATAAATTCTGGTTGCCCCGTTCCCCAGTCAGCCCTCCCTTCTGTCACCCCACTCCCCTCCCATCCCCCTTTCCCTTACTTTCTTGTAGGGCAAGATAAATTTCTATGCCCCATTGCCTGTGTATCTTATTTCCCAGTTGCATGCAAAAACTTTTTTTTTTGTTATTGAATGTCTGTTTTTAAAACTTTCAGTTCCAGATTCTCTCCCCTCTTCCCTCCCTACCCACCCTCCCTAAGAAGATAAGCAATTCAACATAGGCCACATGCGTATCATTATGTAAAACCCTTCCACAATACTCATGTTGTGAAAGATTAACTATGTTTTGCTCCTTCCTAACCTATCCCTCTTTATTGAATTTTCTCCCTTGACCCTGTCCCTTTTCAAAAGTGTTTGTTATTGATTACCTCCTCCCCCTGTCTGCCCTCCCTTTTATCATCCCCCCTTTTTTATCTTCTTCCTTCTTCTTTCCTGTGGGGTAAGATACCCAATTGAGTGTGTATGGTATTCCCTCCTCAGGTCAAATCCGATGAGAGTAAGATTTACTCATTCTTCCTCACCTGCCCCCTCTTCCCTTCCTACAGAACTGCTTTTTCTTGCCATTTTTATGCGAGATAATTTACCCCATTCTATCTCTCCCTTTCTCCCTCTCTTAACATATTCCTCTCTCATCCCTTAATTTGATTTTATTTTTTTAGATATCATCCCTTCATATTCAACTCACCCTGTGCCCTCTGTCTCTCTCTCTATATATATATGTATATATATACACACATATACATATATATACCTACATATATACATACATAGACACACATATGTGTATATATACATACATATATATATATGCATATTCCTTTCAGCTACTATGATACTGAGGTCTCATGAATCATACACATCATCTTTCCATGTAGGAATGTAAACAAAACAGTTGAACTTTATGTTACCAGAATGGCCTTTGTTTTCTTTGAGTGACTCAGTTTATCTCATTGAGCCTTGCTGGGCCATGCCTGGGATCAGAGAACTTCCTGTGTGACCTCTTCCGGGGCAGGAAGTCCAGAGACTCATGCCAGGAAGCAGAGAACTTCCTGTGTGATGAGTCATGGGGCTGGCTGAGGGGAGGTGTTAACTCCAGAGCCATGCCCTGTTGGCTGTTAACCTAGTCTGCGCTTGGGGGAGGGGCCAACTCAAGAACCAATCGGCCCTGGTCATTCAGGCGGCACTTGATGATGTCAAAAACTCTATAAGAGGGGACAGGTCAGCTTAAAGAGTCTCTTTCTTTTTCTGGTTGGCTCGGGAGCAGTGGCGAGCGTGACTCTGGGCCAGCCCTTACCCTTGGGCTGAGCCCAGATGTTGGTAACTATGAATTGTATTGGGTCTGTCTGTTGATATTTGTAATTTGTTTGTATTTTGTTTTTAAGTTCGGGGTGCTGGTTCTTTTCCCCTGGACTAAATGAATGTTCTGAACCTCAGGGTGCTGGCTTTTTCCCCTGAAGTAAGTGAATGAAACTGTATTTGGTCTGTCTCTTGATGCTTGCCTATATGCTCCCCTGACCTAACTGAATGCTAACTGAATGCTGGAGTTTTTCCCCTGAACTAAATGAATGTTGTCTGTATGCTAACTGAATGCTGGATTAAAGTAAGCTGGTCAACCCCTTCACCGTGCTTTCCTCATTTAAGCAGATAAAAAGAACCTGTGCTTTCCCAGCATTCCGGTAGCCTCCTGGGTGCCAGCAGCCTCCTGGGTGCTGGGTGTGGGGGGGATCTTACGCCCCCACAGAAGCTACTAGCCGGATTGTTAATACGCATGTAGGAATGTAAACAAAACAGTTCAACTTTAGTAAGTCATTTATGATTTCTCTTTCTTGTTTACCTTTTCATGCTTCTCTTGATTCTTGTGTTTGAAAGTCAAATTTTCTATTTAGCTCTGGTCTTTTCACTGAGAAAGCTTGAAAGTCCTCTACTTTGTTGAAAGTCCATATTTTGCCTTGGAGCATGATACTCAGTTTTGCTGGGTAGGTGATTCTTGGTTTTAATCCTAGCTCCATTGACCTCTGGAATATCATATTCCATGCCCTTCGATCCCTTAATGTGGAAGCTGCTAGATCCTGTGTTATCCTGATTGTTTTTCCACAATACTCAAATTGTTTCTTTCTGGCTGCTTGCAGTATTTTCTCCTTGACCTGGGAACTCTGGAATTTGGTGACAATATTCCTAGGAGTTTTCTTTTTGGGATCTTTTTGAGGAGGTGATCTGTGGATTCTTTCAATTTCTATATTGCCCTGTAGCACTAGAATCTCAGGGCAGTTCTCCTTGATAATTTCTTGAAAGATGATATCTAGGCTCTTTTTTTGATCATGGCTTTCAGGTAGTCCAATAATTTTTAAATTATGTCTCCTGGATCTATTTTCCAGGTCAGTGGTTTTTCCAAGGAGATATTTCACATTGTCTTCCACTTTTTCATTCCTTTGGTTCTGTTTTATAATATCTTGATTTCTCATCAAGTCACTAGCTTCCACTTGCTCCAATCTCATTTTTAAGGTAGTATTTTCTTCAGTGGTCTTTTGGACCTCCTTTTCCGTTTGGATGATTCTGCCTTTCAAGCCATTCTTCTCCTCCTTGGTTTTTTGGAGCTCTTTTGCCATTTGAGTTAGTCTATTTTTTAAGGTGTTGTTTTCTTCAATATTTTTTTCAGTATTTTTAGCAATTCATTGACTTGTTTTTCATGGTTTTCTCGCATCCTTCTCATTTCTCTTCCCAATTTTTCCTCTACTTCTCTAACTTGCTTTTCCAAATCCTTTTTGAGCTCTTCCATGGTCTGAGACCAGTTCATGTTTTTCTTGGAGGCTTTTGATGGAGGCTCTTTGACTTTGTTGACTTCTTCTGGCTGTATGTTTTGGTCTTCTTTGTCAGCAAAGAAAGATTCCAAAGTCTGAGACTGAATCTGAGTGCGTTTTTGCTGCCTGGCCATGTTCCCAGCCAACTTACTTGACCCTTGAGTTTTTCAGCGGGGTGCGACTGCTTGTGGAGTAAAGAGTACTTTGTTCCAAGCTTGAGGGGATGCACTGTTGATTTCAGAGCTATTTCTATACAGCCAGCTCTGCCACACCAGCACTCCTCCTTCCCCAAGAACCGCCAACCAGGACCTGACGCAAATCTTCAGCAGGCTCTGCACTCCTGCTCTGATCTGCTACTTAATTCCTCCCACCAGGTGGGCCTGGGGCCAGAAGCAACTGCAGCTGTAGTTCTGTAGCTGCCCACCTCTGCTGCCCCTGGGGCGGTGGCTGAACTGCGAACTCTTTTCACTCTGTCCCAGCAGCTTTTCCCACTAACCTTCTCTGTTGTCTTTGGTGTTTGTGGGTTGCGAAGTCTGGTAACTGCCACAGGTCACTGATTCAGGGCGCTAGGGCCTGCTCTGCCTGGCTCCTGGTCTGGTTGGTCCTGCCACTGCCCACGCTGGGCTCCGCTCCGCTCCCAGCTCCGTGCAAGATAGACCTCACCCAACGACCACCCAACCTGTCCTGGTCTGGAGCCTGCTTCCGTCTGCTATTTTGTGGGTTCTGCAGTTCTAGAATTTGTTCAGAGCCATTTTTCATAGATTTTTGGAGGGACCTGGTGGGGACCTCACGCAAGTCCCTGCTTTCCAGCTGCCATCTTGGCTCCGCCCCTAACTCTTCCCCATTTCTTATAGCACAATAGTATTACGTTCATATACCACAACTTGTTCAGCCATTCCCCAATTGATGGGCATCCCCTTGATTTCCAATTCTTTGCTACTGCAAAAAGAGCCACTATAAATATTTTTGTACGTACGGGTCCTTTTCCCACTTGTGTGATCTCTTTGGGATACAGCCCTGGAAGTGGTATTGCTGGGTCAAAGGGTATGAGCATTTTTATAGTCCTTTAGCTATACTTCCAAATTGCTCTCCAGAATGGCTGGATCAGTTCACAACTCCACCAGCAATGTAACAGTGTTCCAATTTTCCCACATCCTCTCCAGCATTTATCATTTTCCTGTTTTGTCATTTTAGCCAATCTGACAGGAGAGATGTGGTACCTAAGAGCTGTTTTGATTTACATTTCTCTGATCAGTAGTGATTTCGAGTGTTTTTTCATATGCCTATAGATACCTTAAATTTCTTCCTCTGAAAATTTCCTGTTCATATCTTTTGACCATTTCTCAATTGGGGAATGAGTTGTATTCCTATAAATTTGGTTCACTTCCCTGTATATTTTAGAGATGAGGCCTTTATCGGAGACACACGTTGTAAAGATTTTCTCTCAATTTTCTGCTTCCCTCCTAATCTTTGTTGCATTGGCTTTTTTTATACAAAAACTTATCAATTTAACATAATCAAAATTATCCATTTTGCATTTTGTAATGGTCTCTATCTCTTGTTGTGTCATGAATTCTTTGCTTTCCCATAAATCTCATAGGTAAACTATTCCTTGTTCTCCCTAAGTATTCTAATCTTAATCCCTGTCTACTTCTGTTCTTCTTTTTCCCTTTCTTTGGCTTTCCTTCTACTGAACCAACTAGAAATTGCTAATTCAGACATAGTTTTTCTGTTTTCCCTTTCCAGAGGTATTTAGAAACTGGAATTTTCCTCAAGTCTCTTACATGCTGTCTTCTATTGTCCCCAAACCTCCTACAGCTGGTTCCATTTCTGGCTCCATTCACCAATCCTAGGCTTCATCCTCATCACTGAAGTCACCTCTTTGGACCCTCTTATTTCTGCTGTCTTCCTCTTACCTTTAATTCTGTGCTCTTACCCTTCTTGGTGGAAGAGGTTACCTTGGTAGGACCCTGTCAGGCCAAGTTCCTGGCTTGTTTATTTTCTCTCATCCCTTCAGATCAATTGGGGGGAACCCTGGTTTTCAATTCCCCATTATATCTAACCCATAGCCCCAGTTGCCCCTGACCAAGCTTCCTGGCTGTGGGGAATCATTTTAAGATTTTAAGCAGGAGAATGGAAAGATTGATCTGGTGGCTTTGTATATAATGATTGGAATGAAGCATGAAGGCATGGAGACCAATTAACAAGTTTCTAGCCATGAGGTTAAAGACCTGATCTAGTAGTATTTGTGGTAAAGGATAGAAAGGAACAGGCTTCCAGTAGCTCTTTTGGGTAGTAACTAGCCAGCACATTTCAGCTGCGTTTTAAGGTCATAAAAGAGAATGCTTTTCTTTTTGTTTGCTATAGTAGGAAGACAGGAATAAAAATGATCTAATAGCAAATTATGTAGATAAATTTAAAAGAAGAGGTGCTAGGACATGTATATGTTTGATACCACTTAAAATGGAAACAATATCCACCGTGGCACTATTACTGTCTACTCTAACTTGTTTAGTCATGCCTGACTTTTTGTGATCCCTTTTTGGGTGGGGTTTTCTTGGCAGAGATATATTGGAGTCATTTGGCATTTCCTTCTCCAGTTCATTTTACAGATGAGGAAACTGAAGCAAACATGGTTAAGTGACTTGCTCAGGGTCACACAGCTATTAAGTATCTGAGGGCAGATTTGAACTCAGGAAGACAAGTCTTCCTGATTCCAAGCCCAGGGCTCTTTGCCACCCAGCTGCTCACTCTAACTTTTAGCAGTAGTGTTTGATATGGCCGTGAAAGGCCCTTTTAATAGTTTAACACCTTTATCTTGTTTGTACAAGCTTGCCCCAGCCTAGTCAAAGGCTGCTGATGGATCGATGAACATTGCCTATAGTCTCAAGTTGCTTTTAATTATTTTCTCAATGAATGCAACACTGTTTAAGGTTGATCAGTAGCTGAATAATTTTGCCTTTGTGTGAATATATCAGCTTGAGAAATAGTCTTGAAATTAGGAGAAAGCTGGCATATTGTATATTGATATCTTTTGTTTTTATATCATGCTTTCCATCTTTTTTTGTCTTTTTTTTTACTGTATTTTGTTACCATTTTTACAGCACTTTCAATTTTGAATATATTTTTTCTCCTCCTAGCTCCTCCATAGGGATCTATCCCTTTTAACTTAAAAAAAAAAGAATGAGAGGAAAGGCGGTTCATCAGAACTAAAACACCAACTAAGTAACTAAGTCTTGTAGTATATGAAATATTGAATGAATGTCTCAAAATATATTTAGAAATGTGAGACAGTCCTGGATCTTGAGGAGCTCACATTTGACTAGGGAAAGATAGCACTTAAAGGAGGTTTTACCTTTAGGGCAGTTGAAAAAGCCCACTCTTTAGGGTGCAGCATCAATGCAGATGGTAATACATATTCTTGACTGTCTTAGTCTTAGTCTTAGTCTTAGTCTTAGTCTTAGTCTTTAACCTCTCTGAAGAAGGGGAAGAATTTTTTTTTTGTAATGCTCAGGCTTGGTCTTTATTACTGTATTCAGTTTTATTTTTTTCTATTTACTTTATTTTCTATTTTTATTTAGTCACTGTGTATATTGATTTCTTGATTCTGCTTATTTAATGTATATTAATTCACATAAACCTTCCTGTCCTCCTCTGAATTTTTCATTTTTCTTATGGCATAGTACCACATCCCAACAATCACATATCACAGTTTGTTAAGCCATTTTCCCATTGATGAATATCCACTTTATTTCCAGGTTTTTGCTGTCACACACACACACACACACACAATACTACTGTGAATATTTTATATACATGTGTATGTGTATATAGGACCTTTCTGTCTTTGATTCTGACATAGGAATGGAAAGAATGTCTCACAAATTGATCAGGCCGTAATTTGGTGTTAAGAATCGCTATAGTAATAAAATACTCTTACATAGCACTTCAAGATTTAACCAAGTGCTTTTTTCTTAACAGTCTTGGGAATTTTGTTATTTGAAGAGTGTGAACCTCGTTTTATGGAGGAGGAGCCTCAGACTCAGCGTAAGTTATTTGCCAGTGGAAGCTTAAAAATGTCACATAGTTCACAAGTGTTTGAGAGGGACTCCTAGGATAACCAGGTTTAGAGCTACAAAGGAATTTAGAACTCACCTCAAACCAAGATCTTCTCACTCTGACATTTCCTTCACCATACCAGGTTGCCTTGCTGTTATACCTTTTGCTATTAAGTACAATTCTATATAAAGTGGGCATGAATTTTATGTCACATCTAGGGAACTTAATAACTTTAGTAGCTTCATTTTGTTGCTATCAGAGGATTGAAATGATCCATGAATGAGGTATTCCTTTGAGAACCATCTTGTAGGGAACCTTGATCATCTTTTCATAAGAGATTGTGTTTACAATATAACTAGGTTGCCTAGTTCTATATAGTCCTGCTGTACTTGATATTTCTTTTTTTTTCTTTTTTTTTTTGAGGGAGGAAAGCAGGGCAATTGGGTTTAAGTGTCTTGCCCAAGGCCACACAGCTAGTAAGTGTGTCAAGTGTCTGAGGCTGGATTTGAACTCAGGTCCTCCTGACTCCAGGGCCAGTGCTCTACTCACTGTGCCACCTACCTGTCCCAGTACTTGATGTTTCTAAGAGGGTTTGTGTGCCACTACTACCCTTTCATTCCTTATGTTCTCTTTTCAAAAGAAGGCTGGATTAAAGTGTGAGAAACTCTTTTTCAGTGGTGATGGGAAGTTAGTACTGATTAGTAAAGAGTCTGAATTTTTAAAAAATGCCTTTTTGTTACTTCTGAGTATATACAGTGACACAAACTTGTGGCTCACAACTTGTATTACCTTTCAAGTGTGCCATAGTGAATCTATGAAGATCATTTGAAATGAGCATATTCATTGATCATATATAAGTAAATCAGATGATCTGTTATCCTAAATAGGTTAAGGACTGCACAGTAATCATGCATTTGCTTGGCAAATTCTTTCTGTGTGCTTCCCTCCTCCTTCGATAAAGCAAAGATAAGAATTCTGAAATATACTTCCATACTTCCAAAAAAGCTGTGATTATAGTTTGTAATAGCTCTGTGCCTTAATAGATGGCCTTCTAAAAATTCATCAGGTGGTAGCCAGTTTCCTGGTATTGAGCCTTTCTTAATTTACTAAGTCTGGAACCCAGGTCATAGATACATGGTCTGTTGTCTTATGAAGTCATTGGCTTCTGGTTGCTCCATTCCAATTTTCAGGCAGTTTGTTACTTGGGGAAGGTTTTGTACCTTTTGTGTCAAGCTGTTAATTTCCTTTTCAATTCTTTCTTCCATAGCTTTCATTTCTTTTTCAGTTTTTTCTCTAACTCTCTCATTTCATTTATAAGAAACATTTTAAGCTTAAAAACAAAATGACCTCTTGCTTTATCTCTTCTAGTAATTCTCATTGGATTTTTGCCCAAATTGTGTTTTTCTTTGAGACTTTGCTTTTGGAGTCATACTCTTTTTCTGGGTTTGTGTCCTGAGAATCCATGTCACCATAATAGTTGTTTTTTTTTTGTTTGTTTGTTTTTTACTGTGGGATTCTTTTTTTGTTTGTTTCTTTGTTTTCGCATCCTTCCGTACTTCTTCCTGACTTTAGACTTGATATTATGAACGGGTTCATCACTCTTCTGGGGAGAATGTGTAAACTAAAATTTTGCCCTTTTGAGTTCTACTGCTGATCACTTGGTTATTGAGACTCATATTGTGTTATTCCAGGCTGTCAGAGACAAGTCAGGCTGGAGGCTTGTAGGCTTTCAGTGCTCCTCTTGTGGTCTGCTCCAGGGTAAAGTCTTCTTGGTGTCCTCTTGGTTTTTAAGTTCCTGTTTTGTGTTTAGGTCGGAGCAGTATTAGACTGTTGCTAGATTGAGTCCCAATCAGCCATCTGGAAAGCTGTACTGGTTCAGAATCATAGGCTCTCCTTTGTCTGGGATTCCTGCCTTGGTTATTTCTCTGGAGGCTTCACATTGGGCTAGAAGCTGGAACTGAGACATCACTTTACTCCAGGGATCTGAGACACACTACTGCTACTTATTTCTTAATTTATTCCTAGTTCCTACAACCACTTCGTACCCTGGAGTACCACTCGGGTAATCAGGGCATCTTTTTAGACTACCCTGTATCTGTGACTTCAAGCTTAGCTGTAAGCAACAAAGCTGCTGTTGACAGCTGTTCCCGTTGTGGTGCCCTGGGATCAGCCTAGGGATGCCTTGGTAGAGGTCTGGGACCTCCTCTTGCCCTTGTGTAAATCCTCTCCTTTGTACTAAAGTGCTTCTAGTCCTGGTCAGAACCCTTCCTTGGTATTTATAGACCTATCTATTTTCCTTTTGCAAAACTGGGTTGGAAAAATGACTCAACATGACTTTGTCTTGGATTTCTCTATCAGCATTCACTCTGGTACGTTTTCTAGATCTGTTTGGAAGAAAGGATTGTTTTGCAGGAGGTGGGGTTAGAGGACAGGGGGGTGATTGGGTATACTTCTGCTACTCTGCCGTCTTGGCTTTACCCTGCATTTAGTAGAAACATAGTCTCTCAGTAGGCCTCTGCTCAAAATCTTTCCAGCTTGATGGACTCTGCCAGATTCTGCAGTCACTATTATAGAATTTAAGAGCGCAGGGTAATCTTTTCATCAAGCCATGAAACTGTATTGCATTTATTTTTCAATGTTTTATACAATCCTTTTCCACATGTCATTAACATGCCTATGAACTTCTGTAAAAACATTCTGCCTCTGACCAGTCTTGCCTTAACCCCCTTTTCCCTTTCAGTCAGTCCACGCAATTTATCAGATCTCCCTTTACTCATATGTACATACACCTCAACTCATACATACTCATATATACACATATATACATACTCATCTAGACATCTCAACTAATTTTCTTGTCTAAAATCTGTTCGTGCCTTAACTTTCCTCTTGACATCCAGTCTTGTCAACTCAGATTTTTTTTGAGAGCCCCCAAAGACTTTTATTGAGTGTCTTCCATCAGGAAGAACAATGAGAAATAATCCTCAGCCATGCCTAAGGGGAGGGTGAGGCGGAGAAAGAGGAGAAGGAAGCCTCACTCACTGGGAAGCACTGAAAAAAGAAGTAGGTTCCAGAACTAGTTAGTAAAAAAATGCTGGTGGATGAACCTTAGGGCAGAATAAACAGTAAAGACCACTTTCCCTCACCCCCTACCCCCTGCCTTCTCGAACTTGGAAAGCACAGTCCTATTTCATATGGGAGCAAGCACTAAGCTCTGCCACCCATGAGGATACGGGTGGTCCCTGTCCTTCTAAAGGATCTTCCCTACTCTCAAGAGCAGGAGAGCATTAGAACGCATGCAGCCTTGGGCAGGAAGGGACCCAAAACTAGCCATATGGAGTCCAATGGTGAGTATACCTCAACAGATGGGGGGAGCTCAGAGGAGAGGGCAGCCCTGCCACTGCTTATTCTTTTGGACCTGCAGGCCAGCTTAGGTGGCCACCTCAAACACTTCTCAGACCTCCTCCTTGGTCTTGGCAGAACACTCAAGGTAGCCAAAGGCGCTGATCTGATTCGCCATATCCCGGCCCTTCTCTGACCTCACAGTTTCCTGCTTCATCTTGGCCAGCTCTCTTCAGGTATGCTCTTCCTGCCTCAGGTCCTTCTTATTTTCCACAAGGATGATGGGCACATTGGGACAGAAGTGCTTTACTTCTGGTGCCCATTTCTCAGGGATGTTCTCAAGGCTGTCTGGGCTATCAGTGGAGAAGCACATGAGGATGACATCAGTGTCGGGGTAAGAGAGTGACTGAAGTCAGTCATAGTCTTCTTGCCTAGCTGTGTCCCATAGTGTCAGCTCCACCTGCTCCCAAAACCTAGTCCAGAACTCATAGCAGCACAGTCATATCTCTGGCTTCCCAGCTATTTAACTCATTTGACAGTTCAGTAAAAGACAGTTGACATTTAAAGGATATATCAATACCTTAAGGATCTGTGGTATTTCAGTGTGCGTTCTCTGTTCCCTGGCCCTCTACAACCTTACCTAGTAGCTGGTCTTCAAGATTTACAGTGGCTAATAAATTCACCAGCCTGCTGCTAGCAGTGGTGATGTTTCTCCAAATCTTGTTAGATTTGTCCTCAGGCAACAGACATACTTTGTGTTGCTGGGTCCATACCTGAACTGTTTCCAGCTTGGGCAGGGCCTGCCAGAGCTTGTGTTCTCCTGGCATAACTTTCAGGAAATCACTGTCACCTTAATATAAGGATGAGACATTAGAGGAGGGTATTAAAAAGATCTGTCCTCCCTAAAGTCCTACTCCCTTGCATCATCTTGGCATAGAGGTGGCCTAGGGTTCCTTGAAGATTATGCCAGAGGAGGACAACATTTGGCAGATTCTGCCATGCTGGAAAAGCTTTAAGGGGTCCTGGCAGTAGACTGTGTCTGCTTTATGGGAGCTGAATACAGAGACACTCATCACCAGTAGTTTGGCCACTTGGGGATGACTACTTTGGCCACAACAATGCATAGAGCAAATATATATATATAATGGCCCTCAATTTTATGTGGCCCTGTTGGGCTTCTGCAGGATAAATACGGGCAGAAAGTGCTAAGAATCACAGTTTTTAGGTCAGCTATAAATGCTTATACTCTAAAAGTGAGGCCAGTATGTATTTTGTACATAGTTGTTTGTATGTTGTTCCCTAGACAGAGACTATTTTTCCCTTTCTAGTATCTCCAGTGCTTAATAGTACCTGGCACATAGTAAGCGCTTAAGAATTATTGACTTGATCCATATCCAGTGATCAGAAAGTGAACCTACTACTGGAAAAACTGAGTATATCCATTGTTACATCATCACTGCAAATGAAACCAGAAAAAGAAGGAAGTCGCAGCTAAATAAAAGGATTTCTTTTATTCAACGAGCATTTTTAGAAAAAAAGAAAAGGCATAATCAAACGCAAGCTTCTCCAAGTCTGTTTCTTTCAGAGTTTGATGGCGGCAGTGACATGATCACAATGCAGATCTTTGTGAAGACCCTGACAGGGAAGACCATCACCCTGGAGGTAGAGCCCAGTGACACTATTGAGAATGTCAAGGCCAAGATCCAGGACAAAGAGGGCATCCCCCCTGACCAGCAGAGGCTCATCTTTGCAGGCGAGCAGCTGGAGGATGGCCGTACCCTGTCTGACCCAATGAAGGAGACTGTGAAATTGTGGCTGAATGGTAGAACTATGACAGAGTAGTGTCACTAAAATCCAGGGAGAAGAGAGTGTCCAGAAGAGAGTGAGTGATCAGTAGTATTAATTGCTTCAGAGAGCTCCCAAATGATGAGAAGTGAGAAAAAGGCCGTTGGATTTGTCAGTTAACATCATTGGCAACTGTGGATAGAGCAGTTTTAGCTGGGTAACAATATCTGAAGCTAGATTACAAGGTTTTGAGAAGTTAGTGGAAGGTGAGAAAGTGGAAGCAAGGCGTCTAGAGAAGATTTTTTTTTAACCAGGAGTTTAGATTTGAAAGAGAGAAGAGATATGGGGTATTAGTCTGAGGGGGTGGAAAGATCAAGTGAAAATTTTTCAAGGCTGGAGAGAGCATAGGGAGATCTTGAAAACTAGAATAAGAGAGATGATTTATGGGACAAACAGAAAAGACAGGTTGATATTCCAGTAGATTGAAAGCTTCTTGAGGCAGAGACTATTTTTGTATCCTTAATGTCTAATAATTCCTTCTACATGGTGGGTCCTTAATAAATGCTTGTTGATTGTTTGAGTGAGGGGAGTTGATAGGTTTGACTTGTCGTAGGGAAGGCAGGGAAGTGTAGAATAACTGAAAACTACAATGAGGACAGAGAGTAGGTTTAGGAGGAAGTGAGGAAGTGGAAGTTATGATCAGAGGAGGAATTGCAGTTTTAGATAGTGAAGCTCAAACATTGAGGGTGATGGTGAGATCAAAGTATGACTATCCTTGTTTGTGCCTGCAGTAAAGTGAAGGCACAAATCGTAGGAGACTATGAGGTTGATGAACTATGAGGCAAGAGTACTGGTGGGGACGTTGGCATCAAATTAAAATCTCTGAAAAGGGTTGGAGAGGAAGACTGTGAGCCAGGTTTCAAAGTCCTTGAGAAGGAGGGAGAATGATCTGGGAGCTAGTTAAAACTCTAGATGGCAGTGAACCTCAAAAAGAGGTTGCTGAAAGAGGACACATTAGTTCTTCTTGGAGAGATAAATGGTGGAATTGATTTTTATCTCATATTCGGAGGCAAAAAGAAACATAATTTCTTAGGACTTTTGGTCCTCTTGTACTGCAGTGCTCATGGTAAGAATTTACAGAAAGATGAACAGGAAAATAATTGCAATTTATGTGCCAACATCAGCTTTAGAAAATAAAGAGGTGGACAGATTCTTTGAAGAACTTGATAAGACCCTTCATGTTAAATCAATATATATTTTACTTCTCAGTGACTTCAATTGCAAAGGTGGGCATAGGTGAAACAAGTGAACAATATCTTGGAAAATATGATAATATGATTCACAAATAAGGACTGAGAAAATCTAAAGGCTTGTAGGCTGCACAGAAGCTTCATTCTTATACGTTATAAATATTTTCTTTGAGAATGGAATCAGAAGGTACTAGACAGTGAAAGAATGGAAGAGCATGACAGAAAAGTGGAACACTGTATTTTGACAAATAAGAAATGAGGGAAGGGGAAAGGGAACACACATTTATTTATTAAGCACATATTACGTGCCAAGCTTTGTACCGTTTTACAAATATCATTTCACTGGATTCTCAGCACATTATGTACCTACTATATGCCAGACACTGTGCTATTTTATAAATTTTACCTCATTTGATCCTCACAACAACCTTGGGAGATTGGTACTGTTATGTCCATTTTACAGATGAGGAAACTGAGGTAGACAGCCATAAGTGACTTAGCCAGGATTCAGTTGTTTCAGTTGTATCTGACTCTTGGTGACCTCATTTAAGGTTTTCTTGGCAAAGATACTGAAGTGGTGTGCCATTTCCTTCTCCAGCTCATTTTACAGATGAGGAAACTCAGGCAAACAGAGGTAAGTGACTTGCTTAGGTCATGCAGCCAGTAAGTATCTGAGGCTCGATTTTAACTCAGATCTTCTTGATTCCAGACCCAGCACTCTATCTTCCCTTCCACTTAGCTGAGTCATTTACGAAGTGGAAGTCTGAATTGGCTTCTAGTAAGGCTACTGACATGTTAGAGCAAAGATCAAAATGAATATAACACCAGAAGAATAAAAATGGGGAAAGATAAGACATGAAATTAAAACAGTTTCAACTTGATTTTATAAGTTATTGATGTAAAAAAATGGAAAATGGTTGGAGAAAAGGACACTGGCACCAACTACTGTATAATAATTTCACCTAAATTTAAACAATGTAGATCATTTGTCACAATGAGCAGACTTTTATGAGATCCTTAAAAGCATCTTAGTAAGCAAATGCTTGATTTAATTGCTTAGTGGAGAGAGTTGGCAGCCAAGGCCAAAACCAGTTTAGAATATGATTTCACTGGTAAACTATTACAGAGAAGAAGAGTGGAAGATTATGAGCAGTATCACCTCATAAAACATTGAGAAGTAGTGGAGGGGGAAACAAAAAGATGAAATAAAGAGAAGAAAGATGGAAAATATCTGTAAATATTTTCTCTATCAAGGATCATGGAGCTACCACTTTTGTACTTTAGAATCCCAGAAGTGCTTCTATAGGAAATGAAATAGCACCGAAGCAAACAAAGATGAGAAAAGCACCCAGCACAGACTAAGTAAACATAGGGGAAGCACATGCTGGAGGTGACGCAATGTTGAAGGCCTTTAGGGATCAGTTCTCAAGTTAGCTGAAAGAAGGAGAAGATGCCAGAGGAGAGGAAAAAATCTTAGACCACTCTATTACCCGAAAAAGACAACTGAACAAACAGCAATAATACTGACCCAGGTGCTTACTTTTCATCTATTCAAAGTTTTTATGATAATAATTTATATATAAATTGGGGGTACCTTTTGAGGAGGGCATTGGAAAGAACTGGCAGGATTTCATAGGTGATATTCCACAGTAGACCATTTCTTTAATATCACATAGTTAAAAAGAAAGATGTAGAGATACAGCATTCCACTGTGTTTATTTTTTGTTGACCATAAAAAACTTGATTCAGTAGAGAAAAATGCCAATGTAAAAGCTTTCCAACAAGGTGTCTGCCATGTGTATTGTCAACATTGGATGATTCTTCCAAAGAGCTAACAGACTGAATCTTGTTTGATGACCCTGTAGGACCATTAATTTCAAATGAGACATAAACAAGATAACATATACTTGCCAAAGTTGCTTGCTACTTTCATGGAGGAGATCCAGAAGAGGAGCCAAGTTGAAGACAAATTTCCTTTGAAGTCCTATAATTACTTTTGTTTGTAAATGACATGCTCATTGAATATAGTCCTGGAAAATTGCGGAGCCTCCTAAATGAGATTTATAATCACCTAAAAGAATTTGACCTAACTCTCCATACAGGAGGAGACAAGTGGATGAAAAACGTCTATTGTCCAGGCTGTGATATGCAATTAGATGAACAGCAGAAAGAGTGTATTCATAAGTATACACACCCAAAACCACATGTATACATGTATGTGTGTACACATATATGTACATTTATGTATATCTTATACACATACTGCAGATGGTCATTGAATAGGCTTTAGAGTTGAGCAGGAAGAAGAGAAGAAGATAGATTTCCTTTTGGTAACTACAGAATTCTTCTAATTACTTCAGACCTCTTCCTGAAACAGAGGCCCAACTTTTTAATGCCAATATTCTTTTTGTAAGATATGCCCATGAGTCATTTAATGCCACAGTTTCTGAAATTTAAAATCACTCAAAGGGCAATAGAGAGAGACATCGTGGGTGTAACCAGGCAGCTGTAACACATTACAAAGGAGGCACTTTGAAGAATTGGTGTTAAGGGCATTATCAAGACATATATGAGCAAAAATAATTGGTTGGCTGGTCACATGATGGGAGTGAAAGATAACCAGTGGACAGTTCATTTGCTCCATCAGTTGCTGTGAGATGTTAGGAGGAATGAAGAAAGGCTCCTAGGAAGTTGGGTGGACCCTCTTCTAGATAATTTGTGGACAAGAGTTGTTTAAGATGGGGTAGCAGAGATGGTTTGTAATATAGTGCATCTTTGGAGGGAAACACCTCCAGAAGGTGGCAGAATATTAGAATGTATCTCAAAATTATCAGAGACCTCTGAGTACCACTGATGTTTTAAAAATATTTTATTTTTCCCCAATTACATATAAAACATTTTTTAAAGGTTTGAGATCCAAATTCTGTCCCTCCCCCTCTTCCCTTCTCCTCCCTGAGATGGTAAGCAATCTGATATAGGATAGATATGGGCAATCATATAAAACATTTCCCATTAGTCATTTTGTAGAAGAAAACTCAAACCCCTGAAAGTGAAAAATAGTATGCTTGTGTCTATATTCAGATGCCATCAGCTCTTTCTCTGGAAGCAGATAGCATTTTTCATCACGAGTCCTTTGGAATCGTCTTGGGTCGTTGTGTTGCTGAAAATAGCCTAGTCATTCATAGTTGATCACCATACAATGTTGCTGTTACCGTGCCGTACAATGTTCTCCCTGTTCTGCTCTCTTTGCTCTGCATCAGTGCATGTAAGTCTTTCCAGGTTTTTCTGAAATTATCTTGCTCGTCATTTCTTATAGCAGCACAATAATATCCCATACCACAGCTTGTTCAGCCATTCCCCAATTGATGAACATCCCCTCGATTTTCAATTCTTAGCCACCACAAAAGGAGCTGCTATAAAGATTTTTGAACAAATAGGTCCTTTCCCACCTTTTTTTAAAAATCTCTTTGGGATACAGACCTAACAGTAATATTACCGTTGATTTTTAATTAAAAATAATAGTTTCTTTGAAACTTTAACATGCAGGAAGTCTAAACAAGCTGAAAATAAATTATTTGTGAAAAGTCAGTAGATAAAGTGCTGGATCTGAAGTTCAGCAGACCTGGGTTTGAATGTTTTTTTCCTCTGTATTTTTCTACTTGTATGACCATGGGCAAATCATTTTTCCTCCTTAAGTCTCAGTTTTCTCATGTAAAAAGTAGAGATAATAATATCTGTGATACCTGTCTTAAGGTTTGTTGGGAAGCTCAAATAAGCTCATCTGTATTAAGGAAGAAAGAAAGGAGGAAGGAGACAACTATTTATTGAACACCTACTATGTGCTTCCAGTGGGTAAATGTATATTGATTAATTGATTGATGGCTAAATGCTTTACAAATATCTCATTTGATCTTCATAACAACTCTGGGAGAAAGATATCCCATTTTATCCCTATTTTACAGATGAGGAAACTGAGGCAGGCAGAGTTTAAATAGCTTGCCCAGGGTCGCATAGCAAATGTCTGAACTTGAATTTGAACTCAGGTCTTCCTGACTCCAGACCTAACCCTCTACTCCCTGTGCTACCAGCTACCAAAATGCTTTTATGTAATATTCAGTTATTACTATTACTTGGTTTGTTATTTATTCACTGCCCCCTGTGTGAAGCCGTCCTATCTTTTAACCCCTCTGGGTCTCAGCGTACTCATTTGTAAAATAATAGGGGTTGGATAGGGTGATCCCTGAGGATCTCTTCCAGTTATAACCTGTGATTCTCAGGATTGTTAATATTTCATATATCTACCTAAGGAAGTAAAAAAGGCAGTGGAAAAGAAGTTTGAATCAGAATATTTCTACTTCCTGCCCAATAACCCTTGATTTGCAAAGCAGCTGGAAATCTGTTTCTTTTGTAGCTTACAAAGGCTGAGAGGGGCAGTGGACAGAGGAGCAGGGAGGCTTTCTGAAGAGGCTTTTTGGGGGTGTGTGGAGAGGTCCAAAATACCTACTCTTTATTATTTTGATTTTTAGAACCTCCTGCATCTCAATGATTCCAAGTACTCCTACAATGGCTTTCTTTATAATTTTTCTATTGTTGTTTTATGTTGATGATATGGAGAGGCCCCTAAGTGCTGATGTGGAGTCAGGAAGACACATGTTCAGAGCCAGCATCAGACGCTTACTAGCAGTGTAATCTTGGGCAAGTCATTGAACCTTTCTGGTCCCCAGTTTCCTTATCTGTAAAATGGACATCATAATAACTACTTCCCAGAGTTGTAAGGATCAAATGAGCAATTTGTAAAGTGGCTTTGCAAACCTTAAAGTTCTATATAAAAGCTAACTACTATTATAATGTACATTGAGCTAGATTCTCTCCTTTTAACGCAGGATGGAAAAAATAGTACCTGTGATACCTGTCTTAAGGTTTGTTGGGAAGCTCAAATAAGCTCATCTGTATTAAGGAAGAAAGAAAGGAGGAAGGAAACAACTATTTATTGAACACCTACTATGTGCTTCCAGTGGGTAAATGTATATTGATTAATTGATTGATGGCTAAATGCTTCACAAATATCTCATTTGATCTTCATAACAACTCTGGGAGAAAGATATCTTCTTGGGTGTGAATGAAGGATGCATTCCTTCTCATGAGTTCGTTAGCATGTCCAGTTGTGTACTTGGCTATATAGGAGAATGCCTTGGCTATTGTCTTCAGCCATTCTCTTGTGGGAAGCTGCTTTGTAAACCTTAAAGCATTATATAAATGTGAGGAGGAGGAGGAGTTGTAATTATTACATATCCATAAGAAAAGCCCAGCTGACCACTTTTGGAATGTGTACAGTTAATGGCCCTGGTTAGAAGTATAATGATGCCATCTCAGTGCTAACATTCTGTAAATAGGTAGCATAATTCTGAGAATTTATTCAGGGATGTACAAGGTATTCCTAAAGTCTGGACACATAGGCAAAAATGCATATTTTCAAGAAATGAAATGAATGAAATTTTCAACAACATTTTATTTAATTGGAATATTAACAAATAACATCTTCAATATGATTTCCATCATTTGTGATCCAAAGGTTGATGCGCTTTGCAAGATTCACGTGAACTCGATGCAATATCTCCACATTTCCTATGTGTCCAGACTTTAGGGACACCCTGTATTTGCTAGTTGCATGCTTTTCAGCCTAGGGCTCATGCCCAAGTACTCTGGACATAGAACTGCAATACTTGTGCCTAGAGGGTGCACCATTTTCCACTCATTGAGTGGGATGTGCCCAACATCCTCACCCCTGCCCTAAACCATGCTTATCTGAGTTCACTTCCTCCTCTCCTTTTCCTCATTTAGTAAAATAATTATATCTATCCTATATTGTGAGGAAAAATATCCAGGACATTTGTAGATACCTCCCCCTTTTCCCCCACCATTTTCCCATATATTCCAACTCAATTTTAAGGTTATCGAGACCATTTTTCCTTGTTTTCCTGAAGTAGCAAGGCTGGAACTGAGATACTTCAACTTCAAAGATGGCAGCAGCCTCAGATTCTCCACTGTGTTGCCTCCAGTGGCAGAGAGGAAGGAGAGAAGAGATGTGTTTGTAGATTTTACATATTGTGGCAAAAAAGTGAAAACAACTGGCATTTTCACAACGAGAGGTATCTCATTGTGGATAGGACATCTAAGAATGTGACTTCTTAGTCATTGCTTACCAAATATGCAGTGAGAGATGGATCTGGACATTTGCTGGAACATCCCAGACCCTGTGGCACTACCCATGCCTTCAAGTAGAATTTTAAACTTAAAAAAAAATAGCTAGCATTTGTAGAGAGCTTTAAAGTTCGAAAAGTGCTTCACAAATGTTTCTTATTTGGTTCTCACAATAACCTTGGGAGGTAGGTGCTCTTATTATCCCCATTTTATAGTTGAGGAAACTGAGGCTAACTGAAGCTGAGAGACTTGTTCAGGGTCACACAACTGAGTGTCTGAGGCAAGATTTGAACTCAGCCCTTCCTGACTCAAAGTCCAGTGCTCTGTCTACTTCCCCACCTAGCTACCTCTGTTATTATTTAATTGTTTTCATCAGTATACACAACTAGACAGCTAAGACCTAGACATTATGCTTTTTCCTTAGTAGTTTTTGGGTTTAATTCTTTCACTAATATCCTGAACTCTTAATTGCCTGTTTAGACACAGCCCAAGTCTGTTTTAAATATCCATCCTCACACTTAAGGATACAAAGAAAATGGAATTTTCTGTGCTTTTCAGGAGTAAATGCAAACTAGGAGCTCAACTTTTCATGGCAAGAGAACTGATCTGTGGATTTTATTTGTTAATAAGCTTTTGGTTTACGACTGTGATATAGCATAAAAACGAACATTTCTAGATGTATCCTTGATTATTTTGGAAGTTAGCCCAACTTCATATCAAACACTTTCTGACTTTTGTTTGCTATCTATATAGATCTATATAGATACAGATATCTATCTATATGTATGTATATTGAATCATGAATATATGAATATTGAAAAGGTTTTTCTCCATTATAATGTTTCTGTTCAAATAATGGGTAAATTTAAAAAAAAGAATCACAGAATTTTATTCCTGGAAGTAACTTCTTAGATTATTTAGTTCAAAAATCCTCATTTTGCAGAAGAGGAAACAGGCCTGAACTTGCTCAGAGTCACACTGCCAATTCATGACAACCAGAACTGCCTGACTAGGAGTCCGTGTTCATTTCAGTCTACCTTCATAACAGCTGTTGTCCCATTTGAGTCAGCCATCCTTATTACTGTACCTTCCCCACTCAGACTGTTTTTCAGATTGGATGAGGGTACCCTATCCACTGTTCTGTCAAATTCTATCCTTTCGTCATCTGTTTGCTTAGGAAAGGAGGTGAGCACACTGTTGCTCTAGATCCTCAATCTCTCTCAAATTGGTTTGAGAAGGGAGTAAATGTTTATTTTTATTTGAGGAGAAAATTTTAGGTCTTTTTTTTTAAAGGTAGCTTTTAGGTTTGGTGATAGTGTTTCCCTGTTATTTTCTGTGTGTATGTGTATATGTGTGTGTATGTGTGCATGTTTATAAGACAAAAATCAAAACTTGTTTGACCATTTGAAAGCATTTTAAAATGTGGTTGAAATTCTTATGTAAGCACCTGGATTCAAAGAATATTTTTTGTATGCTATCCTGCTATATGCTTTGCAGGATACAAAAATGAATGAGGTAGTTCCTGCCTCTTAAAATTTGGGAAGCCAAGTCACAAATGAAGCTAGACAGTTTTCTCTAGATTAAGCTTAGGAAATAGAGGCATGCGAAGAGTAGAGATAGCCAGTTATGGTGTTTCAATTTAATTTAAAAAATATGTATTAAGTGCTTATTACATGCAAGACTCTTTGCTGTTAAGTACTTACAAATATGGCACTCTGCTAAGCACTGCAGATACAAAGGAAGACAAAAACTATGGCCTCTGCCCTGAAGGAGCACAAATTTTAATGAGGGATACAACATGTGAACAGCTATGTAAATAGCAGGTGTGTATATAGGGTAAAGTAGATGTAATTTCAGTGAGAAGCGGAGAAGGTGGTGAAGAGCCTGGAAGAGGCCTCTTGCCTGAGGTTGGATTTGAGCTGAGTTTTGAAAGAAGTGTGGGAAGCTTGGAGGCAAAGGGAAGGAAGGAGAATGTTCTAGGCATGAGAGAGAAAGCTAGTGGAAAGGTGTAGTTGGGAGATAGATTGTTGTGTGAGAGGAACAGTAAGAAAGTCAGTGTCAGTGGATTGAAGAGTGTGTGGAAGAGAATAAGAAAGGGAGGGGAAGAAAATTGGAAAAGTCAGAATGGATCAGGATGTGAAAGTTATCAAAAGCCAAACAGAGGATTTTATAGTTAATCCTGCAGGTGCTAGGGAGCCCCCAGAGGAGACTACTGACACGGTCAGACCTGTACTTTCAGTAGATCGCTTGGGCAGCTGAGTCATGAGAATGGCCTGGAGTAGGGAAAGATGAGACAGGGAGACCAATCAAAAGGCTATTGCAATAAACCCAGGTGGTGGTTATGTAGGTAGAGAGATGTATAGGAGAGATGAAGGTATAGAGGAGTTGTAAAGATAGAAATGACTGGTTTTGACAAGAATCATAAAGTGAGCGAGAGTGAGGCGTTGAGGTGTTGTTGGAAGGGATAAGAAGATAGATATAACGCACTCAGTTCTCTCAGGGAGCTAATGGTTGAATGTTGCGCCATTCTTCATGTAAAATGCTCTGTGACACTTCCTGGCTTCTATCGAGTCCCACCACCTTCTTCCAGAAGCCTTTCTCAATCTTCCTTCATTTTGGTGCTTCCTTTTTTAGAGTACCCTTGGTGTATCCTGTATAGATCAGATTTGTACATAGTTGTTCGCATGTTGTCTTCGCCCATAGACTGGGAGCTTCTTGAGAGACGGGACTGGCTTTTGCCTTTCTTTGTATCTCCAAAGCTTAGCAAAGAGCCTGGAACATAGTAGGCACTTAAGAAATGCTTGTTGATTGGCTGACTGAGTTGGGGGGGGGAATATGTGTTCACAAATAACTATGATAAGAGAGAGAAGTGCAAAGAAGCAGAATGACCACAAAATGGAAATGGAAGCAAAAAACTTACTGTTGTGAAGAGCAGCTGTGTGGTGCAGCGGCTATAGTGCTAGGCCTGGAGTCAGGAAGACTTGAGTTCAAATCCAGCCTCAGATACTTCCTAGCTGTATGACCTTGTGCAAGTCACAACCCCTACCTCAGTTTACCCTACTGTAAAGTGGGGTTAAAAATAGCATCTACCTCCCAAGGCTCTCATGCAGATCAAATGAGAAAATATTTATAAAGTTTGCTTAGTGTAGTGCCTTGCACATAGTAGGTCCTATATAAATGCTAGCTGTTATTACTATGAATTAAAAGGATCAAGTTTGACTTGGGAGTAGAAAAAAGAAAATGTGCTTCTGTCTCTTTTGCAGAGGTGGGGAACTATGAGTGTGGAATATTGTATATTGATTAGTTTTGATGAACTACTTTTTTCCCCCTTTTCTTTGTTATAGGATTAGGGAGGTCAGGGGGATACATTTGGAAATTGAAATGATGTAAATATATATTATATATCAGATGATTAATATTATATATGTGCATATGCACACATGTGAAATACATACTTATACATCTATATCTATGTCTATATCTACATCTTTATGAAAAAGTTCAGGCAAAGTGGTATGAGAAATTTGAGAAAGGCGTGAGTGTTGAACTCAGAATAAATTAGACCCTATTTCAGCTTTGTTAGAAGCACTAGAAATTATTACCGCAGTCAGAAGGAAAAAAAAATAGAGGCAAGGGAGTCATGTGGGAATAAGGATTATATATGTCTACCATGTTAATGGACAGGAGAGTTACATGAAGGCAGGGAAGTTTGGAAGTTTGCCCCGTAATAAATCCTGGAATTTAGGTGATAGAATCTGTGGCCATTAGTATGTTCCTGATATAAAACTCTAGTAGTATATGGATGTTCCAGAGTTCCTGAAAAGTCTTTCATTATCCCAGCTGCCTTAGCCATGAATTTCTACCTGTAAACCTGTATAGCATTTAGTTTAAACCATACATGCTCTTTTTTATTCTGCCTTTCATTTATTTCTGTACTTATCTTATTTCTTGATACTAGACTATAACCTCCTTGAGAGCACTGACTGTGTTGTTAATTTTTGTATTTTTCCTCTGTTGCTATCACTATCCCATGTGTTCCTTGTACTGTGGTAAGTTGCTTGTAAGATCCCTTGATCCCAGATCTAAACCTTAGATTATATCTCATCCTATCCACTCGATGTGCTCAGTAAAAGTTTGCATCTAATTTATTCACCCATTATTAATCATTTCTTGAATTCTTAAGCCCTCCTTTTCATATTTTTGTGTGATATCTCTTCTAGTGGCTTTTACTCTCAATACATTCACTACTCATACTTTCCCTTAAATTTGGTATGAGTGCTTGCTATTTGGGAATAGTAGGTTATCCTTTAAAAAAATTAGCACAAAGTTGAAATCATTCTAGTTGTTAGGAAAATATTTCTCTCCTTACATATTAAAATCTAGGCATCAAGGAATCTTTGCCAACTTAAATGAAATGAAATGAATGTTTTGATTGGTTTTCCATTTTGTCTGACTTGACAGCTTTTACTTTGATTCCCATAGAAACTTCAAATGCAATCTATACATTTTCATTGTGACTGTTTGGTGGGTTAATAATAATGATAATATTAATTTCCTCTGTAATCGCTTTCATCTGGAGGATCACAAAGCATCGTACAAACATTTATTAATTCACCCCATTTGAGATAAGTACATAGTAGAGTCACCATTTTACAAATATAGAAGCAGGCACGGGCTGCATCATTTTCCTTTTGCTGTATAACAAGTCAGTAGCAGAGCTAATATGAACTCAGATTTGCTGACTTCCATGTTCCTTGAGTGTTTAAAAGCCCATTGTATTATGCAAAGGAGATTAAAATTTTAAACTCAAGCTTTTTTTTCCTAGAATAAATTAGGAGATGAAATTCAAGTTTCTGTCTTTTGTAAGGACATGAATAGTCATGCCATGTTGATCCATGTGGTCCTTAATGTTGGGTTTTTAAAAGGAATTGTTTTAGAATAGAGAACATAAACATCAAAACAGCACTAATTCCTATAACAATATCATTGCAGAGGTACAGTTCAGCAAAAGTGAGTTGGAAGGAGAAGCCAGCTACCCTTCCTCCCACTCAGGCAGTCACCTAAGCACTTGTTCTTAAGTATTTTTAGTGTACTTTTTTTTTGGCTTGGTGAAGCCTTGTCAGGGAGATTTAGGGGGAAAAAACCAGGAGAGAAAAAAGGGACTGGGAACATGTTAGCAGAGACAGGAAATTTCTCTCTCTTTTTTTTTTCCCAAAATGATTAGGCACTTGAGAAGGAATGTTTATTGTCTTCCTGCTCTGTGCACCTTTGCCTTCTTTGGTTGATGATGATTACTTGTATTTATATAGTTTGTCGTACTTCTTGAAGTGAATTTTCATAGTCAGTAAACATTTGTTAAGTGCCTACTGTGTGTCAGACCCTTTGCTAAGCACTGGGGATAGAAAGAAAGGTAAAAGATAGTCCCAGCTCTCAAGGAGCTCTCAGAGTAATGGGGGAAGTGACATGTACACAACTGTGTACACATAAGCTACATATAAGATAAGTTGAAAATAATCAACAGAGAGAAAGCATTAAAATTAAGAGGGATCAGGAAAGGCTTCTTGTACAAGGTGGGATTTTTACCGTAGCTAGAAGAAAGCCAGGCATCAGAGATGTGAAGGGAGAACATCCCAGGAATGGGAGACAGTGAAAATGACCGGAGTTGGGAACAGCATTTTGTTTTCACAACAATCCTATAGGAGGAGGTCACGGTAGCCCTTCTTTATCCATACTTTATAGATGAGACTGACCCCTAGAGTAATTAAATGACTTTCTAAGATCATGTGCCAGAAAGAGCTGGGACTATAAGCCAGGTGTTCTTACTCTTAGTGCAATGGTTTTGCTGGCTTTAGTCTTTCCCTTTATACTGCTTTTTCATTATTTTCTTTGCTGGTTTTCTCTATCCCTCCTGAGACAACTAGGTGACACAGTGAGTAGAGCACCAGCCCTGGAGTCAGGAGAACCTGAGCTCAAATCCTGATTCAGACATTTCCTAGTTGTATGACCCTGGGAAAGTCACTTAACCCTGTTTGCCTCAGTTTCCTCATCTGCAAAACGAGCAGAAGAAGGAAATGACAAACCACTCCAGTATCTTTGCCAAGAAAACCCCAGATGAGGTCACGAAGAGTTGGGCATGACTAATCCACAAAACAACAGCAGCAACAACAAATCTATTCCTCCTGCATACTTGTGACTGTCATTATACTGACAAATTAAGACTGAGTCCTCCAGTTTTTAAAAATTTTCTCCTTTATTGAGTTCATCTGTTTGTGCAATTTTTGCTACTGTCTATGCACAGTGGATAACAAAATCTACATAAAAATAACTCACATTTAAAGAAAGTTTTCCATGACAATGGGCAACAATATCAGTTCTGTGAAATAGGTATTTTCACCTATTTTATCAGTGAGAAACCTGGAGAAGAAAGGTAAAAATGATTTACTAACATTGAAATAGCCTATTAAGTGTTATAGAAATGGGTCTTGGAACTCAGGTCTTCTGAGTTCAAGCCTAGACGTCTTTTCATAGCATGGTGCTTTTTCTCCAACCCTATCTCCTTCTCTCTAGAATCCTGTGTGACCTCAGTTATTTCTGCCTCCCAGTTCTTCTGTCTTTTGGACAATTTCTTCTCCTTTTCATTTTCAGAGTCATCTTCTGTCCAATCCCTATGTATTGGTATACTCCAAAGCTCTGCCATTGCATCTCTTTTCTTTGTTTATACTCTTCCTTTACAAATATCATTAATTTCCATGGCCCTTCAATTATTAGCTTTCTCCAGAGGACTCATACATACATATATAATATACATATATCCATCTCTGTTCATAAGATCAAAGGACCATAGATTTATTGCTGGGAGGGATTTTAGGTGCCATTTAGTCCAGCTTCCTCAATTTACAGGTAAGGAAACTGAGAGTCATAGAGGTTAAGTGAGACAGGTAGTGACAGAGACAGGATTTCAACCCCAAATTCTCTGACTTCAAATCCAAAGCTCTGTGCACTGAAGCACACCATCCTTGTTCTCTCCCTGAGCTTCTGTTTCTGTATTCTTGTTGGATGTTTTTGTTTGGTCAAACTCAAACCATATTCAAAGCTGAACTCAGTATCTTTTTCCCACATACTGTTGTTAGCCAAACTTTTCTGTTTTTTGTTAACAGAACTACGGTCCTCTCAATCACATAATCAGTTAATAAAACTTATCAAGTACCTACTATGTGTCAAGCACTGTGCTAAATACTAGGGATACAAATATGATAAAAGAAAGACATAATTCTTGTCCTCAAGATGCTTACAGTCTAATGGGGGAAGACTGTACTAAAAGGGAGCTAAAAAGCAGAGAGGGGCTGGGGGAGAGAAGCAGCAGTGTCCCAGAGCAGCACAGCCAGATGAGAAATGAGATGTTCTGAGCCGAGCTCCTTGGGAAAATGGAGATTTGGGAGTTCATGACTCATCCTTCAAGCAGAATGGCAAGGGGGTGGCAATGAGATGGATTACTCAGGTTCTTTGGATCTTGAAAGTTGACCATCCAGGCTCAAACCTTGGAATAATGTTTATTTCTTTCATCCCCTTCGCCTTTTGGATCCAGTCATTTGCCAAGTCTTGTCGATTCCTCTTCTGTAATAACTCTTGTGCCATCAGCCTAGTTCAATTCTCCATTCCCTCTTGCCTAGGGCCATTACTTTCTCATTAGTTTTCCGATTGCCAGTCTTTCACCTCTCCAACCCATCCTTCAACTGGGTTAGCAAAATAATACTTCTAAAGGCATACTATTTACTTACTCCAAAAACCTTTTGTTTCTTCTTGTTGCTTTTGGATAAAATACAAACCTTTTAGCTGGGTTTTTAAAGTCCTCCAAAGACTGGTTCTAACCTGCCTTTCTAGCCTGATTTCATATTTTCTCCTCCAAGCACTTTGGTTTACCCAAATCAGACTGCTGTTTGTTCTTCAATTTTAATCTTGTCCTTATGACTTTGTGCTCATGCCTAGAATACTCCCTCTATACTTTAACTGTCTGTTGAAATCTTTTTCTTCCTTCAGGGTTCAGCTTGGTTTCTGCCATCTCCTTAAAGCCTTCCCTACTGTTTTAGCTAGAAGTGGCCTTTATCTCCTTAACTTTTCTTATATCACTTAATCTGCATCTCTCCCTTGCACCCTTGTATCATATATGTGAGATCTCTTTCCTGTTAGATTAAAAACTCCTTAAAGGCAGGAACTGTCTTGATCTTTTTGTTTTCAGTGCCTAGCACAGTATCTTGCATGCATTAGGTGCTTAATAAATGTTTATTGATTTCAGTTAGTGATAAGTAACCTCTTCTTATCAATTAGTGATAAGTAACCTCTTCTTATCAATTAGTGATAGGGTAACCTCTCCTTATCAATAGAAACACCTAAAACTTGAGTGACATTGACTACTTCCTCTCCTCCCCTTTCCCCCACTGTCTGTGAGGCCAGGGGTATTAGATTTCCCTTCTCCCTCAGGGTTCTCCAGTACTTTTATATTAGGAAGGCAGAATTTATGATTTCAAGGAGAATCTCATATGTGCCTAAAAGGTCTGGAACCGCAGGATATAAGGAATTCTCTAGGCAGAAGGCAGGAGCACTAAAGCATGTATTTACACTCCACAGTAACAAGCCCACAAACCAGCGTCCCCATTTTGATATTTTGATCAAAAGCTTCCAGGCCCAATAAGTCCGCCTCACAAGGGTAACCAGGAGGCCACAGAGAAGTGAGATAGTATAAGGCAAAATCGTATACATGCTTCCCCTCTACAGCTTCGGCTGTAGGCATCTCTGGCTCCAACCGGAAAAGGAAGAGAGGATCTTCAAGCTGTCCTCTCCCCTCTTATAGAGTTTTTGACGTCATCAAGCGCCGCCTGAACGACCAGGGCTGATTGGTTCTTGACTTGGCCCCTCCCCCTAGCCAGTACTGGTTCTACAACTAAGCCTCCTCCTCAGGCTTGAGCCCTAGGCTCCTTGGCTTCTCAGAGCTTCCATGCCAGGTTGCCTGGCTGTGCTAATCTGCCTGTAATCCTTGCTCTGAGGTGGTCATAGCTCAGACTCCTGGACCTGGAAGAAGCCTCTAGCACCTGAAAGTGAGGAGGAATAATGGCACAGAACAACAAAACCCCAGACCCATTTCTGGGAGGTTGGGGTAAAAAGAAGTAGCAGAGGGAAGGAAAGTCCTTCCTCTCTCACTGGTTGAGTTCCATGGCACCCATTCTGTGGAGGAACTGTGACCTTTTACCCTCTGGATGCAACAAATAAGAATGGCCAGAGAGAGCCCTAGAAAAAGAGGAACTGGCTCAGCCTTGCTAGTTTTAAAGACTTGTGTAGCCGATCAAAGGAGACCAAAGGATGCTGAGGTATCCATGTTAGACAATATGGACATGCTCCAAAGGCCCCCAAAGGGTGCCTACATTTGAGTTGAACTGGGCATACCCAGACAAGTTTGGGGTATAATTGTTAAACAAACAAAACCAAACCCAAGTTCCTCATCTACCCCCAAAGAATCACTTTATTGCTTATTTTTTTATTATGATTGATGGAAACACTGTAGTCTCGTAATTTTAGAACCATATTTTACCCATTTCCCTCCAATATCTATTATATCAAGTCTATCACAAGGACTTGCCAATTCTTTCTCTTGGTTTTTTTTTTATTACATTTGCCTATTTTATTTTTCATTTCTATGATCATTATTCTGCAACCTGGTTATTGAGGTGGGAATTATATCCAAATGGACATGCTTTCTCTGTGCTATCAGACTAGTGATTAGTATGGGTGAAGGATTATTAAGACTGCATTTTGTTCTTCTGAGTTATGGAGGATACTTGAGATATAGTTTGCCTAAAATACCTCTTACTATTTGTGTGGAAGAGATGAATATATGTAAACTTTGTTATTCAGTTGCTTTTCACTTGTCTGACTCTTCATGACCCCATTTGGGGTTTTCTTGGCAAAGATACTGGAGTGGTTTGCCATTTCTTTCCCCAGCTCATTTTACAGATTAGGAAACTGAGGCAAATAGGGTTTGCCCAGATGTGGTATTAATGTGATTAAAGATCTTCCCTGCCCATTAATCCCCTTAATAGGCCTCAGGTGGAGCTAGTTCAGGGAAGCTTGATTAAGGGAGGCTTGTTTATAGAAAGGCCCACACCCTTTTGCTAATTAGGTCACAAGAGGTGTGAAGCCCTGGGGCTCTGAAAAGGGTGTACACACACACACACACACACACACACACACACACACACACACACGCTGAGGGTAGCCGGAAGAACTGGAAGCTCTCAGAACTTCAGGAAGAGATGAAGCAGGCAAGCCGACACCAGCAGAGAGGAAGGTTATGGGATGGCTTGGCTCCCTACTCTGATATTGTGTTTTAATTTCCTTGCTGTTATAATGAAGTGGACTTAATGGTTTTGGATACAATTGCTGATATGTGGAATTGGAGTTAATGGTTTGGGGATGTAACCCTCTGGTGTCTGAATAAATGTTTTACTTCTAATGCCTTCTATATGGAGAGTCTCATATTCTGCGATACGGAACTATATAGGCATATTCATAGTCACCATTGATATTGTGACACTTACCTTCCCAATACACCATTGTCACACAGCTAGTAAGTGTCTGAGGCCAGATTTGAACTAATGAAGATGAGTCTTCCTGACTGCAGGCCCAGAACTCTGTCCACTGTGCCACCTAACTGCTCAATATGTAAACTGCATAGATATAATTAGATGGTTTTGAAACTGGTTGAATGGCTAGACTTAAAGAGTAATCATTAATGATTCAGTATTGTCAAAGGAAAAATATTAATACTGCATTCTATGTTTTAGGTACATGTCTGCTAGAAAGAAGTTTTATTAACATTATTCTAAATCCAGGCATTTCTGGCTTAGAGGAAAAAAGGAAACAAGCATTTGTTAATCATCTGGTACGTGCCAGGTACTGTGCCATACACTTTAGAAATATTATCTCATTTGATCCTCACAACAACCCTGGGAGATTGGTGCTATTATCTTCATTTACAGTTGAGGAAACCGAGGCAAATAGAGGTTAAGTGGGTCTCAGGGTCACGAAGCTAGTATGTATGGGAGGCTGTTTTTGACTTCAAGTCTTCATGACTCCAAGACTATCACTTTACCACTAATTTCCTTTTTTTAAAAATGATCTTTTTTGGTACTTGCCATGTCCAATGCCTACCAGCATTGTTCTTGAAAGTATTTATCTTATAGATATAAGAGGATTTTGAATAATTTTCAAGACTTTGGCCTTCTCTTTTTCTTATTCCTTCATCATGTTTGTCAACCTTTTTTTTTGGTCAGTTTTCTGTATGTGCACCTCTGCATTGATGTCACTGAGAATTAAAGTACATGCTAATTTAATTTGGAAGGTCTTAATCCTTTCTTCATAAAATTGCATTACTTCCTTATCTTCAGCGATAGGTATTGGTGTGTAAGCTGGACCTTTTGCAAATGTGTGTCATTAGAATTGCAATGAGATGAATAGATGTCCAGTGAAATGATGCTTCTTTGTTGGCTTTGTACAATTAAACTAACTCTGCCAGTTCCTTAATTTGCCTCGCTAAGGAAATCATGTGAGCCATCCTTCCACTTAGCTGTAGCTTTGTTGTGTCCTCTGGTTTCATTTATAGTGAAAATGTTAAAGTAAATATGATTCAGTTCCTCCAGTAGTATGACACCTCATTGCTTCAGCTGCTGCTGCCAGTACCTCCAGGTGCCACAGCCAATGCCATTTCTGCCATGCATCCAGCCCCATCCAGCCCCATCCAGCCCCCAACCCCAGTGTTTGTAGTGTCTCTTTCTGTTCTGTGTTGTCTTTGGCTGGAAAAACGAGTCACTGTGACTTCTTTTGGGTTATCTCAGAATTTGATTTGACATGTTTTTTAAAAGTTGCTTAGAGGGTTGGGTTGGGAGAACTCATCAGACATGTTCAGTTCACTTTGCCATCCTGCCTTTGCCCCCAGCTAAGTTAATATTACTGGATGGTCTATAACAGAGTGATTCTTAGTACTCTGTTTTCTTTTTTTTAAAACCACAGTGCCATTGCTAACTTCAGAGAAAAAGGAGGCTCCAGTTTGCTTGTCTGCAAAAGGGGGATAATAATGCTTATTTTATCTACCTCACAAGTTTCTTGTGCGAAAACTGCTTTGTAAATCTTAAAAGCACTATATAAATGTTTATTGTAAGTGATTTGTTGTGGTCGCTGTTTTTGGAGGTATGGGAAGTGTACACCTAAGATTTATGGCTGGAAGATACAGAGAGGCATATTTCAGTTCTTCCAACATCTTAGAGCTATGTAAAAATGGAATGGGCTTCCTAATGAGGAAATGACTTCCCCAGAACTGGGGTTCTTGAACAATGTTTACATCACCACTTGATGGGGATGTTTTCAAAGGAATTTGTGCTTCAGGTGCTGACTGCAATAGATGACCTCTGCAATCCCTTCCAAATGAGATTCTAGTAAGTTTGTAAATGATACTAAATTTGTTTCTGTTGTGATCAAATGAGATTTTGGTTGTCAGAGAATTTGTTACTTAACTCAGTATAAAGGAAGCTATGGTGGTGGGCTGATTATTGCCGTAAGAGTAGGTACAGATCGATGGAAATCCTAGACTCCTAAATCCATTGCCACAAATGATGGAGAGTCATTAAGGGTAGTCTTCTCACTGCCTCCACCCTCAAGTGACCTGTCTAGTTCTGCCTTTCCTTTGGGGCTCTCCATTAAACTTAGAAGGCTTTGGCTGATACGGATAGAACTTTTGATTCCAGGGTGTGGGTGGAATATTACATATACTGTCAGGCATGATTGGTGTGTTGGTTGGCTTTGTTAAACTGCTTTCTCTTTCTTTTTATCCTGTGTCACCTGGACTGGCTCTCTGGGGAGGGGAAGAGAAGGAGAGAGGAATGTGTTCACAAGTGTAGGTGATATGAAACCAAAAGATATCAATAAAAATAAGATTAGGAATGAAAAAAGAAAATGGAGCTCTGAATTGTAGAGCATACTGATTATGTGATAAATTTAACCACTGGAGAATGATGGATAACTTCTGTGGATAGTATTCCACCTCACAGAATAAAATAGTAGTGTTCCATAAACTAAGGAGAAAAACAAGATTAATTTTGTAAGATTGCTTTGAAAGATAAGACAATTCTGGGTTGTAGATTATAGCCACATTCGCTCTAGGATAGAATGATATTCAGCAGGAACAAATGTAGGTTAATACATTAAAGGAAGAAAAGTAAATTTTTATACATACAAAGTAAAGAACATCTGGAAAACCAGTTGAATGCAAGTAGAGCTAAAAATTACATAGCGATTGTATTAAATGCAAATTGAATTTGAATCATTCATTAATTCTACTTTGTGTCTGTGTCTCTATATGTGTGTGCAGCTGGCACATGTGTAAGTTTTTAGTTCTTGTGATAATGGAATGTTACTGGCATGATACTATGTAGTAACTTAGAATTAATTTCAGTATCCATAACATGGGTCAGGTCCTTATAGATGACTTTGCTTGGTGTTCTTGTCTATTTTAAAAACATCATGGAGAGACTAGAGAGGAAACACATCCTCCATGCAGCTGCAGAACTGATTTTTGTAAAGTATATGTAAGTCTGATCATGTCACCACCCTACTCAGTAAACTCTAGTGGTTTCCTATTACCTGTAGAATCAAATTGGTGTTTAAAGCTCTTCACAAGTCATATGATCTAAAGTTGGTGGACTAAACATTTTCTCCAGTTCCTAGTAATTCTTAATGTGCCCACCCCCCGCCAAAAGATGAACTTTATTCCAGGTGTAGAATAATTACATCAGAATATGGATGAAAAATAAAGTCAATAAATAAAATTATGAAAGAGAAAAACATGATAAGGTAGTAACTTTATGACTTTACTAATTGATATGCTTACTCAGCACCTTAAACCTACCTCTACCCTTCCAGCAGGGACATATACCAACCCACGGGACTGTACTTGGGTCCCACAATTTGAATCCTGTCCTGATGCAGAGCCTTTGACCTCAGAGACAGGATGTGCAGAGGCAACTTAAGAATCATAGGTCTCTGAGAAGAGCATAGCACACTGAAAAACCTGAACATCATAATGCAGGAAATAATATAAGAAAATTGTCGAGAACTTCTGGATACAGAAAATAAGGCACCAATCAAAATAATCCATAGATTACCTCCAGAAAGCTCCATGCTTTACACTCCAAGACATACACCTATGTATATACACATGTGTATATGTATGTTTGTATACATATATACATGTATATATGCGCACACAAACATGAATGTATATGAGTGAGTAAATTAAACAATTTCAATGAAAAACAACAATTTCTGTAAGCTCTTGAGACTAACATCTTCAAATATAAAGGAAAGGAAATTCAAGTAACACTAGGCTGTAGCATACCTACTAGAAATTATGGAAGGGAATGAAAAAATATATTCTAAAAAAGCAAAGAAGCCCAGGATATACCATATTTCCCCTTTATAAGACACCCTTTTTTGAAAAATTTGGAGTCTAAAAACTGGGTATGTCTTATACGGTGGTTGTAGATTTTTTTACTTTCATTTCCCTCTTTTTCGCACTTGTTGTCTTTGCACTCATTGTTTTGCATTTGTTACCTGTATATTAGGTTACATTTTTGCCACATTCTACCCAGAAATGGCTCAGAAAAGATTTTCGTACGGTGCTGAATTCAAGTTAAAAGTGATCCGGTTTGCAAAAATGAATGAAATTCGTGCTGCTGAACATAAGTTTGGTTCTCCTCCAATTGAGAAAACAATCCAAGACTGGCTACGGGAAGAAGAAACCCTACCGAAAATGCCACGGCAGAAGAAGGCCATGAGAGGCAAGGAAGCAAAATGGCCTGATTTAGAGAGGGAATTGAAGATATGAATTGAAGAGCAAAGGTCAATTGGAATTCCTGTGTCCACAGAGACGGTTCAGCACGAGGCAAGAAGAATTGCTGATGAAAAAGAAGTTACTGATTTCAAAGGAGGACACAATTGGTGCTTCAGGTTCATGAAACAGAATGGATTAATAAGCATGCGTACACGCACCAGACTTGCCCGAAAGATGCCTGAAAGCTATGAGCAGAAGAAGGTCCTTGAATTTCATCATATTATTGTATGAATTTTATGATGAATAAAACTTGAGTTCAATAACTTTATGTAATACATTTTTTTTTGAATTTTGGGCCCCAAAATTAAGGTGCATCTTATACAAGGGGATATATGGTAGTCCAAGGTGATATACCTTGGAAACCAGAGCCTAGTCATCAAGGAAAAATATGTTCAACAAAAGAGAGGCATTGGGCTATTCTTGTAAATTCTACCTTCCCCTTCCCCCCACCCCTCCAAAAACAAAACAAAACCCAAAACAGACACAAACAGAATATTCCGTTTGCAAATGCACTAAAGAATAGGAACATAAGAAAATGGTAAGTCAGTCCAATACCAAGCAATGGATAAGTAATAAAATAAATAACCTCATCTCTGGAGTTGTTTTTTTTTTTTTGGTTTGTTTTTGTTTTTTGAGAGAGACCTATGACGTTCAAAAAAACAAGAGACAGGAAAAGTATGTAAGTGGATAAAGATCTAAGTGAATTTAAAGGAACAGAATAATGGACAGTAGAGGAGCATAACTGAAGCAGCATATTCTAAACCCCACAATTCCCCTACAGATGATCATTGAATTTTGTAGGAAATAATTTTCCAAGTGGGAATGTACATAAATAAGGAGGTAGATGTATAGGAATGTGTCTTGCTGCCCTATGAAGTCCATGGATCAGTAGCAAAGAAATGGTAACTCCTAGAGTATTTCAGCAAAAGAGGAGCTGCAGGAGGATGGGAGAAATAGCAGAATGGAGGAATTGAAACTGGAGAATGAAAGGAGAAGTCTCAGCCCAGTGTGTGATGTGATCATACTGAAGAGCACTCCTTTGGGGGAAGAGGTGTATATCTACGATAGGAAAATGGGGACCTTTATGATAGATTTGATCAGGAAGGAGTTAGTGGACTGAGACACTACCTTCTCTGAGAGTGTTTTGCCTCCGTCAGCAACTGTATCTGGAGAGAGTAAATTGGAGCTCCTAGGGCCAACTAATATTCAGAAGGGTGGGAGGACATGGGCTTACAGGTGAGATAGTGTGACCAGTGGGAAGAGTAGCCATCATAGAAAGGGCAAAGGGTAGAATTGAACCACACAGTTTGGGATATAAGGTAAATTCTACAAAGAGGTACTGCTTCTATTCCACGATTTTCCTCATGAATTGATACTTCTCAGAGTGAGATACAACAGAAAAAAAGGACAATAGCGGCAGTCAGGTGGTGAAGTGGATAGAATGCTGGGCCTGCAGTCAAGAAGACTCATCTTTGTAAGTTCGAGTTTGGCCTCAGACACTTACTAGCTGAGTGACCCTGGGTGAGTCATTTAACCCTGTTTGCCTCAGTTCCCCCATCTGTAAAATGAACTAGAAAAGGAAATGCCAAACCACTCCAGTATCTTTGCCTAAATAGGGTCACAAGGAGTCAGACATGATTGAAATGACTGAACAGCAACAAAGAAATTATTTAGAAGAGGGAGCTTAAATCTGATAGTTTGGAAACTTTAACACCATGAGGCGTACAAAGAGATTAGAGAAGAATTAAATAATATATAGACCAAAAATAAGAGAATAAAAGTTCACCTGTCTAAAAAGCAAAGAACTGCAAAGGATCCAAATGAAAGACTAGAACAAAATTTACTATACGTTAGATGAATCTAAAAAAGCAGGAGTTGCAATAATGCTATCAAAGTACAAATCAAAGTTGATAGCATGAACAGAGATAATTAAGGAATTTGATTTACACTTAAAAGGAGTCAAAGACAAGGTAACAATATTAGCATTAAATTTATATGCACCAAATGTCATAACATTTAAACTCATAAAGGAAAAATTAACTGAATTGAAAAAAAGACATAGTAACAATAATATGAGACTTTAATGTTCCTCTCTCAGACTTGGACAAATCCAACAGAAAGATAAACGTAAGAGAAAATATAAAATTGAAAGCTCTTCACAACTCAACTTCTTCCTGCTTTCTCAGTCTTCTTATATATTACTCACTCCCCTAACAAAAAGATATCTTTTCCTCTTTTTGTATTGAATGGCTTCATATCTTTTCCCAGTCTTTTTTTTCTAAACTGTTTGCTATTGTGAGTAGGATTTTTACCTTCCTTTCCCCACATTATTCCAAACATCTATTTAGGATTCTGTAGTAGGGAGACAGGTAAGCAGAATTATGCTTTCAGACAGTGAAAGTTCAAAAGATTAGAGGATGCTGGGGTAGGACTCACTTTGCAGATTCACTTCTTTCCCTTAACTAAAATATCTGGGAACCTTTAGGATACTTTTTAAAAATTTTATTTATTGTTTTTTGTTTTCAACATTCCCTTCTATAAGATTTTGAGTTCTAATTTTTCTCCCCCACCCTCCACTTCCCCCTTCCCAAGACAGCATGCCATCTGATATAGGCTATACATGTATAATCATATTGAACATATTTCCACATTAGTTGTGTTGTAAAGAGGAATTAGAACCAAAGGGGAAAACCATGAGAAAGAAGAAATAAGCAAAAAAAGAGAGGAAATAGTATGCTTCAATCTACTTTCAGACTCCATAGTTCTTTCTCTGGATGTGAATAGCATTTTCCATCATGAGTCTTTTGGATTTGTCTTTGATCCTTGTATTGCTGAGAAGAAGTAAGTCTATCAAAGTTGTTCATTGCACAATGTTGCTGTTACTGTGTACAATGTTCTTCTGATTATGCTCACTTCACTGAGCATCAGTTCATGTTTTTCCAGGTTTTTCTGAAGTTCACCTGCTTATCATTTCTTTTTTCTTTTTTAAAGCTTTTATTTAGTATTTTCCCCCAATTACATGTAAAAACAACTTTTAACATTCATTTTTAAAACTTTGAGTTCAAAATTTTCCCTGTTCTTCCCTCCCCAGCCCCACTCATTGAGAAGGCAAGCAGTTTGATATAGGTTACACACATGTAGTCATGTAAAATATAGCCATAATAGTCATGTTGTAAAATAAAAACAGACAAAAACTCAAGAAAAATAAAGCTAAAAAAGTATGCTTCAATCTGTATTCAGATATCATCAGTTCTTTCTATGGGAATGGATAGAATTTTTCATCATAAGTCTTTCAGAGTTGTCTTGGATTGTTGTATTGCTGAAAATAGCTAAGTCGTTCTTGACTAATCATCTTACAGTATTGCTGTTACTTTGTACACAGTTCATTTCACTTTGCATCAGCCCATGCAAGTCTTTCCAGGTTTTCTGAGAGCATCCTGCTCATCATTTTTTATAGTACAACAGTATTCCATCATAATCACATACCACAACTTGCCAGTTCTTTATACCCAGAAAAGAGATGTTATAAATATTTTTATACATATAGGTCCTTTTCATTTTTGTTTTTTTTAATCTCTTTTGGGATACAGACCTAGTAGTTGTATTTCTAGGTCAAAGGGTATACATGGTTTTATAGCCCTTTGGGCATAGTTTCAAATTGTTCTACAGAATGGTTGAATCAGTTCACAACTCCACCAACAGTGTATTCAAGTCTCATTTTCCCCATGATCTCTCCAACATTTGTCATTTACCTTTTCTGTCCTTTAGCTGATCTAATAGGTATAAGGTAGTACCTCAGAATTGTTTTAATTTGCATTTCTCCAATCAATACTGAGTTAGAGCAATTTTTCATATGGCTCTAGATAGCTTTGATTACTTCATCTGAAAACTGATCATGTCTTTTCATCATTTATTAATTGGGGAATGACTCTAATTTTTTATAAATTTGACTCGGTTCTTTATATGTTTGAGAAATAAGGTCATCAGAGAAACTTGCTTCGGGTTTTTTTTCATAGTTACTATTACTAACTGTATTTCCCTCCATCCTATCCCGCCCCTTTATTTCTATATTTTTTCTTTTTTTACCCTGTCCTTCTTCAGAAGTATTTTGCTTCTACACCCTCTCCCAATCTGCCCTCCTTTACCACCCCCCCCTCTTTTATTCCCTTCCCCTCCTACTTTCTTGTAGGGTAAGTAAGTTAGATTTCTATACCCAATTGAGTATGTTATGTTTTCCCTCTTTGAGCCAATTCTGATGAGAGTAAGGTTTGATCACTCCCACTTACTTGTTCCTTCTTCCTCTCCACTGCAAAAGCTTTTTCTTGCTTCTTTGATGTGAGATAATTTACCCCATTCTACCTCTCCCTTTCTCTTTCTCCCAGTACATTCCTCTCTTACTCCTTAAATTTATTTTTTTAGTTATTATCCTTTCATATTCAACCTACACCTGCTGCTCATCATTTCTTATGGAACAATAGTATTCCATTACATTCATATATACCACAGCTTTTTCAGACATTCCCCAATTGATTGGCATTCCCTCAATTCCCAATTATTAGCCACCACAAAAAATGCTGCTATAAATATTTTTGTACATGTAGATCCTTTTCAATTTTTTATGATCTCTTTGGGATACAGACCTAGTAGTGGCATTGCTGGGTCAAAAGGTCTACAGTTTTATAGCCCTTTGGGCATAGTTCCAAATTGTTTTCCAGAATGGTTGGATCAGTTCATGACTCTACCAACAATGTGTCAGTGTTCCAATTTTCCCACATCTTCTCCAACACTTATCATTTTCCTGTTTTGTCATGCCTTTAGGAAACTTTATAGAGTATTTTCCATATTTATACTATAACCACAGTGAATATAACCAATTTCCTGTTTCCATGCTGCAGAACTCTATATAGGTTTATGGAATATATGTGGGGGGAACAAATAAGGGGAGAAACAATTCCCCATCTTGAGATAAGGTGGAATATTAGAGGAACCCAAATCTCCCTAAGAGTATCAGGCTTTCACAAAACCCAACCTTAGAAGAAGTATGAAGCTAACCAATAAAAACAGACAATTGTATCATTTTGAAAGGGCAAACTGGGGCATTAAATTTAAGGGTGGAATAATTATACATAGAGGGTTGGAGATATGAATGTAAACTTGGTTTAACATGTTTTCTAGGAGATGATACTGTTCTGCCAAGTCTCCAGGCCCATCAGATTTGAAGAGTATTTTATTTCACATTGCAGCCTTTGCTAAATTTAGAATCAGTTATATTAAATATCAAGGATATAGCTGCCTAAAATATAATTCCAAACACTTTTGAGGAAGAGATTGATTTTCAGTTTTCAAAATACAGTTTTAATAGTTGACTCTTTCTTGCTGTCTTCCAAATGCCTGAGCAGCAATGTGTTAAATGCCAATCTAGCAGTTATAATTTGTTCAAAGTGTTTCAGTGACAATATGACACAAATAATCAGTGTATAATAATCATATCGATGATAAAAGACTCTAACAGTGAGAGAAGTGTTTAAAAGCATTTCTTTGAAGGTAAAAGCCACTCAAAGACATGATATGCTCTTGGTTCAATTCTAATAATCATCTCTTGAGAGAAAGGGAAGAGACAGATATTGGGGCAGCTTGGTGGAGAGAGTGTTAGGCCTAGAGTCAGGGAGACCTGAGTTCAAATGTGACCTCAGGTATTATCTATGTGACCCTGAGCAAGTCACTTAATATCTGTTTGCCTCACTTTTCTCATCTGTAAAATGTGATAGTAATAGCACATACCTCCCAGAGTTGTTGTATCAAAGGGGATAATAATTATGAAGCATTTAGTACAATGCCTGGCACATATTAAGAGGTATTAAATATTAATTATTGTTAGGAGTTGGCAGCTGAGATGGTGCTTAAAGGATGTTAGGGATTCCCAAAGGTTGAAGTGAGTATGAGTAGGGAGATCATTTCAGGCATAAGAGGACAATTACCTGAGTAAAGGAATAGAGAGCAAAGGTTCTGTAATGAGGAATAACAAGTAGGCAACTGAAAGCAGTGAAGGATAATATTTTATTCAATATATTTTTATTTTAAAGGTATTTAATCAATCAACTAGCATGTACTGTATGCCAGGCACTGTATTAGGTGCTGGTGATACAAATTTGAAAAATAAAACAATCCCTCCTCTCATGGAACTTACATTCTAAAATGGGGGATGAGTACATTTTAAAATACATGTACTATAAATATAAAATGAATTAATATAAATATATACAAAGTAGTTAAGTACAAGGTAGTCTGAGAAAGAAGAAACTAGCAGAAGGTTTCATGCAGAAGATGGTATTTGTGTTACATCTTAAAGGAAGAGAGGGGGGCTTTGAGGCAGATTGAGGTACGGAAAGCGCACCAAGCACATGAGATGGACATTTCAAAGGCAAGGAGAGCTGGAAGGATGAGTTAGATGGATCTTTAAGTCGGAGGTAGAATGGGGCTGGACAGATAGGAAGGAGTAAAGTTGTGAAGGGAGGTTTTAATTTTATCCTAGAGGCAATAGAAAACCACTAGAGTTGCTTAAGTAGGGGAGTTACATGGTCAGATCTTCCCTTAAGGAAGATTAGCATCCATCTTGAGGTAGGGAACTAAGAAAGTTGTTCAACATGTACAAAACTGAACTCATTATCTTTCTGCCAAAATATTCCTCTCTTCCTGAGTTCCCTATTACTGTTGAGGACATCACCATTCTTCCAATCACCCAAGCTCACAACCTAGTTGTCATTTGGCTCCTTTACTCACTCACCCTACCCCCTTCCAGTCTTATTCCAAATCCTGTCTTTCATACCTTCACAATAACACAGGTTTATACCCCTCTTCCCTTCTCTGGCACATGCCACCAACCCCAGTATAGGCCATTTTTTCCATCACACCTGAACTATTGTAGTAGCTTTCTAATTGACCTTCTCACCTTGAGTCTTTCTGCATAGTTACTTGTTTATTGTCCACTTAGCTATCAAAATGATCTTCCTAAAGCACTGGTCTGACCATATCACTCACCTATTCAATAAACTACAGTGGCTCCCAATTATCTCCAGGATACAATACAAAATCTTCTACTTGGCTTTCAACTCTCTTTATTACTTGTCTCCTTCCTATCTCTGTAGGCCTCATATATCTTGCCCCCTCCAAGTATTTATGCTATGCTACCATAACTCTGGCTTCTTTGCTGTTCCCTGAAGAAGATACTTCATTTTCTGTTGCTGTCCCTCATGCCTGGAATTCTCTGTCCTCTTCTCTGCCTCCTGATTTCTTTGACTTTCTTTAGGTTTTAACTAAAATCACGCTTTCTGTGGGAAGCCTTTCGTAGTCCTCAATGCAAGTGCCTTTCCTTTGAGAGTAATTATATGTGCATATCTGTATCTATCAAACATATATAGATTACATAATAATAATTAATTTTATTTTAATCCTTTGAAGTGGTGATGATATAATTAACTTGAGAGGATGATTAACCACAATACTCCATTCTCCAACTACTTTGGACAAGTTTACCAGATAACAGAGTTTATTATAATTAAGAAGTCCTTTCCAATGCCTAACTAAACTTGCAGTATGACTCCAAAACAAAGTTGGGGGTCTTGGGACAATACAAAAGGCTTGTATCATCAAGCTTTGACCCTTCTCTGAAGTCATTCAGGAGCACAACAGGAGTGTAGCCAAGGCATCGCCCAGCTTTAACACATTATGTACTAATCCTAAATTGTTTCTCTGCCTTTGTGCCAAGTAATATTTTATACTTGGCTTTCACCGCAGAAGAGTACAACATAACCAAAGAGAATAGTAGGCATACATTTTCCTGGAATGCAGTCAAAATCATAGTAAGACGTAATAAATACATGAGTAGTGATACAGAAGACAGAGGCCACAGACGTAATGTAAAATGTATATTTGGAGCTAGAGGAACAAAAGAAATGAGAAAAGCAAAAAAAAGACAAAAAGATTAAGATGCATGACAGTTAGTCAAGGAGCCTTTGCTAAGTGCTGCCCTGGTGCCAGGCATTGTCCTAAGGGCTAGAAGTACAAAGAAAGGCAAAAAAAACCCCTTGTCCTAGATGGGGCTTTTCTATTGAAGATGACAACATCTAAATGACTAGATACACACAAGATGTTGAGTACTTAAAAAGGTCATCTTTTTAAGTCGCTGGGGGGCCTGGGAAAGACTTCCTACGGAAGGTGGTATTGGAACTGATTCTTGAAGGAAGCCAGGGACCCTGAGTTAAGGGTGATGGCAGGGTGGAGTATCAGGTTCAGCAGGTAGAGAAATGGATCTTAGCATATATGGTGTGGTGTACGGTGTAAGGTGCCTGGGAAGTTAGGAAACAGCCAAGTGCTAGAGCTTCAAATTAATGTTAAACAGACAAGTTTATATTTGATCTCGGAAGTAATAAAGAGCCACTGGGTTTATTGAGTAGTAGGATAGCATGGTTAGACCTAAGCTTTAGAAACATCATTTTGGTAGTTAAATGGAGGATGAATTGCAGTGAGACATGGAGGTGGCTCGGTGGATAGAGTGTAGGGCCTCGATCTGGGAAGACCTGAATTCTGTTAAACACAAGAATGAACCCCAAAACTTGAAGTTGTTTTAAAAAGAAATTTTTTTGGTCATTTGGTAAAGGAGAGAACGAGAAGAAGGTGTGACTCTCTTCTGATTTTCTGTGAGGTTTACAATTATACAGACCGTTCTTGCTTCGGACTGTTTGCAGATTTCTCTATAAAGCAGTTTTTATATAATGTGAATTTTCCTATGGATGTAGGGTAGAGAGGGAGGGAAGAAGGGCTGTGTGCCTTGCAGGGAGGGGGCTGGTACATGGTTTGAGGACACATGGGGGCCAGGGACAGAGAAGTGAGAGCCGGGAAAGGAACACCTTGTTATTATTGGCTGGAACTAAGAGAAAGAACATGTAGGGGCTGGACATATATAGAAAGAGCATAGCACCGTACGGTAAGGCTAACATAGGTGGATTTTTGAGGGGGAGGGTAGAATGTGAATTTCTTTCAGAATTATATCGTCGAATTTGTGTAATGCAGATTTCTGTAAAGTGAGAACTACCTGCATTACTGTTCAGACCAGAGTACCAGCACAGGAACTTAAAAACACTACACAGCAGTTAAGCAATTTTCCAGAGAGGGCAGTTACCACACAAGATCCATTGAGATGTGCATTAATAAGTATAAACATTTAAATTTGGGGAATCCGAAATACAAGGGCTCTATGGACCCAAAACAAGACCTGGGTAGGATCTTAAGCATTCCCTGCAGCCATCTGGCTTCCCTGAGGTCTCTGAGGTCAGCCTGACCTTTAGAGTAAACTTTCGGGTTAGACAATAGTCTAATCACAGAAAGCTGCGTTCAAACAACATAATAAACAAGGTTTTCTGAATAACATAATAAAATATTTCCCTAAAGTTCAAATGCAGCCTCAGGCATTTTGTAGCTATGTGACCCAGCACAAGTCACAACCTGTTTGCCTCAGTTTCCTCATTTGGAAAGTAGAGATGATAACAGCACCTACCTCTGAGGGTCATTGTAAGGATCAAATGAGGCAATTGTTGTAAAGTGCTTAAAGGTACAGTGCCTGGAACATAGTAAGCATAATATAAATGTTAGCTATTATTATTGTTATTATTAAAATATAGCATATCTAAATCCACTAACAGCTTAAGCCTGAAAAAACATAGCTACTTCCACCTTCAATGATCTGGGAGTAACTCTGGAGGTTGGAGTGTGTATAGATAGCTATTATTATTGCTCTGAGCCTCTGTTCAATATGTTACTTTCAGTAGCAGTTGTCATTGTTTGATACCAGTTAACCTGTTGGTATTTCCTATATATCATTGACAACACCAGGGAACTTTTGTAGAGGGTTTTTTGCTTTAAAAAAAAGATATAGCCAGAAGAGAAGTCCAAAAGAATTTCTCTAATCTGGGAAACCCTTTCTTCTCTATACTTTGGTGTAGAGTGGACTCGATGACTACCAGACATTTACCCCGTCAAGTTCACTTCTGGCATTGGCATAGATGATGGATGAGTTGCAGGACACGAGGTCTTAGTTGCCCATTGGAACAATTCAAGGGAGCTGTCCCACAGAACTGAATTCTTACCAAGCTTGGTTGCTGCAACTCCTGATAGACTCTCCTAAGGACTCCTGTTGCTGAACCTTTGGTGGGTGTTCTGACCTTGAAAAGCTCACAAAGTTGTGACCTAATCCATTCCGTCTCCAATTTTCTTTCACCTAAAACTCAACATGGAAGAACATCAGGGGTATGTGTTCACATCCCCTACTGGAAGCCTTAAAACATTTCTTCCTCTTGACTCAACAGCCTCCTGGGGGAGAGAGAATAATTTTGTCTCTCTGTACCTTATGTATGCATGCTCAATTTCTGCTTAGCAGCTAATTAAAAGGCTTTTTATCACTGCTCAGAAGTAGACAGGAAATGTCACAGAATATCTATGCATGTTTTGAATCAGGGGCAGGACTCCACCCCGCCATGAACCATCATGTATTTACAGAATGAGGTTCCTAAGCCTTCCTAGGCACCAGCTAAGGTAGATTGCTCAAAGAACTGGCTCAAGGAACTTATGTGTCAGTCTTCTGTTAAAATCAAATTCACCTTATTCTTTCAATAGTCACTGCTCTTCCACAGAACTTAGAAACTAGAAAGAAACTTAGAGATGATTTGACCTGAATGTCTCACTGAGTCCTAGAAAGGTTAAGTGGTCTGCCTTTAAATGAAATCACATTATGTGGATTTAAACAGGAAATTGACGTTATTTCATTGTATTACATAATAATTTCATGTTAAGAAATATAAAGTATAATTTTCATGAATGATAAGCCTGTCTTGAGGCTTGGCAGGAAAGAATTTTCCCTTCTCTCCCAAAAGCCCATATCTGACAAAAAGTAATATAAAAATACTCCAAATACTTCCTCTGATCTGGTTATAGAGCTTTCTTGATTATTCATTAAAAGGCTAACTATATCATACAAGGCCTGGTAACATGGAGATGCTTTGTAGGGTGAATTGTTCATTGTAACGGTAAGGTTGTACTTTAAGCAAAAGTGTAGATTTTCTAAAAAAGGAGGCAAAGACCTATTTATACAGAAATATTTAGAGCGGCTCTTTTTGTGGTGACTAAGAATTAGAAATCAAAGGGGTGCCCATTAATTGGGGAATGGATAAACAAGCTATGGTGTATTATTGGTTTTTTTGGACAGTTTTAAATTTTATTTTACCAGAACACAAATACAAAATAGAAAAAAGAGAAAAAAAATACCATAAACTTAAATATTGAAACTTAAATATAAAGTAAGAAAGAAAAAAAAGCATGCCATGTGCATAGCAGAACATGGGAGAGGATTCAAAATATGTGACAATAAATTTTCATTTCAAGAAAGCCTGTATGGTAAATAATAACCTTGTGTTGAGAATTGTCCATCTTTTCTTTGCTTCCTTGTGTTTTCTTTTGTTCTCGGCTGTGCAATTTTAACTGTGTTCTTTTTTCCCCTCCCCCTCCCCTCAGAAGGCTACAATGTAATTTAGATATGTTTCTTGATATATACATACACATACAGATACATATATACACATACATACATATATACACACACTTATACATATATACATACGTATATAGACATACACTTTCCCCAACATACTCTACTCCTGCTCTTTGTTTTTTTATATTTGTACATATCTTTTGTTTCCTATCCTTCCTGCCTCCTCTACTTTACTTCTACCTGCTATATTGCCTTCCTGTTATTTGCCTACCCCACCTCCTGCACCAACCATCCTACCCTCCTATTACTTGCCTTCCCCCCTCCAAGGATCAATTCCCTATTCTCCCATTCCCATTGATTTGACCTCCCTTTACCTATTCCCTCATTCTCCCCTCTAAAAATCCCTTCCTTGTCCTCTCCCCTCTCACTATACCCCTACCATTTAATTGCTTCTAAATTTAGAAGACTTTTATACTCTTCTAAATGTATATGTATTGTTCCCTCTTAAACCCATTCCAGATGAAAGTAGGTTACCAGAGCTACCAGCCCTCCTCCCCCATCCACATCCTCTGTATCCTTTCTTCTTCTTGCACCTCTTTTGTATAAAATAGTTACTGTTTTTAGCTGTTTCTAAATGGTTTTGCTTTTTAAATTCATATCATAGTCAGGTTTATCCCCCTCTTTCTTATAAGCTTGACAGTTATTAATAACAATGTTAGATATACTTTAACATTTTATGTTATATAAAAGGTGAGCAGCCTGTTCTTATGAATCTCTTATAGTCAGTCTTTGGTATGTACCTTATGTTTCTCTTGTATGTCGAATCTTCTATTAAGTTGGGGATTCTTTTTAACAAAGTCTAGAAAGTCTGAGGGTTTGTCAAATGTCCATTTTTTTTTTATTCAAAATAATACTGAAATTTGAAGGGTATGATATTTTCGGCTGAAGCCCCAGGTCTTTTGCTCTTCAATATGTTGTGTTCCAAGACCTGTGGTCCTTTAAGGTCTCTGCTGCTAGGTCTTGTGTAATTCTGTTTATCATATCATATTTGATGCTTTTAATATTTTATGCTTGAGCTGGGGGTTTGTTTCAACAATTTGGCTAGCAGCTGCTGTGAGGGTGTAAAGCCAACAGCCAGCTCACAGAACGCTGCAAGCCCAGGTCCTTTTCATCTCCTTTATTAAGGAAAGCAACGTTAAGGGATTAACAATTTTACTCTACTCCAGCATACAAATATCATTTACTTAGTTCAGGGGAAAAAACCAGCATTGTGAATTACAGACCAAATACAATTCGTAGTTCTGAACATCTGGGTGTTCAGCCAGGGAGCTCATTATAATCGATGGCCCAGAGTCATGCACCACTCCTGCTGTGGCATAGAGCTCCTAGAGAGAGAACCCTAACCTCTGCGCTTATATATCCTGTTCAGGGCTGTGACCTCACCCAGGCTGGGCATGGAGAAGCTCCCTATCCCCAATATCACATCAGATACAAATCAGTGGCTCCCAGTTGTCTCAGTGCTGAGAAATACAAAAACATCCCACTTTATCTGCCCCATTCAAACAAAGGTCAGAATCATTAAAGGTCAACAGCAAAAAGTCCCACCTTAATTACCATTATAGCATTTAGGAATTTGACTGTGATATTCCTATGAGTTTTCCTCATAGGATCTCTTTTAAGTGGTGATCAACAGATTTTTTCTATTTCCACTTCCCCCCCCCCCCCCTTGTTCTAATGCTTCAGGACAATTTTCTTTAATTATTTCTCGTATTATTGTATCAAGATTCTTTTTTTTTTATCATAACTTTCAGTTACTCCGATTATTTTTAGATTTTCTCTTCTTGATCTATTCTCTGAAACTGTTGTTTTTCTTATTTTTCACTTTCTTTTTTTTTGTTATCCATGTTTTATTTAATTATTTCTTGATCTCTTATAATTTCACTGGCTTCACTTTGCCCAATTCTAATGTTCAAGATGTCATTTTCCTCCTTGAGATTCTGGATCTCCTTTTCTAATTGGTTTCCCTCCCTTTCAGAACCTTCTTGTTTTTCTTGGATTATTATTTTTTCTTTTTTTTTGTTTTTCCTCCATCTTTGTCATTTGATTTTTAAAGTCTTTTTTCAGATCTTCTATAAATTCTTTTTGGGCAAGTGACCATTTGACATTGCTCTTTGGGTTTTTTTTTACTTCAATATCCTCCTCTGAAAATGAACCCCGGTCATCTCTATTCCTGTAATAGGTCTCTATGGTTGGATTCTTTTTCCTTTGCCTGTTCATTTTTTTGTGTGTGTGTGGTAATGACTTGATTTTTATAATACCTATAGACCAGGGGTATGGGAAATGGTGCCTCTTGCCCCAAATCTTCAGTTCTCTCTGTAGCCTGGAACCAAAGCCAAACCTCCAACCTCCTGTAAGTGTCCACAGCCAGGGGCTTTATGCCCCACTGCTTCTGCACTCACCGAGTGTGTGCTAGTTACTTCTCACCACCACCACCACCACCACCACCACCACCACCACCACCACCGCTCTTCACAGCACAGCTGGGTCTGGCATTCCTCATCAGCAGAGGTTCCCGCAATCTTCCTGGGCTCAAATGCACGACTCCCCTCACCATCCTGGGTGAAAAGTTTAAGTAGCTGGTGCTGAAGCAGCCTCTCAAACCAACTACCTCTGGGGCTTGCCACTAGTTATTTGAGGGGCTTGCCACTTGTTTTTGAAATGGAACCTAGCCTGGAGGTGTTTACTCCTCTCAGGGACCAAACCTAGTCCTGGGGTTTTTCTTCAGATCTTCTCAAACTGTCTGAGGAAGATCCCGTTTGCACCCTTATTTTTCTTTGTCTCCACCCACACTTTGTTCGCCCTAAGGTGCTATTTTAACTCTTTTGTGGGGGAAAATTTTGAGAGCTTGGAATTTTCTGACCTACTCCGCCATCTTCCCAGAATCCTCTCCCTGTGGTATATTATTGTAATGGAATATTATTATGCTATAGGAAATGACAAACAGGATGATTTCAGAAAAATGTGGAAAGACTTACATGAACTGATGCATAGTGAAGTGAACAGAACCAAGAGAACATTGTACACAGTAACAGCAATATTGTTTGATGAAGAATTGTGAATGACTTAGCTATTTTCAGCAATACAATGACGTAAGATAGTCCCAAAGGACTAGATGAAGTATACTATCCGCCTCCAGAGAAAGAGCTGATATTGTTTGAATACAGACTGAAGCATGCTATTTTTTACTTTCTTTCATTTTTTTCTTTTATTTGAGTCTTCTTGTACAAAATGACTAATATGAAAATGTTTCACATAATTACACATGTATAACCTAAAAGAAAAAGGTAGATTTACTTCGCAGATAAAGGAAGCAGATAATTGTTTACAAAAGAATCCTGAATAAAATCTCTTCAAAGAGCACTCTTCCCTTGTACATTTAAAATAAGATTAATTTTCAAAACAAAACCACCCCAAAAAGATTTTACACACAACTTTCCAGGAATAATAATGATGATAATGACACAATGATAGCTCACCTTTGTACAGTGCTTTAAAGTTCATAAAGAGCTTCTCCACACAAAGTGTAATGTAAGTTACTGCTGAATTTGTTACCATGGGAGTCAGTCTGTACTATGAAATGTATTTTATGTCAGGGAACTGTTAATTGTAAAAAAGTGAAAGAGTGATGTATATGTGTGTGTACATGTATATGTATGTCTTATTATGATAGTTTGTGCACATTTCTGATAGGAAAACTTCCTCATGTAGATCCTCTTTATTCTTAATTTTTCTGCTTTGTGAATAATGTTGAGAGGAATGGCATGGCATAGTGGATAGAAGCAGATGTCAGTTCCAGGAAGACCTAGGTTCAAGTCCCTCATCTGATACATACTGGGTCTGAGACCCTGGGCAAGTCACTTAACTTCTCACTTCTTTGTTGTTGTTGTTCAGTCGTTTCTGACTCTTCGTGACTCTATTTGGGGTTTTCTTGGTAAAGATAGTGGAGTGGTTTGCCATTTCTTTTTCCAGCTCATTTTACAGATGAGGAAACTGAGGCAAGTAACGTTAATAGACTTGCTCCTGGTCACATAGCTACCAAGTATCTGAGGCCAAATTTGGACTTGGAGATGTTTTCCTGACTCCACTATATCCATTATGCCCTCTAGCTGCCTTCTCAACCCTCTAGGCAACCCTTTAAGACCAAGAGATACAGAGAAAGTATTGACCTGGATTGATAAAGGGAGTTTCTTTATTGGGAAGTCCCCTATGCCAGTAAAATCAAATGAAGGTCCCAGTCTCTCTACTCTAATTTCTAAAACCTGAACTGCCAAATTTTATGTTCATCTAAATTGAAAAAGAAAAATTTGATTATAAGGGATATGAGATTTTTCTGTTAGCTCTTCTGAAACTGATATTGTTTTACATACATCATGTTCTAATCCTGGATATTAAAATACTTCCTAAATATCCATGGGCTATTAGTTATATCCCAATTTTAGGGAGGAAGAAATTGAAGCTCAGGAATATTAAAACCATCAAGAAAACAAAATGTAAAAATTCTTATGGACACTGCTATGCTCTCCTTCCTCCTCTCTCCCTTGTCTTTGTCTCCAACTTCTTAGAGGGAATAGGATCTGGGACAAATGGGAAGTGAAGAAACAGTAGTCAGCTGGAATAGGAGTTGGATGGTGTTCCTGCGTGAATTCCCCTTGGAGGTGGAAAGGAGGAGACACAGCTTACTTTATTTTTTATTTTTTTTTAATTTAAATTTATTTATTTAACATTTAGTTTTCAGCATTGATTTTCACAAGAGTTTGAATTACAAATTTTCTCCCCATTTCTACCCTCCCTCCCACTCCAAGATGGCGTATATTCGGGTTGCCTTGTTCCCCAGTCAGCCCTCCCCTCTGTCACCCCACTCCCCTCCCATCCCCTTTTCCCTTCCTTTCTTGTAGGGCAAGATAAATTTCTATGCCCCATTGCCTGGGTATCTTATTTTCTAGTTGCATGCAAAAACTTTTTTTTTTGTTTTTGAACATCTGTTTTTAAAACTTTGAGTTCCAAATTCTCCCCCCTCTTCCCTTCCCACCCACCCTCCCTAAGAAGTCAAGCAATTCAACATAGGCCACATGTGTATCATTATGTATAACCCTTCCACAATACTCATGTTGTGAAAGACTAACTATATTTTGCTCCTTCCCAACCCATCCCTCTTTATTGAATTTTCTCCCTTGACCCTGTCCCCTTTCCAAAGTGTTGGTTTTTGATTACCTCCACCCCCATCAGCCCTCCCCTCCATCAACCCCCCCTTTTTTATCTTCTTCCCTCTTCTTTCCTGTGGGGTAAGATACCCAATTGGGTATGTATGGTATTCCCTCCTTAGGCCAAATCTGATGAGAGCAAGGTTCACTCATTCCCCCCTCACCTGCCCTCTCCCCTCCTCCCACAGAACTGCTTCCTCTTGCCACCTTTATGAGAGATAATCCACCCCATTCTATCTCTCCCTATCTCCCTCTCTCAGTATGTTCCTCTCTCATCCCTTAATTTGATTTTATTTCTTTTAGATATCTTCCCTTCATCTTCAACTCACCCTGTGTCTGCTCTCTCTCTCTCTCTCTCTCTCTCTGTGTATATATATATATATGTATATATATATATACACACACACACATACCCACACACACTGATATATACATACATACACATTCACTTATATATATACATAAATATATACACACACACACACACACACACACACACACACACACACATATATATATATATATGTATATGCATATTCCCTTCAGCTACCCTAATACTGAGGTCTCATGAATCATACATGTCATCTTTCCATGTAGGAATGTAAACAAAACAGTTCAACTTTAGTAAGTCCCTTGCAATTTCTTTTTCTTGTTCTTTTTCTTGATTACCTTTTCATGCTTCTCTTGATTCTTGTGTTTGAAAGTCAAATTTTCCATTCAATTCTGGTCTTTTCACTGAGAAAGCTTGAAAGTCCATATTTTGCCTTGGAGCATGATACTCAGTTTTGCTGGGTAGGTGATTCTAGTTTTTAATCCTAGCTCCATTGACCTCCGGAATATTGTATTCCAAGCCCTTCGATCTCTTAATGTAGAAGTTGCCAGATCTTGGGATATTCTGATTGTGTTTCCACAATACTCAAATTGTTTCTTTCTGGCTGCTTGCAATATTTTCTCCTTCATCTGGGAGCTCTGGAATTTGGCGACAAATATTCCTAGGAGTTTTCTTTTTGGGATCTTTTTGAGGGGGCGATCTGTGGATTCTTTCAATTTCTATTTTACCCTCTGGCTCTAGAATATCAGGGCAGTTCTCCTTGATAATTTCTTGAAAGATGATATCTAGGCTCTTTTTTTGATCATGGCTTTCAGGTAGTCCAATCATTTTTAAATTATGTCTCCTGGATCTATTTTCCAGGTCAGTGGTTTTTCCAATGAGATATTTCACATTGTCTTCCACTTTTTCATTCCTTTGGTTCTGTTTTATAATATCTTGATTTCTCATCAAGTCACTAGCTTCCACTTGCTCCAATCTAATTTTAAGGTAGTATTTTCTTCAGTGGTCTTTTGGACCTCCTTTTCCATTTGGCTAATTCTGCCTTTCAAGGCATTCTTCTCCTCATTGGCTTTTTGGAGCTCTTTTGCCATTTGAGTTAGTCTATTTTTTAAGGTGTTGTTTTCTTCAGTGTATTTTTCAGTATTTTTTTGGGTCTCCTTTAGCAGGTCATTGACTTGTTTTTCATGTTTTTCTTGCATCCTTCTCATTTCTCTTCCCAATTTTTCCTCTACTTCTCTAACTTGCTTTTCCAAATCCTTTTTGAGCTCTTCCATGGCCTGGGACCAGTTCATGTTTTTCTTGGAGGTTTCTGTTGTAGGCTCTTTGACTTTATTAACTTCTTCTGTCTGTAAGTTTTGGTCTTCTTTGTCACCAAAGAAAGAATCCAAAGTCTGAGACTGAATCTGGGTGCGTTTTCGCTGCCTGGCCATATTCCCAACCAACTAACTTGACCCTTGAGTTTTTCAGCGGGGTATGACTGCTTGTAGACTAAAGAGTTCTATGTTCCTCATTTGGGGGGGATGTGCCAGCTCTGCCATACCAGCACTGCTCCTTCCCCAAGAACCCCCAACCTGGACTGGGCTTAAATCTTCAGCAGGCTGTGCACTCTTGCTCTGATCCCTTAATTCCTCCCACCAGGTGGACCTGGGGCTGGAAGCAACTGCAGCTGTAGCTGCCCCACCTCCGCTGCCCCTGGGGCTGGTAGCCGAACCGCGAACTCCTTCACTCCCGCAGCTTTTCCCACTAACCTTCTGTGCTGTCTTTGGTGTTTTTGGGTTGAGAAGTCTGGTAACTGCCACAGCTCACTGATTCAGGGTGGTAGGGCACATTCTGCCTGGCTCCTGGTCTGGTTGTTCCATGCTGCTCACGCTGGGCTCTGCTCTGCTCCACTCCCAGCTCCCACCTCCCATCTCTGTGTGGGATAGACCTCACCCAGAGACCATCCAGGCTGTCCTGGGCTGGAGCCCTGCTTCCCTCTGCTGTTTTGTGGGTTCTGCCATTCTAGAATTGGTTCAGAGCCATTTTTTATAGGTTTTTGGAGGGACTCAGCAGGGAGCTCACGCTAGTCCCTGCTTTCCAGCCGCCATCTTGGCTCCGCCCCCCATCCTTCTCCCATACCGCTTACTTTAAAGCAGAGCACTCCACAATATGTATACTTCCTAGTTTAGCATTAAAGTTATAACATGGTGCAGTGGAAAGAACCCTGATTCTTCAGTCAGAAGATGTAAGTTAATATCTTCCTTCTGATTCTTATAACTTGGGAGACCATAGACAAAGAACTTGACCTCCTCGGGCCTCAGTTTCTCCTCATCTGTAAATTGAGGAGGTTGGGATAGATGGCTTCTATGGTTCCTTCTAGCTCTAGACTATGATCCTATAAGGCAGGTATGGGCGAAAAACACCCAGGAAACCATGTTTGGAGAAGAATTTGGGTTAGAAATTAAATATAAGATGCACTTCACCATTTTGTATTTTATAGAGGCTTTTTATATAGTGTCTGTCATTTGTCTGATATTTTCTTGGCAAAATGTAGATGTTTCTTGTTGAGCGCAATTTTTTTCTTTGCAGTTGTGACTATTAATAGTGCTTCATAATTTTCTACCTGACATTTCTTTTAGGTGACTAAAAGAGGGTCTTAGGACTTAAAGTGGCATTTACTTAATTTGTTTGATCAACACTGAAATACATTTCTTAAATGCATACTTTGTGCAAGGCATTGCCTTTTGACAGCTGCCCTAACACAGGGGTGGGGTGAGGCTCCACAATGACCTGTGAGCATAAAACATTTTTAGTGCATTCTTAGCCTCTTTCAGAATCTACACATTATCAGTATCTATTTATGCTAAATTAAGTGGGATTTTTCTAGCTTGTGCAAATAGTTTCACAACCACCAAAATTATTATATTGCAATACTAAAAGGATTCAGGATTTTATTAGTGTGACTGCTTCCCATACTAATGCAGATTGCAACCACATTGTGCCTTTTTATGATTGAAGAGAAATCATCATCTTGTGATTCTTTTTCTGATAATGATCTTCTTTGAATTTAGAATGGTTCAGACAATCAAGAAACCTGTACTCTATTGTGAAATTGTTTAATCTGCAGTCCCAAATTTCTGGGAGAACTTATTGCTAAGAACTTTACTCCATGGAAGTTCCTGGAAGATATAACTATAGCTACTCTTTGGCAATAGCAAATTTAACGCTGTCTCCTTCCTCATTTCTTCTATTGATGCCAGCTCCCAAAAAAAGGATGTTGGTGAAAGTGAGATGGTAAAAATTTCTCCAGGAGTTTACCTGCCAGCCTTTTGTCTTGTTTTCTGTTTCTCCATTAGGGTCACTCTAGTGTTAACTGTTGACTGGAAAAAGGGGTCTGCTGTTACACAAGACCTGAAGAATACAGATTCAGGAAAGAAATGGTGACCTTGTCCCTAAGTATTTTGTTGTTGTTTTTCAGTCATGTTCATTAACTGTTCATGACCCCAAGAACCATAGCAGTCTTGGCCCTTCTATCCTTTACTACCTCCTGAAGTTCATCCAGGCTTGTGTTTGTTTCCATGACACTATCCATCTTATCCTGTGCTCCTCTGTTTGTCTTAAATTTTTCCCAACATCAGTGTCTTTTCTAATGTGTCCCATCTTCTCATTATGTGGCCAAAGTATTTCAGCTTTGGCTTCAGTATTTGACCTTCCAATGAATAGTCAGAATTAGTTTTTTTAAGCATTGACCGATTTGATCTCGTTACTGCCCAAGGGACTCTCAACAGTCTTCTCCAGCGCCGCAATTTGAAAGTGTCTATTTTGCAACACGATTCTGCTTTCTTTATAGTCCAACTCTCATAGCCATACATTGCTACTGGGAAAACTATAGCTTTGGCTATATAGACATTTGTCAGCAAGGCGATGACTCTGCTTTTTAGTGTGCTGTCCAAATTCACCATAGCTTTTCTTCCATGGAGGAAGCATCTTTTAATTTCATGGCTGCAGTTTCCATCTGCAGTGATCTTTGAGCCCAAGAATACAAAATCTGACACTGCTTCCATTTCTTCTGTCTCCATTTGATAGGAAGTGATGGGACTAGTTGCGATGATCTTAGTTTTTTTTAATGTTAAACTTCAAGCCAGTTTTTACACTCTCCCCTTTCACACTCATCAAGAGGCTTCTTAATTTTTCTTCACTTTCTGCCATCAAAATGACATTGTCTGCAATCTGAGTTGTTGATATTTCTCCTGGCATCCTTTGCTCTGGCTTTTGATTCATCCAGCCTGGCATTTTGCATATATAAATAAGGTGACAATATACAGTCTTCTTGTACTCCTTTCCCAAACTGATTGATTTACTGATCAGTTGTTCCATGTTTGCTTCTGTTGCTTATTGACCCTTATACATGTTCTTTAGGAGACAAATAAGATGATCTCCCATGTCTTTGAGGACTTGACATGTTTTGTTGTGATCCATACAGCCAAAGGCTTTACTAGTCAATGAAGTCAATGTAGTCAATGAAGCAGAGGTTTTTCTGGAACTCCCTTACTTTCTCCATTTTCCAGTGAATGTTGGCAATTTGGTCTCTAGTTCCTCTGCCTCTTCAAAAACCAGCCTGCTCTTCTGGTAATTCTCAGTTCATATATTTCTGAAGCCTAGCTTGCAGACTCTTGAGCATAACCCTGCTGGCATGTGAAATGAGCAGAACTGTTCGGTAATTTGAACATTCCTTTGGCATTGCCCTTCTTTAGGATTGGGATGTAAACTGATCTTTTCCAATCCAGTGGCCACTGTTGAGCTTCCCAAATTTGCTGGTATATTGAGTGCAGCACTAACTATATGTTCTTCTCCTGTCCTCTTGTCATCAAACTTGCTTACAGATTTGGATTAGGCTTCAGGAGTGGGAAACAAATGGGTTGGAGCAGAAGTAAATTTGGGATCAAATAATGTTGACCCTAAACAAAAATTCTGAAGTAGATGAAATTTGCCTTCATATTTTTAACCTATACAACATCTTTCCCATCTGTTCCGTTACAATGCCTCTGCTGTAGTTCATGGCCTCATCACTTCTTCCCTGGATCATTGCAATGTATCTCCTCTCAAATCTATCCTTAAAAATTGTCAAATTGATATTTCCAAAACATAAATCTGACCATGCTGTTACCTACTCAAAACTTGTAAGTGGCTCTATATTAATTCTAGTATAAAATATAAAATCTGAAGTCAGGTATTTGACAAATTAAAGATTGCAGTCCACCAAAATCCCCAGCTATTTTTGGTATGGGTTGCTGTCTATCTAAATCTATTCCTATGGCTATATTGTACAGATGATTTTTAGAACCTATGTACAAAATTATATTTTATCTTGTTAAATTTGATCTATCATTCTATCCTATCTGATTCTCTTTGAAATTTAATTTTGTCATGTAATATATTAGCTGTCTGTCCCAGCTTTGTGTCATTTGGGCATCCCTCAATCTTTGTGTCCTTCAAGACATCAATAAAACTGTTGAACAGAATAAGATTTCTACAGTCCTCCTCCTTCCTAATTTTTATTTTACATTACTCTCCTTACTAATTTTATATCACTGTTCACACATTCTTCATTGCTAGCCTAATAACTGTTACTGTTCTGGTAGATGATTTTATATTATATATCTCCCTCTTCAGGCCTTTGGATAGGCCTTCCTTCATATCCAGAATACATTCACTCCTCTCCAGAACTTCTAAGAATCTCTGGCTTGCTTAGACTATATTTTGCTTTTGTCTTTGTGTCAGTGCCAATCACAGTGTCTTTTACATACCAGATACCCTCAGCTGCCCAAGATTTCTCTACTCCTTGGTGTGGTACACTTATTCCATATTATTGAACTATTGTTATTTTCCCTTTTATTAAAATTTATTCCCCTCTGTCTCACTCCTATAAGGCATTGCTGTTAGCTAGCAGTTACAATGGAATTTATTTCCATGAACAAATTTATAATGAGATAACATTAAATTTTTAGATATCATTCTAAAAATATTCGCATGTCACCAAAGAATGGTATGAAACCTCAGAGTTTGTGATTAGAAAGAATGATTTTTCAGAATTTCAAGCTTTGTGTCTGACCAGTGGGAAATATACTTGAAATATACTTCCCCCTCCCTTGCCTCAAATCACTATCTAATGGTGTGTGTCAGGATATGTCTTTATTCTTTCATCTGTTCAACAGTTTTGTTGATGGCTTGAATTAAGAAATTGAGGGATGCCTATCAGTTTTGCCAAATGACACAAAAGCTGGAACAGACAGCTAAAATGTTATATGACAGAATGAGGTTTTTAAGAGATTCAGATAGGATAGAATGAGAGATCAAATTTAACAAGATAAAATGTAATTTTTCACATAGGTTCTAAAAATCATCTGCACGATACAGCCATGGGACTAAACTTAGCTAGACAGCAAACCATATGGAAAATAGCTGGGGATTTTGGTTGATTTCAGTCTTTAATTTGTCAGCAGTGTGATTTGGTTGCTAAATGGGCCAAAGTGATTTTAAGCTGCACTAATCATATCTAGATTGAAGGTGGTTGACCAAGCATATTCTGTGCTATTTGTACCAGGTCTAGGGTTTTTCATTCAGGTTTGAGGAATACACACTGAGAAGCTAGAGGAGGGCAGCTACTAAGATGATGAGATGAATTGCAACTTTGCCATGTGAGGGTTTAGTTGATGAAACTGAAGGCATTATCTTGGTAAAGGGAAGACAGGATGACTCTCCTCAAATATTTGTTAGATTGTCATGTGAAAGAGAGATTAGACTCACTCTTTGTTGCTCCAGAGGGCAGAACCAATGGATGGAAGTTCTAAAAAGGCAGATTATGGCTTAGTATAAGGTAGAACTTGCTAACTCTGAAATCCCTCTAAAAAAACAGAAAGGACAGATTTGTGAGGCAGCAGGTTTCCTTTCAGTGGAGTTGTTCAAGTGGAGACTGGATGAAGTATTGTTAGGATATTATGGATAGAATTTATATTTTAGGTAATAGGTGAACTAAATGACTAAGGTACCTTCTAAATTCTAAGATTTAATTTTATAATTAATGTTATAATAACATTTATTAATTTTATAATCTATTACTCATAATTTATATAGCAGCTCTCAACTTTACAGATGGCTAACCTTGAGATAAGGAACATGCGCTTTGTCTTTGGACAACAGATTCTTTGTAAATAGAATCCTTAATAAGTGGTCTGATTTCCTTGGACCAAGTATAGTGAAAAGAGTATCACAGACTGGGAGCTGGCAGACCTAGGTTCTAGATCGAAGTCTATCTCATAACTATAATTTAACTATGAGCTATACTCATTGGCAAAATGGGAATGATCATGATAACTATAGTCTATAGAGCCTTCTAAAGTTCCTTTGAAAATCAAATGAAACATTATATTTGAACATAAAACTGTAAGGTGGTGGTAATAATAACACTACATCTAAAATGCTCCATTTCATCAGCGTGGGTGGCCCCTGCATTCCTTAGTATATGATTTCATGAGTTACTAGTGGCCAAAAAGATCATCATCTAGTAATCAACTCTTTTTGGTGATGAGTTGTTCTGAACTTAGGCTAGTCTTTTAGTGACAGATTACTGGGTCATATTTGTAGCCTTTCTGGCCTTTTCTTTTTCCCTCTTAAAAATCAATAAACTAATCAAGCATTTGTTAAGTACCTATCAGGTGCTAGGCACTAGGGAAACATAAAAAGAATGAAATAATCCTTACTTTCAATGTCAGGGGAGACAATGTGTACATGTCAAAAATTAGTACAGAAAACCCCAAAAATAAATATAAGGAAGTCAGGGAAGGAGGGCATGAGCATTCTGGGGATCAGGAAAAGCTTTATGGGGAAGGTGGCACTTGGGCTGCATCTTGAAGGAAGAGCAGGACTCTGTGAGGGAAAGGTGAGGAGGGAATGTATTCCACACGTGGGAATGTCATTGCAAAGGGTAGAAGATGGGATATGCAGATATAAGTGCGAGGAACAGAGAAAGAGTAGGCCAGTTTTACATGGAACAAAGAGCATGCAAAGGGGAATAATGTATAATGAGGCTGGGAAGAGGTCAGGGTCAAGTTTTGAAGGGCTTTGAGAAATAATATAATCTTTGTTAGGCAGTTAGAATTCTTCAAACTCTGATCTCTTCCTATCTTTGTAGTCTTCATATATATGTCTACATATATGTTCACGTATATTCATATATAGTGCAGTTACCCTGGCCTATTTGCCATTACTTACAAATGGTGCTGTGTCTCCCATCTGTGTGTCTTTAGGCAAGTTGTACATCATGCTTTGGAAAGTTCACCTCCTTCACCTCCACCTTTGTATAACCCTTGGCTTTTTTCAAATATGAGTTTAAATTCCGTTTTCAGCTTTTCCCAATCTGCCCTGCCTACCCCTCAATTCCCATCTAGAATGTAAGCTTCTTAAGGGTAGGGATGGTCTTCTTCTCCCCTCCCTCTCCCCCATCTCCTCCGCCTTCCCCTCTTTCTTCTTCTTCTCCTCCTCCTCCTCCTTTTTCTTCTTCCTCTTTCTCCTTCTTTTTCTTCTTCCTCCCAAATTAGCACATCTGGCACATAGTAAGCATTTAATAATTGCTTGTAAATTGATAGGGAGCCACTGGAAATTGGGTAGAAGAGTGACATGGTCAGATCTGTGCTTAAATAAAATCATTCTGGCAGCTGGATGAATGTGTAAAGAATTGTTTGGAGTGAGGAAGAGATGAGACAGGGAGAGCAGTTAAGAGGCACCTGTAATAGCCTAGGAGTGAGGTGATGAAGTCCTGAATGAAGTTGGTACTTGTGAGAACAGGAGCTGGGGGTGGGAGCTATTCTAGAGGAAGAAATGTCAGGATTTGACAACTGGTTGGATATGTGGAGGGAGGGAGAGTAAGGAGTTGAGGATAATATGGAAATTATGAATCTATGGGAGGGTGACTATCCCTTCAGCAGAAATAGGGAAATTGGGAAGAAGGCTGTGTTTAGGGAGAAAGGTAATGAGTTCAGATTTGGACATAGCATGTTTGTAATGTCTTCGGAACATCCAGTTCAAAATGTACAATAGTTGATAGGTTAGGTGGGACTGAAGCTCAGGCTATGAGAAATTGGGCCTAGATTTCTAGATTTGTGAGTCATTGAGGTAGCTAGATAGTTCAGTGGTCAGAGCCATGGACCTGGACTCAGGATGACTAGAGTTTAAATCTGGCATTATATACTCACTAGCTCTGTGAACCTGGGCAAGTCACTTAACTTGTGTTTGCCTCAGTTTCCTCCTCTATAAAATAGAGATAATTATAGTATCTACCTCTCAGGATTATTGTAAGGATAAAACAAAATATTTACAAATTGCTTCGCTAACGTAAAGCATTATATAACTACTAGCTATTATCATCACTAAATTGTTTTTTATTATTATTATTATTATCTACATAGAAGTGATAATTAAATCTTTGGGAGTTGGTGAGGTTGCTGAGAGAGAGAAGATAGGGAAAGAAGAAGTCCCAGGAGAGAGCTTTGGGAAACTATGACTACACGTGATGCTATCATGGATGATGGGTTGTTGTACTTCCTTTTCAAAGAGGACTCAAATTGCATCATTATGCTAGAGTCAAGTTTCAATGTGTCCGACTGTGGTTGATTAGACCAATATGATCTTGGAATGCTCTACCACAGGTCGGGCACAAATAGCCCATGTGAACAATTTTGGGTGGATTCTCTAAATTTGTGCATCCTGCATTTCCTTTGAGCTGTTTCAATTCTGCTTTGCTCATAGAGCATAGCACCTTCTCTGATGTGGGCACACCATGCTAAGCAGTCCTGTGCCAATGTCTCCCAAGTCACACAATCAATTCCGAAGTCCTTAAGAGAGACCTTTAGAGTGTCCTTGTATTGCTTCTCCTGACCACCAGGTAAATGCTTGCCCTGTGTGAGTTCTACATAAAACAGTCTTTTTGGCAAGCATACATTTGACATTGGACCAACGTGGCCAGCCCATCGGAGTTTTGCTCTCTGAAGCAGAATTTGAATGCTTGGCAGTTTAGTTTGAGTAAGGACCTCAGTGTCTGGTACCTTATCCTGTCAGGTGATGTTCAGAATCTTCCTAAGACGATCCAAATGGAAGAGAATTAGTTTCCTGGCACGGCACTGGTAGAATGTACAGGTTTCACAGGGTATCATGGAAGATGAGCCAGCAGAGGAGACTGAGAAGGAATGTTCAGATAGGTAGGAAAATTGGAAGTGTCACAAAAACCCAGAGAGGAGAGAACATCCAGAAACAGAGAGTAGTCTGCAGTGTCAAATGCAGCAGAGAAATGAAGAATGAAGACTGAGAAGAGAATATTGGATTTGGTATTTAGGAGATTGTTGGTAACTTTGGAGAGAGAAGTTTCAGTTTCAGTTGAGGAGTGAAAGGAGAGGAAGTGGAAGCAATGAATGTAGACAGCTTTTTCTAGGAGTTTGACTTGAGAAATAGATTTAGGATGAAAGTTTGGAGTGATGGTAGGGTTTAGTGAAGATTTTTGTTTTACATTAGGAAGATTTGGGCATGTTTGAAGGTAGTCCTACCTCAGTACCTCATAATTGTATGAAGATTATCTTGAGTTCTCAAAGGCTGTGCCAGTGAAGTTCATACTCTAAGTCTTATTAATAAAAATGTTACATTATTGTTTCATGTTGTCTTCCTGATGTATACATAACCCCCTAAGGCACATATCTCTTTCTTCTAAATAAAATGCCCTCCTAACCTGGTGTCCCCAACTCTGAATCGATGTTCTACCAGCAGACATACTTTATCTTTTCTTCCTTCCTGTCTTATTACGGCTTTTCTCTTTGAGTGGACCTAGGTTTCATAAGATTACTTAAACCTCTCCCACATTTCCACTTGTTAGCTTTCTCTTTCCTGACCATTCAGGAGTCCATTTTTCTTTGTCTTCCCCACTTGACTGAGGACATTTCTCTAGATCGTTTGCATTTTGGTTTGTTTAGTCCAACCTTACAGTTGAGGAAACAGCAACAACCATCCGAGGCAGGATTTGAATCCAGATCTTCTGACTCCAGAAGCAGTTCTCTTCACTGTACCATGCTGCTTCCACTGGTAGTAGATGCTCCCTCACTTGGGCTCTTTAGGCTAATTGACCACTTTTTAGCTGCTTCTAACTGTTAGATTCTGTGATTTCAGGCCTGCTCTGTCCTGGGATCTTTCTCTCCTTTCTTCCTTAGTGAGTTAGGTTAGTCTCACCTGAGCTCCAGTCTCTTGCCTATTTTTTTTTCCTTTTTTCTTTGGAGGTGGTGGTGGGGAGGCAGGGCAACTGGGGTTAAGTGACTTGCTGAAGGTCACACAGCTAGTATGTGTGTCAAGTGTCTGAGGCCGGATTTGAACTCAGGTCCTCCTGACTCCAGGGCCAGTGGTGTACCTACTGCGCCACCTAACTGACCCCCTCTTGCCTATTTCTAATTGAATGTCCTGTAGGCATTTTCAACTTGGTAGGTCCAGAATAGAACCTATATCTTTTCCCTCAAACCTGCACCTCTTCTCAGTTTTCCAGTTAACTGTCAAGGGTCCTCTTAAATTCTTGAAATATACCTCTGAAAAATCCAGTCTTTGTTAAAGCCCATTGGGATTCAAATGGAATTGCTTGACTATGCCTTTAAACCCAAATCACTCTGGCTTTCACTGATTGGCCAGTAGTAGCCCAAGCTTCACTTGCTCATTGTTCTGCTTTTGATGGTTAAGAGTGAGTGTAAATAGCAGTTGTTTCTGTTCTGGCCAGAAACTCTGTGGGTTTTCCCCTCCCTAACTGATCCTTTTATGAAGGTGAACTAGACCATCTTTTGCCTCAATTCTTACCTAGCTTTTGGTCACTGAATGGGTGTTCCTCAGACAAGCTAAGACCTGGGAAAGACCGTAGCTTAAAAAGGCCAAGCTCTCCCCCACTGCATCTGGGGCCATCGCAAGTCATGCTGACCTATGTCTTGCTGCTGGACTCCAGTGACTGGAGAAGAGAGTGAGACTGATGACTTTGCACAACTCTGCCTCACTTAAATCCAATTCACTTGCAAGTCAAAGCATCAGATGTCTTTGGTCCTCCCCTTCAAGAATGAAGGACATACAACAACAACAACAACAAGGGTCCTACCATCTTTCCATTCACCTAGATTCAGAGACTTAGTGTTGTCCTCAGCTTCTCATTTCTCCCTTACTCCACTTGCCCAGTCAGATGCCCGAGTCTTGCTGATTTTGCCTCCATGGTATTTCACATATCCATCTATTTCTTTGTGCTCACACAGCCATCACACTAGTTCAGGTCCTCGTCACCTTTCTCTTAAACTAATGCCCCTAATTGATCTTCCTTCCTCAAGTCTCTCCCCTTTCTAATGCTTGACTTTACTAAACAAAAATGCATGTCTTACTTCCTCCCCTCTCCCCCGAACTCCAGTGGCTACCTTTTGACTCTAGGATCAGGGAAGGAAAAAAGGAAATAGGCATTGCACCTGCTCTGTACCAGGTACTTTACAAATACTATCTCATTTGATCCTCACAACAATCCTGGGAAGTAGGTGCTATTATTATAGTATCCTTATTTTACTAATAAGGAAACTGAGGCTGACAATGACTTGGCTTAGGTCACACAACTAGTTAATGTCAGAAGTAGGATATGAACTCAGGTCTTCCTGACACCAGGCCCAGCACTCCTGTGCCACCTGATCAATTATAAACTCTTCTGTTTGGCATTGAAAACTCTTTACAACCAGAACCTTTCCTACTTTTCCAGTCTTCTTAACACATTGCTCCCTTCCACATTATCTACAGTTGGGCCTTACTGTACTTCTTGCTGGTCTTACACCCACTGTCTTTGCATTGGCTGGCCCCCTTTCCTGTGGTGCTCTCTCTTTTCATCACCACCCCTTGGAATCATTGTCTTGCTTCATGACTGAGCTTAAGAACCATCTTCTACAGGAGGCCTTTGCTTGTCCCTGTAGCTGACAGTGCCTTTTCCTCTAAAATTATCTTGTATCTTCATTGTATGTATCTCTCTCAGTGTGGGTGTGCATGTACGTGTGTATACATTTGAATGTGCATGTGTTTACTCGGGTGTGTGTGTGCCATCTCCCCTAATAGAAGGAAGGCTCCTTGAGGGCCAGAATCATTTTACTTTTTGTCTTTGAATACTCAGCACATTGCATAGGAAGTGCTTAAAAAGTGCTCATTGATCGATCAATCTAGTCTAGTCCTGGGGGAGCTGGGTGGGCAGTGAGCAGAGCACTGGCCCTGAAGTCAGGAGACCTGAGTTCAAATGCAGCCCCAGACACTTGACACACTTACTAGCTGTGTGATCTTGGGCAAGTCACTTAGCCCCAATTGCCCTGCCTTCCCCCCCTCCAAAAAATCTAGTCTAGTCCCCTTCATTTTATAGATGAGGAAACTGAGATCCAACAAGGTTGTAACTTGTCCGAATTTGCACAGGTAATAAGTCAGGTGCAGAAAGTTGGGTCTCCATCTTTCTGTCACTTGGGAAACTATTTACTGTCAGTTCTTATATTTCTGCATACTTCCCATATTAAACATTTCTTAACCATTCTCATCTTTCAATTTTAAAGCCTTTCTTTGACAATATAACCCTGTGTATTAACCAATTCTCCTTTTTTATGTCCTTCCAGCCATAGAAGAGCTTCCATTAGAAGAGATAATGTTTCTATACTAGATATTATGTATTCCATTATTTATATATATAATATATATTACAAATCATTAAAAATTAAATTTATGCATATAAATACTTCAATGTTTGCAGCTATTTTCCTGGACTCAGTGAAGCTGAATGTTTTTAGCAGGTTTTTATAGTCATCTGTGCAACTAGGGAGATTACTTATTTGTGATCTGTGAATTTAGCACATAATTTGAACTAAAATATGAACTTGTTAGTTTTCAACTTGATTTTTAATCCCACCTGCCAATCATTGTGAAATAAAAATTAAAATGGTTTTAAAAAATAAAACTATTGGAAAATGAGTCTGTGGCAACTAATTTTCTATAATCTACTTTGTTACCTTCTATGAAAACGATGTACTTACAAAAGTATTTCTGTAGGCTGCTAGGTATTGAGGACAATGAAAGGTAAAATTTGGATTCTTAATAATCAGAAAATAAAAGGTTCCTCAGTTTTCCAGTCTATTCTCTTACTTTCAGTTAAGACCATAACTAACATCCATAGAATCTTAGAATTCTGGAAGAGACCTTAAAAGCCATTTAATCCAACTCTTACTTGGACAGTAATTTCCATTCCAAGTGATCATTCAGCCTTAGATTGAAGACCTTTACTGAGAAAGAGCTGAGTACCTCCCTTTTGGATTCCATTTCACTTTTGGATAACAGTTTTTTTCCTTTATGTTAAGGCTGAAGTTGCATCTTTGATTCTCCTTTCCATTATTCCTAGTTCTACTCTCAGGCCAAGCAGAACAAATTTAATCTCCTTCATGGTTATGGTCTTGCAAATACTGAATGAAAGCTATCGTATTCCAATTATTCTCTTCTCCAGTCTAAAGTAAGCTTTGTCTGGCATGACCTTGACATCCCTCATCATCTTAGTTGCCTGTCTTTGGACAATATCTACCTAATAAGCTAATCATATCATTCCTAAGATTTGATACCTGGAATTAGATACAGTACTCCAGATGTAGTCTTACTTACCGGGGCATGGTATAGTAAGACCACCACTATACTAGTGCCAGATATAAGATTCTACTAATTCATCTATTAATATAAGTTAAGGTCTTACTTGTTTTCTTGGAAGCCATTTAATGCTTCTAACATATTGGGCAGGCATTCTATTAAGCTGTCAGACCTTTGTCAGATGGATGAGGAAGAAAGGACAGGAGGAAAGGGAAGGCAATGAGCATTTATATAGCACCTACTATGTGCCAGGTACTTTACCAAGAACTTTACAAATATTATCTCATTTGATCCTCACAACTCTGCAAGGTAGGTACTAATATTATCCTCATTTTACAGTGGAGGAAGCTGAGGCAGACAGGTTAAGTAACTTGCTCAGTGTCACACGGCTGGTGAGTGTTTAAGGTCACATTTGAACTTAGGTCTTCTTAACTCCAGGCTCAGCCCACTATCCACTTTGCCACTTAGATGCCTTGATGCTGAATTGATATACAACAACTCTTCCTGTACTTTATATTTGTGAGTGACATGTTGAGCCCAAGTGGTGGGCTTTACATGCATTCTCATTAAATTTAATCTTATTAGGTCCAGATATTTTTGAATTTTGACTATCGTATATCATGTTATCTGTACCTCCTTGGTTTATGCTAGCTGCATATTTGACAAGCATGCTATCTATGTTTTTAAGCTAAACAGCACAGGTCCAGGTATAGATTCTAAGAGTCCTCCACTGGAGACCTCCTTTGAAGATGACATAGAAACATTTAAGACTTCTCTTTGAATATGGCTTGTTTAAATCTTTTCTGAATCGATCTAACAGTATTATTTCCTAGTATACATATTTTCATCTTTTCCATGAGACACTTTGTCAAACGCTTTGCTAAAAGCTAGGTAAACTATAAGTTGTGGCATTCCCTTTATCTACCATTCCAATAGCCCTGTCAAAAAAGGAAAAGGCTAATTTGTCGTGCCTTTTTCTTGATGAAATTTGAGGTCTCTTTGTGATAACTGGTTCCTTTTCTGGATGTTTATTAACCATCCTTTTAATTATATCCTCTGTTTTGTTTTGCTTTTTTTCCTCCAAGAATAGAGGTCATATTAATTGTAGAATCTATATTCTTTCTTCCTGTGATACATTAAAAAATCTGTTTTTCAAGATTGATTAGAATAAAGTTACGTTGAATTTACGCCACTTACACTTCTAATCCCCAAACTCAGTCTTTTAATTTGGTGGGAAAAGAACCAAATACAGTAGTAGGTTAAGCTGTATATTACAATTTGCGGGAACTTAATATTTTACTCACATTTTCTCATAAAGTTTAAAAATGTTAATATTGTATTGTTTCTTTAGCATAGATTACTAGAAAACTTTCAAAACACAACCCGAGCCTTTTTTAATAAAGATTTTCGCAACAACTTTTCACTCTAAATGTACAACTGGCTAATTTGCCTCAAGGCAAGCCAAGTTATGCCTTGTTGAATATTAAATCATCAAGTAATTAAAGTCAAAACTTGCTTTAATTAGTCTAGCATTGATTGTGTGAGACAGTGTTGTGTGTTTGGAATGTACAATGCTAAAATATAATGTTCTGTTTCTGCTTTTAGATTTTAAGGAGTGGGGGCATCTAGGTGGCACAGTGGATGGAGCACTGGCTCTGGAGTCAGGAGGACCTGAGTTCAAATCTGGCCTCAGACACTTACTAGCTCTGTGACCCTTGGCAAATCACTTAACCCTGATTCCCTACTCCCCCAAGAAGATTTTAAAGAATGTATTGAAAAATTTAACCTTTATTAGGTCACTAGGACACCTCCATCAACTTTAACTATAACATAGAACTAAAACTACGTAACATAACATAAGCTAAACATAAATATAACATAAAACTAAAAACTACTAAAACTACAAAAGATAGCCATTCTAAACATTATCTTTCCTCCAGGGTCCTGGACTTCTCTCTCAACATAAAATCTACTAAGAAAATTGAGGGCATCCTAGTGAGCCTGTCCAAATTCATTGCTCTAAACCTCTTACTGTCCTCATATTTCTTCTTCTCCTTCTTTCCAGCCTCAAAGGAAGTACAATCATCCCTTGACGTTCATAGGTTTCACATTCACAGTTTTGGTTATTAGTGGGTTAGCCGTCGTTTATTAAATGGGAATTTTTGGAGGTATGCAGTCTACTGCGGAAAATCGCAGACGGGCATATGTAAAGAAAATGATATAAAATTAGTAACTTATAAATATATAAATGCTGTATATTATTAATCTGTTTTATCATCTAGTGCCACAAGTATACATATATTAGTTTATTATAAAGTTAAATTTTGTTAAAAGTTTTAGTGTATTAAAGAACTACAGGCTACGCATTTTCTTTGGGAATGCCTCCTCTTTGTCTCTCTGCTGTCCAGACTCAGTCATGTGATTTTCTCCCTGTTACAGTAATTAGGGTGAGACTTTTTTTTTTTTTTACTGTTTTCTCTTTTGGAGCACTTATTTAATCAAGTTCCTTTGATGAGTCTGGCCTTTGTTTCTTTGATTAAATCAGGAGTCTTTGACCTCCTTACCTCAAGGGAAGGCCTAGTTTACATGGGTTTGAGTCACATGTTTGTGACGCTTTTGGGTCACATGGGTTTGGGTTGCATGTTGTAATGCCTTTTGACCTTGAACGGGGTATATAAACTCAGAGGTTGGCATCTTTCCTTTGGGCATCTCACTCAGTGGAAGAGTATTGTGGAAGAGACTCTGGGCAGCCATAGTTAAGAGCCCCCCTGTTTGTAAACCCAGATGTTGATGCTTCCCTGGTAACTATGAATTGTGATTTGAATCAGACAAGGTCTGTCTGTTGATGTTTGTAATTTCTATTTGCATTTTCTCTGAAGCTCAGGGTACTGGCTTTTCCTCCTGAATTAAGTGAGTTATATATGTATGTTTGATTGTTGAGATTGTTAAACCCTTAAAGTTACTTTCCTTAGTAAAGCAGATCAAACAACTTGTGCTGGCAGCTCTTGTTACTAGTCTTAGTAACCTTAATATTGAGGTCTTACACCTCAACATCTGCTGCTAGCCACATTGTTGTTACACTCCCTCAGTGATCTTTGAATGTTATTTTTTTGTAGAAGGAAATCTGTGAAGCAGTGGCTGCATACAGTACAAGATACTAATCTCTCTCACATAGAAACTGTTAACTTTTTTATGGGTGCAGTGTGTTTTTTTCCTTATTTTTTGTGTTAAATAAATATGACCAGAAGTATTAAAAATAAAGGTTTGGGGTAATCCCCACATTAGTGGGGATTCTGTGCCTCTAACCCCTGCAAATGTCGGGGTGACAACTGTAATCACCTTCCTCTTTGCTAAGGAATATAGAATCATAAATACAGAGTAAGAAGGGATCTCAGAGCCATCTAGTTCAACTCTCTCATTTTACAAATGAGAAAACTGAGGTCCAGTAAAGGGACTTGCCCAAGGTAACACAATTAGTATTAGATGTGGGATTTGAACCCATGTCTTCTAGAGAGCCAAGCAAGCAACTACTTCTCCATGTACCCTTGATTCCATCTACTACTTCTCCTCCCCCAACTTCCATCAACCCCACCATGACTATCAGTCATCTTCCTTTCTTCTATGCATTAAAAACATCTCCCTCTTAACTGTCTCCTTCTTCCTATGCCTACAAACTAATTTAGTCTTTCTTGTTTAAAAAAAAATTCCCTCAAACCTGCCATTCCTTCAAGACATAACCTTCTCTTTTTCCTCTTTTTCAGTGCCACCATTCTACAAAGAGTAGTTTTGGCTTGCTGCCTTCCTATCCTCAATAACTGTTACTCCTTTGCCCGTCGCAACCTTGCTTCTTACTCCACTATTCTTCTGATAGAGCTTTCTCCAGATTGCTAATAACCTCTATGTTGTCAAATCTAATGAACTTTTTTCCTTCCTCACCTTTCTACAGTATTTGTCACTATTTACCTGCCTCTTTTCCCTCTGATATCAGTTAAATGTATATCAGAAAAAGAAGACAGGTTGTTCACAACATGATGAGTGAAGGTGAAGGGGGACAGCCTGAGTGATCCATTGGTATCCTTAGCATGTTGAGTGTTCCCACTGAGGTGAACTTCTGGGAGATGAATTCATGGACAGTGGGTGGTTGGGGTTGACGGGCATAGTTGGAACAGAAGCAATGTAATTTGAATTGATGGAGAGAACATTCACATTGATAAGATCATGGATCCATTTGGGTATCAGAGACTGCCTCTTCCCTTTTGATTACCTTTCTTCTTTTGACTTTTGCCCCATTACAGTGTTGTGGTTCTACCATATCTCTGCATGCTATTGTTATTAATAATTTTCCTATTCCTTAAATATCAATTTTTCCGAAATTTTTTATTTTGGCCTTCTCATTTCTTTCTCTCTTCTTCCCCTTGGGGATCTCAATCCATTTGAATTGCTTTAATCATTACCTCTTTGCAGCTGTATCCCAGTTACAAATCTCCATCTGCAATGTCAGAATTTCTGCTGGATGTCTCCACCCAGATGTCTTGCTGGCACCTCAAAGGCAAAATGAACTCATCTTCCCATACCACCACCCCAAAAGCCTGCATTTCTTAACTTTTCCATTTTTGTCCATGGTACCACTAATCCTATTTATCATTTCTGCTCAAAACCTTAGTTATTCCTCTCCCCCCATCCAGTTAGTTGCCAAGCCCTGGGAATTCTGTCTCCATAGTATATCACTTCCATATGTCTTCTCATTTTTATTCCTAGTATAACCACCCTAGTTCAGACCCTCTTCTCACCTATTTTAATAGGTTCTATTGATCATCTTGTTCTCAGTCTAGACCTTCTCCAGTTTCTCCCTTTATACCATTGCTTGTGTAATTTTCCAAAACACTGTAAAAACAGCAACAACAACAACATTCAGTGGGATTCCCCTTTATCTCCCAGATATAGTATGAACTCCTTGGCACTCAGGACCCTCTACAGGACCCTCTACAAGAAAGCTGTAATCTCTCTTTACAGTCACCTACCATTTATTAAGCACCTAGTATGTTCCAGACCCTGTAGTGAGTGCTAGGGATACAAAGAAAGGCAAAAAACCAGTCCCTGCTCTCAAGGAGCTCATAGTCTTTAAAGCCTTATTTCCTTTTGACATACTTTATGTTCTTCCAAACTCAGATGTACTTTGGTCCGCCTTTCATCCTGCTGTTGCCCATCCCTGTGCTTTTAATCATGCCATTCTCCTTGCCTGAAACAAACCATCCCCCATCTTCATCTATAACCATTCAAGTCCTTCCCAGCTCAGGAATTACTTTTCTCCTTTCACCCAACTTATCTATATAGATCTCATGCACTTGTATTATCATGTTCTCTCTTTTTAGCTGTTCCTATACAGATATTTCTCCCTCTCTATTAATTTGTAAAGTCCTTGAGAGCAGATTCAGTATATTTCTTTGTAGGTTCTTAATAAGTACTTTTAAAAAATTCCCCATGATGTTTTGTTTTTACCTGCTATTTTGCTTTTTCACTTTTTAATCATCCAGTCACTCTAATTTAGCATAGAGAAATAATGTACCTAAGATTTTAAAAATCAATAAATTTAGTATTTCACTGGGTTTGGGGCTAAGGGAGTAATATAATCAAATGCCTAGTAATTGGAAGCAACTTTGAAAAGTTATTCTACTATAGGTATTTATTAGGACTGGATAAATTTGTCATTTGTACTTATCTTTCTGTATACCTCATGAAATTTGAAGAAATTAACGTGCAATACTTTTAAGGAGGAGAATTCTGCAAGCTATTTTTAGTACTTTTATCAAATGGGTTGTGTTTTAAATTCATAGAGCAGGTAGGCAACTTTTACCATGCTCTCTTTTAACCTCTTCTGCATATGACTCAGGACCCAAAGTTGGGAGGAATAACTGAAATACTGTATGAAAGGATTTCCAAAAAAATTGGGATTCAGCTAAGAGGACATTGAGCTGAATCACATAAGATGAAATTTAATAGGAATAAATATAATCTTCTACTTTATAACTTTGAAAATTCTATTTCACAAGTAGAAGATGGGGAAGCATGGTTAGATAGCAGCTTATCTGAGAAAAAAAAAGGATGGAGGAAGGGGAGGGTACATAGTGTACTGCAAACTCAATATGAGTCAACAAGTGTGATTTGGTAGCCAAAAAAGCTAATTTGATCTTGGGCTGCATTGGCATTTTAGTGGACTGCAAATTCAATATGAGACAACAGTGTGATTTGGCAGCCAAAAGCTAATTTGATCTTGGAAAGGCATAGCTTTCCAGGAATAGTATTGCTATATTCTGTCCTAGTAAGACCACATTTGGAATATTGGATTTAGTTCTGGGACATTGGTAAGCTGGAGAGTGTCCAGAGAAGGACAGTTAGAATGGTAAGGCGTCTGAGACTATGACATTTGAGGATAGTCGAAGGCACTGGAGATGTTTTGCATGGAGAAATAAAAATCTTGAGGGAGGCAAAGGAGGATGGGGGTTTGAAACATACCATCTGTCTTAAAGTATTTGAAGGCTGTCCTGTAGAAGAGGGACTAGATTTCTTCCATTTTGCCTCAAAGGACAGAATGAGTTTCTGTGGGTGAATTTACAAAGAGGTAAATTTACGCAAGCAGTAAGGAAAATTTGAGTTATCCAAAAATAGCATGGGTTGGAGTTCTTCAGGGAGAGGTTGGATGACCACTGCCTAAATAGGAATATTGGGATTCTCTTTAAGACATAGATTAGAGTAAATGGCCACTGAGATACCTCCAGACTCTGAAATTCTGTCATTTTAACTAAGATTAAACATTCTATGTCATAAGATTCAACAACCAAAATATATTTAGTGTCTTCTCTTCTTATAGAATCAAGTTTCCAAAATGAATTTTATTATCAACAATTGAGAACATTGTGTAGGCCTTTTCCATGTTTTGGTCTATCCTGGGTGCTTTGAGTAGGAAAAACCTACCTACTTTCTTTCCCAGCTATCATTTTCAAACCATGTTGTATACACAGTAGCCATCATCTTCTTTTCTGCCAGAACATTGAACTCTGTCACTGGCACAAGCTTGAGCTCAGATAGGTGAGCTTTTCACCTTATTTTGCTTGGAATCAGATCTCCATATCACTTGCTAGCCATAGTTTCCAAATCCTGCCACCACATTTATATCTCTCCTTCTTCCAGGCCCCTTTTTGTGTTGCCTCTCACCATTAGACTGTAAGCTCTTTAGATAGCAGGTGCTGTTTTACTTGATTACATTTATAGTCCAAATTCTTAGCTTGGGACCAGGAACATAGTAAATACTTAAATATTATCTGTCTTTATGTCTACCTGTCTTTCAAGGAACAAACATTCTAAAATAGTTCCAACTGTGGTATTGTGGTTTGAGTATGGTTAGTGGAAGTCTTCTTTGGAATGATTATTCAGGAGAATTCATCTACTCCTTGAAGCCTAAGTATCCAGATCTGGGTAGTGTAAGCCAAAAGAGAGGTGATTTCAGTCCAGAGACCCGTTCCCTGGCAGGCAAAGAGACCAGGCACCTCTACAAGCAATTCTTAGGAGCTTGGGTCAGGATCTCTTTAGAATCAGTCTCTAAGGACTGGTTGGGTCAGATATGGGTAGCTGGGCACAATTTCCTAGAGCACTTACCTGATAACATTTGGCACCTTATTTAATATAGTAAATCTCCAGGGTAGGTGGTTATTGTTTTGAGTTCACTTGAATGCAGGTAGAAGAACACATTGAACAAGTAGGTGGACTGATGTCAGAAACCACCTTCTTCTGAGTGAGCTGCTATGACAGCAAAATTCTGATGCTTTTGTGTTGAATAAAGGCTAATTTAGCTTCACTGATTATCCTACAGAGTAGCAACCAATTCAGAAAAGGCATCATTCAAGCAGATTCACCTTACAAATAGATGCTGTTCACTTCTTGTTAGAAATAACAGTGTTCCAACAGTGTTCCCAGATGCATTGTTTTGCTTTCTCTGGAGAAACAAAAGCTGTTCATGGCAATCAAAATTCTAAATGGTATTTGTAAGTGAACTCATTAATTGGTTGTATTCTCATGTAATTGAATATTGAAGTGTTGCTTTTTTATAGGAAATTACTGTGGATAATATACATGTACACACAACACTATGTATACATTATGGAAAGATTCTAGACCGGGTATGTAGAAGGAAGTCAGTGGTTTGCAAGAATAATGCAATGTTATTGAAATAAAGAATTAATCAACTTTAGAAGTTTAATGGTGATGACTGGCCTTGGAGCACAGAGAACAAATTTAGGTTTAAATACTGCCTCTATCTGTATGATATGGGAAAGCCACTCAACCTCTTGTCATTTCAGGTAATTCCCTAGGACTATAAATTACAGGTAATCTGCTTTAGTGGAAGGGATGTGTAGTCTGGGAATTCCCCACACTATTGAAGTGATAAGTCTGGAACAAATTTATGAATTCACACAGAAACATAAGTGCATATATGCATGTGTGTGTTTAAATTTTTAGCTCAAATCTTTGGTTTCATTGCTATAGGGAACTTCTGGGGAGGAAGATCTTCCTACTGATGCAGATTTTCAACTATTCTTAATCTAAGAGAATTGCCCAGATAGCCAGTATGTATCAAATGTGGGTCTTGAACACAGATTTTCCTGATTCTTTGGACTACTCTCTATTCATTAACCATGGGGTGTGTGTGTGTGTATGTGGGGAGGAGGGTGGACAGAGTGACAGAGAGAGAATGGATATATTTTATGTGATGCTTTGGCTTTTGTCATTCAACAAAAATACTTGGGTATTAGATAGTCCAGCCTGTATGAAGAATCCCTCCTTAACAAGAGCTCATCCCTCCTCTGCTTGAAAACTGCTAGTGAAGAATAACCCATTCCATTCTGAAGCAGCCCCATTCCTTTTGGAACAATTCTTAATGTTTGGAAGTTCTTCTTTATATCAAGCCTAAATTCTCTCTACGAAACTTCTACCCATTGCTCCTAGTTTCACCCTATAGTGCCAAGCAGAACAAGAGAACAAGTCAGGTCCTCTTCCTCCTCTTCTTCCTCTTTATATTTCTTCCTTCTCCTTTTTCTTTTCCTCTTCTTGCGACCTCTTTTTATGTCCTTTTAGCCTCCTGATTGCCCACTAGCTTATCTAGTTAAGTGTAGTTTAAGTCAAGTGGGAATTCTGCCCCATTCAGACTGTATCTGGAGTCCTGAGTTCACTTCTAGCAGTTCTGGACTCCCGTATTCAATCTTTTTTTCTAGACATAGCTTTTTTTTAAATAGAGTATGGGTTAGCATTAAACTTTCTGGCTACTGTGTCACACTTCTGACTTACTGAGTGTGCAGTCTACTACTATATATCTTTTTCACATAAGCTGTTATCTAGTCAGACCTTCTCCTTCCTACATTTATGAAATTAGTTTCTTAGAAACTAAGTGTAGACCTTTATATTTTTCTCTGTTAAATTTCATCTTGATAAGCAGTGTGGCATAATGGCTAGTGAGCTGGACCTGGAGTCAAGAAGACTTGGATTGAAGTTTTGCCTCTGAAACATATTGAATAGATATCTCTCAGCAACCCAGGCATCAATTTAAGACTAAGTTTTAGAGAATATGCTGAATTGCATTAATAGAGGGAATTTACTCCTTAAGAGTTCCTTATGCCAATAAAATTATTGACCTGGTTTTGAAAAAAAAAATTAGCTTATTAGATCTGACCTGACCCTGTTTTAGCCTAACTAGTTTCTTCTAGGGTCTAACTAGCATATAAAGCATTAGTTGTTTCACCACATTTTGTGTCATCTTCATCTTTGACAGTCACATCCTCTATGCCTATAGCCAAGACATTGGTTCTGTGCTATTCATGAACATTTTTATCAATGCCAGACAGCTGGGGATCATTAGAGATCATCTTCCCAGTTGTCAAAGAACCATTAATGGTTCCTCTCTTTGGGTCTGGTCATTAGGCCACATCCAAATCCACCTAAGTATATTGTGCTGTAGTCCATAGTCCTTCATTTTATCTACAAGCATAACATGAGAGTCTGTCAAATGCCTTGCTAAACTCATGGTATACTTTGCTGCTCCACCAGTGTAGTAAAGTTAATCTGGCATGAATTGTTTAAAAAAAATTGTTGATGCCTTTTGTTCTTGCATCGCAATTATTTTTGGATATGCCTCTCTGTAATAAAGAGAAATTATGAAGTAAAATCAACTATTACCGTGACCAACTGATAATGTATTCACCATTCTGTCCCTGTAGTCTTTGCCCTTCTGCCAAGAAAAGGGAGATATATTCCATAAGCTCTTCTCCAGGATCAAGATTGGTTATGGCACTTACTCCGAATAAGACTTTCTTTTAGTGTTCTTTTCATTTTCATGATTATAGTCATCATATATAGAGTTCTGGTTCTGTTTACTTCAGTTCATGTAAATCTTCTGGTATTTCTCTGAATTCTTCATATGGCACAATAAGAGTATACTGCAGTCATATACCAAAATTTATTCAACTGCTACCCAATTGATGAGCCCCCATTTTATTTCTATTTCTTTCTCTTGATATTTTGGGATGTTATATCCTTGGTGACATATATCCAGTGATAGGATTACAGGGGTATGGACTATTTTTTCTGAAACCTTGCTTTTAGTTATCTCTCTTCCTTTGTAAGTATTTGTAAACCATCCTCCTATCAGTGTGTTCTAGAATTTTGCCAGGAATGGAAGTTGAATTCAGTGTTCTATAGCACTTCTTCAGCCATCCTTTTTGCTTTATTGAAAAATTAAACACATATTATTTTCTTTATGATTTTTCAAAGATTACTGACAATAGCTCAGCAATCACATTTTCTTTCAGTACACTAGGATGTGTATATTTCATCTAGGCTGAGTGCTTTAAACTCATTGATAACAGCTGCATGCTGCATGACTGTCTTCTTACTTAACTTAGGTTACCATTCTCTGCTAACAATTTTTGCTTTATCAGTCTTTATCCTTCTTAGTCCAAAAGACCTTTTTTAAATATAAAAAGTGGTTCAGCCTTCTCACTGTAATATATTATCAACTTTATCCACTCTGAAACAGTTATTTTTTCTTTGATCCTTTTTTTGGCCTAAATATAGCTAAAAGCAAACAAACAGAAAAATCTTTTGTTGCCCTTAGAATTCATCACCAGTTTCAGCTAGTTCTGGGTTTTAGAAGGTCTGACCTTATTTTTATGGAATGGTATAACTCTTTTGTAGGTTCTCTTTGCTTTTATCTTCTATGTTTGTCTTTTAAAAAACTGAGTGTGTTGATAAATTTCTCATGCATTCACATTAATCTCTTAAGAAACTTCCCTTCTCCCCCTCATTGAGATCACTTCTGCTAATATAGAAAAAAATTATCATAAAGTACAAGATATTTAAAAACCTTAATGAAAATAAAGTGGTTTTTTCTTTGCATAATTTCATTGGTTTTCAAGGTCAGGGAAGGAAATTGCCCTTGAAAATAACCACTTATTTATCCTTCTGAGATAAGCAATGAAAAGTTCAACTAGAAAGCAATTCATCATTCATCATTATCCCTTCTATTTCTATCAAGAGGACAAATAAAAGTGAACAATTCATTTCCTAAGAAGTAGACATTTAAAGAATTCCATGAGTGTCATATTTTCTGGAAGTATAACATTTTGCCAGATGAATTTCCAAATTGCATGAGAATTTCAGATATGTAGGAAAACTTTAAATATTGGAATGAAAACCAGCATTCTCAACAACAATGATAAATCATTAATTTTTTGTTCATGTACAAAGATCCATGCTAATCTTTGAGCAGAGGAATACAAAGTTAAGAGAAGTCATCTAAGCTATGTTCTTCCCTCAAGGAACATACAGAGAATAGGACAAATACCTGTAAATATGCAAGTGTGTACAATAATAATATTAATAATGATGATTATAATAGCTAACGTTTATGTAGCACATATTTTATGCCGGGTACTGACATATTAAATCAACAAATGAGGTCCAAACAGGAAGCTTGTTACCAAAGGCAAGTAAAGGAGTAGTAGTAAGTCAGGGAATGCTTTTTTGATGATGTGGCATTTGAGTTGTACTTTAAAGGATTATGTCAGAATCCAATAGAAAGAGCCCATCCCAAACAGAAAGAATAGCTTGAAGTATGGCTATGATATGGAAGTAGGAGAGTACAGTTTGCTTTAAGGGGCAGAGTAGTTCAGATTAGCTGTTTCCTTAAGTATCAAATACTTTTCCTGTTGAAAGAAACATATAGCATCTCTATGTTTGTTGAAGGAACCTGGGACTAGTGATGGAAGCAACTGAGAATCATAGACCCAATGACCAGGTGATGTACTGGGAAAGAGGACAGGAGTGTTCTGGCTGTCAAGGTCTGCCTATAAACAGCCAGCCTTTTACGAAAAGACTCATAAACATAGGAAAAGTGACTGGAGATGGGGAGACAAAAAAGGCCAAAAGCTGAGATAAGAAAGAATGGTAGCATTAGAAGCAGAGAGAGTCAAGTAGCCATCTACACCTCATATTACTAATAGCTTACATTTATATATAACACTTGCTTTTAATAGATTTCACATACATTATTTCAACCCTTAAAGTCAGCCTTTCATTCCGGAGTACCTCCCAGAAGCTTATCTTTCAGACATGTCTTTTTGGACATAGCCAACTCATTACTCCCTCCTCCCCCTATATTTCCAAGTCTTAGTAAGGCAAGTAAGATATGGTTAAATATTTAATGCTTATCATGACCTCAGAGTTCCTTTCCAACCTAGATATTAGAGATTCTGGTAGTCATGTCATCCATTAAACAACTAACAATCATTTACTAAAGGCTTAGCGTGTCCCAGGGACTGGGATAAATAGAATGTCCCTTGTCTTTTGAATGGTTGGTACAGCTCGAAAGATATTTATTAATGTTCAGAGGCACTGTGCTATGTGCTGAGAATACAAAGGCAAAAAAGGTCAGTCTCTGACTTCAGAGAACTTCCATTCTACTGAAGAGATTTAACACCCAACAACTATGTAAGATAATTTGACAAGGGAGAACACACCAGCGACTAGAGGGATCAGGAAAGACAACATATAGGAAGTGGTACTTGAACTGAGACTGGAAGAAAAAGCTAAGGTTTCTAAGAGTTGGAAGTGAAGAAGTGCTTTACAGACATAGGCAACAGCTTGTGCAAAGACATGGAGGTTGGAAAATGGGAAGCCTGAGTTTGGGAATTAACAAGTTAGGGTAGTTTGGCTGTAAGGCAAAGCTTTGTATATATGGCTTTCCTCAGAAACTGTGGACCTTAAGTCTAGATCTCTATTTTCTCCTTTCATACCTTTCCCTCAGTCTTTCGGTAATTCCCTAGCTTCCTATTCATATTCTTTTCCAGCGACTTTTGCATGTCCAAAAAATAAGTCAGGGGCTATTCTGTCTTTCCCACCTTTCTGATGTTTTCTTTGGATATCGAGTTTGGTGATCAACACAACTGGGGAGGTGAGCATGCTTATTGTTACTTGTTATTGGTATTGCCCTTTAGTGGCTCATAATCTAGGTGCTAATGCCCCTCCTCAATTACTGTGTGTGTGTGTGTGTGTGTGTGTGTGTGTGTGTGTGTGTGTGTATTGTAAATACTTATGTTTGGGTATGTTGTTTCCCTATCGCCCATAGAATGTAAGCCTTACTGGAGCCAGGAATTGTTTCATATATGTCTTTGTATTCCCTGTACCAGCATAGTGTTTGGCACTTAGTAAATGCTTTTTGATGGATTGATGTAGAATTGATGAGGAGGTGTGACTAGATAGAAATTTTTTTTAAAAGATCTGAAATTTTTAGTGAGCTATAACCTCAATATGAATTTGCAACGTGACATGATAGGCAAAAACTGCGTCTTAGGTCTCATTAAGAAAGGCCTGATCTAGTGTTCAAAGCAAAGGAAATGATGGTCTGGTTGTACTTTGCTCTAGTCAGATGTTGTCTTGAGTACTGTGTTTAGGTTTGGGTGGTATAGTTTAGTAAGAACATTTAAAAGCTGGAGAACATCCAAAAGAGGGTTACTAAGATAGTGAGGGGAGTAGAGATAATGCCATAAAAAGGTTAGTTGAAGGAATGTTAGTTATTTGAACTTTGGATATCTAGTCTGATTGAGATGGAGGTGTGGAAAAGACAGAAATAGGAAAAAGCATAATAATTATCTTCAGGAAGGATGTCATTTGAAATGAGAGACTTGTTTTTCTTGGACTCAGAGACAACCTGGACTAGTGTGTAGAAGTTGTAGAGATGTATTTTGGTTTAACATAAGAAAAACTTCTCAGTGAAAGCTATTCAGAAACAGAATGGGATGCCTTAGAAGTAGTCTCTTCTTCCTTACTAGAAGCCTGTATAGGATAACTCCAGATTTGTATGTCTGAGCCTGCCCTCCCCTCTGTGTGGAATAGTGGAAAGAGCCCTATATTTGGAGTCAAGAGACTTGGGCTCAGATTCTTGTTGTATTGCTTACAACCCTTTATGATGGGGAAATTGCTTAGTTTCTCAGGGCCTCATTCTCATCTATAAAAGCAATCTATCAATCAAATAATATTTATTAAACACTTACTATGTCAGGTACTATGCTAAGTAGTGGGGATACAAAAAAAACCATCAAGAGACAGTCCCTGCCCTCAAGGAGCTTGCAATCTAAAGGGGTTGGATGGCTTTGGAGACACCTTCTAGCTCTAAAGTCACTATCCTTTGACCCCTTGGAGTTTATATTTACATAGTGCTTTAGGTTTCATAAAACACTTTACTCATGACAGTCCTATGAGGTAGGTAGAACAGATAGTATCCCCATGTTGCAAATGACAAAACCCAGTCTCTGAGAGATTAAGGGAGCTGCCAGTGGTTATAAAGTTATGTCATTAATTGTCTCATACGGGATTCGAAGCCAATTTCTTGACCCCAAGTCTACTGTGATCACGCTCTCTCTCTCTCTCTCTCTCTCTCTCTCTCTCTCTCTCTCTCTCTAACACCTCACTGCCTATTAAATTCTAAGATGATATGGTTACTCTCTCCTAAGATTCCCATCACATTTGTTTCATTCAACTACCTCAAAGTTGTCATCAAATCAAGAATATACCAGATGCTCTGCTTTTAGGAAAAGACTTCCAGGAAAAGTCTAGGTCATTGAGATCCTCCATTACTACCATTGTTTGTCTCTTCAAGTTTGGGCATTCTTCATTAGGCAAATGAGTCCTTTATATGATTAGGCTGTCACACAATTATTACTCCTGTTTCTCCTTTTACCCTTACCCCAATGTTTGCTACCATGTTTCTACTTCTGGGAACGTGTATGTTTTCTTGTCATATATTGCTATTCTGTTGTTCCTTCTATAAGAACTACTTTTCAAAATAATGTCTATCTTTTTAAAATATATTTTTGTTATCAATTTAACAGATATCAAATAAAATGAGCATTTCCTTTTACAGAGTAAAACAGAAAAAGAGTATTATATGTGAAACTGTGAATCTATTACATACATCTTTTTTTCCTTTTAAATATAATAATTATAATTCAATGTAATTATAATTTAGTATGTGTATGTATAATTTAATATAATAAATTTAGTATTAGTAGATACATTTTAGTATACTAATAAATTAGTATAATAAATTTAGTATAATAAATTAAATTAAATTCATTTTTTAATGAACAGATCTACTTTCCCTCCTACCCACTGGAAAAAGAAAAACAAAACCCATATACCAAATATACATAGTTAACCAAAATAAATTGGCTATGTACAAAAAATGCTTTGTCTCAGTCTGCATCCTGAACCTGTTACCTACCTCTGTCAGGAAGTGGATAGCATGTTTCATCATGGATCCACTAAAATTGTGATTGGTCATTGTGTTGATCAATAAGTCTGTCAGCATGCATTTATTTAGCACTAACTATGTACTAGGCACTGTGCAAAATTCTGGGCATACAAATATAGGCAAAAAGAAAGACAGTCCCTACCGTCAAGGAGCTTATATTTTGATGGGAGAAGATAACTATAAAAGGAGGCTGAAAAGTGGGGGTCAGGTACCCAAGCTGAGGGCATGGTGATTGAATCTGGAGAGACCACAGCAGAGCTGAGAGAGGAATAAAGGGTGGTGGGGCTGCGGCTTTTCCTCAAATTGGAAGTTCCAAGAGGAACCTCACTGATGAGATGAGAACCTCAGGGTAAGAAGGCTCTTGAGACATGGAGATGAAGTCCATAAAGTCAGAAGCAGAGCCAGAAAAGGAATGGTTTTAAGTGTTTCAAGTTGTTTGTCTTTAGAATTCAACGTATGTCTTTCAAAGCTACCCTGCGGGTCTCTGTTTCCTTCTTGCCTTCTTTCTATTCTGTCCTGTCAATTTAAAAAAAAACCTCTGTGACCCTCTTTTCTTTCCTTTTTTTTGGCAACTCTATCACTACCTCCCTCTTCTCCCCCCATGCCATGTTTCATTTAATAAGCCCAACCTATCAAATCTTAGTGATTGTTAAAGATTATATTTTTACTTCCTTGTATCTTAAATGTTCACTCTGTTAATCATCAAGCATTGATATACAGACATCTGAGTAGGTAAATATTGTTGCTAACCCTCTTTCCTATAATTTTACCCCCTGAGAATTGCTGTGCTCTTCCTGAACCATCATTCTTCCTGTGTATGATATCTTCTGTAATACTTGATTTTATAGTTTTATCTTTTTTTTTTCATTTTCCCTTTCAAATTTTAGTTTAAAGCACTCTTGAATCAGGTCAGTAAATCTTCTGCCAGGTATGCCCTTCTTAGGTCTTGTGTGAGACCACAGAGAACCAGCAGTCCAGAATTCTGGGGTCAAAAACCGTGATCCTGAAAAAACAGCTCCTTCTCTTTAATGTCACTTAGGAAGCTTGCTCTTTACTTCTTATATTCCTTCTCTCTCTCTCTCTCTGTCTCTCTCTCTCTCTGTCTCTCTGTCTCTCTCTCTCTGTTTCTCTCTCTGTCTCTCTCTCTGTCTCTCTCTCTCTCTCTCTCTGTCTCTCTCTCACATACACACACACACACACACACACACACACACACACACACACACACCCCTAAGGCCAAAACCTTTAACTGGTGAAAGAAAATACCACTCATTCCTTCAAGTCCCTCCATTTTCTACCCAAGATTTCAAAGCCAGGAGAAATATATTTCGTGTTTCTTTTGGAAATTTTTCTTTTTCATATGAATTTGAAGATATATATATATATATATATATATTTATATATAGTATATATAGCTAGTATTGGGTCTGATAAGACTTGAAGGCCTCCAGTCTGGCCTTAGGAATATAGATACTTTAGGAACAGAGTAGGCTAACCTGTTGATTAGCCATGTCAAGTGCACACCTCTCTGGGCTCTGTGGCATCGCCACCATTATGCTTGTCTTCTTGGAGCTTATAAACAAATTTCCTCATTCCTGTTAATGGCCTGGAAATCCTTTTTAAAAAAAAGTCTATGGATGATCTTTCCTGATCTGTGGTGCATAGTTTGCTGTTGATCAGAATTAGAGCTGGAAGGAAACTTAGAAGTCATTAAGTCCGACCCCTTCATTTCATGGCTGAGGAAACTTGGGCCCAGGAAGATTAGATGAGTAATCCAGGATCACGCAGCTACTGAGCATCTAGGTATCCCAGAGTTGGTGAGCTAGTATTTCTAACCTAGACCCTTCCCACCTTTCCATTCTTCTTACTCTTTTTACCTCCCTAACCTCAATGTCCTCTGATCCAGGGACAATAGTTTCCTTGCTATTCCTTGCACTAGACACTTGGAGTCATTTCCCAACTTTTGACATTTTCACTTTGTCCTCCTGCTTGAAATTCCCTCCTTCCTCATCTCTGCCTCCTAACTTCCCTCAGGTCTCAGCTGATGTACCACCTTCTACAAAAAGTCTGATGCTAGTACCTTCCCTCTATTGATTATCTTCAGTTTATCCTGTATATCTCTTGTTTGTACATAGTTCTTTGCGTGTTGTCTCTTCCATTAGACTGTGTGGTCTTTGAGAGCAGGGACTATCTTGTACTTTTCTTCATGTACTCAGTGCTTCTCTAGGCACTTAATAAATGTGTGATGACTTTTTGATTTGATGTATTGACTTGAGTATCTGACCTAGGATTTGAACCCAAGTCCTTCTGACTCTATGTCTCATGCTCTATCCGCTTGGGGATTTCCTTTTTGGGGGCAGGGCCTATGATTTTATTGTACTAAGGAACTCATGATGAAGAACTTATAATGAACATAAACTCCCTTTATCAAAGCAGATGCTGGATTTTCCTGTTATGGGGTAAATTCTTACGTCTAGTATATGACTGTGGTGTTTCATAGCTGTTTTTCCTTTGTCCTGATTCCCTTCTGCCTTGCTGGAATCTTTTTTCCCCTGGTTTCTTTCTTGAATAATTTCTAAAGTCCTATTTAAGCATAATTTTCTCTCTAATTTATTAGAGTATAACAGGGCATTCCTCAAGCCTTTTCACTGCCTCTACAAGAGAGACCTGTTGGAGACACAGGGATGGGAGACATGGCATATACTCTAGGTTACGTGGACAATTACTGTCTCATCTGTTAATCCTTGGTCTTAGGATAAACTGTAATCATTTGTGGATTTTGGTATAAAGTACCCCTGGAACTTCGAAGACATATATGCCTATTTACCCTGAATTCCACATGGCCACTCCCCTTTCTTATTAGGAATTAGCAGTTAGTACTAATTATACCTACAGAAGTTAGCAAAATATTTTTAATCACCTCTTTCTACCTCTCTTACTGAGAAAGCCTTGTCCTTGGCTTTCTGGTAAGTTTACTGATCTGTAAAAGAAAAGGGTTAGATTCAGTAATCTTCCAACTTGAAGATTCTATGACCAAGAACTCAGTTTTACATGATCACAACATATATAGTTTTTTATCTTTGCTTTTGGTCATATTTGGGCCTCTTTGTTTAATAATAAGATCATGGTGAACTTAATGCACTTACACAAACGTTTTAAAAGCACCAGCTATGTATAGATCACTGTCCTAGGTGCTGAAGACGGACCCTATATACAGCCTTTTATAGTTTGAGTGGAAAGTGCTGCATGTGTCAGCCAGGTGGGAAGAAATTGCTCCTTCACATCATGTTACTCAGAAAGTTGCCTGGAAGATATAGAATTTTAGATTTTTGAATACATGGAAGGAGTTTGGAAAATACTATGATGGTCTATGACTCTTTCCTGTCCCCCACTTCTCATATCCAGTTAGTTACCATGCCCTGTCAATTTCATCTCAGCAGCATTTTCACAACCATTCCCTCTTCTGATCCTTTTTAATCACCCTGGTAGTGGCTCTTGTTACCTTCTGCTCAGATTATTCCATTAGTCTTGAAGTAGCTCTTCCTATCACCACTCTCTTCTCAATCAAATCCACCCTTCCCAGCACTGCTAGGCTAATCTTCCATATATGCTGATCTGCTATTATAATGCCTCTGCTCAAAATCCTTTAATAGCTCCCTGGTGAATAAAGTTCAAAGGTCTTAGCCTGATATGCAAGGTCTTCCATGATCTGTTATGATTCATTCAACAAGTATTTATCAGGCACCTCCTGTGTGACTGGCACAGAGCTTACAAAAGTTGGATGCTTATGTGGTAAGAGCACAAGCTAAAGAGTGGTCTAATAATCCAAGGAAAAACCAAATGGATAAAAAACACCTGTTTGCTTAGACTACGATGTGCCATTGAAAGAACAACTTATAAAGATCATCCATTAGTATAAGCAAGACGATGCCAATGAATAATATGTGGGGTCCAGGATTAAATAGGAGGAGAAAAATGGGCTAGTTTGTCCTTGAGAAATTTTACTTTGGGCATTAATAATAGTGATAGCTAGCATTTATATAGTACTTTAAGTTTTATAAAGTACTTTACATGTGTTATCTTATTTGGTCGTGACAACAATCCTCAGGGATAGGTACTGTTAGTGCCCTTATTTTACAGATGAGGGAGGAAACCAAGGATGAGAGAAAGTGGGTGACTTGCACAGGGTCACAGAATAATTAAGTGTATGAAGCAAGATTTGAACTTAAATCTTCCTTACTCCTTGTCCAACACTCTATCCACTGTACCACCTAGCTGTCTCGCAAGGATGCTAATAATTCACACCAATGATTGGCAACTGCACAATATCACCAAAATAATATTGTTGTTAGTGATTTGCCTAAGATGTAAAATTGCAATTCCTGAAATTGTTTAGGCTTTTTTAGACATAAACTAATGCCAAAGTCAGTAAAATTGTTAGTTTTGGCGAATTGTCAATATTCCCTCTAAAGTACATAACCTAAAATACTTCTCTGTATTTTATGTTCTCTGTAGATGTCCCTCATTTCTTGCTCTTGCCACATGACTCTTTTTTGGTCATACATTTCTTTGATAATGTTCCTTATACTGCTTCTCTGGCCTGATTCTTCACCTCTAGTAGGTTGCTGCTTGCAAGTACCCACCATACATTTCTTCATTGTCCTTTGGTTGATCCTCAGTTTCAGAAACTGTAGTGATGTGTGACTCAGAGCTGTACTACAGCAAAAGAATGTCACTATTTAAAAACATAGGGCAGCTAGGTGACACAGTGATAGAGTGCTGGGCCTGGAATCAGGAAAACTCAACTTCCTGAGTTCAGGTCTAGCTTCAGACACTTCCTAGCTGTGTGACCCTGAGTAAGTCACTTAACCTGTTTGTCTCAGTTTCCTCATCTGTAAAATAAGCTGGAAAGAGAATGGCCAACCACTTTGGTATCTTTGCCAGGAAAACCCCAAATGAGGTCAACAAGAGTCAGATACATCTGAAACAACTGAGCAGCAACTACAATTCAAAAAGATGAGTCTTTGCTTCTTTCAATGAAACAAATATAACCAGATAACTTTTTAAAATATCATTCATTTCTTTGATGATATCCTTTATACTTTTTTCCTTCACAGTTCCTTGTTTATAATGGGACTGAGCCTGTTCACACCCATCATGCACATTTCCGTTGTATTTTGGGTAATGCTCAACTTGGTTTTTTGGAGTATATAGTGCTCTGCGACTTGCAAGCATACAATGTCATCTGAAGAATATTGACATTAAAAGGATAGGTCTTTGTTTCCGTGGAGAACCTTGATGTTATGAAAAGAACTGTATAATTTCCCAAAGATAATCCAGCCAGCTCCCCTTCTGTTCATTTCTGGACCCAACTCATTGTCCATTTTCAGTGCCTAAGACTTACATACTGAAAGCTGATCTCTGTTATTCATCCAACTTCATATCATACTTTGAGGCATAGGCATTTTTTATCAATTTGTTTTTTCTCTCCTTGTGGCAGTTAGGTAGAACTCTTCCAAGCGATTTGGGTCTCATTATGACACTCTGAAGATGACAAATTCTTATGACTATTATCTTCAGAAACTGTCTATTAATTAGCTGTTCCCATAGTACTTTAAGTGTTACCTGATTGTACCATAGGATCATAGTAGATCTCCCTTCTTATTCTGCTAAGGTACCTGAAATTGCCCCAAATAAAGATGCTTTATGAGAGACAGCATGGAGTACAAGATAGAGTTGTCTTCCAAGCCAAGTCTCACCTCTTGACACATATAGGTTGAATGACCCTGGAAAAGTCATTTAATCTCTCAGTGTTCTGGGCAGCTCTTTAAGTCTTTACTTTGTAGATAAGCTACCAACATGCATTGGCTGAAGAAGTTTCCTCACTTGGGAGTTCTCTACGTTAGCCAAATCACAGGTGCAGACTTCATTCCTAGTCATCATCCAAATTTTGTTCTGTGGCATTTTTCTGGGTACAAATAATTTTTAATTGTAAAAGTGTTATACTATTTGGAATAACACATAACTAGCTAAGAAGTAAATATAAGAAGCATTTATTAAACACCTATTGGTTGCATAGCACTGTCTTAGGTTCTAAGCATTCCATAGTTTGATTAAGACCTATGCTTTTGCTTACAGAACTTACAGTTCTTCAGGGGAATGACACCAACATGGATATCTATAATATACAATATTACTCACTAAATGTATTAGAAAGTCACATAACAAAGTACAAGAGGAAGTTCACCTTACTTAGGGCTAAGGATGGAGAGAGGAAGAATTCTGGAGAAAGTGGGATTTGAATTGGTCTTAAGATGGGTAGCTGGTAGTGGTGGTACATGCCTGTAATCCTTGCTACTATAGGGGCCAAGCTACAGTGAGCTAAAACCAACCAAGTGTCTATCCGAAGTCTAGCACATACAAGGTGAACCATCATGAGGAGGGTGGGGACCACATTGCTTACAAAGGGGTGAATTGGTCCAGGTCAGAAACAGAGCAGGTCAACCCTCCCATGCTGATTAATAGTTGGATTGGGTCTATGAATGGCCATTGTGCTTCCAGTGTAAGATAGGGAGACCCACTCTCCCAAAAACACACACACACACACACACACACACACACACATATTTAGGAATCAAAAAAGAGGGCATGAGGTAATTCCAGGCCTAGGGAACAGCCTGACCTAAAACATAATGGTAGAAAAATACAGTATATAGTAGAGAGTCGAGAACTGTCCAGTTTTGCTAGACTATGAATGGAAGGAAGTGATAGGAAATGCACTTCAAAAGAGCTGTAGAATATATTGAATGCCAGGCAAAGGACTTTGAACTTCATTAAGGAGGCAATAGAGACTCTGAGGGTTTCTGAGCAGAAGAATGAGATCAAAAGCTAGCAAAGCAGAAGTTTTTCTGATTAGTTTAATACTTCCTCTTGTCAACCAATAGAGTGTGGGACTCTGTAGGAATGGGACATAATTCAGCTAAGTTTTTATGAGACCTGGAAATAAAGAAAGCTCTGCAACATGGAGTGCCACTAAAAGGAGAGGGAAAAGGAGGTTAGATACCATTACAATGGCAGCTAAGCAGCATTTTGAATAGCCCTGCTTTAGGGTAATGAGGGACACTAAAAGATGGTAAAGGACATTTCTGAAGAAAAGTTTCACCATGGGATCCTCTATTTAGAGCTGGAATGAAATTTACAAGCCACCTAAGTCCAACCCTGTCATTATACAGGTGAGGAATCTGAGACCTAGAGGGTTAAGTGGCTTGCATGAAGTCCTCCAGCCAGTTAAGTGACAGAGCTGGGATTCAAACAGCCCTCCAGCCCCAAATCCAGCACAGTCTCCACTTCAATGTGATGCCTCCTCTGTCTATCCTCAAAAGGCTTGTGTCAAGGGCTGACTTTGAGTAGATCATTGGTCATAGATATAGAGCTGGAAGACCATGTAGTTCACACCCCCTCTTCCTTTACAGATTAGAAAACTAAGGTCTAGGGGTTCAAGAGAGATTAACTTTCCCAAGGCTACAAAAGCAGTAAGCATTAGTTAAAATTTCAACCCAGTGAAGTCACTGCTCTGCAGTGTTCAAAACCTCAACCCAGAAACAGGTTGTCTACAAATGATTTCATACCACAGTCTTTATAACACAGGTGCAGTAAGCTCTGGATAAGTGGTACTCCCTCTTAGCAGCTGTGATCTGGCTCCCAACACAACAGTTTTGCCTACAAGATCCCTGAGAAATAGTCCCTTGAGTAGCTAATGCACACTACTTTCTAAAATGTGGCTAAGGATCAGCATTCAGCAACCACTTTTACTTTGTTAAAAAAAATTATGTAACACCACTTAGGAAGTAAATCAGTTATTCAGTTCAGTTCAAAAAATATTTGTCAAATAACTACTATATGAGACACTGTGCTAGGTACAAGGGAAATAAATACTAAAATGTAATAGTCCCTGTCCTCAAGGAGCTTACATCCTGCTGGAAAACAGAGTTGAAGGCATTGTGGTATAAAACAAGGGATTTGGACTAGCCTGCGTCTGAAGTCCTTTTATTTCTAAATTTAAGATTCCATGATACTTTGCAGTATTCTGGGTCACAAAGAAATCAGTTTGATTCCATTCACAAACCAGAGGTAAAGGAGGACATCACCAAATGAGGAGTCCTCATCTCTCTTACACTTGGACGTTATGCTAATATTTTCCATGGTGCTGAGAAACATTTAACCAGCATTCATTTCTTTATTTTATACCTTGCGTGATAGCAATGATCAGAAGATTGTAAAACAAGATTTTATCTGTTTTAACTTTTAAGGAATCTTAAAGTTGACCTTCAAACCTATCTAAGAAGGTTTATTGACTTTATCTTATACTATTTTACCTTTATATGATTTTTTAAACATATGCATGGGAGGCACTTCATTGGAGGAGAACCTTTAAAGTTGGATTTTGTTATAGGGCGACAGATGCTTTTTTATAGTCAGTGAACAGTAAGTACAGTGGGATGTTGTATTCTTTACAGCTACATTTCAGTCAGCTATGTGAGGTTAAAATGTTGGCTGCTGTGCACTATCACTGTTAGAGTTTTTTCACTACTGATGCCCTCATCAAGGGTGCCTTGATGTGTGTATAGATAATTTTCACAAATAGGCATATGGATTACTAGTTATTTATATTTTGGTAAGAACAAATTCTAAAATTTATTCCACACTTTTGGTATCTTACTCTCATTAAGATACTTAGAAAATTTTTTTAGAAAACCCTCAAAATTTGTGTTGCCTCTAGAAGGGTCCTTCTCTGAGTATATTTGCACTAAGTTTTGGTCAGTGCCATTTAGACTTTCACTAGAAGCATATAATGGACAGTGATGTTAAAATCCAAATATTGGAACTTTCTTGTCCCTGGCAATGAGGAGAGTTTTTTTTTAAATTGAAATCTCTGGAGATCTCCTCTATCTTTTGCCTTTTTGATTCCAGTTTTATCCTTAAATGCCCTCTGAATGGCTTTGTTCAGTGGGTCTTTCACCAAACTGTTTTTAATTTTTTCTAGTGGCTCTCTTTGTTTTATGAAGAAATAATGCTCATAATATTCCACCTCAGGAGGAGTTTTATTCTAAACTTGTATTTGTTGACTGAGGTTTTTAGGATTTTTACTTATAAGATTTCTTTATGTCAATGAATGACATACCGTCTTCAACATCCCTGGTGAAGCTTAAGGTAGTGATTATGGCCTTGGTTAAATTCGTTTGTTTATTTAGTTAATCACTAGAAGGACCAGGTGCAAAACTTGATGCAAAAATTTTAATATAATTTTTCTGTGAAATAAAAAGTTTTCATCTTATTTTATTTTCTTTGTGGATAAAAACTGTATGCATCAGTTGACATAACTTGGTCCTTCAAGGTATTGTTAAATTCTGGTCCCTTCTAGTGTTAAATATTCTCTCTACAATCTTATTTCCACTCTTAATTGACTTAGAAAAATTCTTCCTAAATAGTGCAAAGGTAAGCAAAAGACATTTCTGAATTAGTAGAGTCCAATTCAATGAGGTTTCACTGAATATTTATGCTATTTTACTTTTTCATCTAGGGAGATTAAATTTTTAAGAGGAAAAACCAAAATGATTAATACTCAGGAAAAGGAAGAATGACATTCTGTGTGTGTGTGTGTGTGTGTGTGTGGGTATGTGTGTGTCTGTCTCTGTGTCTGTCTGTCTGTCTCTGTCTCTCCCTCCCTCTCTCTCTCTCTCTCTTCTTCTTCTCCCCTTCCTCCATCCCTCCCTTTCTTCCTCTCACCCTCTTTCTTTCTTCTTTCCTTTCTCCTTCCCTCCCTGTCTCCCTCCCTGCTTCTCTCCTTTCCTTTCTTTTTTCCTCCCTTCCTTTCCTCCCTCCTCCCTTCCTTTCCTGACAGAATCATTTTTCCAAAAACCTGTTTCGTTTTATTTTTTTCTTAGAGGATTAATACCTTTAGATCTTCAAAGCTCATGTTCCCCTGAAAGCCTTATATAATTGTCCCTAGACCTTTCATTAAGTCTGCTTAAAATGTATATCCTTTCTTTGCACTCTGCTGATTTATGTTCACTTGTAGGTTGCTTTGTCAGTGTTCTTAAGCATTATTCATGTATATATTCTTTATATGCATTAAGCTTTTTGAGACACGTAGCCCATGCCTTTTCTTTCTTTTGCATCTCCTTACACTGGTGTAAGCACAGAGCACAATGATGATGACTAAATGTTTGTGACTAATGATTTTTATGTTTCATTTCACAGGCCGGGAGCATTAAGCGTGAAATGACCTTCACCTTTCAACAGGAGGACTTAAAACGTGACTTTAGTAAAAAAATATCCTATCAACAATTGTTCCCTTTGGCCATGGCAGAAGATGTGAGAACAGCTGACACCAAAAAAGCCCACAGAGTCCCTGAACACGAAAAAGAGAACACTCGATCCATCTGTCTCCTGGAACAAAAACGCAAAGTTGTTTCATCAAATATCGATGTTCCTCCAGCAAGGTAAGAAAGAACAACATATACCCACTCAGCCAACAAGTGTTTGTTAAGCGCTTATTATGTAAAAAAAATCTATGGGTCTAGCCCAGTAATTGTGTGGAAAACATTCAAAAGTTCTGATAAAGTGTCCTCCTTCACTCATGCAAGATGATGAATAAAAGCCTCTTGCCAAAAGATTTCTTTCTTGAAATGAAGATGATTGTTCTACATTTCAGCATCTGAGCTGGAGTCAGGCTGTGTAGTTGGAGCCTGTGTAGAATGGGCACACTGATGGAACAATACTTTAAGATGAGGGGATAATAGGAATAAAAAGAGGGGATATAAGAGAATCCATCCCCCAAATTTAGTGTGTAGAAACAGACATAGACGCAAACAATGAGTGAATGCTGGTCTTTTTCTATGATAATATGTTAGATATTGGGATAGGGAGTGTTATTTCATTGATTTTGGGAACATAATAGGTAAGGAAACGACCTTTACCAGTGCAAATTTGGATCTGCTGTGCAATTTATGGTCATAGAGAGTTGCCTGGAGCATTAAGAGGTTAAGTGACTTGTCCAGGGGCACACAACTAGTATGTGTCAGAGGCAGCACTTGAACCCATGTTTTCCTGGTCCTGAAGCCAGCTGTCTAGCCTCCATACCATGTTGCTTCTCAGTTATAGCATGGAATTCACTATAAGGCAAGCTGACTTTGAAATCTATCTGAGAAGGCTTATTGATTTTATCTTATACCGTTCTACCTATAAAGTGTTCAGGAGCATTGACTTAAACGGTATTGCATCAAAGTTCTGATGTATGTACTACAGATTATCACAATGAACCAAAAGAAGAAATAGAAAATAAATCTAGGTAGGAAGTATGTGATTTTAAAATGCTGATGGTACAGTTTAAAAGAAATTGATTGATCAAAGAAAATAAATAGAAATCTCACATACTCTTTGAGCCACTACAACACAGATAGTTGCTTTAGTTTTAACATATACACCATATTTTGTTGCAGAAACTTTTCTAGCAAAACATTAAGATTAAAAAAAAGATTTAATTTTAAACAGATGAATTTCTGACAGCTAGTTCAAGGATAAGAATCTTTAAAAAAGCAACACATGCCCTTTTCGTATTTTAATCTCTTTGTTACTAATAGAGAGATTCTGTGTTTTGATTTGGTGAAAGTTTCAGAAATTGGCAGGGAGGACTGCATATTGAGGTGGGGATAAAAACCTGAAAGATAATGGCTTGTTTTCATTGTTTGAACTCTATTTTGGGTTTTGTTCAAAAGTAACTTCCCTAGAAGTTGTTTTTCAGTGTTCTACTGTCTTGCCAAATTTGTAAGACTTTCTAAAATTTCAAACCACTTTGTTTTCCCCATCTTTGCTGCCAAATTACTCAAGTGTGTTAAATTCTCATATGCCTGCTACATGTTTTTAGCTACTTAAAATTCTTCATGTGGTTTGTCTTTCAAATAAAGTATATGTAAAGTTTGTTTTTTTTTTCTTCAATTGGTCAGTTTTTTTCCCTGAGGATTTGGTAACTACAGGTTGCTTTCACATCTGGGAACTATGTAAATATGGATTGTTCAGTAGAAAACACATGAAGTTATACATTAGAAAGTTGAGGCCCTAAGTACTACTTTTCTTTCTTCTAAGCCTTTAAAAAAAGAAAAGAGTAGGCTTAAATAATGTCAAGGAGTTTAGGGACAATTCAACATTACAGTATTAGAATTTAAATTAATTTAATTTACATCATCCTTTGTATTTGTTAATGCACCATTGGCATTTATCTCAGGTTTTTGCAGGTTTACAAGTATTAAGTACACTTTCCTACTTACCATGGTCCCGAGAATCAAATGTTGTCCCAAAAGTCTCAGTGCAGTTTAAAGCTATTAAATTGTGTATAAATCTGAATGTGTAGAGTGCTTTGCAAGCTTTAAGAGACGATATGTCAACTATTATTATTATTGTTATAGGCGCCATGGCAGGAAATGTTTTATTTGAAAGGGAGGGAGGTAATGGTGAAAGGAGAAGAAAAAGTCAATATATTTCTCCTTTCTTCAGTGTTCTTGTATTTTTCCACCTTCTCAAATTCACTAAATGTAATTAAGAAGCATAACAGTCAAACTAGGGTTATAGCGAGACTGGTGAATGATGTAGAAAAATTAATTAGGTTTTAAATCCATTAATGTACAGCAGAATACTCTAGTGACAAGATGTGATTTACACTTATTAATTCCTTAAGGGAAATTTTAGTTGAATTTTCATCATTTGGGGTTTCTGGTAATCCAACTATTTCATCACTATAGTATGAATTTAATAATTTCAAGTTAGGCAAACAGATGGTGAAGTAAATTGATCATTTTCTCTGATGATGATAAAGCATAAAGAAATTGGTGAATGTAATGTATGTATCAGTTGACATAACTTGGTCCTTCAAGGTATTGTTAAATTCTGGTCCCTTCTAGTGTTAAACATTCTCTCTACAATCTTATTTCCACTCTTAATTGACTTAGAAAAATTCTTCCTAAATAGTGCAAAGGTAAGCAAAAGACATTTCTGAATTAGTAGAGTCCAATTCAATGAGGTTTCACTGAATATTTTTGCTATTTTACTTTTTCATCTAGGGGGATTAAGTCTGTTTTCAGATTATTTTTCTTTTGTCCCTCAAATTGACACATACTATTGTGCCAATTTTAGAATGCTTATTTTGACTGCAATCGCCTGCTTCCTCTGCTGGATGATCTCCATCAGTTCATCACACTCTTCCATGAGCTTGGCCTCATGCGTTGCAGTATTCACCTCGACTTGCTGACATATCTGGATCAGTTTGGCCATCTGATTCTCTAGCTCACTATTTCGCTTAACCAGATTCGTCAGGTTCATTTCCAGAGCTTGCTTGAGTTTCTCAAATCGATCACTTAGAGATGCCACTTGGTGGTCTCAATCTTCTGTATAGAGCACAATTTTGTCTTAAGTAAATTAGCTTTTAAGGAGACAGGCACTCTTTCTCCATTTTATTTATGATATGAGAGGAAACAACAAAACTTTCCGTTATTATTACAGAAGCATGACCGTATCAATTTTCTACTCAAGAAGTTTTGGTTGTTCCCTATTGCCTCTAGAATAAAACATAAATGTTTATCTTTAGTATTTAAATCCCTTCACAATCCAGCCTCAACCCATCTTCTGAGATTACATTCATATTATCTTCGGTCATACCCTTTATTGCATGCAGTCTAACTGGGCTGCTTACCATTCTCTGTTTGGGACACTGTATTTCCTACCTCCATGACTTTGTACAAGTAGTCCCCAGTTCCAGAAATGCTTTCCCACCACAGCTTCACCTCTCATAGTTCCTAGCTCCTTTCAAGTCTCCACTCCAGGACTCCCTTCTACAGACAGACCTACCTGATCCCCCAAATTTTTAGTGTCCTTTTTCCCTCCCTGAAATTACTTTGTATATAGTGTATATATTATTTGTATATATTGTACATAGTATTGTGTATATTTGTTTGTGTTATTTTTTGTATTCTTTGTATCTATTCCTTGTTATATTATTTCCTCCCATAAAGGTAACTCCTTGAGGTCAGGGATTGCTTCTTTTTCTCTTCCTATCTCCAAAGACTTGTATATCACTTAGCAAAGGCTCATTTAAAAAGGTGCCATTTGGGGAATTGCACACTCTACCAGGAAAATTGTATTTGTAATTATAAGAAACACTTTAATATGCATATACAAAATGGTCACTGAGATTTATTCATCAACTCTCTTAGAAAGAGAGGTTTTAACTTTTTCTAGCCAGGAAGGTATCATTTTAGTAGGGTTACTGCTTTCCTAAATAGCTAACTTTGTATCAGAACTAGGAGAATGTGGCTTATTGAAAACTCTTTTTGGAATGATGTGTTCTCCATATTAATTCAGTTAGACTTAGTATTTCTTGAGTAGCTTCTTTATACTTAGAGTTACTTTATCATTTATGCTTTCTGGGGAGAAAAAGAAAAGATGAGAGAAAGAATAGGAATACTTTTCTGCAGACCAGGAAGAATTTGTAAATAGTTTATGTTGTAAGTTAGGTAATATAAGCAGTGCTAAATTAAATGATTATACATATTTTTTGCTATATTACTTTTTACTTCTTATATTGCTCTTATCTCTTAATAACATTTCACATGTGTTTTTTGTTCACTTTACCTAAGACATAGATTGTTACTTTGGTTCTTTTGGCATATTCCTCTGTGACACTTAATTCCTTATGCTCAGTGATTGCTTGCCAATCAGCTATATGACTGGGCAGATATTTAGAGGTAAAATCTCCCAAGAACCAATACTGGAATGTGAGCTCTGTGTGCAGCTGCTGATTGTTCTGGTGAGTTTCCAGCTATTAAAACTTATAAAGATAAAAAGTACTAATTAATAATACATATACTTGGAGCTTAATTGTGTGATATTCTCGGGCTTATTTTTCTAATCTGAAAGATTTACAGGAAAACATTTGTAAATAACCCAATAATTTTTGGGGAATGCTTTACAAATGCTAATATCAACAAAAAATAAGAAAACAAGCCCACATCATTAATTGGTAGTTACTAGGAAGACTGACTGATAAATTGCATAAACCCTTTATGTAATCACCAAGTTGAGTTTTTATCCATACCATTTATGTACAGAGGGTTGAAGCCTTTATCTTTGAATATCCTTCTGCTAAGTTCTTCCTTATCTGATGAAGTAATAGGAAGGAGCCAAAGGATTTAGGTATGAATCTTGAGCATTGTTAACTTGCTGCCTGTCCCTTCACCACTCTGGGCCTCATTGTCGTTAGCTGTAAAAATGAAAAGATTAGACAAGATGATCTTCAAAGTTCTTTCCAGTTCTAAATCCTGTGATCTCTATCTCTTCCTGAAAATTTTCAGATCACATACCATAAGTACTGTTTTAAATCAGATTCTCTCTTTTAAATCAAGTCACTGACTAGTTCTACTCTAACCAGCTTCTTGCCTGATGATGATGATGATGATGATGATGATGCTAGAAAGAATTCTGGACTTGGAGTCAAGAGACCACAGTTCAATTCTACTCTGATTCTTCCTAGCTGTGTGATATGTTGCAAGTTACTTAACTTCTCTGTGGCTCAGTGTCTTTGTGTGTAAAATAAGACTAATAATACTTGGCTACTTAGTTCACAGGCACTGCACTAAGCTCTTTACAAATATAATCTCATTTGAGCTTGATAACAACCCTGAGAGGTAGACCCTGTTTTACAGTTGAGGAAACTGAGGCAAATAGAGGTTTAAATGACTTGTCCAAAGTAAGATAATGATGAAAGCACTTTGCAAACCTTGAAGTGCCCTAGAGATGTGATCTGTTATTATTAATATGAATTACAAAATATTTAAGAAGCAACATGGCAGAATTGCTAGAGACCTACCCCCAGGGCCAGACATATACTGTCTGTGGCATCCTAGGCAGCTCTTGAAGACTGAAAGTTACAAAGAGAGTGTTTGCTTGTGTTGGTGGTGGAAATTTCTTCATTCAGGTGTTCCCTACTGCAGTAAAATTACAGATCCAGTCCCTATCCTTAGAGAGCATTTATATGAAGATACAATAGCCAGTTTGGTTATCTGATATGATCATTTCCCTCAGTATGCTTTTTTTTTGCTTGTAAGGTCAGGTACCTCTGTGGGTCTTGATAAGTGCCACTTGTCCCAAGAAACCTTCCCTTACCATTATCTTACCCTGGGTGAGTCACTTAAACCTTTATTTGCCTCAGTTACCTCATCTATAAAATGGGGAAAATAATGGCACCTACCTCAAAGTGTTGTAAGGATCAAAAGAGATGCTACTATCTGTAAAGCATTTAACACAATGCCTGGCACTTTGTAGACTTAGATACTTCTTTCCCACTTCAGCCTTGCTGCCCACCCCTCTGAGGCCTGGAAGCAATCTTCATTTATTTCCTGTAGTACATTCTTTATCCCTCCTTTATGATAACATGTGTAGTTTGTTGTACATACTGTAAGGGCAAGCAAAGTGGTACTTTTTACTGTTTTTTCTTTTGGAGTGCTTCTCAGCACTAAGGCGATCAAATGCCTTTGATTGAATCTTGCCTTTGTTTGTAGGAAGGCCCTCACCCTTTTGCTAATTAGGTAATGAGAGGTGTGAAGCCTTTGAAGAAGAGTGTTGGTGATTTGGCCAGATGAGACTCTGGGTAGCCATTAAGGAGCCCCTCCCTACTTTGAAAAACCCGAATGTTGGTGCTTCTGTCTCTGTTAACTATGTATATAATGTTTTGGACAGACAGCTAGAAGTCTGTCTGCTGATTGTGTTATTTGCTCTGTTTATATAATTTCTGCTTGTAATTTTTGTTTGTGTTTTCTCTGAAGTTCAGGGTGCTGACTTTTTCCCCTGAACTAAATGAATGATATATGTATATTTAATTAAAGTGAGATTGTGAACCCCTTGAAGTTGCTTTCCTTAGAAAAGCAGATCAAAGAACCTGAGCTAGTAGCCTTCGTATTTGCTGGTGTTATCGGCCTTACACAGCCACAGTAGCGGCAAGTAGCATTGTCGTTATATGTACATATACTTTCTCTCTCCATATATGTGGATTTGGCTATATGTCTATGGCTGTTGATATAATTAGGCATGTTGTATTCACATTTTCACAAAAGATCTATGATTTTGTCAGTGTTGGAACCCACATCACCTGTGCAGAGTAAATCCTGACTCTGACTTAGTAGATAAATCCCAGTGAGTTGTTTGAGGCATAAGGAAGTTAATGATGCTCAGGGTATCAGGCATCAGAAGTCAGGACTTCCTGAATCCTAGCCTATTATGCAACATTATACCTGACATATATGTTTGTATGCATATATGCATTTATTTTATAGCTACACACATGCATATATGCATATATACATGGAAAGAGGGAGAGAAGTACACACATATAAACCAGAGCAAGGCTTCCAATATGTTGTGTATATCCCTTGTGGAGGCTTTTCCAAAAGATAGACAGGAATCATACAAGATGCAAAAATATTTTGATCTGCAACAGCAGGAGTGCCCATATAAATAAGATTTTGGATGTATTGAAATATATACATATATATGAATGATTTTTTTCTGATATTGAATTTTGGTTGAAGCCATTAGCTCTTAACTAGAAAATTTTCTTCCAATTCTATATGCCATCCATCCTTTAAAAACATTAGCAGTGAAACAAGCATTCTTGGATAACTCAAATTATTAGAGCATGGCATTTGTTACTCTGTTTTGCCAGACTTTGTATTTTTGGAGGGTACTGATGCTTAATTTGGTTGGATTTCACCCAAACAGCAATTACAATTTGATTATGCAAAGCAGTGACTGTCTTCTAATTATAACTCTACAGTTAAAGGAAGCTATTAGCAAACCAGTTGCAGCAAGGAAAGAGCAAAGAATTAGCCAAAAATTTTCCAGACCTAACAGCAGTTTATTAGAATACTACAGAATATCAGTCTGCTGTTAGAAGAAGAAAATGAACCAAACTATACTATTTGTTTTGTTTTTCCATGCAGCTGTCTCTTCGTTGCCATTTGCAAATCATCTTCTCTTTATTTGATGATAGTCTAGAATTTTCATTGTTTAAATGAACCTGAGAGGTTGAATAGTCTTTGAATGTAGACTGTAAATGATCAGAAGGGTCAACAGTGCCTCAAATATTCATTGGAAAGATTATCAACTAATTTGGGTAGCATTCTAAATCAGAGTTTAAAATTTTGTTTCACGTTGTATTTCTTTTGCTTGAATTTTCCTCTTTGTATTTGATGCAAGATGAACAAGATATGTAATATGAAAGTTTTTTTTCACTCTGAAGTTGTAAGCAAGGGAAGCATGTACAGTTTGACTCATACTGGGTATGTTCAATAGAGTGTATGCTCCTTTGAGGATGGGTTCACTTTTGTCTATGTCAGTAGTCAACAAATATTTGAGTGTCTGCTGTGTACCAGGCACTGCGCTAAGGACTGAGGATACAAAGAAAGGCAAAAGACAGTCCCTTCTTGGAAGGAGATCACGGTCTGATGAAGAAAGACCACACATAAAAAGAAGCTGAGGAGGGGGTTAGGGGAAGGGAGAAGGCAGGGACATGATAAAGTCCAGAAGAATACAACCTGGTGAGAAATGATGGGATGGCTGCCCTGGGTACCCTCCCTAAATGGAAGACTTGAGAGGAGCAATCTGATAGCTACCCTCCATCCTCTCTATTCAGAGGAAAAGAGGGGCCCTGAGGGCAGGGGGTTCTGACAAGGTATAAGTTTCAGAGTTGATGTGATCTTGCTGGTTAAGAAGATTTTAGAGGCCATGATGAAGTCCAGTATTTATGGATCACAATGTAGAGGTGACTGTGCTAAGTGTTAGGAATATGTAAGGTGGTAATCTCATCATTTCCTATCCTCAGATTTTACAGATGACAAGATTGAGTCTGAGGTAAAAATAATTTGCCCCTGGTTATACAGCTAGTAATGTCTGAGGTAGGATTTGAACTCAGGTCTTCTTTTTAAACTCCAAACATAATATTCTATTCACTATACAACCTAGATTGTAAGCTCTTTGAGAGCAGAAACTGTCTTTTTCATCTAGATATCATCCACAATGATATACACATAGTAAATTATGTTTGTTGAATAAGTTAATTAAATTCTACTTTCTTTAAGTTTTGTGACCTTCCTTCTATCTTCTCCATACCATGATCTTCCAAGAAACAGGGTCCTTAGGTATCTTCTTTGCTACCCTTTTTGTTGTCTCTTTTGTTACTGCAATTCATTGTACTTTGTTAGGTGCATTAGACCTAGAATTTGTAGTGTCTCAGCAGAGTTATCCTACAGTGCTTCCATTTTTCAATAACCACTCAGGGCAATTGATATAGTAAGTTTTGTGGAGTGTTACTCCAATGGCTCCCTATCATTCATTTACTCAGTAAACATTTATTAAGGACCTACTATGTGCCAAGCACTGTGCTAAGTGCTAGGGATACAAAAAGAGGCAAAAGACAGTCTCTGCTCTCAAGAAGCTTCCAGTATGTCATTTCCAGGGTCAAATATAAATTTTTTTGACATTCAAAGCCCTTCATAACCTGTCCTTTCCTACCCTACCTTTCCAGTCTTCTTACATCTTATACCACTTCCCAAATACTCTGCCTTTCAGTGACACTGGCCTCCTTGTGGTTCCTTGTATAAGCTACTCCATCTCTAGACTCTGGGCATTTTGCCAGTTGTCTCTCATGCTTGGATTTCTCTCCCTCTTCTCTGCCTCCTGGCTTTCTTCAAGTCCCAGCCAAAAATCCAACTTTCTACAAGAAGGCTTCCCAGAGCTCCCCTTCTCTCCATTGATTGTCTTCAATTTATCCTATATGTAGCTGGTTTGTATGTAGCTGCTTGCACATTGTCTCCTCCATTAGACTCTGAGCTCTTTGAGAGATAGGACTGTCTTTTGCCTTTTGTTATATCTCCATTGATTAGCGTGGTACGTGGCACTAAGTAAGTGCTCGATAGATGTTTCTTGACTAAGTGACTAGCACAGTGTGAATGCATACTGCTGAGGGTACAGAGTCCCTAGCAATGGTCAGTTTCTGATGTGTAACTTTGTCAAAGATTCAAATAATTGTCATGCTTGAGCTATATCTGAGGGCACCCAAGGGTTTAAATAACAAAGGAAAGACCCCCAAAGAAAAAAAAATTGAAAGGATAGAGCAAAAAAAAATCAGAAGATCTGGAGAGAATGGCATTAAACTAGACTGAGAAGAATGCAGCATCAGACTAAGATGTTGGAAAAGAATTGGGACTGGGAACATTTGTGATGTAAGTGGATGGAGTTCCTGCCTTGTAGTCATAAAGACACAGTGACAGTGGACAAATCATTTAACCTCTATGAACTTTGTTTTTTTTAACTGTAAAATGGGGATAATAATGCCTATACTACCTATTCCACAGAGTTATTGTGAGAATTAAATGAAAGCATACATATAAAACACTTTATAAATGTCAGCTTATATTATTCTTCCCTTCTATAATATTATTTGAATTTTGTTCTGAATCTCTCTTCCTACCAGTAGACTGGCAGCTAGGTGGCACAGCAGATAGAGTACCAGGCCTGGAGTCAGGAAGCCTTATCTTCCTGAGTTTAAATCTGGGCTCAGGCACTTACTAGTTGTGTGATCCTGGACCAAGTCACTTAACCCTGTTTGCCTCAGTTTCCTCATCTGTAAAATGAGCTGGAGAAGGAAATGGCAAACTACTCCAGTATCTTTACCAAGAAAACCCCAAATGGGGTCACAAAAAGTTGGACATGACTGAAATGAGTGAACAATAAAAACCAGTAGACCATTCATCATTTTTAAGGATGTAATGACATGTTCTATAAAATAGGTTGAAAGGAAAGATGATATATCTTTTTTTTCAAGTGAATTTATCAGGTAAGTATCCACACCTAACTTTAGTTTACTATTTTTATTTTTAATAAAAGGCAATCCTAACATTAGATTTCTTGGGTGATAAGAAGGAGAACACAGTTCATTGAATCAGTCATTAACTAGCTCTGATTAGGTCTTGGAGTATGTTGGGAATGATACATTTGTAGGAGAGAAACAAATTCCCAGGTAGGACCTGGAACCAAACTAGTCTTTAATAAACTCTTGTTATGTTCCTGGTCCAAACTGCCTAGACATGCTGATGGGATAGATTTCCTAGGCTTGCTCCAATCTGAATTGTTTTTGTCGCATTCTCAACATGAAACTCATTTCAGCCCAAACCAGTCCAGTTCAGGCTATGTAGTTACATGCTGTTCTCTGTCCAGAAGCCACCGTAATAGGACACCATAGATTTGATGAAAACATATTGACTACAAAATGTTAATACTCTGTTGCTATTTTCTTTTAAAATTTTGTTAAGGAAGTTAATAAAATGCAGTAAGACCTTTTTTAAAGTAATCAATTGTGTTTTTTCTTCATAACAGTGATATCCTCTAAAAGTATTTCATTTCCTATTATCTCTGTGTTCCTTAAGTATGCCTTATGCAATGTTAGGATTCTGAGAGACATGGATACATTTGGCTGTCATAGCATTTTTAAGGCTAACACATTTGCATTCTCCCTGTTTCTGTTGGCTTTAAATAAGGCATTAAAAATCTAGCTGTCTGTTTCCCACAATTGGGTATAGTAACCTTTCATTAAAAGCATTTATTATTTAATGCCAAATTACAATGGAGCACCTGTACAGAAATGCATGGCAGACTGTCATGAATACCAGTTGCATTTATAATCTGGGTCATTAGCATTAATACAAAAGTAATTCAGTGATACTGCAGAACTTACCATTGATACTCATTTGATTATGTAATTTCTTTATTTTCCCTCTTCTTACTGGATAAATTTGATGGCCACAAAATGGAATGAAAAATTTGAATTCATGCTGTTGTAAACTTTGCTATCTGAATTTCTTTATATCATTGAAATAAACTTCTGTTCCAAGTTAAATCATTCACTGAATGGCAAAATATTTTTAAACTGGAGACCTGGATTCTGTTCCCAACTCTATCATTTATTAAGCATATGACTTTGGAAAATTCACTTAACCTCCAAGAGATATGAATAGGCAGTTCTCCAAAGAAGGAAAGCATACTATCAACAATGTTGTGCTTTTGAACATTTAACATTTATTCAGTTGTCTATTTAGTAGTTTCTAAGTATTATACATGAGACTGCTTTAGACACTATGTAAAGAGGGTATTTTTTTGCTTTAATAGAAAAGAAAAGGAACAAAGAAACCAACATACACCAACCCATCCTTACCCAAGTGGAGGCCACTACAAACTTCAAAATGGTGGTACATTTACCATGTGACTTATTCCTCAAACTCTAATCTAGCAAACATGTCCACATTATTTGGCTACAGCTAAGTAAAAACATTCCAAAAACTACATTTCAAAAAAGTTTCTGTTTCAGGAAAGTAACAACATTTAAAAATGTTTCTTGAAAAACTTATCCCTAAAGTTAAAAAAATTACAAAAACCTTTGGTAGTCATTTTTGTAAATAAAGTTAAACTTCAATTTTTATTGAAGGGGGAATACACATCGTCTTATATTTCTTATAAATATCCTCTAAAAACATATATTATAGCTCTACCACAAGCTTTACCTGAAAGAATTTCCAAGGTTCCTTCACCAGAAAGCATCACCTTAATGAGTTACTGTCATTAAATCTTGCTTATATAAATAAGATCCAACTTCATCTACATTTGAATTCTTACCTGACTTTGTTTATCTCCATTAAGCCACTTTTCAAAATGACTGATTTTAAAAAAAATCTTGAAAGGGGTACTCTTTGATTAAAAGTAAAATACCATTCCTTTCTTACAAATTGGCTGCCTTTGTGGTTCCAATTAAACCCCGAAAGCTTTTGGGGAATAATTTAGAAGAAGGGGATTGCTGAAGGGAAAGACTTAAGATTGAATTATTATATTTCCCATGATTTATGTGAATAGCATGGTCATGTAAGAAAGGGTTCCAAATCACTAATAATTTCACTTCAAACAGAGCAAATTAAGAAAAGATGCCAAAAAAACCAGAAACAATCAGTGTTGGAGTGGTTGTATTATGACACACATTCTGATACACTGCTGGTAGTCCTTCAAACTGGTTTGACCATACTGAATAACGGTTTGGAATTTTGTGAGGAGTCACTAAATTGCTCATACCTTTTCACTGTTGGCCAGATACTCCAAAGAGGTCAAAGACAGAAAGAAAGCTCTTATATTTTTTGTGGTGGGAAAAATTGGAAAACAAACAGCAACAAAAAATTTGTGGCATGTGATAACAGAGTGTTATTTTACTATAAGAAATAAATATGAGTACTTCAGAGAAACATAAGAAAACTTCTATTAACTGATACAAAGTGAAATAAATAGAACCAGCATAATAGTATACACAATGATTACAATAAGCAAAAAGGACAGTAAAAGTAAGTTGGAGATCGTGTAATTGTAATAACACAATGATCAGCTGGTTTTTGCTTACCTGTTTTTCTACCTAGACCCCCTGATACCATAACACTGTTAACTGGTTCTACATCACAAATTGATATGATTTTGCCCTTATACTCTCAAGAACTGCAGAGTTCTTTCTGTCTGATTCTCAGCTAAAACTTCTGTATGTGTTGTTTCTTTCAATGAAAATGTGAGTTCCTTGAGCAGGGAGTATGCCCAGAACTTAGCAGAGTGCTTTACCCACAGAAAGTGAATAATACATGCTTTTTCATTCCTTCATTCAAAAGAAGGGTTGATGTTTGTTTGAAGTGGGATATCTAGAAATGACTGATACTAAAATAAAAGGAGGAATCAATAAAACTTTTATTTTAGAAATAAAAATTAATAATAAAGTTGTTAGGTTGATAAATGGAATTACTTTTAAATTCTGTTTCTTGAAACCTCACAATTGTGCTTATGTGGTCGTGATCTACCTAGCTACTGAAGTTTATTTTAGCAATGAACTAACTTTATTCCAAGAGAATGTTTTTTTTTTCTGAAAAATTTTTTAAAACCCTGAGTAAGTGGAATATCCCTTTCCTCCCACAATTGATTTTGTTTTCTCATGAGGGAGAAAAAATGAAAAACTGGTACCCAGAATTTATTCAGAATGGGAATTTTCAGAGTATGTAGTCAGTATGGATGTTAGCCAGTATTCTGTGTGTGCATCTTTAGTACAGTACAATGACAACTGATCTGCATAAGGTTTGCCCTGAAAAACTAAGATTAAATTATGTTCATTTTAATTTTAAGGCTTAATGCATTTTGAAAATTAGTGATCTATATTTCACAGTCATATCGCTTAAAAACAGTTGTGGTTTTAGGGTAAGTCATAGGCAAACTTTTTTTAAAAAATTAACTTTTATTGCTTTTTGTTATGTCACTGAAATTTCTCCCCATATTCCTCCCTTTTTCCCTTCCTCAGAACCATCCTATAAAACATTTTGAAAGTCAAAAAATGAGAAAGAAAGCAGGAAACTTATCAATATATTGGAAAAGCCTGAAAATATGTGTAATGTGCCATACTTATGGACCCTCCACATCTGTAAAAAGGTGATGTGGGGATATCTTCTCATATCTCTTCTTTGGAGCCATGGTTTTGTAATTTTGCCACATTTACTTTTGATTTTGTTGTTGGTCAGTTTTTTGCAGACCCCCTTAGATAATAGTTGAGAGGCACATTGTGGAAAAGCCTGAAAATATGTGTAATGTGCCATACTTATGGACCCTCCACATCTGTAAAAAGGTGAGGTGGGGATATCTTCTCATATCTCTTCTTTGGAGCCATGGTTTTGTAATTTTGCCACATTTACTTTTGATTTTGTTGTTGGTCAGTTTTTTGCAGACCCCCTTAGATAATAGTTGAGAGGCACATTGTGGTAATGAAACTTTTTTGGCCACAGCAACTCTTAAATCTTGGAAAAAATTTAGATGCCCCCAGTCCTACGTGGGCCCCATTCTGCTTCTGCAGCGATAGTGTCAGCATGTCAGGACATGGGACAGAGGATGCTAAGACTCACAATTCTTAGACTATCAATAAACTTTAATTTGACCCTTGGTTCTCTAAATGTGAGATCCTTGTCCTATGACAAATGAGTGAGCATTTTGCTAGAGGATCTGAATCATATCAATTTTTACATTCTCACTGTAAATAACAGAAGAAAGAAGAAGGGTGCAACTAAATGGAAGAATGGCTCACAGGTACTTCTTGAAGAAGCAAAAAAGGTTGGGAAAGTTGTTAAAATGGATTTTCTTGTCTGTCCCAAAGCTACAAGAAATATTATTTCACAGTGCATTTGGACCTCAGCTATTGTAGTACTAATGATCATCATTTGCAAAAAAGATAACCCTGAAAATAATTTTACCCCATGTACCAACACTGGTTACTGAGAATTAAGAGGTAGGAAATGAAGGGCTTGTTAAGACACACTCCAAAACAAATCAGCATATGTACTTGGTGACTTCAGTGCAAAAGTGGAGACAAGTGAGGATAGCTAGAAATATATGGGACTACACGGTTTGCTGAAAAGAAATGAGAAAAGCCAAAGACTTAGAGTTTACACAGAAAACTTAAGCCTCTACATCATGGGCGGTTTCTTTGAAAGAGGATTAGTAGGAGCTGGACATGGTGAGAACCAAATAAAATCAGAAAGAATGAGTTTGACTATATACATAGATCTATATCTATATCTATATATCTATATATATATTGCCCTCAAGGGGATTATGTTCTTTTTTTTAAATTTGTTTTTTATTTTTAGTTTACAACACTCAGTTCCACATGTTTTTGAGTTCCAAATTTTCTCCCCCTCCCTCTCCTACCCCTTCCCCCCCTAAGATGGCAGGTAATCTGATATGGGTTCTACCTATACCTTCATATTAATCGTATTTTCACAATAGTCAAGTTGTAAAGAAGAATTATAACCAATGGAATGAGCCATAAGAAAGAAGAAACAAAACCAAAAAAGAAAAAAAGAGAGAGAGTAAATAGTTTGCCTCAATCTGCATTCAGACTCCATAGTTCTTTCTCTGAATGTGCATAGCTTTTTCCGTCATGAGTCTTTTGGAGCTGTCTCTGAACCTTGTATTGCTGAGAAGAGCCACGTCTATCAAAGTTAGTCATCACAGATACCGTGTGTCTGTAACCGTGTATAATGATCTCCTGGTTCTGTTCCCCTCACTCGGCATCAGATCATGTAAGTCTTTCCAGATTATTATGAAGTCCATCTGCTCCTCATTTCTTATAGCACAATAGTATTCCATTACATTCATATACCACAACTTGTTTAGCCATTCCCCAACTGATGGGTATCCTCTTGATCTCCAATTCTTTGCCATCACAAAAAGAGCTGCTATAAATATTTTTGTGTATGTAGGTCCTTTTCCCACTTGTATGATCTCTTTGGGATACAGCCCTAGAAGTGGTATTGCTAGGTCAGAGGGTATGCACATTTCTGTAGCCGTTTGGGCATAGTTCCAAATTGCTTTCCAGAATGGCTGGATCAGTTCACAACTCCACCAACAATGTAACAGTGTGCCTATTTTCGCACATCTTCTCCAGCATTTATCATTTTCCTGTTTTGTCATGTTAGAGTTTGGCTATATTTTAAAAGGCAGGAAAAGACGTCTTATAAAAGTGGCAGTTACCCTTAAATCAATTGTCTGTGCATAGTAGACTATTGATTCTTCAGAGCTAAGACCAAAATTTATGATACATGAGAAAAAATAATAATGAGCAAAAGGTGGCATACAATTAAGATTTAAGCTTGAGTTATTTAAACATGCTATTGAAAATCAAAATGGAAAATGAATGACAAAAAGGATATCAGCATTGATTATAATAAGAAGAATAAGAAGTTAAACTGTTTTAGCACCAAGGAGATCAAAAGAGTCAAAAATTCCTTAGTAAACATTTACTTGCCACATGGAGAGAAAGATGACTGCTAAAGCCAACAACAGACTAGAATATAAACATGTAAAATCTTAGAAATTGGATAACAGACAATTATGAGCAATATAATTTCATAAAACAATGGATGCATTGGAGGGTAAAACTAGTCTGAAGAAAGCCTGGCAAGATATACTACTAAGCAAAGTCATCCAAAGTTGAAGTCAAGGATAAAAACAAAGAAAATTGCAAATGGAAGAAGAATGGAAAAGATTTGCAGAAACTCTTGTAACAAACTCTTTTCTCCATTAACAATAATGGAACCATCCCACTTGGATCTTAACATCGCAGTCCCTGAGGTATTATAGAGGAAATAGAAATGGCCCTAATGGGAATAAAGATGGAAAATGAAAATGCAGTCTGATTAGACCAAGTATATATAGAAGTATAAATATCCATGCTAGAAGAGATATAATTATGAGCACATAGAGAAACTGATCTACATGGTATCCTAAAACAGGAGAAGTTAACAAAGTCATGGAAAAAAATCTCAGACTTTATTAATACCAAAAGAAGGTGAGAAAGCATCACCTACTGACTATATACCTTCTCTCCCATCTATGCAAAATCTCTATGAGGATCAGCTGCATGCAAATCAAAGGCATTTTTATGAAAGTATTAGTAAGGAACAAGTGCTTTTACAAGTGTTTACAAGTGTTATTAAATAATGGATACATCTTTACCATCACATAATTGACTGAAAATTGTAGAGAATATAAAGTTCCACTTAGCTTGTTTTTTCTTGGTTGGAAAAAGCATTTTTATCTAGTAGAACAAAACTTTTCCCTGCAGGCTCTTTAATAGAAAGATATCTTCTATCCATACATCAAAATCATTCAGGATTTCTTGGAATATATAACAACAGAAATAACTGTCCAGTGATATTCTGCTAACAAAAATCAGGCAGTGTATAAAACACGGAGAAGTATGAGTGCCAGAAGTAATTATTACTGTGATGGAAAAGGTCCAGTGCAAAGTTTAGTTTGAAGAGGGGATGGCCAGGGGATGATGGGATCCTCCAGATGCTCCTGTCTGTTAGTGACATTGTGCTGATTTCCTCAATCCCTAAGACATTGTAGAGCCCCTGAAAGAGATCTATAATCACTCAAAGGAGGTTGGTCTATACATCTACACAGGAAAAACAAAGTAAATGAAAAATGTGCATTGCCTAAATTTTAGCATGCGTTTGTGAGCAACCTCTAGAGCTTCTCCATCAGTACATATATCTGGGACAGAAAATAAAGATAGACAATGAGCTGAGCCACTGTTGAAAAAGGAGGAGAGTGTACTGGATTATTTTCAGGAAATTGTGAAGTGCCTTTATTGCCTGTAACAAAGACCTATCTTTTCAATACATCATTTTACTAACATTGAAGGGCAGTGAGACTTGGAACCTCGCTGTCTCTGAAGAGCTAAGGATGGGCATCACAGGAGGCAAAGGAAAGGCACAATGTGAAGCAGGCTGCAACATATAATTAACAAGGAATTCTGGAGAAGAAAAGTAGTATAGGATATCAGTAAGGAATTCTATGACAACAAGAAAAGATGAGTGGTCACATGGTGAAAGTGAAGGATGATAGTTGTATGGCCAGAGTGTTTCACTGATACTTTTGCAATATCAAGAGAAAATAAGGAAACAGTGTGGCATGTGGAGTGAGCAACCCCTTTGGTGAATTTTTTGGAAAAGCACAGACAAGAATCACATAGAATGTATAGGCATGGATGGATTATGATCTGCATCCTTGTAGTGAATCAGATTGCCTTGGATCTGAATCAATGAGATCACTGATTCATTTGAGTACTTAAGAGATTTTCTTAGAGGAAATACATCCGAAGAATGAAATTTCAGAAAAGTGAAAAGATTTAGAAAGCCCATCCCCAAAGTTTGTTGTAACATGATGTGTTCTCGTCTTAAAAGACATGAAGTTTACTTTAAAAAAAAAACTATGCGGAAGATATAATGTAACCATATAATAAATCCATATAATAAATAAAACTTCTCTTCCTACTGTGGACAACAACTTCTACACTGATAAAATATTTTCCATTTTGGATTTGCCTGCATTTGAAAAAAAAATTATATGGAGCTTTGGTATTCTAACAGGCACTGGAGGTAAGAAACATGCTTATTTTATAATAGTAATTAGTGCAATGCCTGGCACATAGTAGGTGCTTAATAAATGTTGAATGATTGATTGAATAATAGACACAGAACGAAGTAGTACAAAGAATTCTGGATTTGGGGTCAGAATTCAAGTTCTGCCTTTGACACAGCAGTGTGACTGAGTCAGACAACTTTTCTGTGCCTTAATTTCCTTACCTGTATAATATGGTTTGGTTTGCTCTGGTTTGGTTTACTCCCTACCTCGTAGAGCTCTTTTGGAGAAGGTTCTTTGTAAACTCTAAAGGACTCGGTATATATTAAAATAATGAGTTTCCAACAGTTGATTGTCCAAGGTTGCAACATGGTTGTAATCTTTTTGGCTGCCGATCAGAACTGACCAGCCTTCACTAAGTTCCACAGAGAGCTGAGAAGGGGGACCCTTACCAGAACATTGAGGTGTTTCCTCCTGGAGCTCTTCTCACTTGCCACGATTTATAAATGCTCTAACTTAAAGAGTGGATGCTTGTAGTTTTCTCTCAAGCCTGTTCTTTGAAGATGCTGCATAATTTTACAACTGCTGAGCAGAAGGCAGCAGTTAGTAAAGTCATTCTTTTGCTGTTAGTGTTAATCATTGTGCAGAAATACCACTTCCATGAGGTGCCAGACATCCGTACCTCATTAATAAGCTGTGGGTTGGTGTTTAACCTGTACTGCACATGTAAAACTGTAGCAGTAAGCATTTTCACATGGGAGGCTAAGTTTTCAAGACTATGTTGTGGTTATGCCAACCCTGTCAAGTTTTTTTAAGTTATTCCTTTAAAGAAAAAATCTAGTAGTGCTCCCCACATTTCCACAGAAAATAATGCCAGAACAGCTTGAAAAAAATAGCATTCATAGTGCAGGAGAATAAGTCACAGCAAAACTAAAAAGTTATGCCTTCTTGATTTATGGCAAATATATTGAGCCAAGACTCTACCTTATACTAATAACACTTATACTAATAATTACCATGGGTAAAAGTAGTATACCTTGGAAGAATTTTAAAAGTATCTCTACAACATACCCTAAAATTTTGTTGTTGTTGTGATCCCATGGACCATACTGTCCCTAGGGTTTTCCTTGGCAAAGGTACTGGAGTAGTTTGCCATTTCCTTGGATTAAGGCAAACAGGTACAGTGACTTGCCCAGGGTCATACAGCTAATAAGCATCTGAGCCAGTGCTATCTCCAGTGAGCCACCTAGCTTCCTCCCAGGGCAAACAGAGGTTAAGTGACTTGCCCAAGATCACACAGCTAGTAAGTGTCTGAGGCAGAATTTGAACTCAGTTCTTCCTAACTCCAGGCCCAGTGCTCTATCTGCTGAGCCACCTAGTTACACTAAAATTTTACCTGCTTTTTGGTGTCAGAAATGTAAACCCTGGGTTACTAATTTTCAAATAGAATAAAATACACTCATCACAAAAAGAATATAATATAAATCTTCTTTAACTCATAAGGCATTTCATGATTTTTCATTATTTTAAGGAAATCTTTTTGTGCTATAGACATGCAATTTGCTGAAATCCTTAATACCATACCATAACCTGAAAGTTATTTTTTTAAATAAATCCAAATATTAGGTTGCCATTTTTTTCTCTTTCTATAGAAGTAGAAAGTCAAATGTGAGGGAGGGAGAGAAATTCAGGTTTGGAAGGCTTTAGGTTTTTATTTTAAAAAAATTGGTCTTGCCCCAATAAAGTATTATTAGAAATTTAAAACTTGCTTGACAGATCAGTGCTGACTTTATGCATGGTATTTTTTCTTTTAAAAATACTTTGAGAAATCTGGCTATTTTCCCATCTATGGTGGCATATACTGTATACACAGCATATATATATATGTGAAGTAAATAAGTATATATGTTGTGTGTCTGTGTCTATATATATTATATATATATATATATTTCTCTTTTATTGCTATTCACTTCTTGAATAGGTAGGTGAATAGGGAGATTAACCAGGAATCTGATGAAATATGTGTGTTATCTTCTTCCCCCCCTACGTATATCATACACATACACATATATGCATATGTTTGTATATATGTATATTTATATGTATATGTATTTATATAGTCATGTATGTGAAAGACTTCCTGGGCATAGCTGCTGCTAACATAGCTGCATTGATGTAAGAACCGTCCATGTTCAGAGAGAAAAGGCTGTATTCTGGTTCAACTTGTTCCACTCACCACACACCCCCCCCACCCTAGCACATTTTGCCTGCAGAGACAAACTCCTTTGCTGCTAGATTTGGGCTTAGCTTGGATGGAGGGGATTATAAAGGAGGGCATTCTCAGGACTAATCTCCCTTCATGACTATGAATTTACTTAGCATGGGGTCTGAAGGGAAGAAGAATCCTTTCAGTTACTTAAAAACATTTGGCTTATGTTCATAAATTATCAGGCCTACCAATGACAGATGTATTGGCTTAAATACCAACATTTGTTTTGACTTTTTTAAGTCAAATTCTGCATGTTTCTGGCGTTAGAGTAGGTGGACTTAAGGAAGTATGGTATCACAAGAGCACTGAATCTGCAGTCGGAAGAACCAGGTTCAAGTCTAGGCTTTAATGAGGATTATCTGTGTGACCTTAGGCAAATAACTTTCCCTGTCTGAGCCTCAGATTACTCATCTGCAAAATGAGGTAGACTTCTAGTTCTGAATCTATGACCCTATGACATATTTTCTGAGAGTCATATGTTTCAGGCTTTATGCACTTAAGATGGTCTTAAATGCAACAGAAAAGTGAAGCCAGAGCTGATACGTTTAAAAGCTTAAAATAACATATCTGCCCTGTATTTTTAATTTTAAAAATTGCACATGGAAATCTACTTACATTTTGGGTGTTTTTGGTCTTTGTTCCATGAGACTCATTCATTTGATGTGCATAAATAACTTATTCTTGCTGTATTGTGTTAGTAACATCCTTGAGACATTTAAAAATGTGTTTTCCTCTCTTACACTTCTCTGATTTACATGTTTTGCCCACATTTTCTGCCTTAAGCATCTTAACATGTTGCATGTTGGTTACCACATTAAGATTTATTGTAACAAATTTATTTTGTCTTGACAAAGATGTTCATTGGATTCATGCTTAGGGATAGCGATTCTTTCAGTATTTTATTCTCTCTGCCTCCCTCTGTTTGTCTGTCTGTCTGTCTGTCTCTGTCTCTGTCTCTGTCTCCCCACCCCCGTCTCCCTCCCTCTCTCCCTCTCTCCACCTCTCCCCTTCTCTTTCTATCTCTCATTCTCTGTCTTCCTCTCTCCCTCCCTCCTTGTCTGTCTCTGTCTGACTATCTGTCTTTTTCCCTCCTCCACTCACTTGAATAGTTGTTTTCCTGGAATCTGATGAAATATGCTTTTGTTCATTACTCTTGCCAGGGAAGGATTTCTTTCTCAGACTCAGCAAGGCAGATACATAGAACATATGAGATCACAGATTTAGAGCTACAAGGCCAGTGAGTCCAAATACCTTGTTTTATAGGTGGAGAAATGGTAGCATATCAAAATTAAATGACTTGCCCAATGTCACACTGTTAATAAATGTCCAAAGCAAGATTTGAACCCAGTTCTTCATGGTATAAAGTCAAGTGACCTATTCTATGCTGTGAGAAAGATGTCCATGAACAAAGCAACAGCTGAAGGCATTTTAAGTGTGACATGCTGCATTGAAGAGAACCATATCAATTTTAGCTTCCTCTACTCTCTCTGCCTAGATCTCTGGACAAAGAAGAATATAGCTTGGGACATGTTCTATATTAAGTGTTATATTACTGAAGGTTCTAATTGTAATTTCATGGTTTATTTGGGGTTTAGAGCTTTCTATGTTGAGTCATACATGCAAATAGAAGGAGTTATTATTATACCGGAATCACAGGATTTCTTTTTCATTCTGAATCATGCCTAGCCGAACAGAGCCCAAAGTGGGGCTCCCTTTGATTTTTAAAGGTGCAATGGCTAAGTCAGCTCCACCAAATGTGATAAAAGCTGAATGGTGGTTTCCTTAAGTGGTACAGTTTCTTTTATAGAGCACTACGCATGCAAGAGTGAGAAAGAAGCTTTCTGTTCGTGTTTACATTAGTTTCAGCCTGGTTATGGATAGCACTGGATAGGATATGTATGTATGTATGTATGCATGTGCACATGTATGTATATGTAGATGTGTGTATATGTATGCATGTATGTATATGCATGCATATACACATATACAAACATATATATGCACTTCTAGAAGTGGCCAGAGAATATTGACAAGGAAGGATCCAGACACTGAACCGCTGGCTCTCAGTCCCATCAGGCACTAGTGTCAGAGTTAGTCCCTTTAATTAGAGAATGCACTGGATAGAATACTGAGCCTGGAATTAGGAAGACCTGAGTTCAAGTATGACCTGAGACGCTTAGTTGTTATATGACCCAGAGCAAGTCACTTAACCTTTGTCTGCCTCAATTTCATCATCTATCAAGAGCTGATAATGATAGCACCTATCTCAGAAAGTTGCGAACCAAATGAGATAATATTTGTAAAGTGCTTAACAGTGTGACACACATAGTAGGTGCTTAATAAATCCTTCCTTCCCTTTCTCCTCCTGCTGTCCTTCCTTTTCCCCTTCCCCTCTCCTCTCCTTTCCTTTCCTTGAATCTGAATGGCCATTTCACTATAGTTTCTCAATCATTTACAACTGCTAGCTTATTGAAGACAGACCCTGGTCTTCTTGCTGCTTCTAGGTAACCTTCTATAGACTTAGTATAATAACCTTAAAAGGAAGGTAAGATCATAAGATTTACACAGAGAAGAAAGATCAGAGATCACTGAGGCTAACCCTTTTGTTTTATCTATGAGTAGATTGAAGTCCCAAGATGGAAAAGTGATAGGGAAGGAAGATTCTGAAGAGCGGCAATAGAAAAAGAAAACTGATTATTTAATTATGTAGTCATGGTCAGCAGCATGGAGAGACAGTATGGGTTAGGGAGTAGAGGGCTTGACTCAGAGTCAGTAGGAAGTGACTTCAAATCCCACTTCTTACTCTTACTACTTTGTTACCATTGACAAGGCACAAACTCTTTTAGTCTCAGGCAACTCTTTAAATTATATAATGGCCATGCTTTGCATTGAACTTAAAAGTGAGGAAGACATCGATGTGAATCCAGCTTCAGACACCTCCTGTCTGTGTGACTCTGGGCAGGCAACGCAACTTTTCTGAGTATTAGCTTCTTCATCTAGAGTAGTAGCATTCTCTCTTTCAGAATTATTGTGAGGAGCGTATGCACAGTAAGGTATATAAAATGCTTTGCAAACCTTAAAATGCTATATGTCAGCTATTATTATGGTATAATGGATAGAGTTCTGGATTTGGACAACAGTGGAGGCTTATTAGCTTTGTGACCTCTGCCTCATTTTCCTCATCTATAAAATGGAGGTAATATTAGCATCTACCTACCTCAGAGGATTGTTGTGAGGCTCAAATGAGATATTATTTTTAAAACACTTAGTCACACAACATCACCTGAATCATATTGATGTTAAAAAGATAAGACTTTGTTTTACAGTCAACTTGGGATCTTTCAAAGAATTTGACAATTTCCCAAAGGCAATCCAGCTGGCTTTCTTTCTCCTTTTCAATTCTGAGCTCAGCTCATTGTCCGTTTGCTGTATCTATCCAAGATTTATGTATTGATAGATAAATTAAACATGCTGTGAATCCAACATGTCGCGGCGTAGACATAGGCATTTACTTAGACCAGACTCTTTTGAGTGACTATGGATCTCGTTCAGAAGACTTTGCAGTGTTCTGGGGCTTGATACAATTGGGGCAGTGTCATCTACAAAGAAGAGTAATTGGAAGACCTCACCATCTATGAGGAATCTCTCTTTCACTGGACAACCTTGGTGACAGTAGCAAACACCTTTAGCAAACATACGTCTTCCTGTTTCATATTTCACTTGATATTAATAGTCAAAGATTCAGGAAACAAAAGTAATTCTATAGTTAAATCTCCCAAGGACTGTCATGTTATTTTGGTATAGGAAGCCACCTTGTTGATAGAGAGCCTAAAAAGTGATAGTTTGATTTACTAAATCAAATGATTTTTTTGGTAGCCAACAAATCAATCAGTGGGATATTGTTTTCCTTATATTGTTTAATCACTTGAGTGCCTCTAAAGATGCAGTCTCATAAGAATTGCTTTTGTAAAAGACTGCTTATTCCCTTGGGAAGGACTTTTATCAAGGATGACTTCAATATATTTGGCTTTTTTTGTATGTGTGTGGGTGTATGTATGTGTGTATGTGTATATATATGAATGTATATTTTTACATATATATGTTTGTATATTTTTACATATATTTTTTCTTTTGTTTCACAGATGGGAAAGTAAATGAGTAATTAGTCTTTTTTTAAATGAGATAACTACTCTTTGAATGCCCTCCAATTATTTCACCTCCAATTTGTACTTCCTCTTGGAATTCTTGATCTAGTTGAGCTACTTATCCCATCTTTATTTTCTTTGATGCCATTTCTACATCCTCTAGATGGACATCTAGAATAGCGAGGTTAGAGATTAAATGTGGTGATTCCTCTGCCTTTGATGGTAAAAAGCTTTTGCAATAGAAATCTTTGCTTTTTTTGGTCATATCTGTTAACCGTCTTTTTTATCCTTAAATGCCTTCAGGATGAGTTTGGTTAGTTGGATCTCTTACCAAACTTTTATTTAAACTTGATTTTTTCTTTGTACCCCTCATTCTTGCTTTTTTCGTGAGGTGATATAACTAATAATTTTCTACCATCCTCCATAAGATTTTATAAATGAATCTGTATCCTAAATTAGTATCATCTTTTAACTTGAAAAGATATTTTGTTTTCTGATTAAGATAAGTTCTAGCCTCTTTGGGATTCCTTATCATGTCATTTAGTTTACATAGGAAATGGTTATAATCTGTGTCAGTGTTCATTCTTCCTTCCTTATTGCATTTAAACAGTTTTTAAAGAATAGGTCAGGTTATAGTTTTTTAACTATATTACCCTATTTTTAAATTTTTCTAGTTTTGTATTAAAATTGATTTATTCATATAAAGAAAGGAAAAAGATCACCTTTTTCTCCAAACTTGTGCCCTGTAATTTTCTCCAAAATGTGCAATATAGCTTAGGTATAATTCTCAACATAGCACACAAGTAAACATTATTATTTTATGTATTTTTTATTTTATTTTTCTGTTTTCTATTTTAGAACATAGTGCAAGGTATGAACTAATTAGCTTTATTTTATGGCATAGTTATAAATAACTGATAGAGTCATAGAGTGATTTTTTTAAGCTGGAAGGGACCTTAGAGACCACCTAATATAACACTGTCATTTTAAAGATGAGGAAACTGATAAAAAGAACAAAACAAGCAAACAAAAAAGCACCATATGTGAGACTTAAGAGTTTAGTTAGAAGAGCAATCTACTTATAAAATGGATTTTTAGATAATAACTATGTTCAGTTTCATAAGGCAGCCCTAAAGCATGGGTTGGTCTTATGCTAATCATCTTCCTTTAGAGGAAGAGATGAAACCTTTTTCTTTTTTCCTGAGGAAGATGCACTTGCTTCAGAGGGAGGGACTGTGGAATTTAGGAGGTGGCAGCGTAGAGAGTAATAAATGAAATCATTGTGATGCAATACTGCCCACAGACCCACAGAGGATTGTGGTATGTGAATCTTCTAAGTTAAAGCTGAAGGAAGATGAAAGTAGAAATGCAATGAGTATTTTAGAGGCAATTTGATCATCCTAAAACATAACATTAAGGCAGGTTGGTGGAATTGTGGATAGAGTGCCAGCTTGGAGTAAGACCTGAGTTCAAATCTTGCTTCAGACACTTAATACTATGTGACCCAGGGCAAGTCATTTACCTCTGTTTGCCTTAGTTTCTTCATCTGTAAAATGAGCTGGAAAAAGAAGTGGCAAACCACTCCAGTATCTTTGTCAAGAAAACCCCAAATAGGGTTATGAAGAGTCAGACACAACTGAAATGACTGAACAACAACAAAACATAGTATTGTTATTTTCATCAACTTTCCAGTCCTTAAAGTGCTATGTAAATATGAAAGTATTACTAGCTTGTTGACAATGGAAGTGTTAGCTCTATGAGCAGAATATAGTATTATATACTCTGTTTTTCTAGTTCCTATATCTTTTAATCTCTCCTTTTTTTCTTTCTTTCTTCCTTTCTTTCTTGAGGTGGGACAAGTGGTGAAGCTCTACCCAAACCAATGATTTCATAGATCTGGAGAAATCCCAGTACAGGAACTACTTACGATAGTGTTTGCTATGCCCTGTCTCTGCTTACAACTTCACTTTCAACTTCCTCTCATGAAGTTGTCAGTGAATCAGAAAACTGTTCAAATGCAACATTTTAGTATATTTTCTGGTCTGTGTGTGTGTGTGTGTGTTGCTTTTTTTTTTAGTACAGTAGAACTCAAAAGAATGTTGCAGATCAGCAACTCATCTCTCATTTATGGTCATTATGGAGCATTGAGAGGTTAAGAAGCTTGTCTAGGGTTCACACAACAGTATGTGTCAGAAGTAGGCTTTCTGAGTCTCAAGCCATTGCTCAATTCACTGGACCATGCTATTGCTTCATCTTTTAATACTTGTTTTTAAAAATTCTGTTGCATGAGAGGGTTGACTATTGCTTCTTTGAGTCTCTCTTTCTAGACTATATTGGCTCTTGTCCCCAGGTCACATTTTCCTTTGCAGTAAGATAAGATGCTAGATCTATATTTGATATCAAGCTTTTCCTTCTCAATCCAGGGTGACACAGATAGTGACATATCGGATATGCATCCATTTGACTAGTGTTTTTTTCTGGTTGTAGGATTTGGGGTTGGGATGTCGTAGCAAGACAAAAAGCATCAGGAGTACTGGAGAGTTGTTTCCAATTTCTCCATGCTTGGTGGTAGCTTATTTTACAGCTTACTGAGAGGAGTGACTGGCCACAAAAGGAAAAATTGACTTTTTAAGAGTCCCTCTGGTATATGGAGTAAAGGACAAGAGTTTCCTGATTCATAGCCATTGGGACTGGTGATAATGGAAATAGTGTTTGCTATGCCCTGTCTCTGCTTGCTTTAGGGATGTGTGATAGTGTCATGATTTAATAATTTGTTGCATGATTGTTGTAGTCCCATTGTCCTTTAGGTGATGCTGTCATGAGCCTTGAAAGTCACTAACTGAAAGTGGGGCTTCAACAGCTGTCACCTCCAAGATATCAGTCACAAATTTTTGTTGTTATTAATATTTCCTTTTAAGGTACAAGTGATGTCACGAGACAAACTTTTCATTTCATACTCTGATTTTAATGGGTTAGTTTTACCAGACAGCTTTTGTAATTTAAAGAATCATTACTTATACTCTATTTCATTTATCTCTCCTGGGGACCAGTGATGTCTCTGTTCCAGTCCTAAGAAAACCAAACCTTAAAAATGATCGAAGCCAGTTAGTCAATACACGTTTATTGAGTGCCTACTATGTGCCAGGCACTATGCTAATCACTAAGGGTACGAAGAGAGGCAAAAGACAGCTTCTGTCCTTAAGGAGCGAAATCATTCTAAAGGGGTCAAGGAAAGGAATAAATTCCTTTAGATATCAGCGTTATTGCTTCTGTGGCTCTTAATGGTCCTCATCGTGTTAAGAGAGAAGGGGAGGAAGAAGGTATTGCTGTCTACCTGAACAGAAACCCATGAAGATGATTTCTTATATAGAAAACTTGAATTGTCATGCTAGAAGCTTTCCTTTGCCTTTCTGGGCTTAGGTCTATTCATTATAAAGTGGTATTTTATTGTGACTTACGATAAACTAATACTCTTAAGATGTATACTTCTTTAGTGTAGTTCATTGCAATATTTATTGTTGCACCTTTAGATTATTTTGTTGGGTGACTTACATTCCAAATTTCACTTGTTTTCTCAACAGGAAGAATGATTTTTCCCCTTGATAAATATCAATTATTGTACATTTTAAAAGACATTAAATATGTTCTCTTAACAAAGACCTAACAAAGACCTTCTCATGAAATGGCAGGTTAATACAGTTGATTGTAATTTACTTAACAACAATAATAACAACATTAATAATAATATTCAACAGTTCTTTATGGTGTGCAAAGTACTTTATTTATATGTAGCACTTGCATGCACTGTCAGGCTGGGCTCCCACATGGCAGCTGCTGTTTCTATCCTCGGGATTCTAAAGGACCCTGAAGGGGTCTCCCTTCCTTAAAGATCCACAGGGAATAACAAGGTTGGCTTTAGTTTAAAGCCTTTAATTGGCTGATCCATTCAATAGTGATGTTCTCTCTTGATAAAAGGTATCAGAACTAGTACATTGTTAGTTACTTTTAGTGAGGTTTGGTGTTTGTTAATAAAATGCACAAACGACACATAATAATGTTTTTATAGGTGCGATTTACTAGATTTACTAGATATAAAAACAATGAGGTGAATACTAATTCAGCGTAATCTGACCTCACATGAAGGTGTCAGTGAATCAGAAAACTCTTCAAATGCAACATTTTGGTATATTTTCTGGTCTTTGTGTGTGTCTGTGTTGCTTTTTTTAGTACAGTAGAACTTAAAAGAATATTCTGTATATACTAATCAGAATAAGGGCATCTAGGTGGTATAGTGGGTAGAGTGCTGGGCCTTGAGTCAGGAAGATGCATCTTCCTGAGTTCAAATCTGGCCTCAGACACTTCCTAACTGTGTAACGCTGAGCAAGTCACTTAACTCTGTCTGCTTTAGTCCTTATCTGTAAAATGAGCTGGAGAAGGAAATTGCAAACCATTCCAGTATCCCTGCCAAGAAAACCCCAAATGGGGTTATAGGGACATGACTGAAAAATGACTGAACAAACTGATCATTATTGGCTGATGATCTGTGGAAATAAAGACTGCAGGTAAGATCTAGTTTAAAATAGAACCAATCGCCCACGTATCTTGATAGGTTCTTTGGACTGGATTTGAATGACAGTCTATGTAATTCATCTCTGGCTAATTTGTAGCCTCCTGTTTTATGTTTTACATTTTCTGTCTCAGAATTACAAGGTATAGGACTATTTTTAAAATTCTATACTTTTTACAAGGTTTGGAGGTTTTTTTAAAAAGAAATTATATTTAGAACCACATGGATCAGTTATTCATATTTTTTAATGTTTAGGTGCTGTTGTATTTTTCCTATTCCTACTGAGTCTTTCTTGGGAAATTCCCTGTGGAAAAGAATCCTACACCTGTGTCCTTCCTCTCTACTTCCAGGAAGAAGGAGTTTATTATCATCTGCCTGATCCTAAATTTATTTGAGTGTGCTACAAGTTAGACGAGTGTTATATGCTGTGTTCCCCTCCCCTCTGGATAGAGGGTTGGGCCTGAAGACAGGGAGACTCGAGTTCAAATCCAGCCTTGAACAGCTGTGTGACCCTGGGCAAGTCACTTAACCTTAATCTGCTTTAGTTTCCTCAACTGTAAAATGGGGGTAGTAATAGCACCTACCTCCCAGGGTTGTTGTGAGGATCAAACGAGATATTATTTGTAGAGTGCTTAGCACAGTGCCTGGCACATAGTAGGCATTTGATAAATACTTATTCCTTTCCCTTTCTTGGACTTGACACTTGAGATGGAAGAGATATGACCTAGTGTTCCTTGGGCTGCAAGCACTGACAATATTGGAGCTGCTTCTTGTTAGTAATTCCCATTCATTGGTTCACATGCTTAAATGGTTTATAACAATCCCACTATTAGTTTATGTCTAGACAGATGTATATCTTAATAAACAGAATGACACATAAATCTAAGGGCTTATTTGCAAAGTCCCTAACATTTTTTCCCTTTTGCTGAGCTACATCTGTGCTGAATACCTGCTTTTCCACTTCTGGAACCACAATAAAATTAATTCATTGCTACTAGAAGGAATGGGTCAATCTATTCCCCAATGGCTTCACTCCCCATTCCCGTCTATATAGGGAGGAGTGCACAAACTCTTCCCTAGGAGCAATAACTCTAAGGGTACCATTTTGTTTAAATTCCAGTAGTATTCTTTTCATCTAAAAGCATTAATTCATCTTCCAAAAGATCCTACTTTGCTCTAATTAAGAAGCAGTTTAGGGGCAGCTAGGTGGTGCTGTGAATAGAGCACAGGCCCTGGAAGCAGGAGGACTGGAGTTCAAATCCAGCCTCAGACACTTGACACATTTACTAGCTATGTGACCTTGGGCAAGTCACTTAACCCCAATTGTCCTGCCTTCCCCCCTCCAAAAAAATAAATAATTAATTTTTAAAAAAAGAAGCCGTTTACACATTGGTTGGTTGAATGTTTCAATGCTTGATTAATAAGGAAAATTTATAGAATTTTGAGTGGTAAGTTTGCATTTATCATAATGACTTTTTTGTTGGCCATCTTGACAAATCAATTAGCATTTATTAAATGTCTATTATGCCAGTTACTGTGCTACATACTAGGAGACCACAAGTGTAAAAGGCCTTGCCTTCAAGGAACTTATATTTCCTAATACTTTCCTTACCAAGATCAATATCATCAAGTTTTTGAGTATTACCATTTGAGCATATGCCAAATATAAAGCATATGAAACCTGAAGATGAGCTCTCTATTCCTAAGCCACTTAGAAAGAAGGAGACCACTTAAGGAAAATATATTTGTCACTAACCAAAAAAAGTTGCCTTTTCTTATTTTTAGAAAATTATTTTTCATGTGTATGTATTTTTGTGTGCGCATGTATATTTTTGCCAAGTTCTGTGATTTCATCAATTAGGGAGTTCCTAGATGAGGAAATGCACTCTCATTAAGCATATTGGCAACTGCTTTGCCATTTAGGGTTTTAGAGAGTTTCCTGGGGCAAAGTGAGACTTACCTAGGGTCACACAACTAAATATGGGTCAGAGACAGGATTTAAACACAAATGAAACTTGAACTTGGTCATCCTTATTTGGAGACTGACTCTTTAACCAGGAACACTTTTTCACTGATTGACCCTTCACTAGCTGCCTTGCAAACTATCCCAGAAACCATACCCTGGAGGTCTTTACTCTTTTACGTCCAGAACTCCCACCCTTGTGCCTCCAAGGACTTGCCTGGTGAGTGCTTCAGGTGTACTTCTATATCATACTAGCTCTCACCATTTTTCATTTTATGTCACTGCCATTTTATAATCACATCAGCTGCCTCATAGCCATGAACATACCTGCTTTTCCATTTCTGGAACCACAATAAAATCAATTCATTGCTATTGGAAAAGAATGGGTCAATCTATTCCCCTATGACTCCACTCCCCATTTCTGTAACTTTCTAAATCAAAATATCTTTCTTTGGCAAATGTATATGTGTGTATGTACATGTATATGTTCATGTAAATGCACACACATATACACATAAACATATACATGTATGTTTGTGTTTATGCATATATACATATACAGACGTGTGTGTTATATCATCTTAGAATAAAAGCACTTTCAAGGCAGGGGCCATCTTTATTTTTGTTTTTGTATCCTCAACTTTTAACACAGTACTTGGCACAAAGCACTTAACAAATGCTTTTCCATTCATTCATTGACACGTTATTTGTATTTCCTAACATCTGTTTTATTTACAATTTTGAAATCATTAGTGTGATTAAAATTAGACATAGATTCCAGGTGGTAGTCTCTCTTCAGTCAGTGATTCTGATGAATTTCAACCTCTTGTTGTTTTATTACAATGGTATTTGTCAAGTTCATCTTTCCTCATTTAATTATCCACATCAGGTACATTTAACAAGCAGCAACAAAACACTTAAAATCACTTACCTCTGAAATAAGTCTCCTGCCTCCATGTCTCTGCTAAATCTGCCCTCTCCAAGTTTACCAGTGACCTCCTCTCTGAAATATCAGAGAGCTCTTTTTAGACCCCCTGTTCCTAACTTCTCTGTGACTCTAGATTTTCTTGATCGTCCCCTTACTTTTCTCTTTTGACTTCTATGAAGCTATACTTTCTTTGTCCTCTTCCCACATCTCTTAACAGTTCTTTCTGTATTTCCTTTACTGGTTCTTCCCACTCCCTAATAGTGCAGGTATTCCTCAAAGCTGTATCCTCAGGTTTTTGCTCTTTTCTCTCTATATACCTTTAATGAACTCTACACTCAGACTTAAACTGTTGTCTGTGAATGACATATACATATATATGTGCATATATATATACACAATATATGTATATATGTACACATCCATAATACATATACAGAGACACACACGTATCCAACCCACACATTTGCTTGAATCTCATAGTTCCAACTTTCTATAATACATATTCATTTAACTTAACCTTGATCAGCTCAAATTCATCATGTCTAATAGTATGAAGTGGCAACCAGAAGAAGCTAATTAAATATTATGCAGAACTAACGTCAGCATAGTCTCTTCTAGAAATAGGCTATAGTTCCCCACTCTAATATCCTGCACATTTTAAGAGGAGCATTAACAGATTGGGAGGAGATCAAGAAGAGGGTACACAAAATGGTGAGGGAACTCAGTTATATTGTATGAAGAATGGAAGTAACTAGGGATATCAAGCCTGGAGAAGAGTCTGCATATGGTGAGTATAATAGATTTTCCCTCACATTTGAAGGATTGTCATGTGAAGAAAAGTGATTAGATTTGCTCTGAGAGTTTCCATAGGGAAGAGCTAGGACAAATGGGTAGAAGTTACGAGAAAGTTAATTTGGGCTCAACATAAGGAAGAAGTTCCAAACAGTACTTTTCCAAAATGGAATGAACTGCCTTGTTACATAGTGAGTTCCCTTTCACCAAAGATATTCAAGAAGAAGCTAGATGACTACTTGTTGGGAATATAATAGAAGGAATTATTGTATCACATAGAGGAGCTGACTACCTCAGTGGTGTCAATTGCAAATAGAAACAGGGTCTACTAAACCATAAGGTCCCTATGGACTGCATAATGACTTAAAAAACCATATTTTATATTTCTTTTTTATTAATATATCAACACATTAAAATCAGATAGGAATTATATTTTAATCTGATTTGGGTACACTCAGGAGTGTTGTGGACTACACGTAGCCCACAGGCTGCATGTCTGAAAACCTCTGAACTAGACAACCTCTTAGTTTCTCTCCAAGTTTTTAATAATTATCCAGTATGAACCTTCCATGCTAATCAGGCCATTTTCTCATTGTTCTTGAAACATATCATGCTCATCCCCATCTCTGTGCTTTTGCTCATGTTGTTCAAGCCCTCCCCCCACAACCTCAGACCACAGGTAACCTTCCTCGCATGCAAAATTCCTGCCTGTCCTTCAAAACCCAATCTCTGAAGTCTTGTCCAACAATTCCAACTAAGACTGATTTTTCTCTTTTCTGTAGTCCTGTCCTCACATTTAATTTAGCCCTTAATTGTTCTCCCTTGACTAGATTTTAAGCTTCTTCAGTTCAGAAGATGCAAACTTTTTTGTACATTTTTTTGGATTCCATATAGCATCTAGCACTATGCTGAGTTTGTATTTTGTAGGACTGATTTCTTTAACCTCTGTGTGATGATAACCCTTTACTAAATGGTTACTCTTTATTATTCCTTTGTCCCCACAAAACTCATATTGAAATTATCTGATCTTATTCTCCAAGAGCAAAGTTGGCTTTATCTCCCCTCAGCATTTTATGGGTACCCCTGAGGGGTCAGAGGTGTCTTTCTTTAATGCTATTGTTTTTTACTTTATCTTTTTTATCTTTTATTTTTTTGAACTTTTATGTTTTTCCAATTACATATAAAAACAACTTGTAACATTTTTAAATTTTGAATTCTCCCTTCTCCCAAATTCTTTCTCTTCCTTGCTTCCCTCCCCACTCCTTGAGAAGCAAGCAACTTGATATGAATTACATATGTGCAGTCGTGCAAATCATATTTCCTTATTAGCCATATAGCAAAAGAAAAGACAGCCCCGCCAAAGAAAAACTCCAAGAAAAATAAAGTTTTAAAAAGTAGGCTTTGATCTGCACTCAGATTCCTGCAGTTCTTTCTCTGGAGGTGATAGTATCTTTCATCATAAGTCCTTCAGAATTGTCTTAGGTCATTGTATTGCTGAGAATAGCTAAGTCATTCACAGTTGATCATCATACAGTATTGCTGTTACAGTGTATAATGTTCTCCTGGTTCTGCTCACTTCACTCTGCATCAGTCCACATAAATCTTTGCAGGATCTTCTGAAAGCATTCTGCTTGTCATTTCTTATAGCACGATAGTATTCCATCACAATCATATACCATTACTTGTTCAACCATTCCCCAATTGATGGACATCCCCCCAATTTCTAATTCTTTGCCATCACAAAAAGAGCTTCTATAAATATTTTTATACATACAGATCTTTTTCCTTTATTGGTCCTTTTGGAATGTAGACTTTGTAGTGGTATTTCTGGGTAAAAGGACAGTTTTATAGCCCTTTGAGTATAGTTCCAAATTGCTGTCCGGAATGGTTAGATCAGTTCATAACACCACCAACACTGAATTAATGCCCCAATTTTCCACATCCCCACCAACATTTGTTATTTCTCTTTTCTGTCATATTAGCCATTTTGATTGGTGTGAGGTGGTTCCTCAGAGATGTTTGCAGAGAAATTTGCATTTCTCTAATCAGTAATGCTTTAGAGCATTTTTTTCATATAACTATAGCTGTGATTCCTTCTCGGTTTCTTATGGATTTGACCAATTTCTCTATATATTTGAGAAATGAGGCCTTTATCAGAGACATGCTGTAAAATTCCCTCCCCACCCCAGTTTTCTGCTTTTCTTGGCTGCATTGGATTAGTTTGTGCAAAACCTTTATAATGTAATCAGAATTATCCATTTTACTTCCCGTGATGCCCTCTTACCTTGTTTTGTCTGAACCTCTTTCGTGTTTTTTTCCTTCCACTATTAACTGTATTTTTATAGTACTATGCCCCAGTACCATAATATATCAATTAGCTTTAACAAAGAGATGCTTACTTTGAAGCTATAGTAAACAACAAACATTTTCCCACAATACCTGGGGACATAACTCTCCCATTTACCATCTCAGTCCCTGGGGATACTGGGCTTATACTTTAGGTAGCTTCTACATAGCATTCAACCCACCAAGTTCACTTCTAAATCCGATATGGCCAATAGGTAGGTGAGTCTGTACCTGTGCTGCTGCTTGGTTAGGCCAAACAATTCCTTGGAACTTCACTCCTCACCATCTGGCTTCTAGCAAATACCAGCATGGAGCCTCACTCCTCTGGCGACTTACCTTCCCTTTCAAAGCTCACAAGATCACAGCAACCTCCAGTCTCCTTCACCTAAAATAGGGAAGAACAAACACAAAGAAATCAAGGAGAGGCGACCATATTCATAGACCATATGTTGGTCTCAGATGGGGAGGGCCTGAGGCCTCCCTCATTATGTCCTTGTGTCTCTCACCCAAACAGCAGCTAGGCAGGAATAAGTCCAATGCAAGAGCCAGGATCTGATTGACTTTGGTCTCTGGAATGTACCCCAGTTCTGCGTCTGCCACCAGTCAGCAGTCCCATTCCTCATCACGTGCTTAGCACACCAGAACCAGAACCACGTTCTCCAAGCTGGGGAGCAGGACACTTCCATTACACATTATCATGCTTTTCTTGAAGTAGTCTCTCCAGCCACTTCTCCATGGGGGTTGTAGCAGCATCCCCCCTCCCAAATTATAATAGCGGTCTTCAAGTTGGAAGAGACCTTAGAGAATATGCCATAATTTACTCATTCTACAAATTGAGAAATAATAAATATCTAAAATTTGTATAGCGTTTTAAAGTCTACAGAGTGCTTTTATAAATATTATCTCATTTTATCCTCACAACAACCCTGGGAGATGTTTGCTGTTATCATTCCCATTTTATAGATGGAGAAACTGGAGCAGACAGAAGGAGATTAAATGATTTCCCCAGGATCACACAGCTAGTAATGTCTCTGGGATTTGTGTTTAGGTCTTCCTGACTCCAGAACTGGTGTTCTAGTCACTGATGTGATAGACTGCTTGACAGAAATTATAGGCAGCATGTTATACTGAAAGGAGCATTGAACTAGAAATCTGCAGACCTGGGTTCTAGCTGTGCCTGTGCCACTAGCTAGCTGTGAGACCTTGGGAAAGGCACTTTGAATACCTTTCCTGTAGTCGGTTTTCTCATCTGTAAAAAGAAGGGATTGGTTGACATCACTAAGGTAGGTCCCTTCTGGGCTAATGTTCTGTTTCAGCGACCTTGTGAAAAAGCCTTATAATATTACCAGAAGCTTTGGAGATTCTTGATTTCATTTCTGTTGTATCTGATTTGAATCGTTGAAGCCAATTCTCATCTTATTATTGCTGTATTGCAATTCTGTTTTTTTTGTATTATTTAATTTCACCTCCATACCTTGGCCTGGGTTAAGATCTTCTCTAATTTTAATTCATATTCATGTCATCCTTTCTTAAGGCATTTGTAATAATAAAAATATTACATAAAATTAGAGCTGTTACCCAGTCGTTGTATTCTTACCATCTAGTTCTGCTACTGAAATTTTGATGCTTCTTTTGTACAGAGCAGCACTGAACTAGTTACACTCACTTCTACACTGATACTTAAGTGAATCTGAGATCTCATTGGTATGGGTGTTTTCTTCATTACTCTAGATCACAACCCACTCATGCCTTCCTTTCCTTTGCAATTCTTGTTCGTGATTCACCTCAACCATTTCCTCTTTTCAAATTTAGCATCGGAAAAACTTCCGTTTTTACTTTAGCTTGATTCTAAGCCTGATTAAATTCTCCTTTATAAAAAGCCTTCTAGTCTTTTAGTATAGAGGCTTGCTTTAACAATGTTTATTTGTAGATTCACTATCTTAAAACCAGTTTATTCTGATATTGTGTGTCTGTGCAGAAAAACTTCATTAATTTGTGCTAATTGTGAAAAAAAATCACTTCAAAGTAGTGAAAAATCTGAGTGATAGAATATTTTAAAGTAGCAGATGTATTACTTTCAAGTAGGTAAAATTACTCAAATTAAACTAACAGCATTCCATGGTAAGTGTCCTTAGGAGGTCCAATTTAATTAAGATATATGAACTCTTTTTAATGAGCATATCAATTATCTTTAAATAGATGCTTCTGAATTGCTTACAAGCATTATCAAGTATTTTAAACATTGCTCCTAACTTTTTTACTTGTCTTAACGACTTCAGTTCAACTCAACAAACACTTATTTATGATTTTCCTCTGTGGAAGATATTGTGCTTAATGTTCAAGATACAAAGTTAAAATCAAAACAGTCACTCATTTCAAGAAGCTTGCATTTTACTGAGGGAGATAAAATATGTGCACAGATAAGTATATACAAAGTAAGATCAGAAAGCAACATTGATCTAGAGTTTGAAGAGATCTCAGAGGCCATCTAGTACATCCTTCTTATTTTGCAAATCACCTTCTTATTTTGTAAATCAGGAAACTTAGATCCAAGGAGGTTAAGTGGGTGGTGCAAAGTTATACAATCTACGAGGCAGATTTGGAACCAGTCATATATTTAGTAGCAAAGTATACTACCGGTATAATACTTCAAGTTGAGTACTTTAATAAAGATAAAAAAGGAAAATCAATAGTCATATTCATACTCTTACTTTGAAATGTATAATAAATTGGACAAACTAGTTATACTTTAGCAAATCTTTGTTGTTAGTATTCACTCCTTCTTAAAATTATTTTGTGGTTCAGTGGAAAGAATACTGGTTCTAAAGTCAGAGGACTTGAGATGGATCTAAATAAAAGTATATTTGTGGAAGAAATGGCCATGTCCCAACCTTTCTTTCAAACTACCTTAGTAATGATGACAATTTTAGGAATACTAAGAAGAATTTCATGTCGTAAGTAAACAATTTGACCTTAATGGAAGCCTTGTGTTAGTCTTTAATGTTTTCTTTATATTTCTTCTGGATCTTTTATATCAAATTTTCCATTGAGTTCTGGTCGTTTCATTGCAAATACCTGAAAGTCAGTTCATCAAGTTTTCTTTTTTTTCCATTCAGGAATATACTCAACATTGCCGCTATGTGAGAGGAAACTTAAGTAGTTCCTGTAACTCCAAACTAATGCGAATTTCTATACTATTGATTTTTTTAATTTAGTTTTCCCAATAGGAGTGTCTAAATGGTTAGCTGATATGGCGAGAAACTATTTAAAGGGAGTAGGAGAAGGGTGTGTAGTAGTCCATATGTATGCAGGCATGTTAGGGGGAAAGTGAGGCAGGGAAGCCTGGCAACATTTTTGAAAAAGGTGTTCAGGATTGTTGACTTTCCTTGGATGCTCTCCCAGAAGCATATCTTTCTTTTTTTTTTTTTAGCATATCTTTCTTTTTTGAAATATTTTATTTTTTCCAGTTACATGTAAAAACAATTTTTAAGGCTCATTGCAGAATTTCTTCCCTCCCTCTTTCCTTTCCCTCGCTATTGAAAAGGCAGGTAATTATAGCTGTATTTCATAGTTAGGTGTGTCAGACCTGGAGTCAGGAAGACTCTTCCTCCTGAGTTCAAATGTGGCCTCAGATGTTTCCCAACTCTGTGACCCTGGGCAAGCCACTTAATCCTGTTTGCCTTAGTTTCTTCATCTGTAAAATGAGCTGGAGAAGGAAATGGCAAACCACTCCAGTATCTTTGCCAAGAAAACCTCAAAAGGCATCATGAAGAATTGGATACAACAGAAAAACAACTAAACAACTGCAAATTTCTAGAAAGTTTTCCATTATATTGCGCCCCAAACCATGAAATTTCCAATCCTTAGTTCTAGTTCTATACTTCAAAGAAACATAGAATAAATCTAATCTCTCTTCTATAGTCCTTTAGATATTTAAATACAACTATGCCCTCACTGGCTGCTCTTCTTCAACTTAAACTTCCTCAGTTTCTTACATAATTTCTCGTATTAAAATGTTTTTAGATATTTTACCATCATGAGTACTCTTCTAGACATACTGCAGTATATATTGATGCCTTTTAAAATAATAACATAGGCTTAGAACTGAATCCCATGCCTTATAATGTGACATGACCAGTGAGATTATTAATTTCCTAAATTTGTAAGCTATTTTTTTACTAGCGCAGCCTGTAGCCTTAGATTAAAAATACCCACTATTTAAGCAGTGACGTTCTTTTAGTACATATAGTTAATTAAAATTTCTAGGTATTTTTTACATATACTACTATCAACAGGTCTTTACCATGTTGTACTTCTGTGGATGACTTTTTGAACTCTAGTATAAGATTTTATACTTCTGTCCTGTTTAATTTCAACTTGTTATACAATTAAATGCAAAAGTTGTATAATAAAAAAAAGATATAGTAACATAAAACAAGGCAGCATGCTTGTGCTGACAGGATACCAGGATGGAAGTGGCATTCTAACTTTTGGATAGCTTTTAAAAATTGTCCCTACCTAGCCACACAAATCTGAGTATGCAAAATGGCCTTTTCTTCCCCCTTCCCTCTCATCTTGCTCACTACCTTTTCTCATATACCTCAATAGCAGAGAAAAAATGTGCCATACTGGATGTAGAGCCAGCTTTGACGCTAGGGAGACCTGAGGTCAAGTCTTGCCACTTACGCATTCTGGCAACATGACCCTTGCTAAATCACTTAACTCCTTAGTATTCTAGAGGCAGCTGTCTCAGACTCTTGAGTTGGAGAGAAGATCCTCTCTCCTGCATTGGTAGAAGAAGTTGCCTCACCTGGGAGTTTCCTATGTCAATAAAATCTAAGTGCAGCCCCTATCACCTGCCTAGAAGTTTTATCTACCCAAATATTCCTCATATTTTCTTAGTTTCAAATTTAAGACCTGAACGAGGGACTTCAGTCTTTTTTTTCCTGCTTAACATCAAGCTCTCAGGAATGATGAGTCTTTTAAGTCTAAATTAGCTAGACTTGTGTTGTGAATATAATTGTTTGAAAGTCTTTCACGCTACTAGTTTCAATAATGTGTCCTTTGATGATTTGGACGGGTGATAAACACATGGTGCCATCTTTCATTCTTTAGTGACTTCTGTTGTGTAAACTAGCTTATGGCCAAATGCTCAGTCAGCCTGGAATTAATTAGCAGATTCCCTCATTGTATGTGAAATGCACTGTTAGGGACATCTTCTGCATCTGAGGAGACAAGAAGAGCCTTTGGGCTGTTTTATTTGCTTATCCTAATAATTATACGTTTAATTTTAAATGATGGTTGATATTCATAGAATAGGACTCCCTTGGCCCAAGAACTCCGTTAAAAGTACCTCTAAAGTGTTAATTTGCCTTAAATGCAATTTACTTCGAGCTATAATTGCTATTGAGGAAGATAGGGTCATAAGTATAAAGCACATATAACCAGACATGGTTATACAAGGTCTTGGTTTGCAAGGCTATCATAGACCCTGGGAAAGATTGGGCTGTAGAACATCTCTTTCAATGGACAGGTGCTGGAAGCACTGAGATACAAAGGAGTAGCTCCCTCCTGGGACCTGCATGGCACATAGACCTCACCCTCAACCTGAGACAAAGGACAGTCAGTAGGATCATAGCTCTAGGATCGGAAGGGACTTCAGAGAACATTTAGTCTAACCCCTTCATTTTATGGATGAAGAAGCTGAGGCAAAAGGTCCAAGATAGAGTCCAACTCAATTGGTTAAACCATAATACTAATAAAGATTTAAAATTACTAAACATCAACTTTTGGTGCCTCTCTAGGAACTGTTATAATGATTTTAGAGGGGCATCATTAATTAGGACTTCTTGGATTCAAAACTGTAGATAATTCATGGAACAACAGAGGACCAGTCTATTTAGAGATCTCAGATGTAGTCTCAAATTGTGCCACTTCTGCATTAACATAATAAAAATAAAACCATAAACCTAGTTAATGTGAAGTAGGTAGCATATTTAGGCTTCCGGGATTTCTGACCTCTTCTACAGACCTTTGTTTGCTTCTGTTTCTTGATAGGAAGAATGGGATAGTGGGGGGCAGGGGTTTGGGGGGAGGACTCCAAACCTAAAGATTTAGAAATCCAGTATCATGGGAACCTAGATCTAGAGCTGGATCACAGTCTGTCTGTTATAGGTTCATTGATCTAGTTCTAGAAGAGTTTGATTCCCCCATTTTACAGATAAGAAAACTGAGTCCCAGGGAGCTTAAGGGATTTATCCAAGTTCACACAGGTAGTAAGCATCAGAGGTAGGATTTCAACCCCTGTCCTCTAACTTCAGAAACCGCTCTTTCCCTTGTACTACACCACCTTCTGCATGATCTACGTTCAGATCATGGTTATACTGCCTATTGCTGAAATTGACTTGTGCTTTTTAGTTTCTCATTGCTCAGGAGGTAAAATAATAATAATAATAATGGTAATTATATATAAATCTTATTGTCCATAAATCTTAACTATAATAATAATAATGGTAATTATTATTATGATTATTATTATTATACAACTTTAAGGCTTGCAAAGCACTTGACATATATCATACATTTTATCATCACAAGCCTTAGAAATACATATGAGGAAACTAAGGGAATCAGAGTCACATAGTTAGTAAGTGTGTGAGGCAAAATTTGAACTCTGGTCTTCCCAACTCCAGGTCCAGTGCTCTATCCATTGCTACCAAGATGCCTCAAATTTTTTGCATTATACATGCCTCATAGAGCTTTTGTCAGAAAATTGCTTTTTAAACTTTAAAGCACTATAAAAATGTGAGTCCTTATTACTCATGATGCCCCATGGTTCTTACACTAGGAACAAATGCTTTCAATGATGTTGAACTTGTTGTTGGTGTCAGTTTTCAAAATTCACATTTAGAAGATAGGGAGCTAGATATTGGAGACAGTTTTGTTTTGATAACATGTACCACCCGGAAATTACATATGTTCGTCTTTTTTGTAATTTTTTTTCATTTTATACTTAAATACAAAATGAGAAAAGAAGAAAAAGCATTGCTATGTACACAGCAGACCATAAGAGAGGATTTAAAATGAAACAATAAATTTCCATTTCAAGAAAGCCTCTGTAATAAATGTTACATGTTGTTTTCAAAGTTGCCCAGCTTTTCTTTGCTTCCTTGTTGGTTTTCTTTTGTTCCCTGCTGTGTACTTTTTACTTTATTTTTCCACCTCCCACCCTAAAAAAGGCTACAATTAAGTGTGAAGATACACACACATACACAAAGATCTATAAACATAGATATATACATATATGTAAGACCTATGTATTATGGTTATTTCCTCCTATCATCTGTTTCTCTGAAGGTGGGCAGCATCTTCCTTCATAAGTCCAAGTCTTTCCATGTTTTTCTAACTCAACCAGGGTATCATTTCCTACACCATAGCAATGTTCTTTCTGGATTCAAACAGCATCTTCCTTCATAGCTTCTTTGAGGCTAATTTGGGTATTTATAATAATCAGAATGACTTGGTTGCTCAAGGTTGTTTTTAAAACAATACTGCTATTACTGTATACAGTGTTTTCTTGGTTTTGTTCATTTTGCTCTTCATTATTTCATGGAGGTCGCTCCATGCTTTTATAAAATCATTTAGCTCATCATTTCTTATAGCAGAGTAATATTCCATCATGAACATATACCACAATTAGCTTAGCCATTCCCCAATTGACAGACATCTCCTGCAATTTCCAGTTCTTTGCCACCACAAAGAGAGGTGCTATAAATATTTTAGAACATGTAGGTTCTTTTCAATTTTCCCTAATCCCATTGGGAAACAGACCTAATAGTGGTATGGCTGGGTCAAAGGGTATAGGCAGTTTAATAACTCTTTGGGCGTAATTCCAAATCTCTCTCCAAAATGGTTGGATCAAATCACAGATCCACCAACAATGAGTTAAGGTCCCAATTTTTCCACATCCCCTCCAACATTTGTCACTTTCCCCTTCCATCATTTTAGCCAACCTGATAATGTAATATGATACCTCAGGGTTTTTTAAATTTGCATTTCTTTAATTATTAATGATTTAGAGCATTTTTTCATGTGACTGTGAATTGTTTTGATTTCTTCATTGGAGAGCTGCCTGTTCATATCTTTTGACCATTTATCAGTTGGGGAATGATTCTTATTATTATAGATTTGACAAAGTTCTTTATATATTTGAGATATGATACCTTTATCTGAGGAACTATCTATAAAAATGTTTCCAGTTTTTTGCTTTCCTTCTGATCTTAGCTTCATTTGTTTTATTTGTACAAAACTTTTTAATTTAAACTTATCAAAATTATACATTTTGCATCTCACAACATTATCTCATTTTTTCATAAATTGTTCCCCTATCCACAAGTCTGATAGGTAATATATTCCATGTTCTTCAGATTTTCTTGTAATATCTCCCTTTATATCTAGGTCATGTGTCTAGTTTGATTTTATCTTGGTAAATGGTGTAAGATATTGGTCTGTGCCCGATTTCTGCCAGTCTGCTTTCCAGCTTTCCCAACAATTTGTACCAAATGATGAATTATTACCCCCCAAATTTAAGTCTTTACACTTGTCAAACACTGGGTAACTATATTCGTTTGCTGCTGTAGATTGTATGTCTACTCTGTTCCATACATCTTTTTAAAACAAGGGAGTCACATGAGACTAAAATGCTTTGTATAAAAAGAAATTCAGTCCTACAAAATAAGCTCAATGCATGAGAATTGTTTTAGTACTAATTCAGAATAATAATCCTGAAAATCCATTCATACATCAAGCACTCAGAGAAAATGGACATGAATAATAAAATGAACTCTTATTTATAATTCTGAGTTATGATCCTATATATGTTAGAAGCACTAAAATACTGAGGGGTGGCTCCCTGTCTGGACTTACATGGCAAATGGATGTTACCTCAATCTGAGAAAGGATAGTGTCAACCATATGATCAGAGATTCTGTGATTTGGCGGTCAGTTAGTCCAATCACTTCATTTTACAGATGAAGAAACTGAAGCCAAAGGATCTAAAATGATCCCCCTCCTTGTGCCCCCCTCCATGCTGCTGATTTGGGCAGAAAACTTATTCTGAGGTTGCTACCTCAGAGAGAGGGAAATATGCAAAATTTCTTTAGAGATATGCCTCAGGTGTCACCTTCCTGGGTCATCCTTTCTTTATGACCTGGGTCTGCTACTCTAGCTCCTCCTGAAAGGGAGGGGAGATGGAGAAATGGAGAGGGAGAAGGGGAAAGAGAAGTTTGAGATTATACTTCTTAATATTACAGACTTCTTCCAAAAAGGTGAAAAGAAGATTGTTTTCTTTATCCTATTCTGTATTTTTTCCTGTTCAGCCAGGTTTGTAGGCATCTGCTTATTTTAGTGCATCCTGATCGTCTCAAGGGGAGTTGTAAAGAAATCTTGCTCGGTTGTCCTCTGAAAGCTGCTTCTTCAGTCAAAACACAAAGGCCCAGTTTGCCTTCATCTGACCTCTTACTTTGGTTTAGACTGCTCCATGGGCAAATACTACATGTGTAGGCAGAAGGCTGCCAACACATTCCAAAAATATGGACAGTCTTCAACTTACAAACAAGTTGTTTTCCAAAACTTCATTTGTAAATCATTTGTGTAGAATTTAGCAAGTATTTTCTCATAGAAATATCATTATAAATACTATTTACTATCATAAGATTTAGAACTTGAAAAGAGCTTAAAGCTCATCTGATCCAACCTCCTCATTGTATTCTGAACTTAACAAATACCAAATAGAACAGACACCTACATATGTAGAATAGAAAAAGATTTTACCTAAACTTATAGGTCTCTCTTGTGTACAGCTTACTTTTCCTTTTAAGTATATAATATGATCAAGCTGTAAATTTTAGAGCTGACTTGCTTGTCTGGTCTACTGTTTTTTTCTCTCCATTAAAAAAATGCCTCAATGACCTTCTTTTGTTTTTTTCTCTATTTTTTGCCTACCTATTCCTAAGTTCTCTTCTGAGAGATGTCTTTTCCTATCTCTTCTTTTGAGTCATACTTTTTAAAAAATTTGCAACATTCACTTTTGATTTTCTATTTACACTGTTGTAGCCATTTTGTATATGCATTGTGCTCTTGTCTATGCTTACTTCACTGCATGAGTTCAAAAAAGTCTTAGCAAGTTTATTTGAAACCATTTACTTCATCATTCCCTACAGCACAACAGCATTCCATTATATTCACATACCATAATTTGTTTAGCAGTTTCCCAGTAGATAAGCACTCCCTTTGTTTCTAGTTCTTTGCTATTACAGAAAGAGCTGCTATAAATGTTTTTCCTCCTCCTTTGATCTCTTTGGAATATAGACTTAGTCAAGTCAGGTAAACAAGTATTTATTTGTTAAGCACTTACTGTGTTCTAGGTACTTTGCTAAGGACTGAGAATACAAAGAAAGGCAAAAACATTCTCTCCTGTCAAGAATCTCACAGTCTTATGAGTAAAGAGAACATGCAGAAAAAAATGTGTACAACAAAGATATAGACATGTTTAAATGGAGAATCTTAAAGGGAAGGCAGTAAAATTAAGGGGCATTGGCAAGGCTTCCTGTAGAAGATTAGATATTTAGCTGAGACTTGAGGAATACAGGTAAACCAGGAGGCAGAGAGAGAGGAGAAGAGACTTCCAGGCATGGGGGACATAATCAGTGACAAACCGTGGAGTCAGGAGATTTAGGGTCTGGTGGGAGGAACAGCAAAGAGGCTGATATCTCTAGATTGCAGATTATATGGAGGAGAGTAAGAGATAAGAAGACTGGAAAAGTAGGAAGAGGCAAGATTATGAAGAGCTTTAAAAGCCAAAATTTTGAAATTTGATGCTAGAAGTAATAGGGAGTGATTGGAGTTCATTGAATGGGGTTGACATATGGCTTGATCTACATGTTTAGGAAAATCACTTTGATAGCTGAGTGGAGAATGGATAGGAGCTATGAGAAACTTGAGGATGGGAGAAAAACCACAAGGCTTTTTATTGCAGCAATTGGGGAAAGAGTTCGTGAAGGTCTGCACCAGGTCGTGACGGTGTAAGGGGAACAATGTGGTATTTGGGGGAGATATTATGAGAGCTGAGTCAATAGGACTTGGCAACTGATTGGATATAAGGCCTGAGAGAAACAGAGGTGTGATGGTTGTGAGCTTTGGTGACTAGGAGGGTGATGATGCCTTTGACAGTAATAAGAAAGGAAAATAGGAGGACTTGGTAGTAGTCTTCGTGGTCTTACTGGATCAAAGGGTACATACAGTTTAATGACTTTTTAAGCATACTTCCAAATGGCTTTCTGGATTTACTGGACCACTTCACAGCTTCATCAATAGTATATTAGTATACATGTTACCCCACAGCCCCTACAACAATTGTTATAATTTTTTACTTTTTTGGTTATCTTTGCCAATATGATGAGTATGAAGTAGTGTGATACTTGAGTAGCCAGGTATTGCTAGAAAAAACCCTGCCCCCAGCCCCTAACTGCAAACCCCAGTCTGCATAAGAAAAAAAGCAGACTGAGTTCCTGCCGTTTGGTGAGTGTCCTGGGCCCCTAAAACTTTTCCAAGGAATGTAAGCTAATTACCAGAAAAAGCCTAACGATCTTCCTTTGTCTAACTGAGTGAGCTCAGAGATGTCTCTATCTAATGTCAACAGACTGAGCCAGAGCATCCCTTGCTCTGACCATGGCCATTAAGGATGAAAGCCTCGGGCCTAGACATTATCTTGAATTATATGGCTTCTGCTTTATCTTGAGCCTTTCCTTGTTGTGGGAGTTATGGCAAGATGGACACAGGGATCCTGGGTTGTAATTTCAGTTGACACTTTGTCAGCTACCTGATATGTTGTATTTACAATCTATTTAGGAGGTTCCTCTTATTGTATCATGGTCATAAAAAGTGAAGTAACACAGGCTTGCTGAGTCTGCAAAATGACAATTCAAGAGATAATTAACCACTGACTGTATTCTCTATATAAACTACCCTTTCGCTTCAAACGTGGCCATTGATTTGGGAAGACCCCAATGGCCGCTGGCTAAATAAATTCTCCACTTAAAACTTATACTCTGTGGCGTGTCGCACTCGCTTCTGGTATAACAGTAGAAACTCAGTCTTCCTTTAATTTGCACTTACCTAATTATTAGTAATGTGGAGCATTTTTCACATGTTAGTTGATAGCTTGCATTTCTTTGAGCACTGCCTGTTCATTCCCTTTGGGGAATGGATCTTGTTCTTATAAATTTGAATCAGTTCCTTATATATTTTGAATATGAGACATTTATCAGGGAACCTTGCTGCAAAGATTCCAGTTACCTGTTTCCCTTCTAATTTTAACTCTGTTGGTTTTGTTTAAGAACTTTTTAATAATATGTAATTAAAATTATCCATTTTAATCTTCTGTGATCTTCACTACCCCCTTGTTACTCATGAATTCTTCCTCTACCCATAGATTTGAATGGTAATTTATTCCTTGTTCCTCTAATTTGTTTAAGATGTGACTCCTTTATATCTAGGTCATGTAGGTTAATTTAAAGGTTGCCTTGGTGTATGGTGTCACATTTAAGCCTAACTTCTGCCATGCTGCTGTCCAGTTTACCCAGCAATTTTTGTCAAATAGTGAATCCTTCTCCCAGTAACTGGGGTCTTTAGGTTTGGCAAACACTATGCAACTGTATTTGTTTGTTCCTGTATATTATATTGTTTCACTGTATTGTTCCATTATGTTGTTCCATACCTCTTTTTAAAAATTAATTACCAAAACATTTTCAATGCTTACTGCTTTGTAGTACAGTTTGAGATCTGGTATTGATATATTCCCTTACTTTTTTTAGTGGGTGAAGTGCTGGACAGATGGTAAAAAAAATGTAGCTTTGAATCCTTCTAGTTATATGACTCTGGGCAATTCACTTAGGCTCTCCAAGTCTTAGGTTTTGTCACCTGTAAAAAAGGGGGTGAGTGGGTGGGTAATAGTAGCTTCTGCCTCACAGGGCTGCTGTGAGTATCAAATTGAGATAATTCACATAAAGGGCTTTCCAAATTTATAATGCTATATTAAGTGACAACTTTTTTTTTAAATTGAGAGCAGTGTGGTGTAGTGGAGAGAGAGCTGATCTTGGAATCACTAAGCTCTAAGTTCAAGTCTCGCCTTTGACATCTACAACTGTATGACCATGGCAGGTGAATTTACCTTTCAGTGTCCCAGATAGCAATCTCTAACTAAGACTAGTTACAGAGAAGTTCCACATCTTCATTAGTGGAGAGATTTCTACATGGGAAATCCCACGCCAATGAAATCACAAATCTTTTTCTCCCCAAAAGAAATATTATTAGCTTCCTGAGGCAGCCTTTTCCACTTTGGGCTGCTGTAATTGTTAGCAAGCTTTTTTTTAACATAGAGCTGAAATCTATCCCTCTGCAACTTGTGTTAGAGTCATCTTATTAGTTATTTGATCAGAGCTCTTTGCTGGTAAGCCCACACTGTCAAATTAAATTCCTGTGTGGTCTGGTTAGAATTACACTGAGAAGAACTGAACCACAGGCTTTACCTGTAACCCCACTCACCCGTGTGTCATGAGAGACAGTAGAGGAATCAAAGCAGCCCCTTATCTACCAAAATATATAACTCCATTACTTAATGATGAGGAATATAAATCTTTGTAAGAAGTATAGCACATCATTATTATTTTTTTAAAAAAAAACTCATGTGTCTTAGGCATTGAGATAACTGTGAATTAAAGGGCTCTGCTTAGTTCCTACCTCAAGTAGTGAAGGAGTATCTGATTTTTCTTGAGAAACATTTGTGTTATTTCATGAACATTATTTTGTTTAAGTAAGCTTTAGGTTTTCACTTAGTATCTTAAGCAAACGGAAGGCTGGATTCTTCATTTAGGCTTTCAACATTAATTTATATTTGAGTATTAAATCAGAACTTTTAACATCTAAAGGGCAACATTTCTCTTCACCTCTTGTTCGAGACCCTTTACTGCTACTGAGAGTGCCTGAAAGCTGTTGGGTCTGTGATGCTTTCCACCACTTTCTTTTCCCAGCAGTACTTAATCAACATTTGGGGCTTTTGTTACAACATCCATACCCTTAGAGTGCAGTCTCAGCTTGTAGGGCATGGTTTTATTTATTGCAGTGTTCTATATGCATTTGGGTTGCTGTAGAGATTTTAAGTTATAGGAATGTCTAAGAAAATCACAAGCAAGCTAACTTAGTCGGTTTTAATAGCATAAGAATACTGGTAGAGTATGCTGTTGGCAAAGAAAACAACATCAGAAGAAAACAGTAACTTAAAAGTTCTTGTTTAATTCAACTGCATTTGAACCTTCATTTGAAGAAGCACCCACTTTAGCTATGGTCACTCCAAACCCTGTTAATCCATGACACCGGAGTACTTCCAGAATTTGTTACCTTGCACCTGTGTAGAGACATTTTCCTCGTCCCCAATGTTTTTTTTTTTTTTTAGTGTAGTCTTCCTCCTTTGGAGTTTAAGCTCCTTGAGGGCAAGAAATATCTTTCTTTTTGCTTATATTTGTATTCTCAGAGCTCAACATAGTGCCTGATACATATTAAGTGGCTAGTAAGTGTTTTATCCTATCTATTTTTCTGTTTCCTTTTTTTAATTCCATACTTCATTATTTAATATTTTTTAGTTTTCAGCATTGATTTCCACAAGATTTTGAGTTACAGATTTTCTCCCCATTTCTACCCTCCCCCTCCAAGATAGCATATATTCTGATTGCCCCATTCCCCAGTCAGCCCTCCCTTTTGTCACCCCACTCCCCCTCACCCCCATCCCTTTTCCCCTTATTTTCTTGTAGGGCAAGATAGATTTCTATGCCCCATTGCTTGTATAACTTATTTCCCAGTTGCATGCAAAACAACTTTTTTTAAGCACCTGCTTTTAAAACTTTGAGTTCCAAACTGTCTCCTCTCCTCCCTCCCCACCCACCCTTCCTAAGAAGGCAAGCAATTCAACATAGGCCACACATGTATCGTTATGCAAAGCACTCCCATAGTCATGTTGTGAAAGACTACCTATATTTCCCTCCATCCTATCCTGTCCCCTTTTATTCAGTTTTCTCCCTTGACCCTGTCCCTTTTCAAAAGTGTTTGCTTTTGATTACCTCCTGCCCCAATCTGCCTTCCCTTCTATCATCCCCCCCTTTTTTACCCCTTCCCCTTATTTTTCTGTGGAGTAAGATACCCATTTGAGTGTGTATGTTATTCCTTCCTCAGGTTGAAGCCGATGAGAATAAGATTCACTCATTCCCCCTCACCTGCCCCCTCTTCCCTTCCAAAGAACTACTTTTTCTTGCCACTTTTATGTGAGATAATTTACCCCAATCTATCTCTCCCTTTCTCCATCTCTCAATATATTCCTCTCTCATCCCTTAATTTGATTTTATTTCTTTTAGATATCATCCCTTCATATTCAACTCATCCTGTGCCCTTTGTCTATATATGTGTGTGTGTATACACACACACACACACACGCACACACGTATATATATATGTATGTATGTATATATGTATATTACCTTCAGCTAATACTGAGGTCTCATGAATTATACACATCATCTTTCCATGTAGGAATGTAAACAAAACAGTTCAACTTTAGTAAGTCCCTTATGATTTCTCTTTCTTGTTTACCTTTTCATGCTTCTCTTGATTCCTGTGTTTGAAAGTCAAATTTTCTATTCAGCTCTGGTCTTTTCACTGAGAAAGCTTGAAAGTTCTCTATTTTGTTGAAAGTCCTTATTTTGCCTTGGAGCATGATACTCAGTTTTGCTGGGTAGGTGATTCTTTATTTCAATCCTAGCTCCATTGACCTCTGGAATATCATATTCCAAGCCCTTCAATCCCTTAAAGCAGAAGCTGCTAGATCTTGTGTTATCCTGATTGTGTTTCCACAATACTCAAATTATTTCTTTCTGGCTGCTTGCAGTATTTTCTCCTTGACCTAGGAATTCTGGAATTTGGCAACAATATTCCTAGGAGTTTTCTTTTTGGGATCTTTTTCAGGAGGCATTCAGTGGATTCTTTCAATTTCTGTTTTACCCTTTGGCTCTAGAATATTAGGGCAGTTCTCCTTGATAATTTCTTGAAAGATGATATCTAGGCTCTTTTTTGATCATGGCTTTCAGGTAGTCCAATAATTTTTAAATTATCTCTCCTGGATCTATTTTCCAGGTCAGTGGTTTTTCCAATGAGATATTTTACATTGTCTTCCACTTTTTCAATCCTTTCATTCTGCTTTATCATATCTTGATTTCTCATAAAGTCACTGGCTTCCACTTGCTCCAGTCTAATTTTTAAGGTAGTGTTTTCTTCAGTGGTCTTTTGGACCTCCTTTTCCATTTGGCTAATTCTGCCTTTCAAGGCATTCTTCTCCTCATTGGCATTTTGGAGCTCTTTTGCCATTTGAGTTAGTCTATTTTTAAGGTGTTATTTTCTTCAGTATTTTTCTGGGTCTCCTTTAGCAATTCATTGACTTGTTTTTCATGATTTTCTTGCATCACTCTCATTTCTGTTCCCAGTTTTCCCTCTACTTCTCTAACTTGCTTTTCCAAATCCTTTTTGAGCTCTTCCATGGCCTGAGACCAATTCATATTTTTCTTGGAGGCTTTTGATGTAGGCTCTTTGACTTTGTTGACTTCTTCTGGCTGTATGTTTTGGTCTTCTTTGTCACCAAAAAAGATTCCAAAGTCGGAGTCTGAATCTGGGCCAGTTTTCGCTGCCTGTTCATGTTCCCAACCATCTACTTGACCCTTGAGCTTTTTGCCAGTGTATGACTGCTTGTAGAGTAGAGAGTACTTTGTCCCAAGCTTTAGGGGCCATGCTGCTGTTTTCAGAGCTACTGCTACACAGCAGGCTCTGCCACACTAGCACTCCTCCTCCCCCAAGAACTGGCAACTTAGACTGTGACTCAGATCCAAGCAGGCTCTGTACTCCAGTTCTGATCTACTGCTTAGTTCCTCCCACCTGGTGGGCCTGGGGCCAGAAGCAACTGCAGCTGGAAGCAGCCCCAGAGCTTCATCATTTCCTCGCCCCCCAGGGCTAGGGCCATCCTTACACTCCTTTCACTCCAATCTAGCAGTTCTATCCACTAACCTTCTCTGTTGTCTTTAGCGTTTGTGGGTTGAGAAGTCTGGTAGCTGCCACAGCTCAATGATTCAGGGTCTGTTGGCCTGTTCTGCCCAGCTCCCAGTCTGGTTGGTCATACCCAATGCTTAGCACTGTGACTAGTATAATAAGGTGGCATTTAATAGATGTTAGTTGACTTGAATATCAGTAAGTAGAGAAAAGAGCAAACAAATCATATTAGCATGCTGAAGTTAAAGGTAGAGTGGCTCGTGGAACATCCTTGTCATCTATTTAAATTTTAAAAAATTTTTATTGATATCTTTTGTTTTATATTACCTAGATTTCCCCCATATTCCTCCTCTTCCCTTCCCCTTTATCTTTCTAGAAAGTCAATCCTTATAATGAATAATTTTTTAAAATAGAGAAAAAGAGGAAGAAGTGAAAAAATAAGCAAAACTGATTAATACATAAAAAATCTAATGTTATTCCACTCCTGTGGACAACCCTTCCCCCTACATCTACAAAGTACTTGGGGAAAGTATCTTCCTGTAGCTCTTCTTTAGGGACAAGTGTGTTCTTTATAATTTTCTAATATTCATCTTCTATTGTTTTGTGGTTGTTCTGTCTAGTTACATTGATTTAATCATTCTGTATATTGTTTCTAGCTCTACATCTATGATCCTAATGGAAATCAGAGGTAGTTCATCTGTTTATCTGTCAGTGAACAGAGGCTTTTGTTATGTTCAAAAGGTGCTTTTGCTAGCATCTTCGCACCGCCCCTCCCCACCTGACATCCAAAAGTTCTGTATCAATACAGCAAAATTAGCTGTAGGGAAATATATATGACAGGATAGACCAGGCGAGGGGTGGCCTTGAGGCAGCAGGTTCCCCACCTGTATCTTATGGTAGCTTAGGCTCTTGAATAGGAATACTCATAAGTGAAATAGATATCATATCTTATTTATAGCCCCTAAGAGCATCCTGTATTCCATGCTAATGTTGGGGCCCAGTTGTTATAACTCCTGCCATCCCAGGGGATGTTTGGAAGGGAGTAAAGAGGAAGATCAGACAGAAGGCACACTTAGGTTGTCATAGCTGCACTCACCTTGGTTCCAGTACTTACATCGAAAGAGGGATGGGGACCAGAAAGAGATCTGTTCTACAGCTCACCAGGGAGTATGACATTTGATTTCTGAGGGCACAAATTTCATTGTTTAGAAAGACACTTTTCAAGTACTTTTAGGTTGCAAATATTTGTTTCCTATAACAAACACCAGGCTTATGGGTCCCAGGACTCAATTTTGGGAAGTTGTAAAACATACATAGAAAGGAAGATTTTTTAGAACCACTATTATGGATGTGGAGCAGCTGGGTGGCATGGTAGATAGTGTGCCAGGCCTGAAGTCAGGAAGACTCAACTTCCTAGGTTCAGATCCTGAGTTCATACTTACTGTGGGCAAGTCATGTAACCCTGTTTGCCTCAGTTTCCTCATCTATAAAATGAACTGGAGAAGGAAAGGGCAAACCACTACTGGATGTTTGCCAAAAAAAAAAAACAAAAACCCCAGATGAAGTCAGAGTGAATTGGACACAACTGAAATGACTCAAAACCAAATTATAGATGTGAATACTTTATTAGAGTCATGATTTTACCTGTGCAGGTACTCCTTCCACTGGAACGTTGGAAACCCTTCACACTTTCTTGTCCATGTTTTTCTACTGATTAAAAAGATTTACTCAATACTCTAGAATTTTTCCCCTCCTCCTACTCTTATACTTGGGACTACAACTTATTTTTTTTTAATAATTTATTTATTTAACATATTTGGTTTTCAGCATTGATTTTCACAACAGTTTGAATTACAAATTTTCTCCCCATTTCTACCCTCCCCCCCACTCCAAGATGGCATATATTCTGGTTGCCCTGTTCCCCAGTCAGCCCTCCCCTCTATCACTCCCCTCCCCTCTCATCCCCTTTTCCCTTCCTTTCTTGTAGGGCAAGATAAATTTCTACGCCCCATTGCCTGTGTATCTTATTTTTTAGTTGCATGCAAAAACTTTTTTTTGTTTTTGAACATCTGTTTTTAAAACTTTGAGTTCCAAATTCTCTCCCCTCTTCCCTTCCCACCCACCCTCCCTAAGAAGTCGAGCACTTCAACCTAGGCCACACATGTATCATTATGTATAACCCTTCCACAATACTCATGTTGTGAAAGGCTAACTACATTTTGCTCCTTCCCAACCCATCCCACTTTATTGAATTTTCTCCCTTGACCCTGTCCTGTTTCCAAAGTGTTTGTTTTGATTACCTCCACCCCCATCTGCCCTCCCCTCCATCATCCCCCCCACTTTTATTTTTTTTTATCTTCCTCCCTCTTCTTTCCTGTGGGGTAAGATACCCAACTGAGTATGTATGGTATTCCCTCCTCAGGCCGAATCTGATGAGAGCAAGGTTCACTCATTCCCCCCTCACCTGCCCTCTCCCCTCCTCCCACAGAACTGCTTCCTCTTGCCACCTTTATGCGAGATAATCCACCACGTTCTATATCTACCTATCTCCCTCTCTCAGTATGTTGCTCTCTCATCCCTTAATTTCATTTTATTTCTTTTACATATCTTCCCTTCATCTTCAACTCACCCTGTGTCTGTTCTCTCTCTTTTACATATATATATATATATATATATATATACACACACACACACATAAAAGCACACATATATATATACCTACATACACATGCATACATATACACATAGATACATACATACATACACATTCACTTATATATATACATAAACATATATATATATATGCATATTCCCTTCAACTACTCTAATACTGAGGTCTCATGAATCATACACATCATCTTTCCATGTAGGAATGTAAACAAAACAGTTCAACTTTAGTAAGTCCCTTGCAATTTCTGTTTCTTGATTACCTTTTCATGCTTCTCTTGATTCTTGTGTTTGAAAGTCAAATTTTCTATTCAGTTCTGGTCTTTTCACTGAGAAAGCTTGAAAGTCCTCTATTTTATTGAAAGTCCATATTTTGCCTTGGAACATGATACTCAGTTTTGCTGGGTAGGTGATTCTAGGTTTTAATCCTAGCTCCGTTGACCTCCGGAATATCGCATTCCAAGCCCTTCGATCTCTTAATGTAGAAACTGCCAGATCTTGGGTTATTCTGATTGGGTTTCCACAATACTCAAATGGTTTCTTTCTGGCTGCTTGCAGTATTTTCTCCTTGATCTGGGAGCTCTGGAATTTGGCGACAATATTCCTAGGAGATTTCTTTTTGGGATCTATTTGAGGAGGTGATCGATGGATTCTTTCAATTTCTATTTTGCCCTGTGGCTCTAGAATCTCAGGGCAGTTCTCCTTGATAATTTCTTGAAAGATGGTATCTAGGCTCTTTTTTTGATCATGGCTTTCAGGTAGTCCAATAATTTTTAAATTCTCTCTCCTGGATCTATTTTCCAGGTCAGTGGTTTTTCCAAGGAGATATTTCACATTGTCTTCCATTTTTTCATTCCTTTGGTTCTGTTTTATAATATCCTGATTTCTCATAAAGTCACTAGCTTCCACTTGCTCCAATCTAATTTTTAAAGTAGTATTTTCTTCAGTGGTCTTTTGGACCTCCTTTTCCATTTGGCTAATTCTGCCTTTCAAGGCATTCTTCTCCTCATTGGCTTTTTGGAGCTCTTTTGCCATTTGAGTTAGTCTGTTTTTTAAGGTGTTGTTTTCTTCAGCATATTTTTCAGTATTTTTTTGTGTCTCCTTTAGCAAGTCATTGACTTGTTTTTCATGGTTTTCTCGCATCCTTCTCATTTCTCTTCCCAATTTTTCCTCTACTTCTCTATCTTGCTTTTCCAACTCCTTTTTGAGCTCTTCCATGGCCTGGGACCAGTTCCTGTTTTTCTTGGAGGTTTCTGTTGTAGGCTCTTTGACTTTATTAATTTCTTCTCTCTGTATGTTTTGGTCTTCTTTGTCAGCAAAGAAAGAATGCAAAGTCTGAGACTGAATCTGGGTGCGTTTTCGCTGCCTGGCCATATTCCCAGCCAATTAACTTGACCCTTGAGTTTTTCAGTGGGGTATGACTGCTTGTAGATTACAGAGTTCTATGTTCCACGTTTGGGGGGGAGGTGCCAGCTCTGTCACACCAGCACTGCTCCTTCCCCAGCCCCCAACCCGAACTGGGCTTAGATCTTCGGCAGGCTGTGCAACCCTGCTCTGATCCGCCACTTAATTCCTCCCACCAGGTGGGCCTGGAGCCGGAAGTAACAACAGCTGTAGCTGCCCCACCTCCGCTGCCCCCAGGGCTGGAAGCCGAACCGCGAACTCCTTCTACTCCCGCAGCTTTTCCCACTAACCTTCTCCGCAGTCTTTGGTGTTTGTGGGTTGAGAAGTCTCATAACTGCTGCAGCTCACTAAATCAGGGCGCTAGGGCCCCCTCCGCCCAGCTTCTAATCTGGATGGTCCACGCCGCTCAGGCTGGGCTCTGCTCCACTCCGTTCCCAGCTCCCAGCTCCGAGCTCCGTGTGGGATAGACCTCACCCAGAGACCATCCAGGCTGTCCTGGGCTGGAGCCCTGCTTCCCTCTGCTGTTTTGTGGGTTCAGCCGTTCTATAATTGGTTCGGAGCCATTTTTTATAAGTTTTTGGAGGGTCTCCGTAGGGAGCTCACATTATTCCCTGCTTACCAGCCGCCATCTTCAACAAAAGTATCGGGACTACAACTTATATATCAGTGTCCCCTCATATCCTTGCTTCCTAGTTCATCAGCAGGGGAGAGTTGAAAGAGCACTGTCTTGAGAGTTAGAGCACCTGAATTCAAATCCAGTCTGAGGCAGTGGATGGTGGTGCAGTGGATTGGGTGGTGGATCTGGAATCAAAAAGACTTGAGTTCAAATTGTACCACAGACACTTGTTAGTTTAGTGATGTTGGACAAGTCATTTAATCTACGTTTGCCTCAATTTCCTTATCCACAAAACAGGGATAACCGTAGCACCTAATTTCCAAATTGTTTTGAAGATCAAAGGAGCTAATATTTGTAAAATGCTTTGCAAACTTTAAAGCGATATATAAATCCTGGCTAATATTACCGTTATTGTTGTCATTATTCCTAATACTACCTGTTTAGCCTTGAGAAGACATTTTACTTCTATGACCCTCAGTTTCGGAATTTGTAAAATGAAGTGCTTAGACTAGATGACTCCAACGTCAAATCTAGATCTTTGATCTGATCAACTGTACTTTCATTGAACCTCAGCCACAGAAGTCCTACTGGCATCATACACAACTATGAAATTCCCCTATATGACCATACCTGCTGCGCCTTCGTCTGTCCCTGTCTCACCATTCCTAAATCTGTCTGTGAAAATGCTGTATCCTCTCAGAGAACGTAAGCTCCTTGAAGGAAGGGACTCTTCTACTTGTGTATTTGCATCCCCAGGACCTGATTTATACTAGGTGTTCAAATATGTCTTGGTTGATTCTTGTCACGTCTGAAGGGATACCACTATACTGCTTGAGCAATCCATCAGTCAGCTCTCCTCCTTGCTACAACTGGCCTACCTCTTTGGCTCGTGACACATGTCCTAAATGAATTCTTTTTTATTTTTAAATTTGCAACCAAGTCATCATTAGTAATATACTGCAGCCTGCTTGTTTGCCATGCATCTTTTCCCTGACATTTCCCTTATTTTAATTTTAATTCTTCAGTAGTCGTGGGATTCCTCAACCCATCATCAGGGAAATACTGGTGTTAGAGAAGGGCCCTTCTGGCAGCCACACTACTGCAGTGGAGTTCCTGGAAACTGGACTGCCTACAAGCCATTTATTTCTTCTTCATTGCCTCAAAGTGTGCCATACCCTGACTTAACTTGATGACATTTCTCCCTCATAGTTCTGTCATGGCTTTTTGTCCTATAGATCTAGTCCTGTCTTCCCCTACCTTGAGGGGCAGCCTCACTCTCTCTTCCTGAGTTGGTCAATATTCGTTGGCAAAATAAAAGTCAGGATGACTAGCGATGGTTCAGGATGCAAGCTCTAAATGCTCCATGGTACCTGCTTTTATCACCTTCATGGCTATTGGAACAAATTCTCATCCACCATTCCACTGGGGAAAGTATTCACGTGCTTGAGGTAAACATCCCCCTAACTCACTGATGGGTGTAAGGCCTGTCAGTTACCCTCAACCTGATTTTAGCTTGTCTTCTGAGATGGTTTACTGAGGTGTGGCTGCTGTGCATGCTACAGCTTCTTGGAGCCATAGGTGAGAGTGGGGTGAATCAGGTGAACACCAGAGGTAGATGAGCAGGCCTGTAAAAGGCTCAGCAAGCCTTCACCTCAGAGGCTGTGGTCCTCCTGAATACCCCATTAACAATGACACTAGCCTTCTTGCTATTCCTCACACAAAATGCTCCATCTCCTGACTTCTGGAATTTTCACTGTCTGTCCTCAATGCTCTCCCTCCTCGTAGCTGTCTCCTGGCTTCCTTCAAGTCCCATTTAAAATCCCACATCCATCAGAAGTCTCCTAATTTCCACTTATTCTAGTGCCTTCCCTCTGGTGATTATCTCCATTTTATCCTGTATATGACTTGTTTATACATAGGTAGTTGTGTGTTGTCTCCTCCATTAGACTGTGAGCTCCTTGAGAGCTACAACTGTCTTTCTACTCTTCTGAAGCTCTTATCTTAGTGCAGTGCCTGGCATATAGAAGGTACTTAATATTTTTTGACTGAAAGAACAAATGACTGAAATCAGTCTTATAGAAATTAATTTCGTCTTAGGACATTAGAAGGGAAGGGACTTCAGGGGCCATTAGTCTAGTCACTTCATTTTACCAATAAGGAAACTGAGGCCTGGATTGTTCAGTGTCACATAGCCACTTAGTTGCGAAGCTTGGAACTGAATCCAGGTCTCCTGACTCCTACTCTTGTGATTTTTCACACCATATCACAATTTTTGTTTATTTTTCTTTGAACATGGCTTCTGTTTATTTAAGGCAAAACTATGGTGTTCAGTTATTTGAAACAAGTGCCTGTAAGATGTATTACTACTTGCAAAGGGAAGGTGTCCCAACTTTTCTTCACTGCCAGTATTCTTGCTGAAAGGTCTAGGTTTCCTTGGATGCCAGGTGTTCTTATGGCAAAGTGTCAAAATGTTAAGGAGTTTTTTCACCCTGCTTGCACTTGAATGACTGAAAGGATCAGATGATGGGCCTGTGTAGTTTCCATTATCAGAAACTTTGTATGCATGCCTGGTAACTGACTTTTCTTCAGCATTCACTCCAAGTTTGAGGCAGGCATCAACCTCCAGGATGGTTGGCATTACATGACTATGAGGACACAAGGATCAGTTTGCTGGGAAAATACTAGAGCTATCCCCACAAATGCAGATTTATAGGAATAGCAAATAGGCATATACAGATCAATATGTTGTCACCCCCTGCCCTGCCATGTATAGCACATATGTTGTAGTCTTCTATAATGGTCTGAATAGTCTTCTCTATTTAGTACATCTATGCACTTAAAATGTTTGACGTCACTCATGTCTTCATTGTATGGTCTCAGAGTAAAATGTTTAAAAGAAACTAGCTGAGCATTTACTGCCATGATGTCATTAGGTGCTATAGTCATGGTGTTTCCTACTAATATCTCATTTGTTCCCTTTATATTGATTCCCCTTTGCTGTACTGAATAAAAATATTGAATATGAAAAAAAGAAAATATACTCTCTTTTTCATGAGCTTCATTTCTTTCTAAAATTTTTCTTCAAGAGCTGGACAGATCCTAAAAACTCAAATTGAATAAAGAAACTTGAGAGCAGCATCCAGCTTCAGCTGCTTTTGAAGAAAGAGTGATATTTGACACAGAATGGTATCAATGGGGAAGGCCACATTTAACTTTTGTTGTTTGGGTTCAGCACTGGAACAAAACCAGTTTTTCTTGTCTCTTTTTTGTCTGACTATGGCGGAAAGCCCAGAAGTATGAGTTTTTGTGCCAAGAGATGGTTCTAAAAATAGTGCCGGGTGGGCAGGAAGATTGTTTCCTCATGAATGCAACTGGTGTGTGACAAGTACTGTGTGCACCATGGCTCCCAATGGGATGGCCAGTGAAGCACGTTGTTATCGTCCCTGCCACAGACTCTGCTCCCAACTGTTGGAGTTTAGAAACATTAGCCTCTGCTGGTTTACTTTTCACTACCATCTCTAGCCAAGATGAAGTTTGCAGATCAAACAGTTGCTGCCTTGCCTGCTGTTTTCTTTCTTTCAGACATAGGAGTTTAATTATACACACCACAATGGTGAGCTTTCAGAGAAGGGGAAGCAATAATTTGGTCATGCATTGCTTAGGTATCGGTTATTTACAAAAGGTATGAACCTCATATATTGTCCTGTGCCTATGGGAAGTAAAAAGAGTTTTTGTTGGTCTCCTGATCAAACTTTAAAAGTGGATTATTGTTTGTTGATTCATCAGGGTGCTTTGAGGGGATTAAACATCATTGATCAACAGACTCTGTAGAACACAAATGGAGCATGCATTAGACCTGTTGGAAAAGTAAAGCATCAAGCAATTGTTTTTCATCTTTCCCTAAAGCAGAGCAAGCCCAAACCAGAAAAACTTGAGTTCAGGGACTTAACCTATCCCTTCAATCCAGCCAACTAAACAAAATATAATTAAAAAACTTAGAAACTGCATTGCCTAAAGGTTGCTGAACTGATATATTTTGGGGTTTGGTTCCTCGATAAAGGTTTACTTTATTTCAATATTTTTTTCCTGTCCATATACATAAAATTTTGCTTGGCAGCTTGCGAGATTGAGGTTGATTGGTTTTTATGGTAAAAGCTTATTGTGCCTTAGGAGATACTACAAAATATCCAGGGCATGGTATGTAATGAAATCATCTATGTTGAATGTATTAAAATTGAGCAATTAAACTCAGCATGCTAGTTGGTTCTAAAAACAAATACTTCCTAAAAAGAGACTAGTGACTCACAATACAATGAAGCAGTAGGAAGACTTTAAAATCTCTCCCTGTAGCCCTGACATTTCTCCCAAGCCCCAATCCCATATTTTCAGTGGCTGCTGGACCTAAGTGCCCTGCTGAACCTCAAAATCAGCATGTTCACTACTAAATTAGTTTTCTTCCTTTTTAAATATATCCTTTATCCTCACTTCCTGACTTTGTTGAAGATACCACCGTTCTTGACCTTGTTATTCTTGACTTTTCCTTCTCCCTCATCCACTGCATCAAATGAGTTGTCAAGTCTCATCAATTCTGTCTTTGAAATAACTCTTCCATCTGTCCCCTTCTTTCACACTGCCACCCTTCTAGTCAGGGGGCTCATTACCTTTTACCTGGGCTATTTTAATAGCCTCCTAACTCTTCTCCTTATACCTCAGTCTCTGCCCTTTTCAATTCATCTTTTACACCACTGACAAAATCATCTTCCTAAGGGACAGGTCTGACACATGTTACTTCTCCTTTCTAAAAACCTTGCGTGACTCTCCTTTGTAAAAAGAGTAAAAGAAAATCTATTAGTGTAGTAATTGAGGCTCCCTGGAACTTGTTGCAACATACCTTTCCAGCCCTATTCAAGATAATCTCTGATACCTCCACATCTTTGTCTATACTGTACCTCTCCCTCCCCCACCCATCCCATTACCTCTCTTCTGCATCAGTTGATTCTCTTTTCTAACTTTTCTTCCTGAAGACCCATTTTAGGAGACTTAACCTCCATGATACTTTTCACTGATCTCCTTTCCCCCTTCAAATTCTTAGTCCACTATACTTGACGTTTTCTGCATACTTGTTACTTATGAGAGGCAGCATGGCATGATGGATGAACCACTGAACTTGGAGCCATGCAGATCTGGGTCCAAAGCCTGCCTGAGACTAGATAAACTAAACTCCTTGAAGGTAAGGATGGTGTCATTTTTTTTCTGCTTCATACCCACAGTGCTTAGTAAAATACCTTGTACATAGTAGGTGCTTAATAAATGTTGAATTGAAGATTTCATTATAGAAACCTCAATGCTAAAAATGCTAAAAGTCCAAGGAAAGAGATGCATTTAAATCTGACTTAATGGCATTTAGATTGAGAATTACAGGTACATGGAGCTATGAGAATATCAAGATATTAGTAGATGGGGTTCTTATTTAATCTTTCAAAAATAATAAGGCAACAAGCTTTGAATTTATTCCACTCTGGGGTTTTTTTGAGGAGTATTCTTACACTCTAGATTATGGAGGACCAGAGGAGAATGCCCTCCTCCTGAGACTACACAAACAGTATGGCACAGAGGATCCCTGTGCAATGTTTTGTTGACTCGTGGAGCATGGAGGCATTTGCTTGGGTATTAAAGTGCAAAAATATTTAGGAAATGAAGTAGGGGAGAACAACTTGATGCAGTCTGTTAATCTTTTTATACTTTGGCAGAGCATCCTGTCCCTCCTCCTCCTGAGGGATAAAGGAATCTTCTTTGAAGAACTCCTTAGGTATTTAAATTCAACTCAACAACATTTTGCTGTTGTTCAGAAATGTCCAACTTTTATGACCTTATTTGGGATTTTCTTGTCAAAGATGCTGGAGTGGTTTGCCATTTCCTTTTCCAGCTCATTTAACAAATGAGGAAAGTGAGGCAAACAGGGTTAAGTGACTTGCCCAGGGTCACATAGTAAGTGTCTGAGGACAGATGTGAACTCAGGAAGATGAGTCTCCCTGACTCCAGGGAGAGCACTCTATCTACTATGCCACCTGGCTGCCACAAACATTTATTCAGCACCTGCTGTGTACAAAGCATTGAGCTAGGTGATAGAATTACAAAGACAAAGGTTCAAAGTTCTTGCGCTCGAGGAGCTCACATTGTACTGGATGAGAGAACACATAAACTCATTAATGCATACAGAATAATTTGAGGAGGGACTGAACACTAATTCCTAGGAGGCAGCACCTGAGTGATCATTGAAGGAAGCCAGAGATTCCAAGAGGTGAAGGTTAAAGGGAGTTCTATGTGACAGCCCCCCTCTTCTACCCAGTTTGATCCCATTGTTCTGCTTTTGGAGCATCTAGATGATTAATTGCATGGCTAAGGAGACCTAAAAGGATTATCACTCTTTGTTGCTATACATAGTACATAGCATTCCTCCCAGTAGCCGCCTATGCTTACGTCCCATGTGAGTTCAGAACAAGAGTTGGATGTTTCAGGATTTGCTGTTTAAATGTCAGTATGGGAAGGTTGCACATATTCCATTGGAGATCCACAGTGCCTAAACACTTAGCCTAAAGAATTGAGTTAAATGAGCAGAACAAATTCACTCAGATAAAACCTTTCTGTTTGACTTCACTGTGCTAATACACTTTGTACAACTGGCTTCCTTTCTGTTATAGTTGGTATAGTTTAGAGGTCAGCAGCCATTTAGAAATGAGATGCAAAGTTATGCAACTTTTTGGGGTTTCTTGCTTGAGCCCCTTTCCTTTTTTTCTCCCATTCCTCTCCTCCCTTTTTCTACTGATTTGAGGATACATTTAAATTGATCATCTCTTTTCAATGCAAATACTGTGAAAGTTAACTTATCCATTCATACCTTAACATGAATTACTTTACTCAGACCACTTTCTTCTTAAATTCTTTAATAACTGAAAGATGTCTGACAAATTTTTTATAAAAATGAGAAAACAATAAACATTGTCACTAATTGTTGACTGTTCTCTTATCACATGGGGGGGTGGGGCTAATATTACTATTTTTTTTCCATTTTGTTTAACTTCTTATCCTTGAAGTATTTTATAAAAAATAATAATCCCTTAGTGCTTTTAAAAATGTGTCTTGCCTCCAACATAAATTTCCTTTGTGTGTAAATACAATGGTGTGGTCCAAACATTCTTCTCAATTTTGTCTCCCTATGTGCCTTTTCAATTTCTTTGACCAAGTCATCTGGAATTGTAAATAAGGTCCAAGTCTGGTGATTCTATTATTACTGATTATTAAAATATGTAATTTTAGAAAAAATGTATCATTTTATAAATTTATAACTAAAGGGTAATACGTTTTCATCTATTTGTTGATCCTCTGCCAGTTTGATCTGTTTGATTCAGGCAGTGATATGGTTTAGTTGGGTCTCATGATAAGCTTTCTGTAGACTTGTTTTTGCTTCCACTGCTTTTCACTGTTTTGTTCATAATTTCAGCCATCGTCAACCTCAGTATTTTGAAATTAACTTATATTTTAAGAAGGTGTTACCTTTTATCGATGTGTCTTTTCTTGACAAGAGGGTCACACACTTACCAGCTGAGGAAGTTTCTGGGTTCTCTTGGGCCCTATGTCATGACAAGTGCTTTATATCAGCTAAACTTTTGCAGAAAATTTTTGATAATTAGGGTCAACATCATTGCCTTTACCATTTTCCATTTTCTGAATTGATACTTGTTTGTGTAGGTCAGATCAACGTTGTTGCGTTGTTGAAAGATCTTTTTATTTCACCTTTTAAATGTTGGTTTTAAATTTAGCCCTAAGCAGCTAATGATCTGACTGCATCCAGATAACTGGCTGATATGACTCCCTTATGATTAACTTCCTATCAATCTGGTCTCTCTCTCCCCCTCTCCCCACCCCTTTCTCCCCACCCCCGTCTCTCTCTCTCTCTCTGTCTCTCTGTCTCTGTCTCTCTGTCTGTCTCTGTCTCTCTGTCTCCCCTCTGTGTGTGTGTGTGTGTGTGTGTGTGTGTGTGTGGTGATAATGGTGATGGTGATGTGATGGTGATGATAATGATGATGGGGGTATTTATTGCTTACTCTTCCTGGTATGTTCTCTGGAAGAAAGAGTCGATGATACAGAGGTATAAGGCTTTTGAGTAACCTATAAGCCTTAGGCCTCTGGTTTCTAAGCCTCAGCCATATTTTCCAACATACTTTTTGCTATTCTTCCTTGTGGCCACCTTCACATTTAAGTCATTGAGATCTTCAGAATGTGGTAATTTAGTGTGGATTGCCTTGTTAAATTATTCTTCCTGGTCATCCTCCATAATAAATTTTGCCACATAAACTTAAATTGTCTTCACAGGAATCTTTTTGCTTATGCTTGTCACTAGCAAAGCAAGATGGCAAGATGGTAGGATTTTTTTGTGATTGGGCCAAAACCAGCTCTACCAAATCCTTTGTTGGTGACTCCAAGCAGAATTTGGCCATCCTTCAGTTTAGCTGCTGTTTTCTTTTGCCTTCTGCTTTTACCATAAGAATGTCAGATGCATTGATATAGGTTACTTCTTCTAAGAGCGTGTCACTTCACTAGTCATTGGATAAAGATCTTATCAGTCTTTAATCTACAGTTAAATTAATGTTTAGAGACAGTCTAAAAATTGCAGGACTCTTTGCCCCTTACTATGCTATTCTACCACTGTTACTATGGAAACAGAGTGGTACTTCCTGATTCTAAGAACCTTTGAAAAAAAATCTTTTTGTTTCATAGGTTGCCATGGCCAAAGAATTAATCATTTAGTGGCCAGCCTACTTATGATGGATCTCTGTATTTAGCTAGGTTAGTCCTTGGATGTACTCTATTGCTAGGACCGGACTCACAGCCTTTCCAGCGTGATACAATCTGCCAGAACTTACCCTTTAAATGAATAGCCTTTGAGAAACTAGTCACATCCATGCCAAAGTGAATCCTGGGGTAAGACTTTGTCTCATCTAACAACTAGCAACAGAAAGAGATGTGGAAAAGTTTTTCCTCTTCACTGTTTTGTTCTGCAGTCCAGGTGACTATAATTGATCCCTACAGGGGTCCTCCTAGTTGTTAGCACTTGCTTCCACTGCCTAAAATTATTTCCAATTTATTTTGTATACATTTTGCATTTTGTGTACATATCTCCACCCATCCCCCAAGTAGTTCTAAGTACCTTGAGATGAAGGACCTTTTTTATTTTGCCTGGAATGTGGTAGGCTCTTAAATGCTATTTGAGTTGAATTGAATTGAAAGAGAGCAACTGTCTCTGAAGCCAAAGGATCAGAGTTCAAATCCCATATCTGGTGCTTACTACTCAAATGGTCTTGGTTGAATCCATTATCCTCCTTGGGTCTCAGTTTTCTAGTCTGAAAATGAGGGTATTGGATGCTCTGATACCTCTTCTAGCTATAAATCTGTGATCCTAAGAACTGATTTGAATTGAATCCTTTTTTGATATGGCTGTGACTAAAATATCATCACAATGGAGTATCACTAAGTGGGATTAAAACACTAGACTTTTGAAGCAGTGAAGAATTTTGGATCACTGAAAGCACCATGCTGTTTCCTAAATGAAATCTGACCTAATGTCCTCCTCTAATTCAGTGCTGGGACCTGTCACTGTCTGTCTGTTAAGTTTCCTCAAGGAATACTTAGTGATGGACTCAGGCTCAGCTACGTTTCAGTCTGAGCAATGTTCATTTTTCATTCACTTTGATTTTATGGTCAATACTTAAAAAGTAATCTCAAGTCGTTATGGAATTTACTGAGGAGGCTTTGGAGTGATCGGGGCTGAATCAGTAAGCAAGTAATTAGTTAAGTGTTTACTGTGTGCCAGGTACTATGCTAAGTGCTAGAGATACAAAGAAAAAACAAAAGTCTCTGCTCTCAAGGAACTTGCATTATAATTAGGAAGACAACATGCACATAGATAGGTAAATGTAAGATCCAGAGTAGATAAAAAGTAACCTAAGGCAGGATGATACTAGTCCTGAGGGATTAGGAAAGACTTCTTACAGATGGTGGTGCTTGAGCATAGGATTCCAAGAGGTGGAGTGGAGGGTGGAGACTGACAGCCAGAACAAAAATAGGGAAATAGTGTGTCATTTGTGAAAAATAGAAAATAAACCAATTTGGCCAGACTGCAGAGCAGGTGAAGGGCAGTGATGTGTAAGGAGACTGGAAAGAGAGAAAGGCACCAGGTTATAAGAGTTTTAATGCCAAGCAGTTGACGTTACATTCGATTCTGGAGGTAACAAGAGGCCACTGGAGTTTATTTAGTGTTAATTTATTGTGAGCTTTTTGTGACTTCCTCAGGCCAATGCTTTAGGAAAATTAGTTTAGCTACTAAATAGAAGTTGGATTAAGAGTGGAGAGAGAATTGAAGCTGAAAAGATTAATTAGGAGATAATTGCAAATGCTCTAGGTGAGAGGTGATAAGAGACTGTAATTACTATAATGTCATCTGCAAATGGTATCATTTGGAAAAACTTAACATCTATAGGAGAACAACTAGGTAGTAAAGTAAATAGATCACCGAGTCTGAAGTCAGGAAGACCTGAGTTCAAATGTGGCCTCAGACATTTATTAGCTGTGACCCTGGGCAAGTCACTTAACCCTGTTTACTTCAGTTTCCTCATCTGTCAAATGAAGTGGAGAAGGAAATGGCAAACCACTCCAGTATTTCTTCGGAGAAAATCCCAAATGGGGTCATGAAGAGTCAGGTGAGACTGAAAAAAACCAAACAACAACCATTTATAGGAAATCCTTATTTCATTTGTACTTTATATGAGATAAGTCTCTATGATAACTAGCAAAATTCCATAGGTGAACATATATCTTTTGCCTTCATATCTATACTCAGCAAGTTGCTGAACGAAGTTATCTTCATGATTATTCTCACCATAAAATCATATAATTTTAACATGTGAACAGAAGACACTTTGAGGAGAGGCTTTTTGAATTTCATTCTATCTCCTAAGTCAGCTAATTTTTTCTCAAATGAAAGAAACATTGTGAATTATGTTTTCTACCCTTAAGTCAATTTGTGTGATTAAAAATATGTAATCTGCCATGAAAAATTAAATGCAAAAACTTGCCCCTTCCCTTCTCATGTTTTCACCAGGGATGCCCTTGATATAGGTAATAATTATCATAAAATTCCCCTTCCTCCCTCTTTTCAGAGGTGGGAGGATTGAGTGAGGAAAATCAAATATATTGTCAGATTTAGTTTATATGCTAGTTTTGTTGAACTGCCTTTTTTTCCTTTTACTCTTTCTTACAAAGGATGGATTATTGAGAGAGGGAGAGAAGAGGGATGCATTCAGAAATGTAAATGTAAGAAATACTAATAAAAATAAAAATTAAGAAAATTTCCAGCTTCATCTTGCTCTTTGCCACTCCCTTATATGGTACAGTAAGGTAGGGAAACCTCCCAAAATGTGATAGTTCTACTGTTGTCACTGACAGAGCAATGAAACACTCTAGATGTGCCAGTGGATCTGTTTCCATTTCCATTCTGTTGTTTGTCTAGTTCTGTCTACACCTGTTCTGGAGATGATCTGCCTGGTTGGCTAGATTTCTTATCAGGTGTTCTGTAGATTTGTTTTCTCCTCAGCAGCTTTTCCCTGTTTTGTGAGGCAATGCTGCTTATAAATTCCTGCCATCCTCCAGTATAATGTTTTGCAAGAGAATTTATAATCCAGCCTTGCCTTTTGTAGCCATTCTCTCTCTGACGTGTATCTCACAGGTGCTGGCTGAAGTGGTCTCCAGGCCCTTTGGGGCTCCTTATTATGATTGTGTTGCATCAATATAAAACTTTTAAAAATGGTGCTAGTCAATTTTAAAACTATTTTGTCCACTTTTGTTTTGGGGTGGGGTTTTTTATTTGTTTTTTTTAAACTTAATTGCTTGTGTAAACAAGCTGTGTGGAACTTGCATCATTTTCCAACAGTGTCTTCTCATTTTAGCCTTTCTTCTAACTAGTGTTTACTTTGACCTTTGTTCTAACGTTTCAGGCTGACTGCCCACAGGCAGCTGATTCTGAAAGGATTCCAACCTTTGTAACTAAGTCATTTCCTCTGTCAAGATAAGAGTTTTTATTTTTAATGGTTTGGCCATTGTTTCCCATATTCAGTGCCTTACAACGTTCTTCTTCAAGGAAGTACTCATGAGCCAAACACTTGAAGCTTTTTAGTCTTTTTCATTTCTTAATCTTGAAGTCTGCTTCCCAACATCATTTTCATCCTGCTCCTTTATATCTTTTGAGTATCAAGATATCTATTGACAGTGTAGAGGGTCTTGTCAAATTGTTTGCTTTAGATGATCTTGTCAGGTTCTTCATTAAAGATCTTTCTTCTCCATTCCTTCCAATAGATGTTGGTATGTAAACTGCAACTATCTTGAGTTAGCATGTTGCCTTATATCTTCTCTCAAGCACACTTACATTAGAGATTGCAGGATGCTAGCTGGAAAAAAATGGAGGAAATGAGGGAAAGCATTGCGTTTTGGAGGGGAGGTGGCCTGCTGAGTCTCTATTTATTTGAGAAAGCCAGTGAGTGGCTTACAGGTTCCTCTACACCTAGCATTTCTTGACAGTAGATCATCCAGCAGCCCAACAATAGAGAGACCACAGTCTATACCTTCAGACTCCTTTTTAACCCAGGAATGCTATAATGTCTAAATCAAGTTGCGCTTCGCAGGCTGGCCTTGCCAGTAAACATAAGTGATTCATGACTCCTTTACTCCCACCCTCCCTATCTCTCAGTTGTTTGCTGGCTAAAACTTCTCTAACAAGAAAGAAAACTTTCACCCTACAACTGTAGATAAAATGTATAAAATTCATATGCCTGGCTGAAGCAATGCATTGACTAAAATCAACTCATCAGCAAGCATTTATTAAATGTCTACCATATACCTATGGTAGGTACTGGGAATATAAATACAAAAAAAAAATTAAAAAATACCAACTTCTCAAGGGGCTAATGCTGGAAACAAGGATATATTTAAGAATATACAGAATCCATATAAAGCCATTAAATACAAGATAGTTTGGGAGAGAACGCTCAAGTAGTCAGGGGATAAGGAACGGTTTCATGTGGAAGATTACACTTAGGAGTCCCCTCTGAGAAGAGAGGGATTCTGTGAGGTAAAGGTTAGGAGGGAGGACATCATAGGCATGGAGAATGACAGATGCAGAGACAGAACAACAGAGATGGAGTGCCATCCATGAGAAAAGGAGAGAGGGCCAATTTGACTGGGCAGTAGAGAACTTGAAAGGGAATAATGCATTACAAAAATGAAAAGATAAGTTGTGTCTAGGTTGTGAAGGGCTTTATATAAATATAAACAAATATAAACGATTTCATATTTTATCCTACAGGATATAGAGAGCCATTGAAGTTTATTGAGCATGGGAGTAGCACAGTAATGTTTGTGCATTTAAAAAAATAGTTTGGCAGCAGCATGTGGGACAGACTGGAGTGTGGAGTCTTTTATCAGGGAGCCATTTGGGAAGCCATTAAAATAATCTAGGTGAGATGACCTGAATTAACACAGTAGCTGTGTGAACAGAAACAAAGAATCAGATGTAACAATCAGTATTCTTGCTATATATAACTGAAAATAGAAGACATGAAATTGCAGCTAAATGGTCCATAATTTTTCATCAAATAAAGGAATTGGCAGGGTTGACTTTACCATGCAACAGGAAGCATAATTTCATGGGACTTTTGATCATCTCCTAGTGAAGTACTCATGATAATTATTTTTATGGTGGCCTTTTTACAAAAACTTATGTACCAATTTCTGTTGCAAAGGATGAAGAGGTAGAGAAGTTCCATTAAGAATTCAGTTAGTAAGGAATTAAAACCCTCTAAATTAAATAAAAATATACCTTAATATACTTTGTGGCTTCATTAAAAAAGTGGGTATAAGTGAATATGATGAAAAATGTGGTTTAGAATGTGGGGCAGCTAGGTGGCGCAGTCAGTAGGGCACCGGCCCTGGAGTCAGGAGGACTTGAGTTCAAATCTGGCCTGACACATACTAGCTGTGTGACCTTGGGCAAGTCACTTAACCCCAATTGCCCTGCCTCCCCCCCAAAAAAAGCAAAAAAAAAAAGAAGTAAGGAATGAGAGTGGCCTAAGACATTGTTGTTTGTCCTTCTTGTTCAAAAAGGACCAAAATGACATCATGATGACAGGGTCAGTGGATGGTGTGTCTGGCTGTGGCTTATCATGCCAATAGGATCTTGGAAAACTCTACCACAGGTCAGGCACAAATACTCGATATGACCATTTGAAAGGGAGATGTCTCTAAAATCATACATCTCACATTTTTTTTCTGTTACCTCAGTTCTGCTTTGTTCCTAGAGCATAGCACTTTCTTTGATGCAGGCACACCATGCTGTACAATCCCTGCCAGTGTCTCCCAGGTCTCACAATCCATCCCAGAGTTCTTCAGAGAGACCCTGAGACCTTCTTCTGACCCCATGTGAGTACTCACCTTGTGTGAGTTCTCTGTAAATAGTCCTTTAGGCAAGTGTACATTTGACATTCAAACAGTAGAGTTTGAATGCTTGGCAGTTCAGCTCAAGAAAGGACCTTAGAGGCCAGTACCTTATCTTGCCAGGTGATCTTCAGAATCTTCCTAAGACTCCACAGAAGAATCTTGTCTATATATCATGTGAATACTTTCTTTAAGAAAAGAATAAAAAGGTACTGGACATGTTGAATACCCAATAATATTTTTTAAAAATGAAATCGATTAGTAGAAAATAACCCATTCTGATGGAGTCATTCCTGAACCGGTTGTGTAAAGACAAATTCCTATCTTTTTAGAGCAGAGATCAAAATTAATACAAAGCTAGAAGAATAAAATTTAGAAAGGTTACATTGTGTAATTAAAACAACTCAAACTTAACTATTTAAACAAGTTATTGACTCCAAAAAAAAAAAAACCAGGAAATGGACAGAACAAAAGGGCATTGACAGCAACTATAATAATTTCATTAAAAAATTTAACCATTATAAATCAGTTCTTATAATAAAAAGACCAAAAGAGCCTTAAAATTTCTGTAATCAGAAATACTTGACTTACTTGCCAAGTACCAGAAACATGGCACCTAATGTTAACATTGCTGTAGAACAATGACATCAAACTCCAATAGAAAAGGGAGGGGGGGATACTACCCTCTACATAGGGATCTCTGTGGGCTGTATATTGACTTAGTTTTAAAATGTAATGTTATCTGTGTTTTATTGTATTTTTATTTATTTTGTTAAATATTTCCCAATTAAACTTTCATCTGGTCCAGGCTGCATTGGGTAGTGTTGCTGCATGTTTGACACCTCTAGTGTAGAATATAACCTTTCTTGTGATGTTTTACCAAGAAAAAATGGTAGAAAGTCATGAAAAATATCATCTTATAAAATAGTGACTAGCAGTGGAGTGGGGGAAATCCACTTAAAAGAATGCTTGGCAAGTGAAACAACTAAGCAGTGTCATCCTAAGGACATTTAACGATGAAGCTAGAAGTTGGACAAATGATGGAACAGGATCTGCAAAGGTTTTAGTAATAATAATAATAATAGTATTTATATAATACTTTAAAGTTTGCAGAGTGCTTTACAAATATTACTTAATTTGATCCTCACAACAACCTTGGAGGTAGATGCTATTATTATCTCCATCTTACAGATGAGGAAACTTAGGTAGACAGAGGACAAGGGACTTGCCCAAAGTCATGCAGCCAGTAAGCATCTGAGACTACTTTTGAATTCAGGTTTTCCTGACTCTAAGTCCTGCACTCTATCCACTGTGTCGCCAAGCTGCCTAAAACAACAATAATATTAATGGCAATGACAACAACAATAACCTCTTCAACATCAAGCACGGTAGAGCCACTATTTGGATTCCACACACCTTGCTCAAGAGATGCTTCACAGGGAAGTGTAAATGATACTGAGGGCAAAAATACGGGAAAAGCAGCTACCTTAGACAACGTCTACACAAGGGAGGTCTGTTCTGAAGACGAAGTAGTGGGAAAAAATTCTTGACCTTGCTGTTGCCAAAAATAAAGGAGGTGGTGGTATGGCAACCAAGTAGAATTTCACTATCCATTTGCCTGATTCCCTATTCATATGAAAATTTTATCAGAATAATCTATACTTGTATAAAGGGCATCTTAATACACATAGAAGAAGGAAACAGGCCATCTTTCACAAGCAGTATTCTATGGTAAACTATATCTCTACACACTGGACTGAAAGATGTAGAGATTACAAGATCACACTGCATAAAAGTGAATATTGTTTGTTGACTATAAAAAAGGATTTGATTCAGTAGAGCAAAATATTGCTTTAAAGGTTCTCCTTCAGTAAGGTGTCACCCATGCATATGCCAAAATTATATTGCTTCTTAGAAGATAAGAGAAAAAAGAACCTCGTTTAACAGCACTGATCATTAATATTAAGGGAGGCATAAAACAGGGAGATGTATTCTCACCAAAAGTATTTGCCACTTTCAAAAAGGAGATCTAGTACAGAGACTAAAACAAAGAAGCGTTCCCCACCATCATCCCTATATATGGCTCACCACATATGGCCTATAGATCCTTCTGTCTGCATCAAATGAGATATTTGTTAAAAGCACTTAGCACTGTTCCTGATCTGTCCTAGGTGCTATGTAAATGCTTAGTCTCTTCCCCCTTCACTTTGCTGTTTATAGATATCATTGTAGTCGTTGCACCAAACTCTAGAGTCCTGCAGAATCTCCTAACTGACATCTATGATTACACCATTTGAAGTTTGGCTTAACTACCCACATAGGAAAAACCATGTGGATGAAGAAAACTTATTTTGTAAAGTATTATATTCCATTATCTGGACAACTTACACACCTTTTTCTCAAATTACATGTCTTGGACAGCCACTGCAAATGAATAGTAAGTTTGGCTCAGAATTGAAGGAGGAGAAGGCAATCTAGGTGCCATTTAGAAAATGAAGTTTTTTTTTTTTCAAATGTCCCCAAGCTCTCCCTGAGGAAAAAAGAAATCCTTGTGTTTCTAATACCAGCTTTCTTTTGGTGATGTCATTTGGGACATTTACAGTCTGAAGAAGTGAAGCTGAGGATCATCCAGAGGACAAATAAAAGAGTCCTGGTGAGGGTGATCAGACTACAACACATTATAAGCAAACGATTAAGTACATAAGAGAGGTATGGCATAGAGGATCTCATCAAAGAAACATATGAGCTAAAACATAGCTAAAGTAAGGGATAAACACTGCTTAGCCCATGTGCTCCATTGGCAACCTCGCAATGTCGGGAGAAAGGGCCAAGTATCCCTAGCAGGTTGTCTGTACTCCCTGTGATAAACTTACAGAAGAATGTGGAAGAGAGTTAGGCAGACATGGATGGGTTGCACTCGTCATCATTGAAGGGATCAATCATGGCTGTTAGCTCAAAGATACATTGCCATATTGACATATTCTTGATTTCATCTCCATAGTTCATTTTTTTCCCATTTACTTTCTAAATATCAGCTTTTGATTGTCACTCTGTTGCTGATTTCCTTGATGCCAATGTCTACCCTCTCCTTGCATCAGGTCATAGTCATTGATCATGAATCTTCACAGCATCATAGAATCATAGGATGATGCAAATAATAGGCCTTTGAGATCAATTCATACTTGTTAGAGAAAATAGGAGGTGGCTTGGTCAGAAAGGTTTTCTCCTCATTCTTTGGGATCATCCTACAATCTGAAGCTACATATAAATTTTGTTCATGTAGCAGATTCTGTATTTCAGGGCTTTGAAGATCAATAAGCACTAGGGATATTTACATATGTTAATGTAGTCTTTATAATTGTAGTGTCCCTACCTCATTGGTTCATGGTAAGGATTCTTGAAATAACCAAGAGAGGTTATAAGTATTGAGGAGAAAAAACTGTTAATGAGCTAAGCAGAAAACCAACCTAACATATTTTATTCTGTCATTTTAAACAGTCCATGTTTTAGAATGATAGTGAGGTTACTACTATCATTAATAATCATACTAATAGCTAGCATTTATATTATACTTTAAAGTTTGAAAACTGCTTTACATATATTATCTTGTTTGATCCTTATAAATCCAGTATGTAAAAACTATGCATCAGGTGATAATGCACATGACAGAGCAGGGAAGAGGTGTGAAGGAACATTGTTGAGTGCAGTTATTGTGATAAGGGAAGGGGCCTGGATGACAAAATCCTGAGAAATGTCAGTGAAATGAGCTGTGGAGGGGGAAGGTGGGCAAGTGTAGTAGATAAGATGAGAGAGTAGACTGTGGAAGACTTCAAGGAACAAATACTTGCCTCCCTAACACCATGAAAAAAGCAAAAACCTACCTTCTGTAGGAAAGAGTTTGTAATGGTTAAAAGTGGTCCATATAGTGAAAAATAGAATGTCATGGGAAATACAACTTTAAAAAAAGAAAAGAAAGAATGGGAAAAAAAATTCCCTATTAAGGCAAAAATCCATTAAGCTAGTATCCTGATAGTGAAGAATGGACTGTCATATCAAGAAAATTTAGGAGAGAGAAAAAGAGGCAGGGAATTGGGGGGAACTTCCCTGAGCTGAGATGGAAGGAAGACAGGGATTCTGAGAGGTGGAAATTAGGAGAGATTGTATTCCAGGTACATGGCCCTAGATAGCCTGTGCAAAGAGGTAAGAGATAGAGTGTTGAGTTGGAGAACAACTAACTTGCCAGTACACTTTGTCTGGATCATAAAATTTTTGAATAGGAATAATGTGAAGTAAGTCTGGAAAGGTAGGCAAGAGCCATATTGTCAAAGGCCTTAAATGCCACTTTATAGAGTTTGTATTTTATCCTGTAGGCAATTGCTGAAGGTTATTGTGGGGCAGCTAGGAGGCACAATGGACAGAGTTCTGGGCCTGATGTCAGGAAAGCTCATCTTCCTGAGTTCAAATCTGGCCTCAAAAACTTACTAGCTATGTGACCCTAGGCATGTCTCTTAACTGTATTTGCCCCAGTTTCCTCATCTGTAAAATGAGCTCAAGAAGGAAATGGCAAACTACTCCAATATTTCTGTCAAGAAAACCCCCAAAAGGATCACAAAGAGTGAAACACGCCTGAAAACCACTGAATATTTTGTTGAATTCAGTATGAATACCTGATACTGCATTCATACTGCAAATGAATATATGGCATAGGAATACCACATGAAAGAGATATACTGTCTATACGTTCTGTGTGTGTTATTTTTTCCTTTGAAACATAAACCAACAAGATCCATCATCCAACTCTTACGTAGTCCAATGGCTTTTGGGAAACATCCTGAAATGTTGAGAAAACAGTAATTTTCCTAGTCCTTGTCCTCTTTCCCCACTTCAGTTTTTTCAGATGTTCAAGCAGTAGATAAAAATAAAAAGCAAATGTAAATGCAGATCAAAGGTTTTCCAACAGAGTCTAGTTTTGTCTCTACCACTTTGTAGTTCTGCCTATTTATAGTATTAACTGTATTCAAGTTCCATAAACAGAATCTTTTGAACTCAAAACAAAACAGAAATTAGTACTAGCTAGTTAGGTTCCAGAATAGCAAGAAAACTTATTGCTTCCAAAACTGTTTCTTAGTAGCTAATTCTGCCTACCAGTGAGCTATTGCAATGTGGTCTGATTTCGGCAGGAGTCCAGAATCCTCACTAGAAGGCAGAATTTGCCCTGTGTGATTAGACAAGCTATTCAGCAACCTCTTGTAGGCAGGAAGCTAGAAATAACAGATCGAAAAAAACAGATGTATAAAGCCCAAGTTGAGCCAACAAATGGAAGAATTTCTGGGCTTTCTCTTTGGCTGTCCCCCATGCCTGGAATGCTTTCCTTCTTTCACTGCAACAACTGACCTCTCCCTGGTTTTCTTTAAGTCCCACCTAAAATTCTACCTCTTATAGAAAGTCTTTCCCAGCCCCTCTTAATTCTAGTGCCTTCCCTCTATTAATTATTTCCTATTTATCTTGTATATAGCTTCCTTTTTGTATATTTGTTTGCCTGTTGACTCCCCTATTAGATTGTAAGTTCCTTGAAGGCAGGGACTATCTTTTGTCTCTTTTTTATCCTTAGCCCTTAGCACAGTGCACTTAATAGACACTTAATAAGTGTTTATTGAATGAAAGATACTGGAATGAGCAGGAACATTAACCTCAATTTGGACAATAATCTATTTCTGTTCAAAATTAAAACCACTATGTTTAAAGGGAATAATCTTAATCAGAGAATATAAAGAGAGCATAATTCTTTTGGGGAAGTACTCTATTGGGAAAGAAAATTAATTTTTTCCCTAACAAAAATGTTTTAAAGGGGCTAAGTGTGTCTGAGACCATTTTTATGTTTGCTTTATCTATCCAAAGTGCCTGATTGTTCATCTCTTATGCAAACTGTTTATTTTTAAGATCTACCCAGCAATAAGTTAATGTTGCTGTTCATTTTGGAAAATGTTATTGCATCTTTATTTAAATAAGCAGAATTTGAGTCTGTTGATGTTATATTTAGCACTACTTTAAGACTTGTAGGAACTCCCACAATTATAGGAAAAAGAAGTTTTACAAATTTTAAAAACATATTTTATTCAATCTTCCTGAGAACCCAATGAATTAGGTGCATTATCCCCATTTTTTTCAGATGAAGAAATAAGGCAGAAAAAAAAGTTACTTAAATGACTGCCCCAGGGCTATGTGTTAATAAGTTTCTGAGAAGGTCTTCTGACTCGAAATCCAACATTCTATACACTATGTCTCTAAGATAGACATCCTTTCCTTTGTGGAAATATGTAGCTTATTATACTATTTACTGATAATGAATGATATCTATAGAAATATTATAGTGTAAAAATTGGAAGAAAAGAATTAGTATGGTGCACGATATATCAGTCAATAAGCAAACATGAAGGAAAAAAACCACTTAAATGGACAGAGGGCCTAGATCTCATACCAAATCAGAGTCTTTGAAGGATATTTAGTCAGGAGGCATGACATCTGTCTTGTGGTCCTTCTTAGGTCCCCTTTCTGGAAGGAGCATTTTGTTTGTTTTGTCCCAGGAGGGAAGAAATAGGAGCAGTGGCTGGAAATTGCAGAGATTAATTTAGACTTCACATAAGGAAACACTTATAGAAATAAGAGCTATCCCAAAGTAGAATGGACTGCTTCAGGAGCTAGATGGCTTTCCCTTATTAGAGGACTTCAGGCAAAAGCTGGATGACTCCTTATTGCTTACATTGAAGAGGGAATTCTTTTTCAGTTGTAGATTGAACTAATTGGACAATCCTTTTTAAGTGGAATTCTGTGATTCCTAAGCCCCTTCAGATTCTAAATTTTGTAATTCTGAAATAAAAGGTATATATATACTAAATTTTTTCAAAAAGATATTCTGTCAAGGTTGGTTATAAAGTTGCAGTGCCAGTGTACCCACTTTCAGAAAACATATTACTTATTTTAAATTTACTTAATTCTTAATCTAGTTAATTATTCACATTATGAAAGGATTATTTGTTTTCCAAAAGGTTTTGTGGCATGATTTCTTTAAAGAGGAGGTCCATCTATATATTTAAGTATTTTATAAATCATTAACTATTTTTGGAAAACCTTGGGAACTTAAAACCAAAGTCTTAGAAATTATTATAATTAAATGAAGAAAAATATGAAGTTATAATAAAAACTATTAGAGAATGTTAAATTTATTAAAACTTGATTTATACACAAATTTTTTAGGAAAAAAATTTATAACATGAAATGAGGTGCACCTGTGTACCACTTGAGTAGATTCATTTAGGTCTAGATTCCTTTAGAAAGGCTCCTCCTACATTGAGAAGGAAGATAGTAATGCAGCTGCAACTTGTGAGAGTTGTGTTGTTAGATCAAAAACAGGACCAGGGTAGAGGAAAATTACTTTGTTGTTTTGGACTATTACCATTATAAAAAAAAGTACAAGTCTGGGAGTGGGAATGAGGGTGGGGCTAGTGGAAAGGTGGTTAAGATATGCTTTGCTTGATTATGCACCACAATGAGACATTATGTAAACCTGTTTAATTCTGTGAATAAATCTAAAAGTGACCAATGGGGTGAGTAGGTAGAAGAAAATTGGATGCTGTAGTCTTCTTAGTTGTTTTTATCTGCTAAATAAAAGGATTAGATTGTCTGTGAGAGCCAAATAAAGCAAATAAATGTCAACAACCATGAGCAACAACCATGGATTAGTTTCAATTAAGGGTGACTTTGATGAGGGTTCAACTTACCCAGGGTCAGGGAGATGGATTAAATGACTTATAGAAGCTTTTCCAGACCTATAATTCAATAGCACTGTTTTATACCAAAAAAATTAATCTCAGAATCTGATTGTTTTGATTTATGCCATGCCATCAGTAACTGCTTAAATGTTTAATGATGTATAGCCCATGTGTCTTTTATTGCTAGCTGTACTTGATAAAGGGTTATACTTGGGAGTCTGGAAGTCCTAAGTTATGACTTCAGACAATATGACTTCAGACACTTAATAGATATGTGATCCTGGGCAAGTTACTTGACTTCTTACTACCTCTGTTTTCTTATCTGTAAAATGGGAACAGTAGTAACCCCTACTTCACAGGGTTGTTGTGAGGCCCAAATGAGATAAGTTATGTAAAGTGCTTTGCTAACCTTAAAGTAGTATATACATGCTAGCTACTTTTATTATTTTGAAAAACGGATATGATTGATAATAGCAAGGAGTGACCAGAAGATTTTTTAAATGAATGTTTGAAAAATTTCCCCATGTTAAAGCCCCTGAGTCTTTCAATATAAACAATTACATAACTGTGACTTGACAAAAATGCAGAATTTATTTAATGATGCAGTTATCGTTTTAAGCATAGACTGTGCAAAGGCAGGGAGGTGGGAGAAGGAAAGTTAAATGTGGGAAATATCAAGTAAGCCATTTTACTTGGAAAATGCAGTGTGGAGAGGAAGTAATTTGGAACCAGTCTAAAACAATTTGTTGGAGCCAGATTGTGAAAGGCATTGAATGCCAAACAGAAAAGTTTGTACTTTATTTTATCATAAGGGTAATGGGGAGCCAGCCACTGATGCATGTTGAGCAGAGGAGTGACACGGTCAGACTTGTATTTTACAAAAGTCCTTTTGGTGTTTGTGTGATAGATTACAGAAAGGAGAGACTAGAAGTTAAGAGACTAATTACAAGACAGTTACAGTAATCCAAGGAAGAAATGATGAGAGGGTCTAGACACCAGGTGGTAGCAGGCACATGAATGGGGAAAAGGATTTGGATCAAAGAGATGATGAGGAAGTACAGTGGACAAATGGACTTATGCTTCTACAAGAAGTCTTTCTTGGTACCCTTCAATGCGGTTGCCTTCTTTATGTCGATTATCTCCAGTCTATCCTGTATGTCTCATTTGTAGATGGTTGTTTGCATGTTGCCACTTTCATTAGACAGTGAGAAAGTGGGGACCGTCTTTTGCATTTCTTTGTATCCCCAGAGCTTAGCACAGGACCTGAAACACAGTAGGCACTTGATAAATGTTTCTTATTTAACTTAATAAATGAAAAAGCATTTATTAAATGCTTATTAGGTGCCAATCATTGTACTAAGTGCTGGGGATAAAAATACAAAAGCAAACTTAGTTTATGTACTTTATGGAGCACAGATTCTAAGAGGGGAAGGCAACATATAGAGATGTCTTGGCAATCAATTAGATAATGGAGTACAGGGGAGAGGGAAGCATAAAGGTTTGGTTCAGCCTGGGTAACTTGAATGTGGTGATACTCTCTATAGAAATAGGGAAGTTAAGAGAAGATTGGGTTTAGGTTGAAATATGAGTTCCATTTTGGATATGACCCATTTGAAATTCCTAGGGAATATTCTGGTAGAGAGGTCCAACAGCCACTGGTGATACAGGGCTGGAGTTCAGGAATGAGATGAGGATTGGATATGGAAATTAGGAGCTGTATGCTTAGAGATGTTAGTTGAATCCACTGAAGATGATGAGGTCACCAAGGTATATGGAGATGTGGAGAGAGAGCAGGACAGTTCTATGGTACAACCTCACATGGGATATGGGTGATAATCTAGGAAAGGACAATTATGAGCAGTTAGACCAGAGGAAAACATCACCAAAACTTAGGACAGAGAGAGTTTCCAATAGTAAGATTTAGTTAGCAATGTCAGATGCTACAAAAAGAATAAGGACTGAAAAGGCCTTTGGACTGAGAAATTATGAGATTATAGGTGACCTTGGAGACAAGATTCTGTTAAGTAATAGGGCTAAAAGCCAAATTATAAAAGGTTGAAAATAAGTGGGAATTGGGTGGAACCAAGATGGCAGAGTAAAGGCAGGGACTCCTCTGAGCTGTCCCAAATTCCCCTCCAAACAACTTTAAAATAACTCCTCAAATAAAATTCTGGAGTGGCAGAACCAACAAAAAGTCAGGGTGAAACAATTTTCTAGCACAGAACAACTTAGGTTGTTAGGAAAGGTCTGCCTCAGTGGGGTGGTGGTCAGACTTGGAGCCCAGTACAGACTGCACAGCACAGGCCACTCTGGGGCACCAGCAGTAGACTTTGGAAGTGGTTCAGCAGCAGCAGCTTCCAGGGCTCTCAACCCATACACAGTAAGGGAATTGGACAACTTGTCAGAAGGAGATTACAGGGAACTCTTTGATGGCACTGGGTGTAGGACTCTGTTGCATTACCCATACACATTTCTAGGTTGCAGTCCCAGAGCTAAGGAGCACCAGCTCACTAGCACTTGTGGCCCCAGGGGTGAAGGGGCCCTGGTCACAGTTCCAGGGCACAAACCAAAGCACAGGCTAGGAGAGCAATGGCCACACCATTTCTTAGCTCATACCACCTTGTAAGAACTGAAAAACTATAGACCCCTAGAACTAGCTCTGAAAACAGCAACAAGAAAGGCCTGAAGCTTGGGACAGTACCCCCTCTACCTCAGGAGCAGAGTGCAGTTTTAACATGAAGTTAAAAGTCAAGAAATAGTCTGAAAAAATGAGCGAACAATGAAAGAAGAGCCTGACTATAGAACGTTGCTACGGTGAAAGGGAAGATTAACACACAAACTCAGAAGAAAATGAAGTCAAAACAGATACATGCACAGCTTCAAAGAAAAATGTGAATTGATCAGAGGCCCAAGACAAATTCCTGGAAGAGTTCAAAAAAGATTTTAAAAATCAAGTAAGTAGAGAAAAATTGGGAAATGAAATGAAAGTGATGCAAGATTATTATGAAAAGAGAGTTAATAGCTTGATAAAAGAGGCACAAAAAATATTGAAGAAAATAAAACTTAAAAATAGAATTGGTCAAATGGCAAAAGAGGTACATTTAAGAACTCCTCAAAAAGTAGAATTGGCAAAACAGAAAAAGAGGTACAAAAGTACACTGAAGAAAACAATTCCTTAAAAATTAGAATTGAGGAAGTGGAAGCTAATGATTTCATGAGACCTCAAGAAACAATGTAACAAGGTCAAAAAAATTGAAAAATAAAAAATGTGAAATATCTCATTGGAAAAACAGCTGACCAGGAAAACAGATTGAAGAGATATCATGAAAGCCATGATTAAAATAAAAAGAGCCTAGACATCATAGGTCAAGAAATTATCAAAGAAAACTTCCCTGATATCCTAGAATCAGAAGGCAAAATAGAAAATGAAAGAGTACATTGATTACCTCCTGAAAGTGATCCCAAAATGAAGACTCCCAGGAATATTATAACTGAATTCCAGAGCTCCCAGGTCAAGGAAAAAGTTTTGCAAGCAGTCATAAAGAAACAATTCAAACATCATGGAGTCATAGTCAGAATCACACAAGGTTTAGCACCTTCTACCTCTAAGTATTAGAGGGCCTGGAGTGTGATGTTCTGGAAAGCAAAAGAGCTAGGATTCCAATAAGAATCATCTACACAGCAAAACTGAGTATAATCCTTCAGTGAAAGGGGGAAAGGGATATTCAACAAAATAGAAGACTTTCAAGCATTCCTGACAAAAAGACCTGAATAGAAAATCTGACTTTCAAATACAAAACTCAAGAGAAGCATAGCAAAGGAAAACATGAAAGAGAACTCATAAGAGACTCAATGAGGTTAAACTGTTTACATTCTTACATGGAAAGATGATACTTGTAACTCCTAATAACTTTATCATTATTAGGACAGTTATAAGGAGTATACAGAGGCAGATGACGTATGTGTGGAGTGACTATAATGGAATTATTTAAAAAAAAAACAAAATAAAGGGGTGAACAAGAGGGATGCACTGGGTCAAGGGGGAAGGGAGAGGTAGAATGGGGTAAATTATTTCATGTAAAAGAGACACAAAAGGAAGAGATTTTATAGTGGAGAGAGATTGGGGTTGGCAAGTAACACCTGAACCTTACTCTTATCAGAATTGGCTCAAAGAGGGAATAATATGCACATTCAGTTGGGTATAGACATCTATCTTGCTCAACAGGGAGGTAGGAGGGGAGGGGACAAGATAAACAAGAGGGGGGTGATAGGAGGGAGGGTGGATTGGGGGAGGCAATGGTCAAAAGCAAAACAGACTTTTGGGGAAGGATACAGTAAAAGGAGAAAGAGAAAAAGATAAACAAGAGGGGAGGGGATAAAATGGAGGAAAATACACAGTAATTGTAACTGTGAATGTGAGTGAGATGAACTCACCCATAAAATGGAAGCAGTTAGCAGAGTGGACTAAAAACCAGAAGCTGACAATATGTTGTTTATAAGGAACACACTTGAAACAGAGAGCTACATATAGAGTAAAAATAAGGGGCTGGAGCAGAATCTATTATTAACCTGTTATTATCTAATGTAAAAAAAAAGTGGGGATAGCAATCATGATCCCAGAAAAAGCAAAAGCAAAAATAGATCTAATTAAAAGAAATGAGGGAAATTACATTTTGCTAAAAGGTACCATAGGCAATGAAGTAATATCAGTACAAAACATATATGCACCAAATGGTGTAACATCCAAATTCTCGAAGGAAAAGTTATATTGAGTTACAGGAAGAAGTAGACAATAAAACTATTTTAGTGAAGGATCTCAACTTTCTTCTTTCAGAACTAGATAAATTTAACCAAAAAATAAACAAGAAAGAAGTGAAGAATAGAACTTTATTAAAGTTAATGTGATAGATGTCTGGAGAAATTTGAATTGGAATAAATAGAAAGGAATATACATACCCCATTAGGGCATAAAAACCTTGCAACCAAACATAGAAATGCAGAACTATTAAATGCATTCTTTTTAGTTTACAATACAATAAAAATTATATTCAAAAATGGCTGTGGAAACACAGATTAAAATTGATTGGAAACTAATCAAACCCTAAAGGATCAGTAGGCAAGAGGATAAATCGTAGAAACAATCAATAATTTCATTTAAAGAGAATGACAACAATGAGACAATATGCCAAAATTTATGAGATACAGACAAAGCAATACTTAGGCGAAAATTTATAGCTCTAAAACTTACATCGATAAAATAGAGAAAGAGCAGATCACTTAATTGGGCATGCAACTTAAAACCTAGAAAAAGAACAAATTAAAAATTCCCAATTAAATACCAAATTGGAAATCCTGAAAATCAACGGAGGGATTAATAAAATTGAAAGAAAATCACTAAACTTATAAATAAAGCTAGGAGCTGGTTTTATGAAAAAAAAAACCCAGTAAAATAGATAAACTATTGGTTAATTTGATTTAACAAAAGAAAAAGGAAAACCAAATTGCCAGTATCAAAAATTTAAAGATTGAATTAACTACCGATGAAAAGGAAATTAATTATGAAGAGCTATTTTGCCCAATCATATGTCAATGAATCTGACAATCTAAGTGAAATAGATGAATATTTACAAAAATATAAATTGCCCAGATTAACAGAAGAGGAAATAGACTACTTAAATAACCCTGTCTTACAAAAATATATTGAATGAGCCAAAAATGAGTTCTCTAAGGAAAAATCCCCAGGACCAGAAAAACTCACAAGTGAATTTTGCCAAACATTTGAAAACAATTAATTCCCATACTACATAAATTAGTTAGGGAAAATAATACAAAGAAGGAGTCCTACGAAATTCTTTTACAACACAAATATGGTGCAAAAACCGAGAAAGAAAAGTATAGACCAATATTGGGTCTATACCAATGCATATTGGCACAAAAAATTGTTCATGTAACAGCCAGAAGGTCAGTGTCATTGGATCAAAGAGTGTGTGTTAGGGATTAAGGTATGAGAAGATTGGAAAAGTAAGAGGACTTTGAATGCCAAATAGTGGATTTTGTATTTGATCCTTGAGGTGATGGGGAGCCCCTTGAGTATATTGAGGAGGCAGGTGACATGGAGGGCCTGTTCTTTAGGAAAATCACTTTGGTGTTATCATGATTATGGTTGTTGTTGGTGGTGGTGGTGGTGTTTAAGGGAAGTTAAAATTTTAAATGACTTTTCAAAAGGTTGGGATCCCTGCTCTACTATGTAACCATTCTAGTATTAGGACATTCATTCAACTAGCCAGTTAAAAAGCATTTATTAACACAATACGAATGCAGGTGGAAGAACAGTCCCTGCCCACAAGCAATTAGACTGTGAGGGAAGACTGTACATAAAAGGAAGCTGAAGAGGGAAGGGTATTTATGGGTGACATAGTAGAGAAAGTCTAAAGTAAAGCCTGGAAAGGAATGAAGACATAACTGGCATGAGAGCCTCCCTTAAATGGAAGTTCAAAGAAGAACCATCTAATCAGTGAAAGAGGCCAAAGGGTACTTCCAATGTGTGAATTCTAGGGCTGGGGTGAACTTCCAAGATAAAGAGGTTCCTGGGGCATGGTGGAGGAAGTCCAGAGTATAGCCTAGAGAGGAATAACTGCTGAATTGGCATGTTGTAATATAAAAATTGGTTGTACAAACAGATTGAAGAAAAAACTTGGAGTGCTAGAGGGAGAACATGAAAATTGTCTTCATATTTTTAAAAGCTGCCCTCCATCATTTTGCTAGCAGTAGGAAAGTATTCTTTGGCAGTATTATTAGTTTTTCCAGTTACTTAAGAGTTTGGTTTCCTTTTTAGTAATCTTTTCATCTCCATTTCTGTAGTCATTGTGTATATTGTTTTCTTGGTCCTACTTATTTCATTTTGCATACCTTTCCATTTTTTTCTAAATTTATTGTATTCATAATTTCTTATGGTACAATAATATTCCATTATATTCATATAACCGTAGTCTGTTCTTTCATTGCCTATTCAGTGGGCAACCCCTTTGTTACTAGTTCTTTGCTACATGAAAAAGTGCTGAAATGAATATTTTGTTACATATTAGAAATTTGTTTCTGTATTGGACCTAGTTGAAATATATAACTAGTAAAAAGATCATTGTTTCAAGGGGTATGGATAGTTTAGTCCCTCTGACTAATTCTGAATTGTATCTAGCACCATTGGGCCATCGCAATTCCCCTTAGAATCACACAGTTTCATACCAGATTTCAGTGGCTTCAAGTACTCAGTAACTAAATCAGTGCTGTTTCCTTTTTTAATTAAAATTTAATTGGAGAATATCAGAGTAGTAAAAGACCTCACAGCTCATCTAATCCAAACATTACCTGGCCAAGAATCCCTTCAACAACACAATGACAAAGTTTCAGTCAGCCTTTGCTTTTCTAATGACAAGGAAGCACCTGCTTTCTTTCATGATAGAAGACTGACATAAGAAGCTCAGGAAGTTTTTCCTCACTTCAAACTGAAATTTGCCCATGAAACTTCTACTCATTGTTCTTCTATCTGCCTGTCTGTCTAAGCATAGCACATCTAAAGCCCTTTTTTTCATAGGACAGCCCTTCAGATTTTAAAGACAAACTGTCATTTCCATCCAAGTCTTCTCCCTCAGGTCATACATCCCCATTTTCTTCAGTGTAAGTCTTAATTCATACACTTACTAATTGTGTAACCCTGGGCCTCAGTTTCCTCATTTGTAAAACAGATAATAATAGCACCTATTTCTCAGAGTTATTGCAAGGATAAAATGAAATAACATCTGAAAAGCACTTTGCAAACCTTAAAGTTCTATATACTTGCTAGCTCTTGTTATTATTACTATTATTAGATCTACCCATCTGTTATCCCTTGCTTTCACGACATGGTTAGGCCACTTCCTTCTCTGAGGAAACATTTCCTGAATGATATCTTTTATAGTATCTGGGCATAGTGAATAGACAGTATCAGCCCTGGAGACTGGAAAACTCAGTTTCAAGACCTGCCTGTAACACATACTAGCTGTGTGATCTTAGGCAGGTCGCCTAATCTGTCAGTGTTCCAAAAAAGCCTTAAAACTAGAAGGTTTCTATACCAAGAGTTTCTCACATGAAGACAGGAACTGTCTTCTGCCTTTTTTTTAGTATCCCAAGTGCTTAATACAATGCTTGGCAAATAGTAGGCACCTAATAAATGTTAATTGACTGACTGATGAAATCACAGGGCTAGCCTGCCCTCCCCCCAGAGAAAGAGCATGTTTAAATATTCAGAAAAAAGATCAGGTTAAGGTTCTGAGACTGTGATGTGTCTCTGAAGGAGAAAAATGAATTGTGAGAGAGTTAATCACTCTCTAGTTGTAGAAATGGTGGAATAACTATGCTGACTTATTTCAGCAAAGCAGGCTGTTTGTTAATTGTATTCCAAATGGTAGTTAAGTTAATGTTTTGTTTTGCTTGGTACAATCTACTGGAATTCCTTCCCCTCTGTTTACATTTCTTTTTTTCCTTTGGCAGAATTTAATCCAGTAATATTTGCTGTGTCTGAGGTTCTGAGAAAATTATTTACTTTAAGTACCCAGGTGAAATGCACTGACTAGTAGTGAAGGGGGGATACAAACTTGGTCCACACCTTTTATATTGAAAAGAAAGAACCATGAACCAAAGCAAGAAGCAGAGTCCTGATAATCGATGTGGAAGGCTCTAGTCACACGTGCTTTTGTCATTTCATTCCATATTATTAGGAAGGGAATAATCTGATGGACCTGGCTGCCATTCTTTTCTAGTATTGTACCAGCCCTTTTTATTTTGCAGTCTGGCCAGTGCTGTGGCAATTTGGCCAGGCCATGGCATAAGCATTCATTCTCAGGGTAAATAGGGTAGATCCTAACTGGATAAGCTTTCTCTGCTCCCATCAAAAGCAAATTCATCTTAGTAGGTATTTGTCAAGCACCTTCTATGTGGCATTTCCTTGTACCAATGAGGGTACTAAAAGGGGGAAGATTTTTTTAAATTTGGTAAATAAGAATAGTAAACAACAGAACAGATGTAGCCTCCAAATTTTGTAGTAATATTATGAAAATATAACCACACCCTGTCAGAGGATTCCAAACCCCATTGTAATGTCTTGTGACTATCCACTAAGTCATGTCTGGATTTGTTTCTATTCAACCCATTTGTTTTTATGCCATTATTTCAGTTGAAGTCGAATTTTGCAGACTTATATAATTGTCTGGTCATTATTATGTGCTAAATTGCATAGTAAGGACTATAAGTGATGTAGTGGTCCTTAAAATGAAGAGATCAATATGGATCTAAAGTGAAGGACTGTTTAATGGTGACAGTCAAAATGAGACTCATGTTGGACCTTGAGTTCTGAGGAGGGTTAGAATCAGCAGAAAATGAAAAGGCATCCTAGGTGAGGACAGTGCAGCATGACAGAAGTGCAAACAAGCCTGGGTAGAAGACATTGAAAAGACTAGCTTGATGGGTTTGGAGGGATGGTGGAAAATAAGGTTGGACCAGGTAATGTGAGATGAGATTTTGAAAAGACTTGAATGACAGAATGAGAAAGTCTTATTTAATCCGATGGGCAAGAGAGAGTCATTTTAAATTCTCGAACAGGAAGCAAAATTACAGAAGAGATGTTTTTAGGATGATTATTATAATAATAGTGTTTGTACTTTCCACACAACGGTAACTTGATCAGCCCTCTATCTCCCTGTCTCCCTCCCTCCCTCCCTCCATCTCTCTCTCTCTCTCTCTCTCTCTCTCTCTCTCTCTCTCTCTCTCTCTCTCTCTCTCTCTCTCTTTCTCTCTTTCCCCACCCCCTCCTTCTCTCCCTCCCTCCCTATCTCTCTCTCTCTCTCTTTCTCTCTGATGTCCAACTATTATTTTCATTTTAGAGATGTAGAAACATAGTCTCTGAGAAATTAAATACCTTGTCAGTGGTTCATAAATTGCTTTGTGTACATTATCTTATTTGTTCCTTACAACAATCATGTGAGATAGTTGTAAGTCAAATTAAGTGAGGTATGCTAAGCTCTTGGAATACAAATAAAAGCAGAAAGAAAGACAATCCCTGCTCTCAGAGAGCTTACATTCTAATGGAAAAAGGCAACGCATAAAAGGAAACTGGAAAATGAGGGTGAGGGGCAGGGAAGGCACTTGGTCAGGTGTGGTAGAAAAAGTACAGAGTCAGAAATGGAGCTTGGAGAGGAATGAAAACATGGCTGAACTGGGATTTTTCCTTAAAATGGAGGCTTTAGGAGGACCTAAAGTCAGAGAAGGAAGGAAATAGAAAGATGAATGGTACTTCCAGGATGAGAAGTCCAGTGGGGGGGGGGTGTGACGGGGAGGAGTGAATTTCTAGGATGAGGAGAGAAAGTCCATTATAAGTTAGAGAATGGATCTGAACTCAGGTGTCCTAACTTCAATCCAAACATTATATTTCCACAGCTAGTTCCATGAGAAATTGCCATACTGTTTGAGATTACAGATGTTAATCAAAGGAATGACCTTAAAAATATTTCACTGATGACTTTTGTCCAGCATGTTTATTTCAATTTTAGTCACACACAGAAAGCTTCATCACCATCGGTAGTGCCAAATTTAAAAACAAAAGATAACCACTGTGATAGTCCAAAAACTCTATTCTGAATTTTTTTTGAAGAGTAGTGTCTTGAGATCCGATTTCTAATTTAAAATTTTCTTATACTGTTAGACCAAAAACAGAAGAAAACAAATAATGATATATGAGTCAGTTGTCTGGATTTAGATGACTGGTGTTTATTTTCTGACTTTGCTACTTACTTTGTGTGACCTCGTTAGCCCTAAGTTTCTTTATCTCAAAACTGCAAATTCTTTTCTAGCTCTAAATCCTGTCATCCTGTGTAAACTCTGATTTCTCTTGACATTTAAGGATGCCTACCTACCATGCCTCATTCTTGCTCTGTCATAAAATTCTTGATGACATCATTTACTCCTGTTCTTCTTTGGAGTTCTTTGTTGGTTAAATGTTACCACCTGCTCATACCCATCATATGCTTCTCTATTTCTCTCTATGTGATACTCATCTTTAGTTCTTTTCAAGCAGTGGTATTCCACATCTCACTGCCAAATAGCAACTTAGATAAAATGTTAATGCTAGAAAGATGGGCCTTTGCTTTGAGGGAAAGCTTGGAGTCAGTAAAAGCTTTGCAATTTCCTGAAAATAATATTGTCCACTCTTCTTCTCTTTTTCAACTCTGGGATCCACCCATTGTCAATATTTAATATTTTTCCATACATATATACCATTGGACAAGCTCTATAGGGTGTCTACCCAAAGAATGTTGAAATCTGGGCAAGAACCATTCTTCATCCACTTAGGCTTTCCTGTATAGCTGGATAAACCAAACTTTTTTTTTAAGTTACTACAGATCTTTTCTAGGAGGCATTATGGCTTAATATTAAAAGCCACACAATGTATCCATAAATAGGAGCAAATGGAGGACCTCACCATCCAGAGGGAATACCTCCTCAATCTGGACTCTGAACTGTTATCTCCTTCATCATAGTGGTAGGAGAACAAGCATCAACTTATTTTATACCTAATGTTTATTATCAGTGCACCTTTGAACAGGATTATTTCGGTTATATGTTTCAGGGAATTCTGATTTTGATGTCTCCCCACTCATTAAAATAATAATACCCTACTCATTGCCCAAACAAAACCAGCAAAACTCCCGATGTAACCCCAATACTCCAAAAGATCTATGATCCCATCAGTGTGAGTAATCCCTCTAATGATATAGGTTGTAACTTATGTATACCTACCCAGCCTGTGTGATTATTGGCTATATTTAAATCTGTTGTAACCTAACTTTAAAAAAAATTGATACCTTTTATTTTTACATATCAATAAAGTTATAATTGTTTCCTGTGAAAATGTACTTCCTATTCTTCTACTACTACTATACTTTTTTTTCTTCAATAAAATGTACTTTGAGTGGTTATTTCATGTCTTAGGATAAAGTGTTGGAAGAAAACTTAAGATATCATTTAATCCAACTGTTTTATTTTGCTTGTGGGGAATCTGGGCCTCAAGAAGGGAAATGACTTATACAAGGTCACACAGGTAGCAAGTAGCAGAGTCACGATGAAAATTCAAGTCTTCTGACTTCAAATCCAGTGCTCTTTGCACTACACTCTACCCTGCAAAGTTGGGTCAAAGCTTTTTACATTTTGAAATCTGGATTCTTTCTTTTCCCTGTTTACAATTGGTAACAAATGTCTCTGTATTCACATAGCACTCGTTTTAGTTTAACAGCTTTCTGTCTCAATGCAGACACTAACTCCTTTCCACTGTAAAGTAAATTTAATTCTTGCAGGTCAGAGTCAGAAGTCATTTTGTTCTGGTGAGACTCACAATTTTAAAGAGGTACAGTTCACAAACATATTTTATCAACAATTTAAAAAGTCAGTTTCCTCTCTCTGACCTTAAAATGCTACTGCTCAATCCTGATATTTGTGCTTCATTGATAGTAATATCACCTGGGCTCATAGCCAGTCAAATTCAGCTATAAGGAGTAACTATATTTCTTAATTATATTTGAATGGTTGCCCAATAGATATAGGATTTCAGCTATATCTATAAAACAAGAAAATATTTTAAAATTATTATACCAGATAGGTATCGCTTCTTTCAGAACTCAATATCACATAATAGATATACAAAAGATTAGACTAACTTGCTTCTGATGCCATATGGCCAGTGTTTAAATTCCTTTCTCAATGCCTTCACCAGGAGTGGGGAATGTAGAGTGCCACATGTGCTGCAAGTTCCACCTCTGGCCGACACTGTCTCCTCAAGTATTTTCTTTCTATAACATTCTTTAGCAGAAACTTTTCAGTTGTTTTTCCCTTGAGTTGTTTAGTTTCCCTGATAGGCTTTAAAAACTAAACCTTTAACCCTGCATATTTAGACCTTAGATTCAAATCACAACCAGACATATGAAAAATTCTAGGGCACCTACCTGAAATCTACCTGTCAGTCATTGTAACTTCGTTTGATTGATGATTGGTACTGTATGGATAAGCCTGAAATCCTGGATTCAATTTTGTACTCATTTTATTCTGTACCTAAAGCTTTCTTTCTTTTGGGGGGAAGAGGGGAATTTTTTTTTTAAAAAGTAAGCATTAATTAGTATCACTTTTTAACCTCACTATAGTTTCCCACAATATCTTCCTCCCTCCCCTTCCCAGATGCTGTCCCATGTAACAAATAGTATTTTTCTCTTTTTTGGATGAATATTTTTTTAATTTTATTATTTTTATTTAATATTTTAGCTTTCAACATTGATTTCCACAAGATTTTGAGTTACAAATTTTCTCCCATTTCTACCCTCCCCCCTGTTCCAAGATGGCATATATTCTGACTGTCTCGTTCCCCAGTCAGCCCTCCCTTCTTTCACCCCACTCACCCCCATCCCCTTTCTCCTTACTTTCTTGTATGGTAGGATAGATTTTTATGCCCCATTCCCTACATTTCTTGTTTCCCAGCTGTATGCAAAAAGCAGTTTTTTTAAGCATCTGCTTTTAAAACTTTGAGTTCCAAATTCTCTCCCCTCTTCCCTTCCCACCCACCCTCCCTAGGAAGGCAAGCAATTCAACACAGATCACACCTGTATCATTATGTAAAACACTTTCACAATGCTCTTGTTGTGAAAGGTTAACTATATTTACTTCCATCCTATCCTGTCCCCCTTTATTCAGTTTTTTCCCTTGTCCCTGTCCCTTTTCAAAAGTGTTTGCTTTTGATTACCTCCTGCCCCATCTGCTCTCCCTTCTAGCATCCCCCCCTCCTTTTTTATCCCCTTCCCTTTACTTTCCTGTGGAGTAAGATACCCAATTGAGTGTGTGTGTGTTATTCCCTCCTCAGGTTGAATCCGATGAGAGTAAGATTCACTCATTCCCCCTCACCTGCCCCCTCTTCCCTTCCAACAGAACTGCTTTTTCTTGCCACTTTTATGTGAGATAATTTACCCCATTCTATCTCTCCCTTTCTCCCTCTCTCAATATATTCCTCTCTCACCCCTTAAATTTGTTTCATTTTTTTAGATATCCCTTCATATTCAACTCATCCTGTGCCCTCTGTCTATATTCCCTTCAACTCCCCTAATGCTGAGAAAGGTCTCGTGAATTACACACAACATCTTTCAACGTAGGAATGTAAACATAACAGTTCAACTTTAGTAAGTCCCTTATGATTTCTCTTTCTTGTTTACCTTTTCATGCTTCTCTTGATTCTTGTATTTGAAAGTCGTATTTTCTATTCAGCTCTGGTCTTTTCATTGAGAAAGCTTGAAAGTCCTCTATTTTGTTGAAAATCCATATTTTGCCTTGGAGCATGATACTCAGTTTTTCTGGGTAGTTGATTCTTGGTTTTAATCCTAGTTCCTTTGACCTACGAAATATCATATTCCAAGCCCTTTGATCCCTTAATGTAGAAGCTGCTAGATCTGGTGTTATCCTGATTGTGTTTCTACAATATTCAAATTGTTTCTTTCTGGCTGCTTGCAGTATTTTCTCCCTGACCTGGGAGTTCTGGAAATTGGCGACAGTATTCCTAGGAGTTTTCTTTTGGGGATCTTTTTGAGGAGGCAATCTGTGGATTCTTTCAATTTCTATTTTACCCTCTGGCTGTAGAATATCAGGGCAGTTCTCCTTGATAATTTCTTGAAAGATGATATCTAGGCTCTTTTTTTGATCATGGCTTTCAGGTAGTCCAGTCATTTTTAAATTATGTCTCCTGGATCTATTTTCCAGGTCAGTGGTTTTTCCAATGAGATATTTCACATTGTCCTCCATTTTTTCATTCCTTTGGTTCTGTTTTATAATATCTTGATTTCTCATCAAGTCACTAGCTTCCACTTGCTCCTATCTAATTTTTAAGGTAGTATTTTCTTCAGTGGTCTTTTGGACCTCCTTTTCCATTTGGGTGATTCTGCCTTTCAAGGCATTCTTCTCCTGATTGGCTTTTTGGAGCTCTTTTGCCATTTGAGTTAGTCTATTTTTCAAAATGTTATTTTCTTCAGTATTTTTTGGGTCTCCTTTAGCAAGTCATTGACTTGTTTTTCATGGTTTTCTCGCATCCTTCTCATTTCTCTTCCCAATTTTTCCTCTACTTCTCTAACTTGCTTTTCCAAATCCTTTTTGAGCTCTTCCATGGCCTGAGACCAGTTCATGTTTTTCTTGGACGCTCTTTGACTTTGTTGACTTCTTCTGGCTGTATGTTTTGGTCTTCTTTGTCACCAAAGAAAGATTCCAAAGTCTGAGTCTGAATCTGAGACCGTTTTTGCTGCCTGTTCATGTTCCCAGCCAACTACTTGACCCTTGAGCTTTTTGTCAGGATATGACTGCTTGTAGAGTAAAGAGTACTTTGTCCCAAGCCTTATGGTCCAAGCACTGCTGTTTTCAGAGCTACTTCTACTCCACCATCACCCCAGGCTCTGTCACTGCAGCGCTCCTCCTCCCCCAAGAACCACCAACCAGGACCGCAGTACAGATCTAAGCAGGGCACAGCAAGAGAATCTGCTTTTGTGCCCACAAAGAGCTCCTTGCACTCCCGCTCTGATCCGCTGCTAGAATCCTCCCACCGTGTGAGCCAGGGACTCCGGAAACAGCTGATGCTGTAGCTCTGGAAGCAGCCTTGGGAGTTTCCTGCTGCTGCCACTGCTGCTGCATCACTTCCGCCACCCCCAGAGCTGGTGATCAGACAGCTCTGAACTTGATTCCACAGTTTCCCCCTAACCTGCTCTTTGACGTTTGTGGGTTGAGAAGTCTGGTAACTGCCACAGCTCACTGTTTCATGGTCCCAAGGCTTGCTGATTCCTGGTCTGTTCTGTCCCAGTGCGGCCCACACCGGGCGGCCCTCCGCTCTCAGCACTGTGCGATAGACCCTTCCTGTGACCATCCAGGCTGTCCTGGGCTGGCGACCTGTTTCCCTCTGCTATTTTGTGGGTTCTGCAGCTCTAGCATTTGTTCAGAGCCATTTTCTACTGGTGTTTGGAGGGATTTGGGGGAGAGCTTACGCAAGTCCCTGTTTTCCAGCCACCATCTTGGCTCCACCCCCCAAATAGTATTTTTCAAAGAGAAAGAAGCAGAAGAACAAAAAATGAGTACAATTGATCAATAAATTTGAAAATTTGTACAGTGTGCAATACTTGTGGACCTTTTAGTTCTACAAAGAGATATTATCAGAGTGTCTTCTCATACCTCTTCTTTGAGAAAGCTTGTTCTTTCTAATTTTGCAACATTCACTTTCATGTGTGTTATTTTCATTTACATTGTTGTAGTCATTGTGTATATTTTCTTGGCTCAGCTTGCCTCCCTCCTGCTATTCATATGGGCCTTTCCAAGCTTCTCTGTATTTACCACATTCACCATTTCTTATAACACAGTAATATTTCATTATATTCCTTTACCACAATTTGTCTAGCCATTCCTCAATCAATGGGCATCTACTTAATTTCCAATTCTTTGTTATCAGAAAAAAGTGCTGTTATAAATATTTTGGGGTGCGTGGACACTCTTGTTATTTATCAACATCCGCCTTGAGGTATAGCTTAATAATGAAAGGGTATGTGTATCCTAGTCACTTTACTTGCATAATTCCGAATTGTTGTCAAAAAATGATTGTACTGATTCACAGCTCCATCAACAGTACACCTGTGTGCCAGTCTTCCTGTAGCCCCTCCAACATTAACTATTGCCATTTTGGGCATCTTTGCCAATTTGTGGGGTGTGAGTTGACACTTCAGGGTTGTTTTGACTTGAATTTCTTTTATTAGTAATTTTGAGCATTCTTTCATGTAGTTGTTAATAGTTGGCAATTCGTCTTTAGAGATTAAATATAAATATTAAAGATTAAAATACTTTGATATTTTAAAAGGTCTCTGCCTATATTTTGTATGGTTATTAGCATAAATGAGTGTTGTACTTTGTTAAAGGTGTTTTCTACATGTGAAATATTCATGTAGTCTTGGATTTTTAAAATAACATTTCTTCCTAATTACATGTAAAACCAATTTTTAACATTTGTTATTTTTTTTAAGTTCCAAATTCTATCCCTCCCTCCTTCCCAGCTCTCCTCCCTGAGACAGTAAGCAATCTGATCTAAGTTATATATGTGCAGTTATGTAAAACATTTTCATATTGGTTGTTTTGTGCAAGAAGACTAGAACAAAAGAGGGAAGGAAGGAAGGAAGGAAGGAAGGAAGGAAGGAAGGAAGGAAGGAAGGAAGGAAGGAAGGAAGGAAGGAAGGAAGGAGAAGGGGGGGAGAAATAAAGAGAAAAACAGTATGCTTCATATGAGATGTTTTTATTTTTAATATCATTAATTATGTTGTTTTGGATCATCCTTGCATCCCTGTTAGTCAAAATGAACTATTCTTTGAATAGATCACTATTGTCAGTTTAACAGGATTTTATTTAAAATTTTTGAATTGAGATTAATTGTATGATACTGGTCTATAGTTTCCCTGTGTTTTATCCTTCCTTAGTTTAGATATTAAGACTATATTTGTCTCTTAAAAGGAATATTGTAGGGTGATTTCTTTATCAATTTTTGAGAATAATTTAAATAGTATGGATGCTATTAGTTCTTTAAAAGTTTGATAGAATTCTTCTTTAAATCTTTCAAGACCAGGAGTTATTCCCCTCAACTTTTTGGTTGTTCCTTTACAGCTAGTTCAATTTCCTTTCTGAAATTGGTTTATTTGATATCTCTTTCTGGTGTTCTGATAGTCTAAGTGTTTTATATTTTCAGAGGCATTCTGTTTCTTTTGCATTCTCAGTTTTGCTAGCATATAGCAGTTTTGCTATGTATAATAGGTTCTGATTATTATTTCTTCTGAGTTTCGTTACTATCTCACTTTGCTCACTTGCAACTTTGTTGATTTTCTGCCTTTTTTACAACCAGACCGACTGAAGGGTTATCAATTTTATCAGTCTTTTCAAAAACCAGCTTATAGTTTTATTTGTCATTTCAGTAGTTTGGAGGATGGGATTTGGTTCCTAGTTTATCTATTTCTCCTCTAATTTTTTTTACATCTTTTATGCATATTTTGGTTTTGTTTATTTGTTGGTTTTCTAATTTCTTACAATGCTTATTCAGCTTATTAACCCACATTTTTTCCTACTTTCTTAATGTATGCTTGTTTGTGGGGATATAAATTTTTAACTGACTGCTTTAGCTGAATCACAGAAATTTTGGTGTGTTGTTTCATCATTATTTTCTTTCATATAGCTATTAATTGTTTCTATAATTTATTCTTTGACCCGCATGTTATTTATTCTTTATTTGGATCTATTCTTCTATTCTTTGGCTTAGCTCTGTTTTGGCACAGAATGATGCCACTGCTAACAGCCTGAGCAAATTTCTGTTGTTTGGAACTCTGAAGCCCCAGGAGGGGTTGGGTTACAGGGTTGAGTTCATTTCAAGCCTATGTATTGGCCTCTGTAGCTTTGCTTGTACCCGTTGGGTAGTGGAGTGTGGTATTGAGTGAGTACATTATGGGTTAGGGATTCTCCTCTGTTAGTTTATTGGGTTTTTACCTTGTTTGGGTTCTTCATGTCCTTGGCCTTGAAAACAGGTGAAATTGCTGTATACCTTCCACATAATTCCTGCCTTGGATATGTTTAAGAGTTTGTAATGACTGGAAAAAATTTTTAGTCATCCATCTTGGTCATGTGACTGGAAATCCTAAAGGTTTCTTTCTTTGGGGAACAAGAAGAGCAAATAAATAGAGATGGTTATTGTTTTTTGGAAAATCCTAATTCTGACTCTACTTCAAAGGGGTATCTGATGGAAGCTTAGAGTTACATGATTATACATTGCCCTATAGCTCAACTTGCCTTTTCTTATCATTATAATGGGAATATTCTTTGGATATCTGTTTGGGGCTTATACTCAGGAACATAGTTCTTGAGGTGTAGTTCCTTAACACAGTTAAGATTAAGCACGTGGAAACCCTATCTTGAAGCAAATACATGGTTATCAGGCTGGTAAATTGCACCTCAAAAATTTTTTATGATTAATTTATTTTTTCAACATTCATTTCCACAAGATTTTAAGTTACAAATTTTCTTCCCATCTCTCCCCTCCCCCCTACCCTAAGATGGCATGTATTCTGATTGCCCCTTTCCCCAGTCTGCCCTCCCTTCCATCACCTCACCACTCCCCCCTTATCCTCTTCCCCTTTACTTTCTTGTAGAGCAGAATAGATTCCTATACCCTATTGCCTGCATATCTTATTTCCCAGTTGCATGTAAAACCAATTTTTAACATTCATTTTTAGAACTTTGAGTTCCAAATTATCTCTCTTCTCTCCCCCTCACCCACCCTCCTTGAGAAAGCAAGCAATTCAATATAGGTTATACATCTATCATTATGCAAAACATTTCCATAATAGTCATGCTGTGAAAGACTAACTATATTTCCCTCCATTTCATCCTATCCCCCATTTATTCAGTTTTCTCTTTTGACCCTGTCCCTTTTCAAAAATGTTTGCTTCTGACTACCCCCTCTCCCAATCTGCCCTCCTTTCTATCATCCCCCCTCTTATCCCCTTCCCCCCACTTGCCTGTAGGGTAAGATACCCAATTGAGTGTATATGTTATTCCCTCCTTAAGCTGAATCTGATGAGAGTAAGGTTCACTTATTCTCTTTCACATCTTCCCTCTTCCTTTCCATTATAACAGCTTTTTCTTGCCTCTTTTATGTGAGATAATTTACCCTGTTCTATCTCTCCCTTTCTCCTTCTCCCAACATATTCCTCTCTCACCCCTTAATTTTATTTTTTAGACATCATTACTTCATATTCAACTCACCCTGTGCCCTCTGTCTACATATATATCTACATATATATATATATATATCTACATATATATATATACATATATATATATACATGTATGTATGTATGTATATATTCCCTTCAACTACCCCAATACTGAGAAAGGTCTCATGAGTTACAAATATCATCTTTCCATGTAGGAACATAAGCAGTTCAACTTTAATAAGCCCTTTATTATTTCTTGTTCCTGTTTACCTTTTCATGTTTCTTTTGATTCTTGTATTTGAAAGTCAGATTTTCTATTCAGCTCTGGTCTTTTCATCAAGAATTCTTGAAAGTCCTCTATTTCATTGAAATTCCACTTTTTCCCCTGAAGTATTATACTCAGTTTTTCTGGGTAGGTGATTCTTGGTTTTAATGCTAGCTCCTTTGACCTCCGGAATGTCGTATTCTAAGGCCTTTGATCCCTATTTGTAGGCATCTGTAGATTTTCAGTTCCTCTGAGGTGGTATGATCCAAGGAGAGATGTTTACTCCTCTACTGGCCTGTGCTCTGGTCTGTGAGTGACCTCAAGCACTCTCTTCTGCCTTGGAATTGCTAGGAAGATTCCCTCTGCACAGGTACCACAAGCCCTGTCACACCAGTGCTCTTTCTCACTCCGGGACCCCCAACCAGGACTACGACCCAGATCCAAGCAGGGCAAAACAAGAGAATCCTGCCTCAACTCCAGCAAAGAGATGCCTGCACTCCTGCTCTGATCAGCCACAACATCTGTGGGCCTGGAGCTCTGGAAGCAGCCACCGCAGCTGGTGCTGCTCCCACCTCAGTGGCCCCAGGGCTGGGGCCAGACAGTGCCCTTCTCTCACCCAAGTCCAACAGAGTTATCCCACTGACCTGTGAAGTTGTCTTTGGTGCTTGTGGGTTGAGAAGTCTGGAAACCACCACAGCTCAGTGATTCAGTGCCCTGAGGCTTGCCTCACCGAATCTGCTCTGGCCTAGTCTGTGCTTCTCTCCCAACACAGTGTGATAGACCCTTCCCAGCTACCCTCCAGGTCTCCAGGCCATCTTGGACTGGAGACTTGTTTCACTTTGTCATTTCATGGGGTCTGTAGCTCTAGAATTTGTTTAGAGTCGTTTTTTACAGGTGCTTGGAGAGATTTGGGGGAGAGCTCAAGCAAGTCCCTGCTTTTACTCTCTCATCACCCCCCCACTCAAAAATTTTTAAAGCTACCTGTTTTTTTTAATATTGTAGTTTACTATTCACAGGCTCTTTTTTTACTTCTACATGGCTTTTATGCTTAATTTAATGGTTTATAATAGCTGTTTTCATCAGTTTGGTTATTCCCTCCATTGCTGCAAATTGCAACCTTTTTATACCTTAGGAGACAATTTAATGAAATATGGTGCATCCCCCCTCCCTCAGTGACAACAAAAAAATCACTATCTTTCCAGGCACCTAAACTTACAACCTCAGTCATTTTAATTCTTCTCTCTCCATTATCCCTTAGCTACTTTAGTCACAGTAGGAACCAAGTCTGTTGAATTCTACCTTCACAATGCTAATTCATTTGACCACCACACTAGATCTGTCCATCATCACTTTTCCCTGGAAAAAATGTACATATTGTATGTTGTATGTACAATGTACATATATATATCTGTACATATTGAAGAAGCCCCCCAATTTGGTCTTCTTGCATACATACTCTCTTCCTCTCAGATTTGTCCTCCACACCATTGCCAAACTGATATTCTTAGAGCACTGTCATTTGTCATTGTCTTGCTCAAGAAGCTTCATTTGCTCCCTACTGCCTCTAGAATAAAATAAAAGTCATGTTAGGCATTTACAATCCTTCACAATCTAGCTCCAGCCTGTCGTTCCAGGATCAATTTCCTTTATTTCCTCTCATGCATTCCATGTTGTAGCCAGAGGTGGCCAATTTATTGGTCCTTGAACATGACAACCTAAAATGTTCTCCCTCCTTATCTCTGAGTCTTGGAATGTCCAATTCCATTCAAAGCTCAGCTCAAATGCCATGTCCTATAGGAGCCCTTCCCTTAGTGATTCTCCCCTTCTGGAATTGCTTTCTATTTACTTTGTACATGTTTTAAATTTACTTCTCTATGTACATGCTTGTTTCCCCCCAGTAGAAGGCTCTTACACAACCTGAACTAGCAAATTAGGAGAGCAAAGAATAGTTTATGACCAAATAAAAGATAAGAGAGCATTACAAGACCTAAAATCAATCATCTTTGTCATATTAAATTAAAAAGGTTTTGCACAAACAAAACCAATGCAACCAAGATTAGAAGGAAAGCAGAAAGCTGGGAAACAATTTTTACAGCAAGTGTCTCCAATAAAGGCCTCGTTTCTCAAATATATAGAGAATTAAGTCAAATTTATAGAAATATAAGTCATTCCCCAATTGATAAATAGTCAAAGGATATGAGCAGGCAGTTTTCAGACAAAATAATAAAAGCTATCCATAGACATATGAAAAAATGCTCCAAATCATTATTGATTAGAGAAATGCAAATTACAACACCTCTGAGGTATCACCTCACACCTGTCAGATTGATAAATGTTGGAGGGGATGTGGGAAAATTGAGACACTAATGCACTGTTTGTGGAGTTGTGAACTGATTCAGCAGTTCTGGAAAGCAATTTGAAACTATGCCCAAAGGACTATAGGACTGTGCATACCCTTTGACCCAGCAATAAAACTACTAGATCTGTATCCCAGAGAGATCAAAAAGGACCTATTTGTACAAAAAATATTTGTAGTAGCTCTTTTTATGGTGGCAAAGAATGGGAAATTGAGGAGATACCCATCAATTAGGGATGGCTACACAAATTGTGGTCTGTGATTGTGACAGAATACTATTGTGCTTTAAGAAATGACAAGCAGGATGATTTCAGGAACACCTATAAAGACTGACACAAACCAAAACAAAGTAGAGCGAGAAGAACCAGGAGAACTTTGTACATAGTAACAGCATGATTGTACAGTGATCAACTATGAATGACTTAGTGATTCCATTTCCAGCAATACAGTGATCCAAGATAATTCCAAAGGACTCATGATGAAAAATGCTATCCACATCCACAAAGAATTGATGGAGTCTGAATGCACATCATAGCATACTATTTTTCACTTTTTTGGTCTTTCTTTTACAACATGACTCATATGGAAACATTTTTCATGACTACACATGTATAACTTATATCAAGCTACTTATTTCAGGGAGGGATGAGGGGAGGGAGATAATTTGGAACTCACAATTTTTAAAAAATGAATGTTTAAAAATGTCTTTACATGTAATTGGAAAAAAATAAAATATTTTTTAAAAGAGCCTGAACTATTGCCATTTTTTTCTTTTTATCCCTAGCACCTCAAATAGTGCCTTGCTAGTAGGCAAGTAGTAGACATTTAATAAGTGCTTATTAAATTTAATTTAATCATTTGATGACCAGCTTTCTGGTAAGGAGTTTCTCTAAACTTAGCTTGGCTCTCCCTCAAATTACAGTTTATTGGTCTTTCCATTTCCACATTTCTACCTAGGTAGGATTATGCTTGACTAACATAGCCTTTGAGAATTCATGATTGCCACCATGCCTTGATGAGGAAACAAAGTAAGGCTTCTTATCTTTTATAAGCCACTAGAAAATCTCAGGCTAATGCCCAAACACCCATTATTTATGGGTCTACCATAACATACTCTCATACTCTCTTAAATATATAGAATATGGACTAAACCTGATAATTTCCTAGTATTTCCATTTTCCTAATTATCTTACTTGTTTTCCCCTAATTACCTTGTAACTTAACTACCTTGTATTTGCATCTCCTCTTTATATTTATTCCACACTCTTGTATGTGCACCTCTATGCATTTGTCTCTCCCATTAGAAGGTAAGTTTTTTGAGACTAAGGATTGTTTCATTTTTTGTATTTATAGAGTCTAGCACAGTGCCCGGCTTATTCTAGACACTTAATAAATGCTTGTTAGTTGATTATTAGAATTTCCTTTACAACTACCCTACATATAGCGAAACCACATACGTAAGGAATGTTTTTCAATCTGCTATTGGAATACCCATGAAAATACTGAATTTCCAACAAGTCATGTAGATAAATCAAAGTGTTTAGTTGCTTGCTATCCACACTTGTCTTCCTAAGACTGGTAGCAGATGTTGAAATTCAAGTGGTGGGGAGGTGTGGGGAATGAGAAATGGGAATGATAGTTGATGACATTAAGTCTTACATCTTTCCTAGAAGGAAATTTTTAAAGAGACAATTTGGCCCTTGTCTTATGAGTTGAACAACTGACACTTACCTGTGATAATAGAAGAAATTTGAGAGGGGGTGGGGGTGGGGAGAGGAGGTACAGATGAAGGGATCCTGATGTTCCTGATTTCTTGTTTGTGTATTTTTAGCAGCTTTTGTTACATTTCCAGAGTTCTTAGTCCAGATTGCTTTGAAATACCTCTCTGTGCCTCTGTCTCCTCATCCTCTCCCAAACATCTCCCCCATCATTTCTTTTTCTAGTTTATGCATTCTTTGTTGTATTCCTCATTAATATTAGCAGTCAACAGTAAAGGAGAGTGTGGAGAACAGTGCTGATGGACTAGAAGTGGGATGGAGAAGAGGTTATATTCTCTAACCAGGGGGTACCCAACTTGGTTCTAGTTGTCCTGTCATATAACATTCCTTTCATCAGGATTTCACAAATTAAATTTCTTTTGAATGAGAGATGAATCCTTAATTCAGGCTTAAGGAGAGGGTCAGAGAAAAGATAACTTTGGATAATTTTTTATTCTAGAGGTTAGTTAAAAGTCAAGTGTACCCTCTTCTCTATTTAGTTTTATGTTCCTGTTATTGAATTATGCCATGTATTTTTCAGGTTCTTACCTTGACCTACATGGGGATGGGGGGGCTTTAGTACTGCGAAGCCTTGAAAAGATATATCTTGGAAGATAGCTGTAATGCTGTTATTAATTAGCATTTCTTTTAGAATAATGCTGGTGCTGATGTGGAAAAATGTGTTGTTTCCCATGACACCCTTGTATAAAATGCCATTTCCTCAGAAACAACCAAAAATACCAGTGTTGATTTTTCCTGTGCTCAGGAAAAGCAGTTGAGGTTCCCGCAGTGTGCTGTATGGAGAGAGCTTCAGAAACATGATGTCATCCTAATTTGCACTGCCAGGGGATGAGCTCATCGGGGAGGGACCTTGCAGAGTTACAGCTGTGCCAATTCATCACTTGCTATGGTTTACATCCTCCAAGCTCCTCTCTCCATTGCCACCCCCTCCACCCGCCCACCGCCTGCCTGAGCTGAACAAGAGACACTGCATTATGAATTATTTAAAACCCAAAGCAAACTCCTGCAAAATATAACTAAGCATCAGTCAGAAGGCACAAAGGAGTGAACTCTGAATTTTGGTTGCTTTGTATTGTTAAAACAGTTACATAGCTGTTGTTCTCAAAGATACCAGCTGATTTTTTTTGCCTGTTCTTTTTTACTCACCTCCTTTGTCTGAAGTTTTCACTTTTCCCTACACCTATTTTTAAGCAACAGCATGCTCTTCAGGTCATATATGTTCATTGTTTAGACTATATATCTGTTCATTATCACAATTGAAAACTTGGACTTGAGCTGTATAATGGGCAATGAAGCAACATACTCATATGTTCTTTTATACCCTGTGAGATTGTAAGATACATTGTATATGGCTTGTATTCCATGGATTTGAGGTCTGAAAAAACCTTTAGTCCATCTAGTCCAACACCCTGATTTCTCAGGTGTGGAAACTAAGACTCAAAGAAGTAGAGTGAGGTCACACGCTAAGTAGCAAAGCTGGAGTTTTACCCAAGATGTTCTGACTCCATATTCACTATAGTATTCACATTACCATATAACTTCCTTGCTTCCAGCTTTTAACTGATAGAATTTACAGGTAAATTCTGTGGCTCGTGAATTATACTGATGTTTTAATCTTTAGCAATCCAGTTGAATTTTATATGTGTATACAATATATACATATTATGGATATACACACACACATATATATACACACATATATTTTATATATATAAATATATATATATACATATATATGTGTATATATATATATATATATATATATATATATATATATATATATATAAAATCTGTGTTCTGTAGGTATTTTCTTCCTTCTAAATAAGACATACCCAAATTTTCCATTTTGGGTTCATGGGACTCAGTTTCCCATGAACCCACAGGAATTTTATAGTTCTTTCTCAAGGATTTGCACAAAATTTATATGAAAATTCTGGAGCATAATCAGTTTATAGGGATTTAATCAAAACCTTCATAGTTTACCTAAGATGTTTTTTTGAAAGCTGCTATATGCTATTTCTCAGTTGTCTTCTGCATGCCTAAAGAGCTGATGCCTGAACCTAGTCTTTACAAACAAGGAACAAAGGAAATGCCATTTTCCTTCTGGCTTTGAGATATATTCATAATGTTACATTGAACTGTTTGAAAAAGGCAAAGGTTAAAGCCATCATCATTATGGTCTTTATCATTATCATCATCATTCTCATATAAAATTACATTAATATTCTCTCCAAAGCTATGCCAGTCAGAGTGTAAGGTCTAAGGGCTTTCTCGTAAGTTGGAAAAACTTATTAGTATAGGTGCTGTAATATACTCTGTTTGTCATCGAAAGACAGTCTGACATTGCCAGTCAATCAACAAGTATTTATTAAGCACCTACTATGTGTTAGGCTTTATTAGGCACTAGGAATACAGAGATAAAAGTGAAACAGTCTCTACCCTCAGGGAATTTACAGCTTATCAGGGAGACAACATATACATGTATAGGTACTTAAGAAATAGATGCAAGTCGATTGGTGGAGATGATGGGTCAGGAAAAGATATTAGCAGCTCAGGGATCAGGATATATTGTTTTTTGTTCTCGAAGAGGATCAGAATGACATCACTATATTAGAGTCAAGGTACAGTGTGTTCAACTGGCTAATCAGACTGATACAAGCTTAGAATGCTCTACCGCAGGTCGGGCATAAATAGTCCATGTGAATATTTGGGATGGATTCTCTAAATTTGCGCATCTTGTGTTTCTTTTGAGCTACTTCAATTCTGCTTTGCTCATAGAGCACAGCACCTTCTCTGATACAGAAGGTTACACTTGAGCTGAGTCTTAGAGAATAGGATTTCTAACAATCGGAGGTTAAGAGGGAGTGCATTCCTCACATGGGATTCAGCTTATGCAGAAACACAGAGATGGAAAATGGAGTGCTGTGTCTGAAGAATAGTTAGAGAAAGACAGTTTGACCAGCCTATAAGGGGCATGAAGGACTTTGAATGCCAAATGGTAGAATTTATATTTGATGCCTATATATATATATATATATATACATATATAATCCCTATGTAATAATAAATGATCACTATATATAATGAGGAGCCACTGGAATCTATTGAGTAGAGAAGTAGCATGGTCAGACCTGTGCTTACTTAGAAAGTTGAAGTTTGTAGTCTCATCAATTCACAAAGACTATCTATTGAGAGGGGGGTGTGATTCATCAGTTGAAGGATGACCCACTTTGATTAAATCATAGATCCTTAAAATTTTAAAGTATATAAAGATATAGATAAGAATCACACAGGATATAAACACAAAGATGAGCTGTGAATTGTATCGGTACAAGGAGATCATGGATGCACTGAAATGGGAGAGACCATATGGTATACTAATAAGCATGCTTGGAATCAGAAGAGACCTGAGGTTAGACCTACCCCTCACATTTATTATCTCTGTAACCATGGAAAAGTCAGCTCCCTCATCTCAGCCTCATTTTCCTCATTTACACAATATAGATAATAAAAGTTGCCATACTCGCCTCACGTGGTCGTTGTGAGGATCTAAGATAATGTATTTAAAGTTTTTTGTAAACTTTACAGCACTACATGAATATCAGTTATTATTATGTAAGGCTTATAAAGTAAAGAATCCAAACTCATATATTCAGTAGATCTGTAAAACAAGAGCACATGTTAAAACTTTTCTACTTAGTAGCTATATCAGAAAAGCCTATACAAAAGGGGAAAAATCAGATATGGTTCCTTGGCAAAGGAGCCAAAGCAAATGAAGAAACAGAGAAAAATTAAAATTATTTCAGTAACTTGGGTGGCTTTATGTACTAAGAATTAGGAAACTAGCATGTTTTGCTCATCAGGAAAAAAATTTAAAAAATTACTAGGTGTCTTTCAAATCACTATGTGTTTTTTATCCCAATGGAAAATTATTGTGATTCATACAACTTTACTGAAGGAATTGAATTAGCAATCATTCAATCTCATTTCCTCACTTACACAAAAAGAAATTGGAACCCAGAGAAGTTGTGTGATTTACCCAGGGTGTAGCACACTACTGAAGGTTTCCTTTCAAGTTGCTATTAATCTTTTAATCTATACTCTTTATGTAACATCATTATAAAACCAACTAATTTTGTCCATCCTCTACTCCTTCATCTTGTCCCCAAGAATATCCTAAGAACCTTTGTCAAATTCCTAACTGAAATCCAAGTAACCTCTGCTTACTAAACCACACTATCACCTAGTCTAGTAACTCTATTTTAAAGAGTAAATTAGGTTCATATGATGTAATTTGCTTTTAGTAAATCCATGCTGGTTCCATGCAATCATTGCCTCCATTGTTAAATGCTCACAAACCATCTGTTTAATAATCCATTCTAAATTAATCATTCTGAAAAGCAATTTGAAAATATGCTTAAAAAGTGACTAAAATGTCCATATCCTTTGACCCAGAGATCCCATTGCTAGCCATATAGCCCATTGATGTCAATTAAAAAGAAAGTCCTTTTTCCACCAAAATACTTAATAGCAACATTTTTTTGGAGTAGCAAATAACTGGAAACAAATGCCTATCAATTCAGGAATATCTAAGCAAATGCTGGGATAAGATATAATGGAATACCACTTCACTTAAAAAAAAACAATAAAAGTGAAAACTAGAGAAGTATGGGAAGACATGAATGGAGCTGAACCAAGAAAACAATGTATACAATGATGACAACCATGTAAAAAAATTTAAACTATATATGTCATGACAGTGATCAAGAGTGACCTTGAAGAGGAGAGGAGAAAATGGAGCAATTTGTTACCCCTTTTCAGAGATGGGAATTCTTTTTTTTTAAATTTAAATTTATTTATTTAACATATTTAGTTTTCAGCATTGATTTTCACAAGAGTTTGAATTACAAATTTTCTCCCCATTTCTACCCTCCCCCGCACTCCAAAATGGCGTATATTCTGGTTGTCCTGTTCCCCAGTCGGCCCTCCCCTCTGTCACCCCACTCCCCTCCCATCCCCTTTTCCCTTCCTTCCTTGTAGGGCAAGATAAATTTCTATGCCCCATTGCCTGTGTATCTTATTTTCTAGTTGCATGCAAAAACTTTTTTTTTTGTTTTTGAACATCTGTTTTTAAAACTTTGAGTTCCAAATTCTCTCCCCTCTTCCCTTCCCACCCACCCTCCCTAAGAAGTCAAGCAATTCAACATAGGCCACACATGTATCATTATGTATAATCCTTCCACAATACTCATGTTGTGAAAGACTAACTATATTTTGCTCCTTCTCAACCCATCTCCCTTTATTGAATTTTCTCCCTTGACCCTGTCCCCTTTCCAAAGTGTTTGTTTTTGACTACCTCCACCCCCATCTGCCCTCCCCTCCATCATCCCCCCCATTTTTTTTATCTTCTTCCATCTTCTTTCCTGTGGGGTAAGATTTCCAATTGGGTATGTATGGTATTCCCTCCTCAGGCCAAATCTGATGAGAGCAAGGTTCACTCATTCCCCCCTCACCCGCCCTCTCCCCTCCTCCCACAGAACTGCTTCCTCTTGCCACCTTTATACGAGATAATCCACCCCATTCTACAGAGATGGGAATTCTTAGGTGTGGATCATAGAAAAAATTGTCAGATTTGTTTGTACTATTGACTAGTTTTGTTGCATTACTTTTTATTTCCTTGTTTTCATTTTGTGTCATAGGAATTATCTCTCCAGGGAGGAGTATGTTTAGAAATGGAGGTGATATAAAAAGCAAAATAACATTGATCATTTACTCTAAAATATTACCTGTGTTCCACAATAACCTTATCAGTCTGCAGTTTTCACTACCTACCTTGTTTCCCTCTTTAAAAAACTGGGACTTTGCCCATCTCTGGGTTTGACCACATTTCCCATTTTTGACAATTTCTAAAAATTTATTATCAACGTTTTTAGTCATAGCAATGACTATTTTCACTGCTAAAGGGTATAATTTGTCTAGCCCAGGAAACTTGGGCTCATTTATAGTTATCAGGTGCTCTTTTTATTAGGTACTCAACTACCTTCACTCCTCATTCCCTCTCAACCATGTTTGTCATCTAAAGAATATTCTCCTTGACCAAGAAGACAGAAATAAAATTGCAGTTGAACAGTTCAGTTTTCTCTCGGTTTATATCATCTGTCCCCAGGCTTGTGGTCTACCGCTTCCTTATTATGCTTGCCTTCAAGAAAGTTTAATCAAGATGACTATTTTTGTTATCTTTAGTATTTCTTTTTTTGCAAGCTTAGGTTTCATTTGGGACTTTAGCTTTCTTAACACTGTCTGTTAACACATCTGTTCTTTTATGTTTTCCCTAATTAATTTAATGGCCTTCCTTCTGCCCTTTATATAGGTTCTTCTTGAACCTTGACCATGTCAGAGAGTTCTAGGAGCAGCAAGGTAATATTCTCTCGATTTATGCTACTTCCACTTTACTAACCAGACTAGTCTAGAGGAGTAGCTCCCCTTCATATTGCCTCACAAAGACAAAACTGGGAGTTTTATCAGATGTAATATGTAACTGGTTTATAGATGATAACCCCACAAGTAGCCCATGTGGATATCAGATGGTCTGTGTGGCACACTACATTAGATTTGACTTGTTACCTTATTAATTTTCACATTATGTTTTAAGACAGGTGAGGAGTATGTTCTGATATTTCCTCATAAATCGATAGAAATGCACAGTCTCACTCATTCATTAATCAATTATCTCTGAGTTTCCCTCCCTCTCCTTTTCTAAATAAACAAGAGAATCCTCTTCAAATACTCTTTCCTTCTATCCCCTTATCCCCTTTCTCCCTCTAGCCTTGAAGACTCAAATATTGTTACTGGTGTAGTAACAAGAGTTAATAGCGTAACAAACAACATGTAGATGTATTTACACATTTCAGTAGTATATTGCAATGAGAAAGAGCATAGCCAAACTCACCTCTAACTATAAACTGCAGCCACTGACTCACATTCCAACCCTTGTACTCTCAGAGTAGTAGTAGTCAAAGCTTCTCAGGAAGTCTCTTTAGGATATTTTCTCCACAGGATGAATTATATTCAAGTTTCAGCTAATGTCTCTTAAGACTATTTCTCCTTGACAGGTAACACACTTAGCCTCTCTTTTCTCAGTCTCTCTCCAATCATGACAGTTAAATTCTCCAGATTATAGTTAAACTGCCTTGCTCTCCTGGAGTCTGTTCCCTATAAAAGGTACAATAACAGTGTTCATTGTCTCTCTGGCCAAAAAAAAGTTTTTATATGGTGGCAAACATATTGGTGGTGACCTTAAATTCTGCTGTATTGCAGTTGTTAGTGATCACTTGAAAAATCAGTCAAGGAGCCTCTACCCAGTTAAATGGTGGCAGTGGTGACTCCACAGCTCCTGCAGCATCCTCTATGGGGCAGGATGCAGGTGGAGACCACAATAGGGAAGGTGACGAAGATGACAACAACAATGACCAAGAGCAGTTTGCCTTTTGAGCCTCTCTTAGTGTGGCCAGGATTAAGAATGGTGCCCTGAAGGTGCCTAAGCCAGCAGAGCAAAGAAGAGACATGACCAATGAGTCTCTGAGGTAAATGTGGATTCCATTTTTCATAGAAAATTGAGGAACAAGTGCCATTATGGCAGCTCTAAAACCTACATTTCCCTTGTATCTCTCCTCCTACCTGCTTTCAGAGAGCCAACCATTATGACAAAGAATTAAAAAATAAATTAAAAGAAGGAAAGGAAAAATGAGCAAAACTGATCAACACAACAAAAATTAACACTTCATGCAATGTTCCACACTTGTGTACACCCCCCCCACCTCTGCAAAAATTAATGTAATGGAATATTACTGTCCTACAAGAAATGATAAATGTGATTAATACAGTGAAGAATTGAAAGACTTACATGTAGTGATATACTATTGAAGTAAGCAGCAACCAGAAAACAATATATATGGTGACTACAACAATGTAAATGGAAAAAATAACTAAAAAACAGTTGAAAGTGAAGTCCAAAATTACAAAGAATAAATTTGGTCTCAAAGAAGAGACATGAGAAGACACAAGGGATTTTTAATGAGAATTTCTGAATGTTTGTGAATGGTGCTAGGTGCAAAGGCAAGCCTTTCCAAACTTACATTTGAAATGCTTATCAGTAAAATATACAAACTCTCAAAGGCAGGAACAGTGTTTTTTTTTTTCTCCCCTGTGACATTAGTACTATGATGCTTATCGAATGAACAGACTTAGAAATTGTAAATATTAAGTGAATCAGTTAAGTTGATTTTCTAGTGACAAAAATGCGGGCATGGTTTATTTAAATATACCTGCAAAGCTTCAAAGGCAACTTAACTGCTTTTTACAAAGAATTTCTGTATTCTTATGAGTGGTGGGCAAAAAAAAATGAGAAAAAGTCTATAGGAAAAGTAAGAGTTGAATGCATGGGGACCAGAGATGCAATTGAAATAATAAAATATATTTGAAATATGAGCAAAAAGGAAAGTTATTGGGGGATTGGATATGGATTGAACACAGAAAATAGAAGATAAAATGGTGGGAGATATGGCATAAAAGTGAAGATGAAGAGAAGAAAGGGCAAATTCATTTGATGCCTTATGTATGTAGACTCTTGCTCACTATATTCTCAGTTGTAATATCATCTCCAAGCTGTTGCTATTCCTGAATCTAGAATGTCATTAAGGTTCAGGGTAAATGCATTTTTATAATCTTCTGGTCTCAACAAATATTAAATGGCTTAAAGAAGAATATTTCTTCTGAGAAGGAAGCATACATAGATAATCTAAGGGCTTTGAATTGATAAACAAGGCCATTTTCTTAGCTTCAAATTAATTTTTCTGAAGCAGGGTACACTTGTTAAAGTGCATTGTAATTACGAACCTCAAGAATCCTAAGTTCCCATTTTATATTGAAACTCATAAAACCCAAGTATATTCAAGTTACCAAATGCATTGTTGTGAATTATTTTGCATGAGAAGAGTTATCTTAAAAGATACCTAGATTGAATGTTGTTGCTCTTCTGAAGTGTCTTCTTCTCAAGAAACTATCCTGTTCTGTAGTGGAAGGCACTAAAACAGGTTGTTCAGGCAATTAATATACAGAGCTGTTGTTCTGTGATTCATTACTGAAATTTAAACTTCAGTTCAACATCATTAGTATGCAGTTAAGAAATATTTCAGTGATTGAACATAGAATGTAAGCTTCTTGAGGGCAAGGAATTTTTTTTTATTTTATTCCAAGTCCCAGCACAATGCCTGGCACATACAATGGTGACAGAATTACTTGATATAATGTAAAATAATAAAATTCATTATTTTTATATTATTTATTAAATGTATTACCTCATACAATAATTCATAACTTTTGACATCTTTAAAAAAACTTCTATTATGAAAAATATGTTCTTTTGCTGCAATTATTTACATGATTTGGCATTGTTTTTATAAGATTCTGACAAATCTTTAATCCTTCATCATGAAACCACACATCACTTGGGATGTGAAGTATACTTTTGAATACTTCTTTTTTCTAAATCTAGCCTTAATTTTCAGTGGAGTTCCTAGACCTTCAAACATATTATTCTCCATATTTTTGTCAAATTTCTTATCCTTTTGTAATATGTGGCATTGCACAAGGCAGTGTTATAGTGTTCCATCTCTATTTCGGCATTTTTGTAATTCTGAAACAATTATGCTTTTCCACATGTCAGTATATTTATCAGAGTTCCTGATTAGTTAAGAAAAAAATCTCTAGTGACTTTGATAGACTTAGCCCTTCTCAGCAATACCAGGTCCTAAAACAATTCCCAAGGACTCATGATGGAAAATGCCATCCACATCCACAGAAAGAACTATGGAGTCTGAATGCAGAGTGAAGCAGACTATTATTTTTTGTTGTTGCTCTGTTTTGTTTTTTTCTTTCTCATGGTTCCTTCTATTCGTTCTAATTCTTCTATACAACATGACTAATTTGAAAATATGTTTAATAAAAAAGTCTATGTATAGCCTGTATCAGATTGCATGCCATCTTGGGGAGGGGGGAGGGAAGGGAGAGGGAAAAATTTAAAACTTATGGAAGTGAATGTTGAAAACTAAAAATAAATAAATTAACTTTTTTTTTAAATCCCCAGTCTCTTTTTGGTGGATATAGTCTGTGTCCTTTCTTAGTCTTCTGACAACAGATTTGGTAAGACCTTTAACAAGAAAGTGAATTTCATTAGCGAAATTGATCTTTTTCTAATCTTCATTAATACAGTCTTGCTATTGATAACCATTTTTTTCTTCATAGTAATGGGAAATAGCTGTTGTTCACTAGTCTTCTCGTTGTTCTTCCAACTTTTAAGAAGCTTATGGCTCATTCTCGGGGAATTAATAACAACTCATCCAACTGTCAAGTCCCTCTCAAGGTCCTTGCTTGTTTTCTGAGGATTAAATTGGCTATTTTGAAGCAATACTTTGTCACTTCTTTGCATTTTCCTTTTGTTTTGTCTTGGGTGGTTTTCCCCCCCAACTACTGTTTTCTTTGCATTTCCTCAATAGCTGATCCTGCTTAATAATTATGGGCTCAAATGAACCTTGAAAAACTCAACTTCCCCACGCCAACAGCCATTGCACTATCTCTAATAGTCAATGAAATGTACTCTTTGAAGCAGTAACTTTTGCATATTTCTTTGTAGTAGTATTCATTTTTCAAAACTATAAAATTAACAACATAACTGGAGTAGTGCTTTTTGAGATCCAACTACAGTATCCTTTGCTCTTCCTCACACAGGATGTTTCTCCATCTGTCTCTGTGCTTTCGTCCTGGTTTTCCCATCTTTCCTGAAACACTCTTTCACCTTGGCCTCTTAAGTTTCCCTTATTTGAAGTTTCTGCTCCAACCCCTGCTTTTGCAGGAAGCTTTTCCTGGGTCTCACCAACTGCTAGTGCCTTTTTTGGGGGGGATTACCTATATGTTTTCAATTAGTCTCTCCCATCCTTAGGTGATACCCTTGAGGGGAGGGACTATTTTTGCTTTTCTTTATATCCACAGTGTCAGGCACACAGTAAGTGCTTAATAAAAGTTGGCTGATTGATTGAGTGTGTGTGTTCTTCTAATTCTATCTACCTTTTCTCATTTTTGCCATTTTAAAAGTGAGGCAGTAATACTCCTTTTTAATTGATGTACTGTCACTTATTCATCTATTGCTCAGGAAAAGCATGTATGGATTATTTCCAGTTCTTTGAATTTCAAACAGTGCAGCTATGGGTGCTTGGCACAGATAGTCTTTTTAAAATTTAATAACACTCTTAGAATACAGTCCTAGAAATGAGATCACTGGGTCAAAGGCTATGATCAGTTTTGTAAGCTATATTGCATGTTCCCACATTGCTTTCCAAAAAGCACCATTTCATAGTACTACTAAAGATGTAATAGTGGACAGGCTTCTATACAGTCCTACTAATATTGAATTTTGCCACCTCAGCAGCTTTGGGGTACTTATAATTGTTTTAATTTTCATTTTATTGGGAAGTTTGACTGATTTTTCAAGTGATTACTAACAATTGCAATCCAGTAGAATGTAAGATCCTTGAGAGAAGGCTTTGGTTTTCATTTTGTTTTCACATCTCCAGGGTTTAACAGTGTCTTTCATATATTAATTGATTAATAAGTATTTGCCAGGTTGGATTAGAATTAGGCTTATGCTTTTGGGAAGTTTCTGCTCATGTCCTTTGCTTATTAAAAACTAAATAATCTCTTAGATGCTCCAGCCCTTAAGTCTGATTCTGTGCTCAATTGGGAATAAATATCTTATAAATTTGCATCCATTGCTCATGGACTTGTGAATAAGGTTTTCAACATAAATATTTACTGCAAGGTGCTTTTTTCCCTAATCTGTTTCTTTTCCTTTCTTTTTACTTCATTGTATAAAATCCTTCAATTTTTACATAGTTAAATTATTTTCTCCAAAAATTTCCTTTCTTTCTATAGGTGAACATTTTTCTCTTCTCCATAATTGAAATATCATTTCATTTTCTTCCCATCTTTTATTTGGGTTTTTTTTGGATTATATAAAATTTTTTTTAATTTAATATATTTAGTTTTCAGCATTGATTTTCACAAGAGTTTGAATTACAAATTTTCTCCCCATTTCTACCCTCCCCCCAACTCCAAGATGGCATATATTCTGGTTGCCTGTTCCCCAGTCAGCCCTCCCTTCTGTCACCCCACTCCCCTCCCATCCCCTTTTCCCTTTCTTTCTTGTAGGGCAAGATAAATTTCTATGCCCCATTGCCTGTGTATCTTATTTCCTAGTGGCATGCAAAAACTTTTTTTTTTGTTTGTGAACATCTGCTTTTAAAACTTTGAGTTCCAAATTCTCTCCCCTCTTCCTTTCCCACCCACCCTCCCTAAGAAGTCAAGCAATTCAACATAGGCCACATGCGTATCATTATGTATAACCCTTCCACAATACTCATGTTGTGAAAGACTCACTATATTTTGCTCCTTCTTAACCTATCCCCCTTTATTGAATTTTCTCCCTTGACCCTGTCCCTTTTTGAAAGTGTTTGTTTTTGATTACCTCCTCCCCCTGTCTGCCCTCCCTTCTATCATTCCCCCTTTTTTATCTTCTTCCTCCTTTTTTCCTGTGGGGTAAGTTACCCAATTGAGTATGTATGGTATTCCCTCCTCAGGTCAAATCTTCCCATCATTTTTATATTTAGATCGTAAATCTCCTCTAAAGTCAAATGTGATATTTGTGAAACGCTTTTCAAATCTTAAGGAGATATCTAAATGTTGTTGCTGTTGTTGTTGTTATGTCTTGCTCTGGTGCTACATCATGGTATTGGTTGTTGTTGTTTGTCCTTTGTTCTTGAAGAGGACTATGATATCAAGGAAGTGATCCTATGACTTGCAAGTGAATTAGAGTTAAGGGAGGGAGGGCCTTGCAAAATCACCAGCCTTACTTTCTCCTCTGGAACCATCAGGGTCCAGTGGCCAGATCTAGATCAGGACAACTGGAGATGGCCTGGATGCAGTGGGATCTGGTCTTGGTAACTCTTAGATACAGAATAGTGAATGCTCTGGCAAGTGTTATCAAGCTGGAAAGACTTCAAGTATTGGTCAACTGATGAGAAGCAGATCTGTCATCTGAGAACCAGTTTAGCTAAGATTAAGAGCCTCATCATCAGATTGCCCACAGCATTTAATGGAATTTTCTGCCACAGCAATAATCTAAGTCTACCTGCTGATTCATCACAAGATGGGGGATGGGGGAAGAGGAGGAGCTTTGTGATTTGTGTTGGTAAAGAGAGATTTAGGAACACTTGTACTTGGTTGCAAGTCAAGAGGAGGAAAATTAGGCTTGACATAAGGGGGGAAAACATTCTTACAGTTAGAAAGATCCCTGAGTAGAAAAGAATTAATCTCAAGAGACTGTGGGTTCCCCCTATTAGAGTTCTCAGATGCCATCTTCACATAGTTTAAGCAAAAGGTTGTCTACTTGTCAAGTTTCTTTTTTATTTTACTTAATTTATTTAATATATTTAGTTTTCAGCATTGATTTTCATAAGAGTTTGAATTACGAATTTTCTCCCCATTTCTACCCTCCTGCCCACTCCTAGATGGCGTATATTCTAGTTGCCCCGTTCCCCAGTCAGCCCTCCCTTCTGTCATCCCACTCCCTTCCCATCCCCCTTTCCCTTCTTCTCTTGTAGGGCAAGATAAATTTCCATGCCCCCATTGCCTGTGTATCTTATTTCCTAGTTGCATGCAAAAACTTTTTTTTGTTGTTTTTTAACATCTGTTTTTAAAACTTTGAGTTCCAAATTCTCTCGCCTCTTCCCTCCCCACCCACCCTCCCTAAGAAGGCAAGCAATTCAACATAGGCCACATGCGTATCATTATGTAAAACCCTTCCACTATACTCATGTTGTGAAAGATTGACTATGTTTTGCTCCTTCCTAACCTATCTCCCTTTATTGAATTTGCTCCCTTGACCCTGTCCCTTTTTGAAAGTGTTTGTTTTTGATTACCTCCTCCCCCTGTTTGCCCTCCCTTCTATCATCCCCCCTTTTCTATCTTCTTCCTCCTTCGTTCCTGTGGGGTAAGATACCCAATTGAGTGTGTATGGTATTCCTTCCTCAGGTCAAATCCTATGCAAGCAAGATTTACTCATTCCCCCTCACCTGCCTTCTATTCTCTTCCTAGAGAACCTACAGAACCACTTTTTCTTGCCACTTTTATGCGAGATAATTTACCCCATTCTATCTCTCCCTTTCTCCCTCTCTCAATATATTGTGTTGGTAACCAAAAATGGGCTCCTTAGCACGTAGTTCAACAAGTGCCCTTGAATAGTTTGGCTTTTGTTCCCTTTGAGTAATTCATTGAGCCTTACTAGGTGCTAAGCCCCAGGCCCAAACCCCTATTAGGTGTAAATCCTTAGTGGGTGTGGATTGGCAACTAAGGTGGGGCCCAAGGTGGGGCTAAGTCCAGGGAGGGCCTAGTTTACATGTCTGGGAGAGCAGAGTCTTTTAGACCACATGGGTTTAAGTCTGCCTCTTTGTGACGATTCTAGGTCACGTGGGTGAGTCACATGTGTGACTCACCCCTGATGCTGAAAAAGATATAAAAACCAGGGGTTGGCTGTCTGTTCTTTGGAACTCCTCCTTACAGCAATGGTGGCGTGTAACTCTGGGCCAGCCCTTGTTCTGAGCTCCTGGGCTGAACCTAGATGTTGGTAACTATGAATCTGTATTTGATCTGTCTGTTGATGTTTATAATTTGTTCCTATGTTGCTCTGAAGTTCAGGGTGCCGCCTTTCTCCCCTGAACTAAGTGACTGATATTTGTATGCTAAATTAAAGTGAGCTTGTCAACCCCTTCACCTTGCTTTCCTTAGTTAGGCAGATCAAAAGAACCTGTGCTGTTGGCAGCTTTCTGGGTGCTGGCTGTGGGTGGATCTTGCACCCCCACAGAAGCTGCTAGCTGGATTGTTGTAACATATATTCCTCTCTTATCACTTAATTTGATTTTTTTTTAGATATCATCCCTTCATATTCAACTCACCCTGTGCCCTCTGTCTATATATATATGTGTGTGTATATATATATATATATATATACACCTATATATGTATACATATATATACACCTACATATATACATACATAGACACACACATATGTATATATGTATATATATATATATATACATACACAGACATATATATGCATATTCCTTTCAGCTACTATGATACTGAGGTCTGATGAATCATACACATCATCTTTCCATGTAGGAATATAAACAAAACAGTTCAACTTTAGTAAGTCCCTTATGATTTCTCTTTCTTGTTTACCTTTTCATGCTTCTCTTGATTCTTGTGTTTGAAAGTCAAATTTTCTATTCAGCTCTGGTCTTTTCACTGAGAAAGCTTGAAAGTCCTCTATTTTATTGAAAATCCATATTTTGCCTTGGAGCATGATACTCAGTTTTGCTGGGTAGGTGATTCTTGGTTTTAATCCTAGCTCCATTGATCTCCGGAATATTGTATTCCAAGCCCTTCGGTCCCTTAATGTGGAAGCTGCCAGATCCTGTGTTATCCTGATTGTTTTTCCACAATATTCAAATTGTTTCTTTCTGGCTGTTTGCAGTATTTTCTCCTTGACCTGGAAGCTCTGGAATTTGGCGACAATGTTCCTAGGAGATTTCTTTTTGGGATCTATTTGAGGAGGCGATCGGTGGATTCTTTCAGTTTCTATTTTACACTCTGGCTGTAGAATCTCAGGGCAGTTCTCCTTGATAATTTCTTGAAAGATGATATCTAGGCTCTCTTTTTGATCATGGCTTTCAGGTAGTCCAATAATTTTTAAATTATCTCTCCTGGATCTATTTTCTAGGTCAGTGGTTTTTCCAATGAGATATTTGACATTGTCTTCCATTTTTTCATTCCTTTGGTTCTGTTTTATAATATCTTGATTTCTCATCAGCTCACTAGCTTCCACTTGCTCCAATCTCATTTTTAAGGTAGTATTTTCTTCAGTGGTCTTTTGGACCTCCTTTTCCATTTGGGTGATTCTGCCTTTCAAGGCATTCTTCTCCTGATTGGCTTTTTGGAGCTCTTTTGCAATTTGAGTTAGTCTATTTTTTAAGGTGTTGTTTTCTTCAATATTTTTTTCAGTATTTTTTTGGGTCTCCTTTAGCAATTCATTGACTTGCTTTTCATGGTTTTTTTGCATCCTTCTCATTTCTCGTCCCAATTTTTCCTCTACTTCTCTAACTTGCTTTTCCAAATTCTTTTTGAGCTCTTTCATGGCCTGAGACCAGTTCATGTTTTTCTTGGAGTCTTTTGTTGTAGGCTCTTTGACTTTGTTGACTTCTTCTGGCTATATGTTTTGGTCTTCTTTGTCACCAAAGAAAGATTCCAAAGTCTGAGACTGAATCTGAGTGTGTTTTCACTGCCTGGCCATGTTCCCAGCCAACCTACTTGACCCTTGAGTTTTTCATCAGTGCATGACTGCTTGTAGAGTAAAGAGTACTTTGTTCCAAGCTTGAGGGATATGCCATTGATTTCAGAGCTATTTCTATACAGCCAGCTCTACCACACGAGCACTCCTCCTTCCCCAAGAGCCGCCAACCCAGACCCGATGTAAATCTTCAGCAGGCTCTGCACTCCTGCTCTGATCTGCCACTTAATTCCTCCCACCAGGTGGGCCTGGGGCTGGAAGTAATTGCAGCTGTAGTTCTGTAGCTGCCCCACCTCTTCTGCCCCTGGGGCAGTGGTAGAACTGTGAACTCTTTTCACTCTGTCCCCTGCAGCTTTTCCCACTAACCTTCTCTGTTGTCTTTGGTGTTTGTGGGTTGGGAAGTCTGGTAACTGCCACAGCTCACTGATTCAGGGCAGTAGGACCTGTTCTGCCTGGCTCCTGGTCTGGTTGGTCCTGCCGCCGCCCACGCTGGTCTCCACTCCCCTCTGGTCCATGCGCCATAGACCTCATCCAGTGATCATCCAGGCTGTCCTGGGCTGGATCCCTGCTTCCCTCTGGTATTTTGTGGGTTCTGCAGTTCTAGAATTTGTTCAGAGACATTTTTTATAGGTTTTTGGAGGGACCTGGGAGGGAGCTCACAGAAGTCTTAACTTTCCAGCTGCCATCTTGGCTCCGCCCCCCATCAAGTTTCTTATTGAAAGTATTCTTCTTCAAGTACAGGTTGAATTAGAAATATTCTCCAGGTCTCTTCCATCTCTCAGATTCTGTGATTCTGTTTCTAAATCTCTCACATTCATATATGTTGTTTCTTAAAAGTTTTTCCAGCCGAATTATTTTCTGATCTTATTTTTTTTCTCAGCTTTTCTTTCTGTATTCACTTTCATTTTTTCTCCCATTGTATTCTGGTTTTAATTGCATCAGTTGAAATTTTAGTATTCTCTTTGCTGGTTTAATATTGTTTCACAATCATCTTCCAAGAATCCCTAGCTTCACTGAGTCTTTAAATTCTTCCCATGACTTTTTTTTTGCTGATTTTTAATCTGAACCTTTAATTTCTTGAGTGTTCTTGTTAACTATTTAATCATATCTTTGGAGGTTTCTTTTGTTGTTTTTGTACATCTTTATTTTGATGTCTTTCCTCTTGCTTTTCTTATGCTATAATTTTTTTTACATTGTTTTTCATTTTGGTCACTAGCAAAACACAATCTTGAATATAGACTGCAGAATTCTTTTATAGTTTGCTCTTGCCTTTTTTGTGAGTTTTAGTTTTCTTTTGAGACTTTCCCAGCAATTTCATGCCTTTTTAATGTTTTTGTGGATAGTTTGAGGGGGTTCAAAAGGAAGCTCCCTTTTGATCTGATAAACACATCAAGATCTGATATTTCCTAAAATTCCCAATCAGTAGTAGAACTGGAAAAATACAGTTTGTTGTAGGAAGTTGTTGTTAAGTCATTTTCAGTCATGTCCAACTCTTCATGACCCTGTTTGGGCTCTTTTTTTTTCTTGGCAAAGATAGTGGAGTGGTTTACCATTTCCTTCTTTAACTCTTTTTATAGATGAGGAACTAAGGCAGACAGGGTTAGGTGATTTGCCTAGGGTCACACAGCTATTAAGTGTCTGAGGCCAGATTTGACTTTAGGAAGATGAGTCTTCCTGATTTTAGGTCTTACACTCTATCCAATGTGCTACCCAGCTGCCCCTAGGAAGGAGGAAGTTGTTTACAAAAGTCAGCCTCTTAGTTTTTCCCCTTTGAGGGAAGTCTTACTGTGTACATTCTAATAAGGACTGTTCTCATAAAGATTTTATAACTAAGAGAAATTAGATATATGGGCTGATAGTTGCTGATGTCTTAGTCACTTTGGGGGGATCAAAGTACCATTCTTTAAGCTTTTATCTCCTACTGGAATATTGCCCTCATTGGGATATTTTAAAAATCAATTTCCTGGTCTTGAGCGCCCTAAAACCATGATAGTTAAAGCCTAGATTTCTTCTGACCACTCTTCCAATTCTATTGTAAGTTCAGTTACTTCTTGCACACACACTAATAAAGTGGTAATCCAATTCTAGAGATTCCACTATCATTACAGATGAGAGTAGACCACTATAAAAATCTAACAATTCTGTTCCATTTCACATGTGTTTTATCTTTCCAGTGTTCACCTACAAATGCTCTTGAGGTGAGTTTTTTTCATCAGTAAATAACAAGGACAGACATCACAAGTGAGTGATGACTAGAGTTGAGCAAGAGGAGAGCAGACCGGATTAACTTTGGGAAATTGCAGAGTTCTTTTAACAACCCCATAATTCTACCTGAAACAGGAGACCCATATTTTTTAGATATCAATACAATACTAATGTTATTGTATTTTTCTGATTCATGGAACACTACCATTTCTGAAGAACTGAAAATGACTGTTACCCAGAGGGCAATGGAGAGGCTCATCATAGATGTGAGCAGGTTGCAACACATCACAAACACCGAATTATGAAGGAGAACTGGCATATAGGATGTCATCCAAAAATATATGAGCAAAAAAATTTAATGATCTGGTCACATGGTAAGAGCAAGGGATAAATGGTACATAACCCATTTGTTACATTAGTATCTTCACAATGTCAAAAGAAAGTATGGATTACTGCTACCACATTAGTTGGATGCTCCTATAATGAATTTCAGGGATATGAACCACAGGCATACATGGTAGGCAGGCATAAATGGATTGTAGTATGCATTAGTAGAGGGAATCTCTATATTGACAAGGTCACTAAACCATTTAAATACATGTGTAAGGTTTTGCTTATGCTGTATTTTTTAAAGATGTATTTTATTTTGTCACAGCATATGTTCTCTGCATGATAGTTTATGTCATCAGTTATAGGAACTATAGCATAGGTTCATTGGGGTATTGTTGTTAAACATCTTATCACTTAAATACACAGATCCTGAACCAGGAAAGAGGTGATCTAAGATGGAAAATTGATTTTTTAAATGTTATCTCTACCCAGTGGTGGTGCTGGTATGTGAACAGAACCATGTGTGTAACACCTTGAGTGCTGGCTAAGCTATCATCTTGAATTGCTTTGTTTTGTCCTTTTCTGAGGTCACTTTTGGGTTCACTGTGCCCCAGTGATTTTAAGGCAAGAAAATGAAAATGCTCAGGACAATGTGAACGACTAGTCTCTGAAGTACATATTCATGTTGCTCTTTTCACCCTACATGTTAAAATGTAGTAACCAAAATGTGAGGTTTTGTTCTATGTCATCATCATCATCAAACATACATACATACATACATATACATATGCATACATACATATACATATGCATATACAGATTATGCTTGAAGGTTTACAAAGTACTTTTACATACATTATTTCATTTGATTCCGTTCCATTTCACATGTATTTTGTCCTTCCAGTTTTCAACTACAAATCCTCTTGAGGTATTATTGTTGCCATTTTGTAAATTAAGGAAGTGTAATAAAGTGAAATACCTTCCTTTCCATTCTCTACCTTGCACTAAACTTAGCTCTTTAACCCTGGGTCCTGTATTCTGATTGGCTTTAATACACAATCCTATGAATTTAGCGATACACTACAGATGTTGAAGCAATGAGTTTGAAGTCCTTCCAGCAACCCCAAACAAATCAGTTTTTATACTTTGTTTCTAGTGAAAGTAACAATAGCAGTCGACGCTGTAGTTTGTAGAAAAAATAGTAAAAGCGCTCTCAAATAATATTGATGGTATAGCCCAACCCTTCCTTACACGTGGTTCTTCTGGAAGCTCCCCTAGATTCAGAGCACACTTTGCATCAGCCTCTATTTAAAACCGTAATCCTCGAGCCCTGACCAATGTTTTTATTTCACCAGGCCAACCAGAAGCCATAGTAGTTCAAAGAAAAAAGTTTAATTAAACAGTATAGCAAGATAAACAACAAACAATTCCCTCATGCACACAGCGGTAATCTCTCCCACAAATTCCCACACTACCAAGGGGAGAGGGAAGACGTAAATATGCTTAGGAGAGGGTCACATGCACAGAGAACCTAGCAAAACTCTTGCCCCTAAGGCTGCGTGCCAGCTAGAATTCAGCTCCCTCTTGCTACACAAGTTACCCGTCTTCTACTAGGCATTGCCTTTGCTTTGTTGCCCCCTGCTGGTCCACTGCTGAACTGTTCACCACTGATTCACTATTGTGCTGGTCTTGGCTTCATCTGCTGGTTCATTGATGAATTGCAGGTTTCACGTAGCCTCTCACAGTCACACTATGCCTGCCAGCCTGAAATCAAGGTTTAGTCTGCCTTTTTTTGAGCATGTCCTTCTGCCTCAGCTGCCACTCCCTGAATTCAGTTTGTTGTATGAACTAAAGTGGATACATTTCTTTCGGTTCTCACCTTGGTCCATGCTAGTTGCCCCGAAAGTTTTGCTTAGCAACACTGTGAGGCAGGTTGAGGAGATGATGCCCATTTTGGCTCTGCCTTTGTTCAGACCCCAAAATTAATGCTTCCTCTGCAGTAGAATAAAGTTATCTGTGGTTGGTCATTTCAGAATACTGCTGACTAATGAAGTCGAAGAATGGATTCCACGTGTGGACTACTTTATTCTGAAGCCACAGAATAAATGACTAAAATAGCCATTTTGTAAATGATTATTGTTCATGAAGATAATAAGGAAAGGGGTCATGGGTCAAGGACAGGATTCAGTGGGCCTAGAGTAAGGAAGACTTGAGGTCAAATGTGGTCTCAGACATTTACTCTCTGTGTGACTCTATGCAAGTTACTTAACTGCTGTCTGCCTCAGTTTCCTCATCTGTAAAATAGGATATTAGCATCTACCTTCAAGAGTTGTTATGAGGATCAAATGAATTAATATGCACTTGGTAATCCTTAAACCACTGTATAAATGCTAGGTATTATTATTATAGTTATAATTATTGATTTTAGTACAGAATCCATCATGTCATTATTATCAGTTTCTAAATGAGGTAGTGAAAGGTCTTGGTAGAACTAGCTGCACTACTGACTAGTGCAGAAAGAATATAATTTAATACCTCTCTGACTCAGTTTCCACATCTTTTACAAGAAAACCTCATCCATCTCCCACCCTATTTTGTCATAAAGAGCTGGTGGAAATTAGTTGAATAAATTGGGTAAACTTCAATGAGCTACATAGGAATAGAAATGAAATATTGTAATCTTTATCACTAATGTAAGATAACAAAATAATAAGCCCCCTCCACACACTTTCAAAGCAATAGGATATTATTATTCTCCCAAGGCATACAGGTCTGGTTATCATTCTTATAGGCTTGTAAAGTTGTTTTTAAATATTTCTGTGATTAAGGGCATATCATCAGTTTCAAAGTTAGACCAAAATAACCCAAAACACATCTTTCCTATCAGTAATAGCTAAGTTTTTATGGGATGAGATTTTTGAAACTTAAATTCTTTTTTTAAAAAAAGTTGATAAGAGTACTAGCTGTTGGGAATTGTGAAAACTACCCATCAGAAGTGGGATTCTGCCCCAGAGGAAAAGTTAGAGTCGGTGATGCCACCCAACCTTTAGCAAAACTGACTTGTTGGTCAACATGGAAAGATTTAAGAATCATTGCATATGTTGCATATGCATACCTTTCCCCCCCACCCTCATGTTTTAAGTTTGGAAAGCAGTCTTAAACATAGTGTCTTGCCTTTTTTTAAAAATATACAATAGGGTATCATACCCTTAACTGTGGGTACTCTGCCCAAAGGAAGGTAAATTTTGGTCTCCGAAACCTCATTTGATTGCTGAAACCTTGCAAGATATCTTGGAGTTTTCAGGCTAGATTTTTTTTCTTAAGGACCATGCCTTAAACCCAAATCACTCTGGCTTTCATTGATTGGCCAACAAATAGGTCCCAGGCCAACCTTACTTGGTTATGGTTTGGGCCCTGATTGGCTCAAAGTGCATGTAAATAGTAATTTTTCTGTTTTGGCCAGAAACCCTGAGGGTCTTCCCCTCCCAGATTCGTTTTGTTTTTGACTAGATAAAAGAGGCCATTCTCTGCCTCATTTCTTACCTGGCCTTAATCACTGAATGGTCATTGCCTCAGACCAACTGGGATCTGGGAAAGACCTTAGCTTAAAAAGGCTAAGGTCTCCTACTGCATCCAGAGCCATCTCCAGTCATCCTGATCTCTAACTTGCCACTGAACCCAAATGACTCTACAGGAGAAAGTGAGGCTGGTGACTTTGCACACCGCTTCCTCACTTAAATCCAATTCATTTGCATGTCGTGATGTCATGGTCCTTTCTGAGAATGGAGGACAAACAACAACAGAGATCCCACAGGGATCAGTCCTTGATCCTCTTCTCTTCACATATACTATTTTGTTTCATTATCTCATCAGCTCCCATGGATTCAATTATCAGTTCTATGCTGATGATTCTCACATCTATTTATCCAGCCCTAACTTCTCTCCTGACCTCCAGTTTCACATCTTTAACTAACAATTAGAGAACACAAATTGGGTATCTCGTAGATATCTTAAATTCAACGTGTACAAACTGAACTCCTTTATCGTTCCCCTACCCCCAACTCACCTCTTCCTAACTTTCTTATTTCCCTATTACTGTTGAGGATGCCACTAACCTTCTAGTCTCCGAAGCTCGAAATCTGGGTGTCATGCTCATCTCCTACTCTCCCAACCCTCATATGCAGTCATTTACAAAGTCCTGTAATTTCTGCCTTTGTAATATCTTTCATATACACCCCCTTCTCTCCTCTGACACTGTCACCACCCTAGTTCGGTCCCTCATCTTCGCATGCCTGGACTATTGTAAGAGCCTACTAGTTGGTCTCCTTGCCACAAGTCTCTCCCTATTCCAATCTGTCCTCCACTCAGCTATCAAATTAATCTTCCTAAAATATAACTGACCTTGTAACCCCTCTATTCAATAAACTCCAGTGGTTCCCTGTTACCTCTCAATTTAACATCAAATTTTCTGTTTGGCTTTGAAAGCCCTTCATTACCAAGTCCCTTCCAGTGTTCTAGTCTTCTTACACCTGAGTCTCCTCAATGTACTCTGTGATCTAGTGACACTGGCCTCCTGGCTGTTCCTTGCACAAGATACTCCATCTCTCATACATCTAGACATTTTTGCTTACTGTCCCCCATACCAGGAACTGTCACCCTCCTCATTCTCCACCTCCTGGCTTCTTTCAAGGCTCAACAAAAGTCCTACCTTCTGCAAGAAACCTCCTTAATCATAGTGCCTTCCTTCTGTTGAGCATCTCCAGTTTATCCTGTGTGTATCTTGTTTGTACATAATTCTATGTATATTGTTCCCGCCACTGGGCTGTGAGTTCCTTGAGAGCAGGGACTGTTTTCTGCCTTTGTTTGTATTCCAGTCATTCATTTATTAAATGTTTGTTGACCAGCTAACTGATAATCCCTTTTAAAGCACTTCTTACACTAAGTCATAGCTTACATGCTGCAGTATACTGAGATCTACAGTGTGTCTTTCAATTGCTCTTTGAACTATCATTTTGCTCTTTCCAATATTGGGGAGTTTTTCATGTTTTTGCAATATGCCAAGACACATTTACCATCTGGGCATGCCAGTTTGACCCTAAATAAAAAACAACAACAACAAACCCCAAACCCTGCCATTTACATTTATTTAATTTACAAGGCATTTAACTTACATTATTTTATTTGATCCTTAAAACACTTTCTATCAGGTAAGTATAGCATATATTGCTTTCATCCCTATAATATAGATAAAGAAAATGAGATTAAGAAGGATAAAGTGACTTCTCCCAGGTCACACATAGTCAAGTAATTGATCTTGGATATGATCCAAGATTTTCTAAGTCTTAAGTCTAGGGGTCCAGCAGGTGTTGTGAGTTGGGGTCCAGCAGATAACATCCTTGGCCTGGAGGAAAGAAGACCTGAGTTCAGATCCAGGCTCAGTCACTTCACTAGCTGTTTGACTCTGGGCAAATCACTTAACCACTTCACCACCACTGTACCTCAGTTTCCTCATCTGCAAAATAAGGATAATAATAGCATCTACCACCAAAGGTTGTTGTGAAGATCGAATGATATTATATTTGTAAAGGACAAGTGCTTAGGACAGTGCCTGGCCAATCCTAGGTATATAAGTGCTAGTTATTATTATTATCATTATTAACAAACGCCACTGTGCTCCTCGGAGAGAGTAGGAAGGCAATTCTCAAAGATTCTCAAAAAATCTATACATCTTCCCCATATACTAAGAAATTCCACCATCCCTGGGAAGCCCACAAGGATCGTTTATTATCAAGATACAAGTTAAGGCACACTAACTTGTCCAGAGTCAGTGAGCAGAGTATTTGAGTTTCTTGTGCTCTTTTCTTATAATTTTGGGGCATAAAACTTAAATGACAAGGTTCATCCAGCAACAGCTTCTTCCTGCCAGGGCTTTTATGTGGGAATATTATACTAGAAATAGTTATGAGGCGCATTAAAAAATGTGAACATTAATTAGAATTGTTCTATAATTCATATTTATATTGTAGACACATAATAACAAACCTGCGTTTTAAGTTTTTCATTTGTTCTTTATTGTCACGGTGATGAAATATCTGTTTCACACTCCCCTCTGCTTCTGTTCTTTCCATATTCACATTTTCATAGTTTTATGATTTGAAGGCAGATAGGTGGTGTATGGACAGAGTGCGAGACTAGACTAGACTAGAGACTAGACTAGACTAGAGTTCGAATCCAGCCTCAGGCATTTACTGTGTTAACCTGGGCAAGTTTCTTAACTTCTATTTTCTCATCTGAAAAATAAGGATAATAAAAGCACCTACTTCCCAGGGTTGCTGTGAGGATCAAATGAGATAAGAATTTTAAAGCACTCAGCACAGTGCCAGGCACCTAGTAATCACTATATAGATATTAACTATTTTATTGAAGGGGAAAAGAATGGCATTGTTTTCAGAACTACTTTGCTAATACAAAAACTAATCATTTGTTCAACAAATATACATTAAGTGCTGTGTATGGAACCTTGAGTGATACTTCTAGACAGTTCTCCCTTTACATAAATTTGCATTACACAAATGCAACTTTATCTAAAGAATTTTGAAAGAAATTCACATTCCCAAAAAAAACCCCTATATTAACTTTACTGTACAGTATTGTGCTCTCTCTGCTCTTGCCCCTTGGCCCCAGCTCCATGGCCTCCCATCCTGCCCCCCCCCCCCAAAAATAACACCTTTTAAAGTCCCTCCAAGTGAAAGTAGAACAATGGACATAGGCTGAGAGACTTCTACTGCTACCACATCCGTACTGGGCTTGAGACCTCTTCACTGAGAGAGGAGACCTTTGCCTCATTCCACCCACCCACCCATGTGTCTGGCTCCATGCACCTGTCTTCTGCCCATCCAGGCTCTGGTACCCATGTGTCCTATCTGTTGGCTGTCCTCTCCTATCTTTGTCCATGTTTGGCCCCTATGTGTCTCCCATACACACACCTCTCCCCACATATTCCTCCTCCTGTTCTTGCTTCTTTGTCTTTAACCCCCATAAGCCCTTGAGCCATAGGCCATCTCCTTCCCTCCACTGGGACACAACCTCCTTCCTACCTCCCTCCCTCCCTTTCCCACATCTGTGGGCAAATTCATATTACATAAAAATCACTTTACATAAAGGTCTGTGGAATGGTCCATTTACGTAAAACAAGAACTCTGTATTTAGGAAGCAAGATAACCAACAAAAAATAATAGCAAGTATCAAAGAGAACTAATCAAAAAAAGAAAAGCAGTATCTCAGAAGCCACAGAAGAATGTATCACAGACAGGGTTGTCAACAGTGTCAAATTCTACAGAAAGGTCAGGGAGGATGTTACCTAAGAAAATATTAGTGGAGTTGGTATTTACACTATCTTTGACACTGGAGAGAACTATTTTAGTTGAGTAGTGGGAAAGAAATCAGATTATGGGGGCTGGAGGGTAAGTGGGTGGTGAGCAGGTGAGCATAGACTGTAAATATTTGTCAATGAACAGGAGAAAAGAGCTTGGATGATAGCTTGAAAGGATATGTTGCCTTGGGAGGTAGTAGGTTCCCTTTCACAAGAGATCTTCAAGCAGACTCAGCTTCACCAATGATTTCAGCACTTGACTTATGACTTACTGGCTTCCTCTCCACCCCCATGCTCCACAGACATCCTTGATAAGTTTGACTGCCATCTCCAGTCTACCTTAGCTACTTCAGGGCATGCCATACCTTAGACCTAACAAACACAGAAAAGAACTTTACTCCTACCATCCTGAACTCTAGCCCTGTTTGATCACAGTTTCCTTTCCTTTTAAATCTCCCACAGCTTCATTCCTCCTGAAGCTAGTATTTGCTCTCATTGTGGGATTTGGACTCTTAACTCTTCTTCATTTACTAGTAACCATAACTGGAAGCACCTGGGAGTTTTTACTGTTCTTAAGTAAGGACTAGGTATGCGGCTACTAAATGGTTTGATTTAAAATTGATGTTTCTGGCATAGGACTTCAGATATTTAGCATGTCTCTCTCAGCAAAAGCTTAATGGAAGAGACAGGGAAGAGTTCTGGAAAAGGAAAACCAAAGTATTAATAAAACATTTTAGTGATGCCTTTTTTTTTCCTCATGGAAATTCTCAGTTTGATGAGCTATTCAAAAATAAATCGAGTACCAACAAACTAGGACTGCCAGCTGATATTTGGGTAAGTCTGGGATTTATTTGTGCCATCAAAATGACTGTTCTTATTGTGGATATGAAACTTAGCTTAAACACATGAAGTTACGGACTTATAACTAATTGATTTTCTATACATTGACAAATCGTACACCACAGGAATGCTCTTGATGATAAAATTGAGTGAGGTCATGTAGTTGACAAAATTAATGTTCTCAGAATGCTAAATTCACATGTCCTTGTGGAGTGAGCTGCAAAATCCCTGTCCTGCCCTCTGTAAAAGAAAGCTTTAGGCAGAATTGAGTGGTCCACTCTCCAGCCATCCAGAGAGAAGAGGAAGCTGAGGGAGGTGGGAAGGCATTGCTAGTCCAGGCCCAAGTGGATAGCACATGATGAGATCTGAAATGATCAGTTTATCCTGGGAGGGACTCTTGTTCCTGAAGTTGAAACATATGATTGATAGGGGCAAGCTGTCCCTGTTAACATTTCCAAATATGAGGTGTCTAAGGACAAAAAGGGGAAAAAAACCATTTGTCTTCCGTCTTTAATGCTTCAAGTAACAGATAATTGTCCTGCCTTGTAGTTGCAGAAGGGTGATGACCTTGCTGCCTACTGCAGAAGTAACAGATAGTCCTTTCTATCCTAATCAATTGTTATTCTTAGCTTGACCCGTCTTTATCCTGACATTCCCTAGAGGTCTTAGCCAGTTGTTTCAGCACTACAGTCTCACAGAGCTCCATACAGTAGCTACAGTAATTTAACTTAGCCATAATTAATGGTTTTGTCTGTTGATATTCTCCTGGCTTCCTTCAAGTCCCAGATAAAGCCCCACCTTCTAAATAAGCCTTTCTTGAACCCCATTAATTCTAGTGTCTTCCCTCCATACCTCCCGGTAGGCTCCCTTCCCTTCTAGCCTCCTTAAATGTTACCCTGCCTGTCCATTCTGAACTCTTGTCAAACTGCCCAAAAAATGACCACTAGTTTCTCTTTCTCAGTGCCATGGGGAGATAAGACCATGTATTAGTGAGAGTCCTGGATTCGGAGTCAGGGACTTGGGTTTCTCCAACATATACCTGTACATATCTTGTTTGGACATAGTTGTTTCCCCCAGTAATTTGTGAGCTCCCTGAGAGGAGGAACTGTTTTTGCCTTTCTTAGTATTCTTAGCACTTTACTAAATGTTTGTTGATTTGACTCAAGTTGATCTTGAATCTTAATAGATTCTTTGCCTCTGTGAGCAGATGAAACCTGGATTTCCTCTGAGGACTCACCTAGCTACCCTCACAATTACTGGTGCATGCCTTTACTATTCCTTCCATCCCACAGATCCTTAAAATGAAATAAACATACTCCTTGTTCCTTACTCCTCCTTCCACATCCTAACCCTGCCACCATTGCTTAAACTCTCCTTTCAAGTTTTTCCTCCTGATCTTTGTCTCTCTTTTATAAAGGTTTTTGGGACTTGGCACTTGGAGAAAGAGGAAAGTAGTGAATGGTATTAGATGCTACAAGCATTTAAAGAAAGATAAGGATAGAAAAAAAGCCCCTGGATTTCATATTAAGAAGGTTATTAGTGACCTTGGAGAGAGCTGTTTCTGTGAAGTAGAAGGAACAGAAGCCAGATTGTAAGGGATTGAAAAGTAACGTGATATTTTGATGACTGTCATCTTAGCAACCATAATAGCCATAGTATAGGTATGGTGTGCATGAATGCACTGTGGACGGATTGATGAAATACAGTGAGAGTTATATCATTTTAACACACATATCATTTTACCAGTCTTTCCTGTAAATAAGGTTTTGCATTAGCTGGAGCTGTTGAAGTGACAAGTTATAAATATTTGCACTTATTTAATAAGAATGGAAAACCTTTTGAAGTACAAAAAATAGGAGGCATGGTGAAGTTTAAGAAGCATTTTAAATGGAATAAATCTTACAGATTGAATACTGATATATTGTTCTTAACAGCATACGACTTGTGACATAATGCTCAATCAGACTGAACATACTCTTGGTTTAAATTTGTTTGCTTTGCTTCCATTTTTTAAGCATATACAGCTATTAAAAAGCCACCCCCTCCCAAAAGAAAATGAGTCCTAAGTATGTCATTATTTTGCTAGAAATTTTAAAACTTAAGAAGACACGTGCAGAAAGTTGAACTAGCTCAAAGTGGTTTAGTAAGAATGTGTGGGCATGCTATTAGATATTTTCCCCCAAACTCCTCCATGAAGATATCAAATCCTGACTTTAGTAGACCCCTTCTGCACATTCAATCCCATTTTCCATTTTTTCAAGTATGTTAACTTCCTTCTGACGTAGATAGATTCCATAGAATGTCCCTTTCTTATGTTAAAAGAAGGAAAGAAAAAACATCCTAAACCAAAACTGAATCAGGAAAGATTAAGAGCTAAAAGAGACCTTCAATATCCTTTAGTGCAACCTCTTCAATTTCCAGATGTGGCGATTGAGACCTAGAGACATTGATTGATAGCAAATGGCGGAGATGGGTTTTGAAATGAGATCTGAGTCCAGATTCACTGCCCTTTATGCTGCATGATGAACAACAATGATAGTGAGGTCAATAATCAAACAATAAACATTTTATTACACTCTGCTATGTGCCAGGCACCGTGCTAAGCACTCGGGATACAGAAAGAGGCAAAAGATAGTCCCTGCCCTCAAGGAGCTTATAATGTAATAACATCAGTCAGCAAATATTTTTATGCCCTTACTATATGCTAGACATTGTCCTGAACTCTAGGATTACAAATACTGGCTACCTTAAATGTCTTTTAAGTTTTAATAGTTTAAAAATTAGACTGAGACTTTTGGGACACTGTGAATAGGCAAAAAGAAAGATACCTCTTGCCCTCAAAGAACTTACATTCTAACAAAGGGAGGACAACATAAAAGGAGGAGAGGGAGGTGCCTTCGTGGGTGCATGGTGGCAAAATATGTTAGGAGAAGAATGAGGAATGGCTGGCCTGGGCCCCTTCCTGAAATGGAGGCCCTTGGAGGAAATGACCAATGGGAGATGGGGCGGGGGGGGGGGAGCTGCAGGTCGCATTTATATATAAAGTTTTTTAGATTACCAAGTACTTTTCTCAAAAACTGTTCTATGAAATGGATAGTACAGATATTATTTATCTCCATTTTGCAGTTAAGGAAAATGACTTAGGTGAAATTACATGCCCAAAGCTACACCACTCTCAGAAAACTCAGATCTTCTGATACCAGTTCTATTACTCTTGCTTTGGATCTGAGAGCCAGAGAAACAATCAGGCACAAAAGGAATAAGCCGTATTTAAGATTGCTTTCAAATGGCCAAACTTGTTTTGATCCTTCCCATCCCCCCACCCACCACCCAACACATAGCTAAGATCTCAGTAGTAGAGGTTTCAGTCAGTCAGTAAGCATTGATTTTAAGCACCTACAATGTGTCTGTCTAACACGTAGTGCTGGGGATACACAGAAGGACAAAAGACAGTGAATGCTCTTAGTGAACCACAACCATGTACAAACAAGATGTTTATAGATATAGATACAGATAAAGACATAGATATGTATGTATGTATGTATGTATGTATGTATATATTAGGGCTAGTCTTAAAGGGAAGGCCCTGTAATTAAGGAGGACCAGAAAACGCTTCTTGAAAAAAGTGTGACTTTAGCTGAGACTTGAAGGAAGCCAGGTAAGCTTGGAGGCAGAGATGAGAAGCACAAGAGTTCCAAACATAGTTGTTAAAACGGAACCTCGCTTGGAGGTGTCTGCTCTTCCCAGGGTGAGTTCCAGACATGGGATTCAGCTAGTGAAAACCCCACAAGTCTGGAGGTGGAGTGTTTTGTATGAGGAATATCAAGGAAGCTTAGCACGGTGCCTGGCATGTAGTAGGCACTTAACAAACGTTTATTGATTATCATTGGACAGTGTAAGAAGAATGGAAAGGTAGGGAAGGACCAGGTTATGAAAGATTTTTAAAGCCAAACAGAGAAATTGGTGTTTTATCCTGGAGGTAATAGGGAGCTCCTGGAGTTTTTTCAAGATGGGGGGGAGAGGGTGGGTGGAAGGGTTGACATTATTAGGCCTGAGCTTTAGGAATCTCAGTTTAATAACTAAGTGGATGATGGATTGGAGTGGGGAGAGACAGGGCTTTTACCTAGTAGGTGACTGCAGCAGTCCAGGAGTGAGGTGATAAGGACCTGTACTAGAGTGGCAGCAGAGTCCTGAGAGATAAGGGGCCTTGTATGACAGATGTTGTGAAGGTAGAAAGGTTTCAGGCCTGAACTGCAATTCAGACTAAAACTGGACCTTAAAAAGAAAAAGAACTGGGATTTTCCAGTCTGTGGGGAAATTGTCTTATTTCATAATCCTGAATGAGGAATGACACTAGGCGGGATTGAGGAAAAAAGACTTAAAAGCCTGAAAGTCTCACCTGTCACCTTTCCTAACAAACAAACAAATGAGTGAGGAGGGTAGAAAGAAGTGGAAGATAAGGATAATTGTATCTAAGACACACTTTACTTTGAGAGATTGGGGGTTAGGGTCTTGTCTGATGAGCCTTCAAAGAACTGTTACAAAATGGCCTAGGGCACTTTCTCATTTGTTCACTTCAGATGTTTATATAAGAATAACTCACATATATTTGGTGCTTTCAAGTGCACTAAGATTTTTCTACGCAACAAGCTTGTTAAGTAATACAAACATTATCCCCACTTTACAGATAAGGTAGTTGAGGATCAGAAAGGTTAAGGGGCCTGCCTTTGGTCACTCAGCTGATCTTTTGACTCCAAATCCAGTGTTCTTTCCCCTACATAGTGCATGTAGATTAGCAATATGGGAGCTTTTGCTGCATGTTGGAAACATTTGGAAATCTTCCTGATATTTAAAAAAGATAATAAACAGACCCAGGTAACTACTGACCTATTAAGTCCCTTGGACATAGTTTTCCATTTATAGGACAAGCACTTACTTAGAAGAACTAGGGGGGAAAACCATTAAGGCTCTACTCTGACAATGCCTTGCCAGCCCTGTTCCTGACTTCTAGACTTCAAAGGTGCTGACTCATCCTGGCACTTCCCCTAGTGCCTAAAACCTCCTCTCCGCTGGAACAATCTACCACACCTGAGGCCCATTCACTGTGTATATCCCTCCACAAGGCCTGCCTTACTTCTACCATTAGGAAGTTCCTCCTGGAGCCTCCATTTTATAGAGGGCCTAAAGCTGGCTTTGCCTTCATTCTCCTTCCAGCCCCGTTGCTGGCTTTCTCTGGACTTCAGAATCATGGCCCTTCTTTGGTACATTTGCTCTCTTTTGTGTGTTTTCTTCCCTCATTGGGATATAACCTCCTTTAAGGTAAGGACTGTCTTTTTTTTTGCTTGCATTTCTATCTCTGGTGCTTAGCACAGTGCCTGATACATAGTAAGTACTTAATAAAACTTATTGGCTTACTTTGCCTGAAGCAGCTAGTTTTAGAAAAGGGCAGTTTGAAAGGGTATACATTTGTAGAGGGTCAGCAACTTTTAAAATATAAGAGCTATTTTTCATATTTTTAGTCAATAATATTTTAAATTTACTTATATTTTGTTTATACTTGTATACCTGGAAGAATCTATTTTAGGTTGTCCCAGAGGGATTTTGCACCGGCCTTATGTCTACTGGTTTATACCTTTTTGTTATTTTGTTTAGTATATGCAAGGTAAATCAGTAAAGAGACCAAATAATATGTGTCCATATTATTTATATGTGTGCATATTTGTGATAGCCATACATACATATATACATAAACATATCTGTCCAGATATATATTCCAAGATCTGGGGGAAGGTCCCTAAAGAACTGGTATAGTATCTACCATTAGCACATTAGTTCAGTGAGTTTACCAGATTAGCTAATTGTCCCTTTGGAGATGAGAGATAGCTGACCCTGGGGGGATGAAGCAGACCTGGGAAGGATTATGAACATTTGCCAAATGAGGTCTGTGATTAGGGAGAGGAGGCCCAAGTGGGATACCATCATTGACACTCTGGTGCTTTGAATAGGAAGGAGAGGAAAGAAAAGCTCTGGGCCTATTTACCAACAAGGCTAGTTTGCCTCTTTTTCATATTAAGTATAGATTCAGCTTTTTTTTTTTAACTAAAAGTTTGCGGGTTGTTGCAAGTCTCTGTATTGCTTCTAAACCACCAATCATCCTGACCCCTAATTTAGTATAACAGAGAATCTGGGGTCCCATAACACACCTTTAGGCCTCATTTGTAGAGAGATAGCAGCAGCTTTTGACTCAACGTACAAAAACTAGGTCTGGCTTAAATTAGCTGATACTCAACATTAACTGGTATCTCTAGTCACAGCAACATCTGTGTTAGATTAAAAGCCAGTATTTTTGCTTCTCCTGACATAGTTCTTCTCAGCTTACAGTTGACTAAGGGGAGACACAAAATCATCTCTTTGTTCTCCTTGTATGCAACTTTTACTTTAATGACATCATTATAGGCACTACCATTTTTAATTTCACTTAGCTCCTAGAAAATCTGATTTGTTTTTTCTATTTCTTATACCATCCTTTTTTTCTTTCATTTGTGTAGCTTTCACTTTTTGTGCTGGCAAAGAATTGGAAATTGAGGGAATGCCCATCCATTGGGGAATAGATGAATGAGTTGTGGTATATGGATGTAGTGTAATACTATTATGCTGTTAAGAAATGATGAGCAAGAAGATTTAAGGAAAACCTGGAAAGACTTACATGAACTGATACTGAGTGAAGTGAACAGAACCAAGAAAACATTGTACATAGTAACAGCAAAATTGTGCAGTGATCGACTATGATAGACTTAGTTCTTCTCAGCAATACAGTGATTCATTCGTGTAGTTTTCAAAAGACTATAATCCAGAATCCAACTTTTCCAAAGTGGAATCTTTAAATATTATTCAGGTGTTAGTTTTGGTGCTCCCCATCCCCCACCAAAAAAATTCATTGTTCTTGGTAGTTAAATACCTGGTAGTAACCTATTTTCATTTTCTTGGAAATCATGCACCAAGATTGTAAACATCAAGATTGTAAATCTTGCACCAAGATGGTAAAACACCAAGATTGTAAACATGGACACTAAGACCAAAAGGGCCCTGTTAAAATTGTTCTACATGAAAAACTGTGCTTAAACGGTCCCGTGCTCTTGTTCAGTCATTTTTCAGTTGTGCCTTACTCTTAATGACCCCCATTTGGGGTTTTCTTGACAAAGATATTAGAGTGGTTTCCCATTTTCTTCTCCAGCTTATTTTACAGATGAGGAAACTGAGGCAAACAGGGTTAAGTGACTTGCCCAGGGTCACAGAGCTAGGAAGTGTCTGAGGCCAAATTCAAACTCACGAAGAGGAGTCTTCTTGACTCCAGGTCTGGCACTCTTATCTATCCACTGCACACAATAAGCTGCCTAATTAGCCCCATGCTTAGGCTCTTTTATGGTGAACCATTGGCCCTACATCTGTATGGGGGTGGAACAATGCTCATTACATATCTAGAAACTTTTTATAAACCAATATCTGCAGGATCCCTAAACTTGAGTAGTCTTGCACATTCTTTTACGTAGTTTCATGTATAAGGAACAGTGCCAGAAGTCTCTGAGGGATCATTTCAACTAATATCCATTTTGGATACACACTATCTATCAGTAAGATACTCACTCTCTGACATGAAACCATGTAATGACTGCCTGCTTTAGAAACACTAGCTTGAATTCCTTTAAACACAGTGGTTATAAGGGACATAGTTGTATTTTGTTTTGACGATGATTCTTTTTTATGAACTCAGTTTGTTGACATGTTACCTATTCTCACTTTTAGAAACTGAACTCTTCATTTTCATGGAATCATTCCCATAAATTTAGAGCAGACAAATCTGTCCAAAATCCCACAGCTAATAAATGGTGGAGTCTGGATCCTTAACTCCAAATCAAATATCCTTTCCTCTGTATCACCCTGCTTTTCCTATCTGAACTTTGTTTAGGTTTGATATTTATAAGATAGTCTAAAGAACACATTGTGTTTCTTTGTTCTACAAGTCTTAAGTCTTTCATTTGGTCCCAGATCATAAAGTTCTGTCCTGATAAAACCATGTGATGCTTTTGTTGTATTGGGGGTCAGGCGGATGGAAGAAATGTTTAAAGACAGGATTAGGGTCTCTTGAGATTAAATTAGGACGAGGGGGTAAATGAATCTTCTTAGCTTTCTGCAATCCCCTTTAGCAACTCTATTAGAAATTAGTTTCAAGGATGTTCTGTTATCTAGAAGCTGTTTAAACAGGCATGACATTCTAAAGTCAGGGTCCTTCTTCAGCTGTCAATTAGAATATTTTTTAAATCGACCAAAGTGACTTGTAGAGTTTTGTCTTTTTCTGAGTGCTCCTTCAGTGGCTGTTTTTCAAGTTCACACCAGAAAGCTGCCTTTTTGTGCTACTACATGATTAAAATATCAACAAAGTGGTATCTGGTAGTAAACTATTAGAGACTTGAAAGGCAGTACTACTCTGCATTTCTCAAGTTGTAAAATCTCAAATCAAGAAGTTGACCAATTTTTTCTCCTATTAACGTAATTAGATTATCTCTGAGTCTTAATGATCACTGAGTATAACTTACGTGTGGATCATATTCTGTACAAATGAATGTCGAAGTTTCTTTCCATAGCCAATAATGTAAAATAAAAATAGGTGAGCAGAAAACCACCTCCCAGAAAGAGTTATCAATGATTATGAGAGACTAGTGCCTTTCAAAGAGGACCTGAGCATAGTAGCAAATCTAAAAATAATTTAGCCCACTGATATATCCAGAGATTGCAGAAAGTGATAAGCACTGAACAAGAAAGATTTTCAGGCATTATGAAGTAGATAATCATCTCAGCAAAAGGGATGTAATATTAGCTTGTAGCCATATGGCAGCTAACTAGTTGAAAATAATGCCTTGTACATAGGATTTAGAGCTGGAAGGGTCTTCAGAGGCCATCTAGTCTGACCTCCCCTTTTTGCAGTTGAGGAAAATGAGGCCCAGGGAGGTTGTAACTTGTCCAGAGTCACACAGTAGTGAGTATTGGAAATAAGACAGGTCTTCAGACTCTGAAGCAAGTGTTCTTTCTACTACTGGGATGTGTGTGTATATGTGTGCGTATATATACACACACATACAAAGATACATATACATACACTAGATTTTATATATATGTGTGTGTGTATATATATATACAATCAATTATTAAAAATCAATATATATATAATGTGATTTATAATTCTATAGAGGTTATATACATAATCTACATGTGTGTGTATTTCAGTATAATATAGGCAGATTATACTATCAGTGTCATGTAGTAGATTTTACATTTGTGTACATATATCAATGTAATGTAGTAGATTGTACATATACACATATATCGTCATAATATAGATTATACTATCAATATAATATAGTAGAATATATATATATGCACATATATATATATATCAGTGTAATTTAGCATGTGTATGTATGAGAGAGATCAATGAAGAAATCTATCTATATGCAATTCCACTCAAGGAGATAGTTTACTTTTGAAATTAGCTTTCAAATCTTCAGGTACAAGATGGGACCCTAGAGGTCCTCCAGACTAAGCACTTCATTTTAAAATTAGGAAATCAAGGTCAATAGAGAAGTGGTTTGCTCATGGCCAGTATCAGGTTGTCTGGCTCAAAATGTAGCACTTTTTCTACTACATCAAAATATCATCTTCATTTTGCCAATAGTAAAGCTGAGGTATTGGTACTGAAAACAGAATCCAGGTTTTTGGTCCTGTGTAGATGTAATGATGGATTTAAAGTTAATTTTTTCTTGTCCTAATGCTGGATTGCGCCAATCTCTTCAGTGTTTTCCCATTGAATTCCCCTTCTGACTAATTGTACCCAAAAGATGTTGTCTATTTCCATAGACTACAATGAAACTAACAAACCTACTTCTAGAGCAAATTTCAATTTTGTTCTTATGGTGTCGTGGATCCAAAGGAGGTGAGAGATAGGGAGGGCAGAGGATAATAGTCCCATTGAAGAACTGAAGAGCTCCTCAATACTCATTTACATTCTTTACAAATACAATGAATAAAACATTTACTATTCTCAAAGAACTCGTGGTCTAATGAGGGATACAAGGAGATATAGATAGACAGATGGATGGATGTACACACAAACACACACACACACACACACACACCTTGGCCCTCTTTTCTCTATACACATCTTCTGCTGACAATCTGATTTACTCCCTTGGCTTCAACCATTCTCTCTGAGCAAATGATACTTAAATTTGTATTCCTACTCTTGATCTGTCCTCTGAATTCAGATATACATCTCCAACCGCCTACAAGACATGTCCATATGTTTCACTACCACATTAAACTAGTAATGTTCTAAATTAAGTTTGTCCTCCACTAAGCCTTCTTCTAACTACTATTGTGTATATATATATATATATATATATATATATATGTATACATATATGTATACATATATATCTATATATGTATATCTACATATATATATATAGTAATGAAAGCTAGCATTTAAATAGCACTATGAGGTATACAAAGTGCTTCATATGTACAATAAGATTTGATCCTCATAATTAGTCTCTGGGAACCAAAAATATATCTTCATTTCATAAAAAGGTTGAGTAACTTACTCATGTTCACACAACAAGTAAAGTATCCATCCAATGCAAGATTCAAACATAGGTTTTCCTGAAGCATACTATTTTTCATTTTTTTGTGATTTTTTTCTTTTGGTCTGTTTCTTCTTTCACAACATGACTAATATGGAAATGTTTTATATGATTGCACAACATATATAACCTATAACAAAGTGCTGACTGTCTTAGGAAGAGGGGAAGTGAAGAAGGGAGGGAGAAACCTTGGAACTCAAAAAATATTTTTTCTAATTAATGTTAAAAATTGTCTTTACATGTAATTGGGGAAAAATAAAATATTACTCAAAAATTTTTTTAAAACAACGTTAGGTTTTCCTTACTCCAAGTTCAGTACTTTCTACTATGTCATGTTAAAAAAAAATAGACATCACTCCTTTTATCTGTGGTCCCGTAAGTCTCCCATGTTCAAAATTTAATTTTGCAGTTATCTTTGACTCTTCCCTCTCCATCAACTTTTTCATGTAGTTAGTTATCCAGTGCTGCCAAAGCCCACCCCTACAATATCTTTTTCATCTCTCCTTTCTGCTGTGTTGCCACAGTCACCACCATAGTTCAGGCCATAAATGCTATCTGCTTCAGCCTCTTAACAAATTTTCCAGCCTTAATTCTCTCTCTCCTGACCAATCAATCCTTCATCCTTCTACCACAATGATATTCCAAGATAAAAACTTTTCTTCATTTCACCTTTTTGGTTAAGGACCAACACCTCATGTAGCTCTTTCTTTTGAACTTAATTTATTAATTATGTAACATTTTATTATAATTATAGATAATATAACTGAACCACTGCTGGGCGCAGGTAATGGAGTGTTCCCTCTACATTGAGGGGTCCCTCTGATCTGAACCTTTGTCCTAGGATCAGTCATCAAGAAGCCTGACCACCTAAAAGAGGAGATAAGATTCAATAACTTAACTGTTAGTTATTGTGATACTGTGCCATAAGATTGAAACTCAAACTTGATTAATGCAGTCTGTGGGAATACTAAGCAGTAATTGTTACATTTCACCTTGGTTCTTCGCTGTTCTTCAGAGTCTGTGTCTTTATTTCAGCCAAGTCAGGGCTTGGGCTACTATTGTTAATGGTCATCTTCTCGAATGTAGAAACTCCCCAATAGACCGAGCATCTCTAGATCTCACAAGAGTTCCAAGCCTTGTCATAGCCGTCTCAAAGGTATGTGATCAGTACTCCATATGCAGGAAAACAAAACAAAACACAAATGACACTCAGGGCACAAAATCCAGTCTCTCACTCAAGAAAGACTTCTGTGTGCGCATGGTCACATGGCAAACAAGATGGGGAAAAGGCCAAGCTATCCTTTTCTCACCTCTCATGGGAAATCCCTGAGTTATATGATGCCTTCCATATCACAGGTTTAGGGAGGTTCAGAATCCTTAGTGCAGTCATGAAGCACACAAGAAGACAGGAAAGACAAAGCAAGTCAGCTTTATTGAGGGGGCATGCAGTAAAGAAGGGCATTCAGGGATAATGTAAGGTCACTGGGATTCAATGGAAGAGTAAACCAAAACCAACCCAAACCAGTGGGTTTTTAAAGGGCTTTTACTAGGTCCCACAAGATCAGGCATTGGAGTGGGTAAGAAGCCTGGAACTGGGCAGTGGTGCTGATTAAGAAAGGGAACCCCTAAGGAATTGGCAGTTAGTTGATACTCATTTTATTTGTTTGTTTGTTTGTTTTGTTTTTGAGGGGGGAGGCAAAGTAGTTGAGGTTAAGTGACTTGCCCAAGGTGATAGAGCTAGTAAGTGTTGAGTGTCTGAGGCCTAATTTGAACACAGGTCCTGCTGACTCCAGGGCCAGTGCTCTATTCACTGCACCACCTACCTGCCCTGATATTCATTTTCCTTGCCAGCAAGAAAAAGAACTTTGAGCAGTTACTGCTGCTGTCATTTTGAGAATGTGATTCACTTTCTCTGAAGCCTCTTTGTTCAGTCCCTGGTAGGATTAGGGGGAAAGTAACTACAGTGGACCAGAAGAGGAGATGTGTCAGGGTTGTATCACTTGCTTTTTATAGGTTCATTGATTCATCATCTCTTTGTGCTTAATGGCCGATAAAGGAGTTGCTTCAGCATCCCCATAGCTCTCAAGCACTGTCATACGTGGCTAACTAGAAGTATCAAGGGAAATCATGATCCCCAGAGCGTCCAGGACCTGAGCTAGCACATAGGGTCCACTAGAAACAGGCTGGGCAGCTTTGGCATATCCTGTTCAACCCCTAGCTACACCAAGAACCACGAGGGCAGGGGTCCTATCTCACCCAACCTTTTTACTGTGTTTAGCATACAGCAAGTACTGAAGGTTTGTTGAGTGAGTGAATGATAAAATTAATTTCATTAATAAATGTTTATTTTGATTTCTTATGCATATATGCAAAATGACAGTACAAGAAAGAGATATCTCCATTTTTAATATGAAGGATTCCATCCAATTATCATAGTCTTGGACCTGTAATGCCATTTATCCATATTGATTAAGTCACTGCATAGTTAGCCATTTGCTGTGTATTATAATTACATACTTATGATTTATCTACAATTGGACATATGGAAGTCGAGGGATGGTAGGGAGGATAGGGTGCATGCAATCTGTCATCCAAGTGGAAACCAGTGTTCCTCAGTGGGTACGCAATTTAGATTTCTTTTTGCACTTTGAGGAATTGCTTATGCAGATATGTGAAGCCAGGCAGAGAGAGATTAAAAACACCTTGGAAGCCTAGACAGCTGAGGACCATTAGTAAACTCTACCAATCCCATGATTTGGTTTAGTCTTGCTCAGGGGCACGAGGATGCGCTAGATGCCCTATGAAGGCCCCCTGTGAATCTGTGGTTCAGTGATCAAGAACCAATTTTTGTAAAAGGAAAGGCTAACTTCCTCTTGAGCCATTGAGAAAATCCATATTGAGCAAAGAACCTGTATTAAAACCAATGTAGGACATTCAGCAGTTTTGAATGGTGCAAAATTGTCATTGTGCAACAAATACTCCCCAGTTATTATCACTTTTGGAGGAAAGCTTGACATTACCATTTAAATATCACTATTGTTATATGAAGAAATAAACCTGAGAGCTACAGGATTTTAAAAAAATTTTTAATAATGATTACTCTGAACTATTTATTGGGGGCTTTGTCTAGTTTAGAGGTTAGATTCAGAAAAGGACTTAAAGAAAAATCTTAATTTCTGAATGGATTTCTACTGTAGACTAGAATAAAGAAGGATGAGATAATTATTGGGCTAATTTAATAGCAGAGCAGTTCCCTTGTGTATTTTTTCTAGAATGCAAAATCTAGTAAAATTAATTTTAAACAATGACATCTGGTCATAAAAGGCTTCTAAGATGTTAGTGAAAAATATCATTTTCATGAAAGGAAATTGTAGAGTCAAGTGGCTTTAGGCAACATCAAAGTATTTTGGAATCTTTTCTTACCAGCCAGTTCAGGATGTTTAACACAATTTCTTTGACTTATTCTCCTTTCTACTTGTGTACATCTTTGTTCCTACCTTCAATGACTGACTACATATCTGGAACTCGACAGGTTTAAGGATATGTTTTCCTCCAAAGTATAGTTCTTTTCCCTCAGCCACAGAGAGACTTCCTCACATTCATATGTTGTCCTCATTACTATCCTAAGTATTTTCTACACACTAGCAGTTGGAAAGGGGGAAAAAATCTGTCCACATGGTGCCAATAAATAGAACCAGACTGACACCCCAGAAGGATTTTTTAATCCTGTGAATACATAGTAGCAGTGCTAGTTTCCCCAGTCTAAGGTAACAAGCTGAAGTGGTCATTCTGTGATTGTTCAGTTCCTGGGAGAGCCAGTTTCAAAAACCACAATTTCATTTCCCAATGACAGTAGCTACTCAATCTACCCTCTGCTTTATAATACAATTTGAAGATTGGTTGCACTGAGCTAGTTTTCATAGAAGGAGAAAAAGGAGATGAGGCTGCATAAGAAATGCTTTCCTGGGTCAAATCCATGTAGTCCAATATTATGTCTCTTTCATTGCATGTATTATGTGAAGACCTGGTCTTTCTACTCTATGTCAACCTCAAAGATGAGGAGCACTCATGTTTACTCTAGTATGATATTTGTAAGATATTAATCTAAATCCTTCTTGAATCTATTTATTTTTAGCTGGCATTTTCCTCATGTGATGATGAGTAACATAAGTTTACTATATAATGTATGAAGCAATCCTCTCCATTTTCTGTTTATTCCAAATTATCTCTCCGAGTCTTTAAGTAATATATCCCTATTTTAGTATTCTTGGACTTGGTAAATAAGTCTTCCTCTTATTCATACTTTTCCAAGGAGAATGTAAGTTGTTGAGAGCAAGAATCTTTTTTCCCCTGAAGTCTTTGTATACCCAGTGCTTTGCACACTATAGATACTTAGTAATTATCAAATGAGTGAATGAATTGAATGTTTAGTATCAGATGGGCAGCTATGTGGCACAGTGGATAGTGTGCTGGGCCTGGAGTCAGGAAGACTCCTCTTCGTGAGTTCAAATCTGGCCTCAGACACTTTTAGCTGTGTAACCCTGGCCAAGTCATTTATCCCTGTTTGCCCCAGTTTCCTCATCTGTAAAATGATCTGGAGAAGGAAATGGCAAACCTCTCCAGTATCTTTACCAAGAAAACCTCAAATGGAGTTAGAAAGAGTCAGACGCAACTGAAAAATGACCAAACAACAACAAAAGACACTTAGTAATTACCAAATGAGTGAATGAATAAATGTTTAATATTAAGAGAGTCCAATAGTGCCCTCCCTTAGCCTTCATCAATATAAAATAACAGTTACTAATTATTTTAAATTGTCTCTATATAGCAAACTACACCCTACCACTATTTTAGTTGACCTCTGATTCTGTTTTCTCTTTCCTGACATCAATCAATCAGAACTTCACACAATACTATAGGTGTTGTGTCAGTCAAGCAGGGTAACGTTGATGTTTTGTTCACAGTTTCCTTCCTGAAGCTACCCAGCATTCTGTTAGCCTTTAACCTGCAGCAACACATTGGGCTGATGTCTTTAGGGCACAGCTTACCATTCTTGCCAGGTTTCTTTTCTGAGTTATAATTGATACCACCAATCTCATCATTCTATTATTGGTATGATTAACAAAGGGAACCCAGTGGAGCTACAGTAAATGAATTCACTCCTATTCTGGAGTGTCTCTTTATCTGGAAGATAAATAGAAATACTCTAGCACATAGCTCCAGTGTTTAAGAGTTTCTTAACTTCTGGCTATCAGAGTCGTACAACCTCTACCATAAGACAGCCATCATGTCCTCCTCAAAACTTCTCTTTCCCAGGCTAAATATCCCTAATTCTTTCGCTTTATCCTCTTATGGCATGACTTCAGTGATCTGACAGTTCTGGCAACTTTGTTTTGAGTAGTGTCCATCTTATCAATGTCTTTCCTAAAATTGTGGCACCTAGAACCAAACATGTGACAAAAACAGAAGGGACTATTGCCTTACACACTGTGGATCCTCTACCTTTATAAATCTTGCCACAATAGCAATGTCTTTTTTGGCTTTTTGATTTCACTCCATTAAAACTTCAAGATGTTTTTCACATAAACTCTCAGCTAGCCATACCTTCTCTATGCTGTAGTAGTGAAAAAGGTGTTCGTTTGTACTCTACCATTTGCAATAACCAGTAGCATAGTGCCTGGCACGTAGTAGGGGCTTAATAAAAACCTGTTGACCTACTGAAAAGATGAATGTCTGGGGAAAGTGCAATTTTGTGATGTCTCTCCTGATAGAATGCAAGCTCCCTGAGGGCAAAGACTATTCCATTTTTGTCTTTGTATTCTCAGCACTGAGCACAGTGCCCAACACATAGTAGATGCTTAACAAATGCTTATTGGCTCATTGACTGATTATGGTGTGTTCTTCTCCCCTTAGGCTTCTCATGTACTGTGACTTTACCATCACTGGAGAAAGAGAGTCACTTAACTGGAAAAGTAGTAATTTATATATGGTCCAGGCTACATATCTGAAAGCCAATTCATCTTAGAAGTCTTTCTGTGTCTGAGAGCTCTGCTAATGTCATTTGTATTATTTTCCCCTAAATCCAGTCTCTTGTGCTTGCCTGCTATTCTGAACACAGCATCAGGTCCTGGGTTCACCAGAGCCTAGCCCCATTAGAATCCTGGGAGTCAATTTTCTACCTCCACCAGTCAAAAGGGCTCCATGACCCGGGTCATCTCAGTCATTGTAACACTGACTCTTTCATTTCCCTGACTTAACTATGACTCCAGCCCCTCCTCCTTTCTGGATATTGTGACCATTTCTGATGCTCAGCTTTGCTTGTCTCAGAGCTCAGCCTCTTTCCTTCATTCTTTGACTCTCAGATGGCGTATTGTTCTCCCTGAAATTGGTATTTTAATTCCCTCCTGGTCTGCTGCTTCAGCTAGACACCCATTACCAGTAATACAAGCGTTCCTGATCTACTTTTTGTTCCCCATGGCAACTGACATTCTCTCCCTGCACTCACCCTGCCTTCCGTGGTAAGAATGAAAGCCTGATCACTGTCGGTCGCAGCCGAGTTGTCTCCTCAGCTAGTCCCTTTGACCCATACAGCCTGAGGTGTCCCTTCACAGTCCTGATTGATTGCATGTGTTAGGAACAGTGCCTTGTAGCGGAAGAGACAGGAAAGGGAGCAGGCACTTATTAAGGGCCTACTGTGTGCCAGGAAATGTGCTACGCATTTTACAGATCTCATTTGGCCCTCACAACTACCCTGTGAGGTAAATATTTTTATTGTCCCCACTTTACAGTTGAGGAAACTGATGCAGACACAGGGTAAGCCTGTATCAGGAGGGCAGAGTTTATAATCTCAAAGAGGATCATAAACATGTCTGAAAGGTTCGGAATCGCCGGATAGAAGAAACTCTCAAAGTAGAAGGCAGAAGAATCAAAACATTTATTTAGGCTCAACAGTAACCAACCCATGAACCAGCAACCCCATTTTGATATGTTGGTCATAATCTTCCAGGCCCAATAAGTACGCCTTGAAAGAGTAACCAGGAGGCTACAGAGAAACATGATTGCGTAAAGCAAAATCATGTTTCCCCCTTTTATGGTAATAAGATTACCCACTGGACTGAAGTCTTTGTTCAGCTTCCTCCCGTAGATCAGCTCTGCTGCTGGCAGCTCCTGCCTCAGCTGTGTCTGTGTCTGAAACTGAAGCTGCAACTGTAACTGACGATGTAACTGTCGTAACTGCCTCTGTAACGGTCGTTGTAACTGTCGCTGGCTCAAACCGGAAAAGGAAAAAAGAGAGAGGAAGAAGAAGAAGAACTCTCCGAGCTGTCCTCTCCCCTCTTATAGGGTCTCTGACATCATCAAGCTCCGCCCAAATGACCAGGGCCGATTGGTTCTTGAGTTGGCCCCTCCCCCTAGCATAGACATTAACACCTCCCCTCAGCCAGCCCCATGACTCCCCACACAGGAAGCCGTCTGCCTCCCGGCATGCTCCCCGGGCCTCCTGCCCCGGAAGAGCAAGCCACAGTGTCCAGAGGCTCAATGAGGCAAGCTGAGCCATTCAAAGAAAACAAAAGCCATTATGGCTACACTCCACCCCTTGTTATAGGATACATAATCTAATCAGCCATGTATCCTAGAACATACATTGTGATCCAATTACAAAGGAAACTAAAACATATCATTCATTATAAAGCAAAACATATCATTCAGTGACATTCCCAAACATTGGTTAACAATTCAAATGTGATCCACCCCTAAATCCTTGTATCCATTACATAGGATCAATAATATCATAACAATAAAACAACACAGCAAGGATAACACAAAATAAGTAAACAGAACACTATCATCATTTCCACCCCCCTTGAACGATTGGGGCTCAAAATCTTGGGGTGAGGGGTGAAGGTCTCATTTTCCATAGCTTCTTCATGCTGAAATTGGATGTAGAGATGACCCTGCCCCCAAAAAGTCCCATTCCAGAGGTCATTTCTTTAACGAGCTGGCAGGAATTCCAAGAATGCTACATGCTTAGGCAGTCACCGGAAAGTGCAGGATGCTTAAGCCTGAAGGAAACAAAACTAGCAACAAGGTTAACCAAAACAAAGGACAAAAAGAATAGTCTGTGAATCTATTATTATAACCTATTCACGGTAAAATATATGGTTCAGGGGTACGATTTGGTAATTATTTTCCCCTGAATAGACAACTGTTACAGTGTTGTCCTTCCCATGGGCTATAACTTCTGCAGCCTTTGGAATATCATCTGGCTTCCGTTTTACCCATACCTTAGCTCCTGACTTTATTCTATCAATGGAGCAAGACCCTTTTGCCCCTCTAGTAGTTATTTTGGGAGGAGGGTCAGTTTTCACAAAGGGTATTTTTTCACAGGGGATAATAATGACTTGAACCATCCTATCATTTCTACAAAATTGTACAGGTTTTTTACCCATATTCTGGAGTGTCACAACAATTTCTTTTTGATAATTAGAATCTATCACTCCAGCCAATACATGTATTCCTTGAGCCGCTAATCCTGGTTTAGGTAATATCCGTCCAAGATGATTTTTGGGGATTCTCATACATACTCCAGTAGGGGTTTTTCTTATCTCTTTCCTATTTAACCTAAAATTCTCTATACAATGTAAATCATATCCTGCTGAACCAGGTGTTCCTGGACTTGGTAGTGGGACATCTTCCCTCACAGTCCAAAATTCAATGTTTTGGATCTCACATGTTTGCTGTTCTCTGATCTGCAGATTTGGGGTCATCATTCTGGCTAGAGGTGTACTCCCCCCTAAGGGTCTATTATTCAAATTACGTAAGGCAATAGACAAATTATCCTTCCAATGTCGATATGAATTATTTGAGCTTAATTTTCTCAGCTGTTCTTTCAACAATCCATTCATTCTTTCAATTAGCCCAGATGCTTGTGGGTAATATGGAATATGATATATCCATTCTATATTATTCAACACACAATATCTTTTCACTTCTTTGCCCTTGAAATGTGACCCATTGTCACTTTGAATCTGCATTGGGGTTCCATAATATAAACTTACAATATCTAGAGTTTTACAGGTGTTTTTCTGAGTTGCGTCTTTATAAGGACAAGCCACTAGTACACCTGAATAGGTGTCAACACACGTACATACATATTTACATCCTTTATCCTGGGGTAGTGGGCCAATATAATCTATCTGCCAAATTTGGGCTGGAACTTTTCCCCTTGCTATTTCTCCAGTAACTATCCTAGGAAGAGTTCGTTCTTTTTCTAATTGGCATATACAACACTCCTCTGTTATTTGTTTTAACAACGCATGAGAAATACTGATACCTCGATCCTGTGCCCATCGATGGGTGGCCTGGACCCCTAAATGGCCAGCAGTCTGGTGGACCCATCTTGCTAAGGCTGGGTCATCAGTTGGAGTCGGAGTAGGGACAATACATTCAGTAGCAATCTTTGCTAGTCGATCCGCATGTGCATTGTACTCACGTTCTGGTGTGGTCAGGGTTGCATGAGCATCAACATGAAAAACTGACAGATTTGTAACCAAAGACATGTCCCATATATTTTCCCATAACTCTTTACCCCAAACTTGTTTGCCATGAATCTCCCAATTCTGATTCCTCCATATAGGCATCCACGTAGCTAATCCATTAGCTACCGCCCACGAGTCAGTAAATATATGACACTGTCCTCCTTTCTCTGCTCTGATGGCCTGATGCACTGCCATCAGTTCAGCATATTGGCTACTTCCACCTATCCCAGAACTTTCCAGAGTTCTCCTTGTACAGGGGTTATAGGCTACTGCTTTCCAATGTCTCTTCTGTCCTAAATATTTTGCTGTCCCATCAGTAAACCAAGCATGTTTCTTCTGTTCTTCATTTAGTTCGTCATATCCATTATTCCATTTCACTAAGGATGGTACCATCTGTTGCTTAGATTCAAGGGGCTTTTCATTGCTCTCAGTATTAATGTTCGCCACAGATTCATGTAGAGCAGAAACTCCATTTTTGCCTGCTCTGGACCTATTCTGAATATACCACTTCCATTTGATTATGCTTGCCTCTTGTGCATGTCCAATTCTGTGAGAAGCTGGGGTACTCATTACCCAAGTCATAATTGGAATTCCAGGCCTTAATACCACTTCATGACCCAGAGTTAGTTGCTCAGTTTCTACTAAAGCCCAATATGCAGCTAACAGCTGCTTCTCAAAAGGTGTATATTGCACTCCAGATGAGGGTAGTTTCCTTGACCAAAAGCCTAAAGGTACACTTCGGCTTTGTTGTTTTTGCCACAGACTCCAATTTGCATAGTCATCTTGTACAGTCACTTGTAACTCCACTGGCCCATTTTGCATAGGCCATAAGTCTAGAGCTAATTGAATAGCAGCCTTTGCTTCCTCAAAAGCTCTACTTTGTTCAAGTCCCCAGTCAAATTCATATTTCTTTCTGGTGACTTTATACAAGGGTTTTAAAATCTGTCCCAAATGTGGGATGTGGTGTCTCCAATAACCAAACAGCCCTATGAACTTTTGGGCCTCTTTCTTATTGGTAGGGGTGGGAAAATCCTGGATTTTTTGTCGAGCTTGTGGGAGAATTTCTCGCAGTCCTCTATTCCACTGTATCCCCAAGAATTTTACAGTTTGAGCTGGCCCTTGAACCTTTGCGGGGTTGATTTCCCATCCTTTGCTTTTCATATGGTCAATTAATAATGCTAAACTCTCCTCCACCTCCTTTATATTCTTTCCCTGTATCATGATGTCATCTATGTAATGTGTAAGCTGTACACCAGGTAACTTTAATTCATCCAAATGTTCAGCTACAATCCTGTGGCAAATAGTTGGGCTATGAATATATCCTTGCGGCAGGCGTGTAAATGTATACTGTCGGCCTTGCCAAGTAAAAGCAAACTGATTCCATTGCTTGGGGTCTATTGGGATTGTAAAGAAGGCATTGGCCAAATCAATAACTGCATACCAAGTCCCTTCACGTTTTTGTATTCTCTCTATTAAAGTAACTGTGTCTGGGACAGCAGCATACAAGGGAGGAGTCACTTTGTTCAGCTGTCTATAATCTACTGTCATCCTCCATGTTCCATCTGACTTTCGGACTGGCCAGACAGGGTTGTTCCATTGAGTAGTTGTAGGGACTAACACTCCTGCCTCAACACATTCTCTTATAGTGTTGGCAATTTCATCTTGCCCACCTGGCACACGATATTGCCTCAAAGTAATTACTTCAGAAGGTTCGGGCAAAGTGATTGGATCCATCTTGATTTTCCCCACTAAGACTGCATTAATGCCTATTTTCCTCACAGCAAATTGGTATTTCCCTTCAGGTAAATTTAAGGTCATACCCTTCAAAATGTCTATTCCAATGATGTATTCAGGAATAGGCACAAAAACCACACTATATTCTTTCTTGGGCAACTGTCCAATTTTCATCATCAATTTAACTTGTCTGGCTGATATTTCAGTCCCTCCTAGTCCTGTGATGGTAATAGGAGTTCCATGGCTGAACTTGTCTGGATTTCCATAAATAAGGGTGGCCTCGGCCCCAGTATCTATTAATGCCTCAGTTACCGTACTTGACCCATTTTTCCAATATATGGTCAAGTTAATGTGAGGTCTACAATCCAGCCTGTGTATTTCCTTAATTTGGACTGGGGCTCGGCCTGTTCCCTAGTATTCCCTTTCATATGATTCACTTGGGTTTGAAGGTTCAACATCTGTAGCATTTGCAGGAGCAGTTCTGATTTCCCTATCTCTCGTGTTATCAAGTCCTCTATACATTCTGTATAATTCATTGGTTGGAATTCCATCTATCATTTCAAAACCTACCCCTGCTCTCAATAAAGTAGTAAACATTTCTTTCCTTGTTACTCTCCTTTGGCGCCAAGTTTGCTGGTTATTCACCCTTCTCTCTCGAGGAGATCTATCCCTTCCCCAGTCACCTAAGTCATATAACTGTAAAATCTTATTTATCACTGTTGTAAGACGGCTCCCTACTTCTCCAAGTAATAAATTCAAAATTAGTTGTTTATAAGCAGGGGGAGCTGTCCTAATTATTAAATTCCTATGAGGCAGTTCCATTGAATCATTGTAATATTTGTCTGCAGTTCCTGTCATAATGGCAGTCTTCATTACCTCCTCCTTTAGTCTCATGATACAATCTCTAAGTGAATACCAGGGTCTGTGCTCAGTGGGCCACATAGAATCAGTAGCATATCTCTTATTGCATCCCACAGCGGCTAATGCCAACAGAGTAGTCCCGCTATCACCATCTCCTTGCTGATGATGTTCCCTAAAAGCTTGTTGAACTAGAGGATCATGGCTGATACCTATGAATCTCATGCAGTCTGTCCCATCTACTGATATTCCACCGGCCCCTTGATCACTGAGTCTTACCATCCAAGATATCAATGGTTCTCCTATTCTTTGGCTGAATCTACTCAAAATATCTGTGACCTCTTGCGGTGAGAAATCTTCCTGAATTTCCCTTGTAACTGAATCTTCACCTCGGGTTTCTGTCTTCCTCCTTTGTATGGGTCGAGCCCTTGTCTGATCATTTAACCATCTCCTATTCTCTGTGTGAGGCACATCCTGAACCCCAGTAGTGTTTTGTGCCTCAGCCGGCTCTTTCTGGGCTGGGTTGAAATGCACTCTGGGCTTTTTTGGTCTCCTGTTGCTCTTAGCCACATTAATAGAAAAGTTCTCATTTGAGTCAGTTTGATCTTCTGCTATCTGAGATTTCCCTTCTTCCTGTGGGGTAGGAGTGCCCCCATGTCTTTCACTTAATCTCAATCTTTCGTATACTAGCCGGTAGGCTGATAACACTATCCAGCTTTGCCTAGATAGTGATGCCCCTGACTGAATCCCAACTTCTCGTAAACACTTTTCCAAATCCCTAGGATCTCCTCTCCGTAGCCTTGGTTCCCAGTTTTCACAGGGTCCAGCTTTTTTAGCCAATTCTTTTGCTAGGGAGGAATAAAATGGATCCTCCCATCCTGGGATATTCATCTCCTCCTCTGGAATTGTTCTGCTTCTAAATAGAGATCTTATACCTAGCGATCCTGTTCGTGACGCCAAATGTATCAGGAGGGCAGAGTTTATAATCTCAAAGAGGATCATAAACATGTCTGAAAGGTTCGGAATCGCCGGATAGAAGAAACTCTCAAAGTAGAAGGCAGAAGAATCAAAACATTTATTTAGGCTCAACAGTAACCAACCCATGAACCAGCAACCCCATTTTGATATGTTGGTCATAATCTTCCAGGCCCAATAAGTACGCCTTGAAAGAGTAACCAGGAGGCTACAGAGAAACATGATTGCGTAAAGCAAAATCATGTTTCCCCCTTTTATGGTAATAAGATTACCCACTGGACTGAAGTCTTTGTTCAGCTTCCTCCCGTAGATCAGCTCTGCTGCTGGCAGCTCCTGCCTCAGCTGTGTCTGTGTCTGAAACTGAAGCTGCAACTGTAACTGACGATGTAACTGTCGTAACTGCCTCTGTAACGGTCGTTGTAACTGTCGCTGGCTCAAACCGGAAAAGGAAAAAAGAGAGAGGAAGAAGAAGAAGAACTCTCCGAGCTGTCCTCTCCCCTCTTATAGGGTCTCTGACATCATCAAGCTCCGCCCAAATGACCAGGGCCGATTGGTTCTTGAGTTGGCCCCTCCCCCTAGCATAGACATTAACACCTCCCCTCAGCCAGCCCCATGACTCCCCACACAGGAAGCCGTCTGCCTCCCGGCATGCTCCCCGGGCCTCCTGCCCCGGAAGAGCAAGCCACAGTGTCCAGAGGCTCAATGAGGCAAGCTGAGCCATTCAAAGAAAACAAAAGCCATTATGGCTACAAAGCCACATACCCCAGTTCACCCAGCTAGTACATATCCAATCAGTTGCCAAGTTTTGTGTTTTTTGTTTTCCCCAGATCTCATGTAGACATCGCCTTCTTCCTACTCCCACAACAGCCACCTGGATGCTGGCCTTCATCCCTTAATGCCAGGACTGTTGACTAGTGTCCCTGCCTCAAGGTTATCCCCATTACCAGATTCGAACTTAACCTCAAAAGACTCCTGAAATCCATCCACATTGGCTTGGAATGTCTCCAAAGGAAGTATCATCTGTAAATTCAGACATTATAAAATGTTAAATAAAGCAAATACTATTAAAAATCCCTGAGGACTCCCACAATTTACACTTCTCCATCCACAGAAGTACCTATTTTACCTGCTTTGGGTTTTTTTTTCTCTTTTATGCATTCATTTATTTATTCAACAAGCACCATACTAGGTCTTAGGGATGTAGTTTTACAGTGACAGCTATGAAATAGTCCCTTCCCTCAAGGAATTTTTGTTCCACTGAGTGGGAATAGTATGGCTACAGATAAGTAAATATGAAACATATGCCAAGTAATGGAATAAAAGGATTGCCTCAGTTCCATGGTGTCTTATTTTTTAAAAAAGTATACACATATTATACATATATATGTATTTTATACACATATGCATATGTGCACATATGGATGTATATACGCTATATAATACACATATTATATGCTCTATATGTGTGTGTGTATACATATATATTTGGTAGAGACCCTTATCAAGTGATTTTTGAAAGTTCATATTACATTACTCCTTACCTCTTATCTACGTGCATGTTTTCCTCCTCCAAGAACTCCAGTATTTGAGTCAGGAATGACTTTTCCTTATGTTCCTCAGAGAATTATTTGCTTAAATATTCAAAAATCCTCCCCTGTCAGTGTCACCTGCTTGCCTGGTTTAAAAGTGCTCCTGCTCAGCTGTAATTCTCACAGTCCCCTATGAAGTTCTTATGAATGGGGATCATGTTGACACTCTGCCGGCCCTCAGCACAGTGGTCATTTATAAAGGCAGGTTATAGTCTTTGGCCCACAGTTCCACAATTTCATCCTTGAATTCCTTCGAAACTCTCTGGTAGATGCCATCTGGTCCTGATGGTTAGCTACACCTATGTTATCAATTAGGTTTTGATTATTCTGTACAATTAAAATGAATTGATCATATACTACCACTTGACTATTTAAGGAATTGGGGTACAGTCTGAAACTGAGAATGATCTTCCTGAGGAAGAAAGTTCAGTTTGTCTGCTGCCTTTCATCCTCAAAAAGATAGCAGACAAGCAACCAAAACTATCATTTGGTACTAGTGATTCTCTAGCTGGCTTCCTCCACAACCCCCCAAAACATAAAATTACATAAAAAATTTATTCGTGTTCAAGTTGTTTATAAGCTGAGAGTGGCAGTGGTTGGGGTGATATGGCTGCCGTGTCTTTCTTAGGAGTATAATAGAACATGGCTCTGGTAAAAATAGAATTTGACACTGCAAAAAGTAGCAAATTAATTTCATTGTGGGAAAGCGTGAAATAATTCAATTCGACAAATATTTATTAAGCGTCTATTGTGGCCAAGGCACCAGGCTAAATATGAAACAAAAAATACTCCCTTCCCTCAAGAAGCTTAAGAGGAGGGTTCGCTATGTAGCTCAGTATATACAAAATAATGCGTCTTAAGGGATAGGTTAAAATCACAGTAGAGCTGTGATTTCATTAATGTGAGTATTCCTTTAAATGATACAAACCATGCTCCATCTAAACCTGCCCATCCTGAGCCACTCGGATCTTAAAGTTCTTCCATAAATTTGACATTGGGGACCTACACAGCATGCTAATATACATCCTTATGTTCTCTAGACAAGGTGCTGATACTAATGGAATATGAAGTTTTTCCTTTTCTCTTGCTTACCCTTCTTTTTTCTGATGACATACTTTATATCCATTCTCCAGTGTGATTCCTCATCTGTTGTGTTATCTTTGGGTAATCTTCGGCTTCAGATATTTGGAGACTTTAATGTTCAGTGACTCACAGCTGTACATTATCGGTGGAAGAATATTGTTTAAAAGATAAGACTTTTGTTTCAGGGGAAATTCATTGAAAAAATTATATAATTTCCCAAATGCAATACAGTCAACAAGTATTTATTAAGTACTAACTGTGTGCAGTGCTGGGAATACAAAGAAAAGCAAAAAATGTAGTCTCTACCCTCAAGGAGCTTAAATTCTAATGGGAGAGACATTTACAAACAACTGTACATACAAGCTATATACAAGATAAATTTGATGGAGAATTTGATATTAATCAAAGGGAAGAAGCGGGGGCAGAGAGAGAAGGTCCCTCGGAGAATATGGGATTTAAGCTGAATCCTAAAGGGAGATAGAGAAATCTTGAGACCAAGGTAAGGAGGTAGAACATTCCAGACATCAGCGTCAGCCATTGAAAAGGTACAGAATTGGAGAGGAATTGTTGTGTGTGAGGAACAACACCCCTTTTGCTTCCTCTTGTTTGCTTCTGCCTGCATCCTATTGACCATTTTCAATGTCTGTTTCAGATATGTGTACTGGCAGATGAGATTTCACATAATAGCATGGATGATAGTCATTTCCTCACTCAGTTTTTCCTGTATAGGTAACTGGGTTGATGTTGTTGATGTTTAGTGATGTTGGCTCTCGTTTAGGAGGCTCTGCAATGTTTCTGGGCTTGCTATAATCAGTGCACTATCATTCAAAAACAAAAGCATCTAGAAAATTCACCATCTATAGGGAATTCCTTGACTTGAACTCTGTACTTGGATCTCTTCCATGACAATGGCAGTCACCTTTAAAGAACATACATCTCCTTATCTTATGCCTCACAGAGTATTAATAATCAGATGTTGTGAGTGTTACTTCTCTTGTTACTTCCTTAAGAGAATCTTTTTCTGATTTTGACATATTTATGGTAGTAGACATCTTATTTGCAAATAGCCTTTAGTTATATTCTACCAAATCAAATGGGTTTTTATAAGTTTTTCAAAAACACAGTCAAACCTAATATTCTCTACACCTTTCAATTAATTTGGTGATTTCAAAGATGTGGTTCACTATGGAATATTGCCTTCAAAAGCCTGCCCTGCTTCTAATGCCTTCATCAAGGATGCTGTTGACGCATGTGTAGATTATTTCCATTAAAACATTGTATAGATAATAAAGTAAACATAAGAGTTGGTAATTGTTGATATTCCCTAGTTTATTTTTGAAGAAGAACATAAATTTGTTTATAGATACATCAATTTAGACCTGGAAGAGACTTCGGAGATGATGTGGACCAACTCCCTCATTTTCTAGATGAGGAAAATAAAGCCCAAAGAGATTATAAGTGGCTTGCCCAAGGTAAAACAGATTGTAAAGGGTTGAAATGGGTTTTAAACTCAGGAACTCTGACTCTAAATTCAGTTCACTTTCTTTCCATTGCACTACACTGCTTCCCTTCTAAGATTTTGTCCTCAAAATTGTGTCAACTCCAGCTTAATTCTTAGTCTTGTACAATTGCTATTCCCATCTCTTTTTTCTTCAGTGCTATTTATACTTATTTTTTAAAAATATATCCAGCACTGATGTTAAAGTTTAGATCTGGTCATTCTGTTATACTATATAATGAAAACACTTTGTTATAAAAATCTTTACAGATTATTTCCATCTTTTTTATCTCTTGTCCTCATTCCATTTTCATCTTTTAATGCTCTCAGGCTGGCTTTGTTTAAGTCTCTAACCAAACTTTCCTTAAACATGTAACTTTTTTTCTACAACTTCTAGTTATTTTGTGAGATGTTACTGCTTATAATTTCCAATTATTCTTCACTCTAAGATTTAATAAACGAGTTTATATTCTAAATCAGTGTTGTTCTTGCTGCTATATCTTTCTTCATGGGAATGAGATCAAGTGTTGTCTGGTGGTAGCAGTTTCTAAACTCTTAGTTACCTCATTGTGGCAGTTGATTTACATAGGCTATCCTTCTTTATGAACTTTTTATTAATGTCCTTCCTTCCATCCATTTCTTAATTTGTCGGCATTAATAACTTATTTAAATAGGTTTGGTTAGAGTTATTTTGAGCTCATCATATCTCATGTTCATTTTTATTCCTCTAGATTTGTGTTAATTTTTACATTTGCTCAAAAGAGTCAGTGGTTTTACTGTACTCATATAGTTGATTCAGGAATAACTCCTTCCTCAGTAATAAGTCATTATTTTCTGTCTGTTAAAATATAATTAATTTCATTTTTTTAATATTCCTTTCATTTATCATCTGTAAAATAAGCAAACATAATAACAACATGACAGTTGAAAAGATGGTTATGAAGGAAAGTGATTTTAAATGGGTATTATGAAGACAACAAAATGAAGTATTTTGAGACTAAAATGACATTTAGACAGTTCAGCTGTATTTATTATTATTATAGATAGACAAGATAGAAAACAGATTGTAGGTACATGGTGTATTCCATTTAACTTAGACTAATAAGCCAGTGTTGTACGTGTGTAGTTTGTCCTTTATTCTCGAAGAAGACCATGACGTCAGGAAGATAATGCCATGACTTGCAATTGAATTGGATTTGAGTTAGGGAGGTCTGTGCAAAGTCACCAGCCTCACTTTCTCCTCCAGAGCCATCTGGGTCCAATGGCCAGATATAGGTCAGGACAATTGGAGATGGCCCAGGATGCAGTGGGAGACCTTGCCGTTTTTGAAGGTCTTTCTGAGTTCTCACTTTGATTAAGGTAACACCAATTCAGTGATTATTCTACTCTTATGGAAACTACCAGCTGTCATCAAAGATAGCTCCATGGGAAGGAAATGAATCTAGTCATTTTGGAATTTATGGAGACATGTCCCCCATACTAAGGAAGAGATTTCAGTCTTAGTATTAAATAGAGTATTAGTGGAAATAGAGTGTCCATCTTCACTACTTCACCATGGTTTAAAAGTTTACTATAAATAAAAAATTCCTTTCTGTCTGGATAAGACAGATATTTGTAGGAAGTATAATTATTTAAAAATTAAATAAGAATAGACAGATACCATGGTCCAGTTGAAAGAACACTGAATTTGCAATCAGAAAGCTTGGGATCAAATTAAACTTACGTTTGTGACATTTTCTCTATTACTTCCTTCACGGGAAATTCTAGGATCATAGATTTAGAACTGGAAGGAACCCAGGAAGTCATCTCATCTAATCCCTCATTTTCTAGATGAGAAAACTTAGACTTAGGGAGACATAGGATGTTATCTATGTAGCCAAAACTACCTTTAGTACCCATGAGAAGATTCAAATCCAGGTCCTCTGACTCCAAAACACTCTGTCCTCTAACCCACAATCCTTCTTTGCAACCTAAGTAAGTTTAGGAAAGTCATGTAACCTCTCTGTCCCAGCCCCCAAAATTTATCTGTAAAATGAACCAATATTGAACTAGATGATTGATCAAGTTTTATAATCCATTTGGTATAAAATAAGTATTTTCATTTCATTCTATTTTATATATGCTGTTGTGCCTTGTGGTGAAAAATTTCAAAATGAAAGAAATAGCTATTTTTTAGAAAAGAGTGACTAAATCTAAATCATGCAAGCTACAAGATGGATGACAGATCAATTTTAAATACCTTTTTCTCATAAGCTATTTAAATGGTCCCATCTTATTTCCTGTCTATTTATAGATAAAACACTAAAGCCTTGACTCAAATCACCCTGAGTTCTTGACTCAGTTTCTCCAGGGCGTTGGAAAGAATTTATCTCTAAAGCTAGAAAAGAGATATTTAGCCAATGAAATGTTATTAGTAGCAGCTTCATTTGGATTTTGATTATTTTTCACTTCTCAGTAAAACCTAAATTAAAATGTTTTTTTTATCAATTCACTCTTATCTTAATAAATTTGTCTATTATTCTGAGTGAAAAATGATATTTCAGTTCTAGCAGCTTTGATGGACAGAAAAACTAGCAACAGAGATTGGAATGATTGTAACTTAACATCTTTATATTTTTATTGATAACTTAAACACTAAATATGGATCACAGTATGTAAACCAAATTGGGATTAAATGTGAAATAACAGGCCTAATTCTGGGCTTTCCAAGTACTGTAGCCTATACTTAGCTTCAATCTAAAATCTCCCCACCCCACTTGGCAACACTAAACTTTATTCATCTATCTCTTATTTCAGGAAATTGGATATAGTCTGGCCAGTAGCCTCCCAGTCTAAACTAACATTCTGATATTATGGCCAGTAGTAACCTTTTTATTGTGTTTTTGACTGTGGCAGGTCTTTTGTTCTATTCCGCTTTGGAGATTATTTTTCTTTCCAAAAATTTTTGCCTGGTGGAAAAAGAGCTAAAGATAAAGTTTTGTAATCCATCTTGTATAAAATAAGCATGTTTTACTTCATCCTGTTTTTATACATGTTGCTGTGCCTTGTGGTGAAAATTTTCAGAATGAAAGAAATAACTATTCTCTAGAAAGGAGGTACCTATAGTACCATTCACAATTTGCCCCCAGTATTATAATATATTAATTGTTTACAGTCATGAGAACTGAAAATGGTAACCCCAAGTAAAATAGAAACCAAAAAGAAATGGAGAGAAAGAGCCGAGTTTATACGCAGTCATAATTTAAGAAGGAATATGAATGTTTTTAAGAATCTTGAAATGCCACGTATCTTAAATAGAAGGTGAGGTCAGGCATTCTGCAAAAGCCTGTTAGAATAAGGTGAGGGGAGGAGGATCCCCCAAGAAAAAGATCACTGTGGAAAGCCCCAGGAGTCAGTCTAAGTTAAACCAAACACATCCCCTGCACACCTTAGAGAAGAGAGACCTTGACCTGTCTGACGTATTAGCTCTGAGGCAATTTACTAAAAATAAAGATAGTGAGGTAAACTCTAGCCAATGAGAGTGAAGATGACTGTCCAAGAGACAGCACATTGCATAGAACAATACTAGGAATATGGGCATGGGGAATGAATTGAATTTTTATAAATCACAACATTTTAAATGCATTGGGGGATTTCTATTTAAAGAACCCTTTAGTGAATTCCTTTGAAAACCACAGATCCTTTTGCAATATGAATATATACCTCATAGTCCACCTATTTTTATGATTTGGTTTTTGTATGCTACATTTTCTTAATGTTGAAATAATCTGTGTACAAAAAAATCCTTTTAACTAGCCACACAATTCTAAATAAAAGGATAAAAGGGAAAGTAAAACTTATACATTAAATCATCTTAGGTACATGTATCTTTTGGGTCATAGGAAAAATACATAAACAGACTTCAGTATCTTGTTAGATGTCTTAGAAACCTAGCTTATAGAGGATGCCATACACAGAATATTTTAGTAACTCTGTTTTAGGGTGATAAATATATGCTTGAATGTAATCTCTGCATCTAGACGTGCTCTGCACTCCTCCTTCTTCTTTGGCTCACTACTGTTTCCTATGCCCTCTCCATGTTGAATTTCTTTAAAACCCTACCAGATGTCACTTCTTTCATAAAGCCTTCCCTGACCCCAAGTCAGTAATGACCTTAATAACTCTCATTCCCATAACTCTTTAAAGTCCAAAATTCTCTACAACAACCCTGTAATGTAAGTAGTGCTAGTATTATTATGCCCATTTTAAATGAAGGAAACTGAGGCACAGAGGGGTGAAATGGCATGTTTAGCTTGACCCAGCAATCTAAACAGGGCTGGGATTCAAGCTTGGATCAGGGTTCTTTATCCTCCGCCAGGCTGCCTTATCCAGAATCATCAAATAGCACTCATTTCACAACTCATATCCCAGGACTTTCAGCCCAAATGGCTTTTCAGTCAATCAGTAAACCTTTATGAAGCACCTACTCTGTGCTAAGCTCTGGGGATACAAGAACAGGCAAAAAACAATCTTTTCCCTCAAGGAGCTTATAGTCTAATGATGGAGACAACATGCAAACCAAAATATACAAAGCTAGCTATATATAGGATAAATAAGAAATAATCAACAGAAGGAAGGTGCTAGAATTAAGAGGGATTGAGGAAGGTTTCTTGTAGGAGGTAGAATTTTAGTTGGGACTTAAAGGAAGCCAGGGAGATTGGTAATTGGAGCAGAGGAGGGAGAGTATTCTAAGCATGGGGAACAACAGAGAAAAGGCCCAGAAGAGATGGTGTGTCTTGTTGTGGAACAGTCAAGAGGCCAGTGTCACTGAATTGAAGGCAATATGTTGGGAAATAAGGTATAGATAGGAGGGGTTAGGTTATGAAGGGATTTGAATGCCAAATAGAGCATTTTGTTTTTGCTCCTGGAGGCAATAGGAAACCACTTAAGTTTATTGAGTAGGGGTTTGGTGACATGATCACTTGTGCTTTAGTGAAATCATTTATTGGAGTGAGGAGAGACTTGAGGTATGCAGAACCACCAGCAGCTTATTACAATAGTCCAGCTGTAAGGTGATGAAGGCCTATACTAAAGTGGCAGCATTGTCAGACAAGAGAAGACGTGTATATTTGGGAAATGTTGCAAGGGTGAAATCAATAGGCCTTGGCAAAAGATTGGATATGGAGAGTGACAGGTACTGAAGAATTTAGGATGATCCCTAGGTTGCAAAATCGGAGGTCAGCAGAGAGATTGGGGCAGGACAGGTGGATTTGAGTATCTTCAGCATAAAAATGGTAATTAAATCCATGGGAGCTACTGAGTTCACCAAGTGAAATAGTATAAAAGAAGAGAACAGGACTCAGGACAGAACCCTGAGGGACACCTGTGTTTAGACAGCATGACGTGGAGGCGGATCCTGCAAAGGAGACAGAGGAGTGGTCTTGATAGGTAGGTAGAAAACCAGGAGAGAACAGGGTCCAGAAAACATAGAGTATCCAGGAGGATAGTATCCACTATCAAAAGCTGCAGGGGATCAAGGAGAATGAGGATTGAGAAAAAGCCATTGGATTTCTAAGCTAAGATCATTAGTAACTTTGGAGAGAGCAGTTTCGGTGGAATGATAAGGTTGGAAGCCAAATTATAAAGGGTTAAGAAGAGAGTGAGAGGAGAGAAAGTGGAGGTGTCTGTTGCAGAAAGCCTTTTCAAGTTTAGCTACAAAGTCTAAGAGAGAGATAGGATTATGGCAGGCATGGAAGGATCAAATGGGGGGGGGCGGTTAGGGTAAGGGAGACATGGGCATCTTTGTAGGCAGTAGGAAATGAGCCAGTAGAGAGGGAGAGATTGAAAGTAAGTGAAAGAGTGAGGATGACAGAGCAGTCTGTTGGAGGAAGCTGGATGGAATGGGATCACTTGAACACCAGGGGGAGGAGGATGTGACTGATGAATAAGAGGGGAGAAGAGGAAGTTCACAACAAACAGCCTCCATTTTTTAATGTAAAATATGAGGCAAGGTTCTCAGCTGAGAGGTTGGGGGAAGGGGAGCTATGTAAGGTTTAAAGAGGGATGAAAAAGTTTTAAAAAGCTGCTGTGAAGAAAGGGATAAGAAGTTGATAAGGGAGGTGTAGAAGGATTGCCTAGAAAGCAGCAAGGGCCCAGTTGGGGTTATGTAACTTAAATTTGCAATGGACCCAGTCAGAACAGTTACATGATTTTCTCTATCTTTGTTCAACAGCACATGTGTAGGAATGAAGTTAATGGATTGTGGGGTGATATAATTGGCTATATCATAAGGGGGCTGGGGATTCAAGAGAGGAGGACAGTGTAAAGTTGAGTTGATCCACCAAGGAGTCAAGATGAGGAGAAGAAAAGAGAATGGCTAGTGCAAGGGAGAATTGAAGGGCCAAGAGTCATAATGCAGATGGAGATAGGGTTATGTAAGAGAAGGCAAAGGAAGAGGTGAAAAGTTAATAGATTGTGGTTGGATAAAAGGATTTCAGAATTTTTGAATATGGAGGTCGTACATTTGTAGGTAATGGCAAGATCAAGGATATAACCATCTGTGTGTGGCTCAGATATGGAGGAATAGTTCATGGGATGTAAGTAGGTTGAGGAAGTGAAATGTTAGGGTATTTGAGGGAGAATCATGTATGTGTGTTGAAGTCTGCTAGAATAAGGACAGGAGTTGGAGAGGAAAGAAAAAATGCAAGATAGGTATTGAACTAATGATGGAAGGAAAGAGGGGAGGGAGGGAGGGAGGGAAGAGAGTGGCTGCAGGTCTATAGACAATGGATACCAGGATTTTGATTGAGTGGTAGATATGAATAGCATGAACCTCAAAGGAAGAGATGTTCCTGAGTGATAGAGGAAGGGGGAGAAGCTAGAGGTGGCAATGAGGAACTGCTCTGCCTTGAGCTGAGGAGAATGAGTGAAGGTGTAGACAGTTCTGGAAAGGGTGGCTGGGGAGTCTATGTCATGAGGAAGCCAGGTTTCAGTAAGAGATAGTAGATGGAAGGAGTAGAGGAGGAATAGATTTAAGATGGAGGAAGTTTGTTGTCTATGGAACAGGCATTCCAGAGGGGAAGGCTGGGTGGAGTTAGGATAAAACTCTGGAATGGGAGCTTGGAGGGGGCTGGGAGTGAGGAATTGGGTGATAGGAAGTGTGGAATGAGGTTTGAGTATGTCCTACAGGAGTTCAGAGTCACTGGGAGCCAGGCATGAAAATGCTCTTCATTGAGTGGAGGGCACCACTTCTCTACCCTCAAAGGACAGCATAGGAAGATATGGGAGGCCTGAAGTTAAAGGGAGTATTGCTTTCTGAACAGGAAGAAGACCATCTAGCCCCTACATACCTATTCCCGAAAAACCTTACAAGTTCACCCCTGACAGAATAATGATGAAGAAATCTAATGAGAAACCATAGTAAGTAACTCCTTCCACTCCAGACCTACACAGAAAGTCAACCCAAAAGCCCACAAAGGAGGCCATCAGCAAAGCCAGCACCAGTGAGGAATTACCTCATAGCATGACCAGAGATAAATCAGAAATAGGTATACTTTCAAGGTTTTGTGTCCAGTGGCAATGAGTAGAAGCCCCGGAGAACAATTATGGATAGTGACCAGCTCGGTGCCACAGTGTTCAGATCAGGACAGCTGAGTTCCAGACTCTGAGATCCCTGGCATTCTGTCTGGAGAGTCCATAGAAGACCTTGAAGATCTAGCACATTGAACCTGAAAGATCTGGGGCAGGGAATCTGGGGGACCTAACTCTAGGAGGTTGAGATAAGCACAAGAACTCAAGAGAATTAAATTGAAACCAAGAAGGGCCAACCATCCCCCTCAGAAGTAAAGTAGGAGACTGAGCCTGACCCTGGCACAAAGTCCCAATTCAGGAACTAAGGAGAGAAACAAAACAAAACAGAAAACACCAGCCAGCATAAAAAAATAATTGCAAGCGTCAAGATCCTCAAAAAAGGAGAGAGTAACGCCGTAACAACTATAAGCAGAGACTCATAGGAGAAAAAATTAATTTTCTATAAGGACTACATGAATACCTAGAAGAAATGAATTGATAGATCTTTTTAAAATGAAATAAAAGCTATGGAGGAAAAATTAGAAAGAGAAAATCTAAAAGAGAAAACTCTAGCCAAGAAATGAACTCACTGAAGGCTAGAATAGACCAAATAGAAATGAATGAGTCCCCCAAGGCAGCAAGAAATATTAGAACAAAATTAAAAGATTGAAGGAATAGAAGGAAATAGAATACATTCTCAAAAACAAATTATCTGGAAGGAAGGCCAGGGAGAGAGAATTTAAAAATCATTTGGACTCCTAAAAACTATGATTAGTTTTTTTAAAAGTATAGATACTGTATTCCAAGAAATCATTTGAAAACTGCCAAAATCCATTAAAATCAGACAGCAAAGTGAAGATAGAAAGAATTCACTGTTCACCACCTGAAAGAAACTCCAAAAGGGAAAGTCCCAGAAATGTCATAGCCAAAATCCAAAGCTCCTACATCAAAGAAAAATAAAATACGCTGAGAATCCTGAAAGAAACAATTAAAATATCAAGGAACTACAGTCAAGCTCATGTCAGAACTGGAAACTTCTGATGTAATTGAGACATCTTGGAACAATTTTCCCCAAGGCAAAATAGAGAGGCTTACAACCAGAAATAACATATTCTGCAAATCTGAGTATAGTCCTACAGGAAGAAAAATAAGGATCTTAAATCTACTAGAGGACTTTAAAGAATTACTGATGATAATATGAGAGATGAGTAGGAACTTTGAAGTACAAATAAAAGAAACCTAAAAAAGTTAAATTTCTTTTGATAATTGTGAGGATCTATTTGATGATATAGTGCGAACATTCTAATAGAAAAAACAAGTCTTTTCAGAACCTTAATATATTCAAAGGGTATTGAGGAAGTTAAATAAGTAAATGACAGGTTCAAGGTATCAAGGAGGATGTATTGTTTCTGTTCTCAGTATTGGAAGACAAGAAAGAAAAAGGAGGGCAAAAAGAATACACTCTAGTATATAGGAAAGAAGGAAGAAGGAAAAGGAGAGGCAGAACTCATTGTTTGTAACTTGGGATATGTAACAAGAGGAATATACAAACACAGAGGAATGGGTATCAGTAGTCTTCTCACTCTACCTCAGCCCCCTCCTCAGAATGATGAGTTCTTCCCAGGAATTTTGATTGAGAAAGTGCCTAAGCCCACCATGCTCACTCCTCTATGGGCTCCACTCCTGGACTACTGCACCTTGCCCCTCTCCAGCCCTCTCCTTCCCTCATTAAAATCTAAGGTTCTTGAGGGCAGGGACTATCTTTTTGCTCATATTTGTATTTCTAGTTTTTAGTACAGTATCTGGCACATAATAAATTTTATAAATGCTTTATTTATCCCCAGCCTGCCTTCCTCCTCAATCCCCACAGAAGAAAAGTCTAGGTTCCTCCCTCTTCTGGCAAAATTGCACCCACACCAACTGCTTTTGCCCCTTTGGAAAAAAATTACAGTCAAAGAAGACTGGTCACTGCTTCCTTTCTCCATATTCTCTATCCATTGTGCAGGTTCTTTCCCTTCACAATGATGTTGCTGTTTGTAGATAAGGGAAGCAGCAGACAGCCAAAATACAAGGTACTCTAATCTTTTAAGAGAGTGGGGGGTGGGAAGCAGCTCATCTTTCTGGCATTGGCAAACTATGAACTGTCACGTCAGTGTGCCATTGGGGTTCATTTTCATCTCTTTGTTGTCTTCCTTAAATAATCTGTTATCACTCTGAAACCTGACTGGCAGGTCTGCACATTATCTAGGCTTAAACAAAAAATGCTATTGTTAAAATGGAAGTGACCGTGGGTTCAATAGCATGTAATTACCTCTTATCAATAGGTGTGGGGTGACCAGTGTCTGGCTGTAGGGGAAGATGCAATCTTATAACTTCCTTCTTTAGGCCATGTGTGAACTTATATCAGGCAGATTATTGACCTGTAGGCTTTCTGAATTACACTGCCTCCTTAAAATCCATTAGCTTAGGACCTTTTGTAACTATCTAGCTACTTACTACACTTTATACATAATAAACACTCAGTGAATGTGACACTACCACCACCACCACCACCAGTAGGCAGCTAGCCAGGCCAAATATGGCCCAGCCAGAATGACATCTGATATATTCTGAGAGTAATCGGGGATATTTTGCCAGCCCTGTCTCTGCTGTTGCCAGGCAGCTAGCTCTCAGACTCCCAGCAGGAGGGACACGAAAGTCTTTGCTATACCTGACAGCATTGTCAGATAGACAGACAGACACAGTGAGAGAGACAGACAGCATGCTACTGAACTGAGACCCATCACTCCTATACAGACAGGAGGAGAGCAAACTATCAGCTGCCTTGGACACTCCTCTCCTAATAGACTTCATGAGTACGATCTGGTTTCATTTTTGCTTTTTGAGGGTTTTTCTTTTTGTTTTTGTTTTTTTTTTTAATTTTCATGTGACACTCAAGTCACAGCCCAGCAGAGGGCAGTAGCTTACACACATAAATTTGATCTTACATAGTTAAGAGAATGAGTCAAACAGATTAAAGATGGGCCCAGGTAGTTTCCAAGAGAGAATATGGACTGTAATCAGAAGCTCAAATCTACAAGAATGATTGGAAACAAGCACAGCTTTCCTTGGAGAGGTGCTTTTCAGTGAGCCTATGTGGATGTGGCCAACCAGTCACACATTTCTAAATGTCATTGTTGATGAAATTCTAATGCATGACTGATACATTTGTGAGCCTTTGTGAATGTGAGGGGGAAATCAAAAGCAAGGATTAACTCTGGGTTAAAATGTGGTTCTCTTAAATAAGTCAGAATTTTAATGTGTCTCCTTTTGGAATTTGTTATATTTTTAGTGTGTCAAACTGAGTGGTGTCAAACTCAGGACAGGAGCCAACAAACCATCTATAAAATCTATGCTGCTGCATGTTGACTTAGAAAACCACATATTAACATTATCTGTGTTCTATTGTATTTTTATCTATTTTGTTAAATATTTCCCACTTACATTTTAATCTGGTTCAGCAGCACTCAGGAGTGTTACACCACATGGACAGCTCCAGTTTTTGACACCTCTAGTACAGATAATTCCCAACATGAAAACTCCCTCTACTGTCTCTGTTGTTAGCTTAGAGAGTAGTTGTCTGGAGCATTGAGAAGTTCACTAACTTGTCAATACTCACAGAGCTAGCATGTGTCATAGGGAGGCCTTGAACCCAGATCCTACTGGTCACAAGGCTAACCTGACATCCCCTACACCCAGCCTGCCTTGCATCTCCAAGTAAAAATGTTTTATTCATTAGTGGATACTTTATTAGATTTTTCCTCAAAGACCTTGTAGAAATAACCAGTCCTAATATATGAGACAGCAATAAATGATTGGAATAAAAAATCAATTTGGAGATTGTGTCATGTGTTTTCTGTGCAGTGCATCTAACCTCAGCGACTGCTTCCTATGCCACTTGAAATTTTTACTTTGTTGGGGGTAACTTGGAGAAGAAAAGTAAATCTAGAAAGCATATAATTCAGAGAATGTAATCCAGGCCAAGGCTGATGCTGAGAGTGGTTTGGATCAAAGTCAATGCCAAAGGTAAAGGAAAAGTTAAGACTGAGAGGTCAACAAGCTGTTAGGCTTCTTTCCTTGATTGTGTTCCATGTCATATACTGTCATCTGGTATATTAAGACTCTTGGACTTGGAGTAAGATAACCAGAGTTCAAGGCCTGACTACCACTTAGTAACTGTGCATGAGCAAGTCACCCTCTGACTCTCATTTTGTCCACCTATAAAATGGGGATAAATAATGCTACCTATGCCTCAGAGGGTTGTGGAAAGGAAAGGACTTTTAAAACTCTGAAATGGTTTACATAATAAACTATTATTATTTTGAGTCCATTTATGTAAATAATGACTCGTAACTAGTTTGTTTACAAGGTGATGAATTATTTCAACCATAGCAATTCCCATCTCCTCGTGCATGGATTGTGATCTCAGTGGTGGAGAGAAGACCCGCTTGGATGAAATCACTGATTCTCGGAGCATTGAGGCATTAGGTACAGATACAAAGCAAGCTTCGTATATAGAACTGTCCCGAGAGAGTTTCTGAATGTACCTTTTCTCTCTGGATCACAGAATCCCAGATTTAGTATGAAAGGGGCCTTGAAGGTTCTATTGTCCAGCCCTCTCATTTTATAGACAGGTTCAGTGGCCTTGATCATACAGGGAACAAATAGCAAAACTTAGACTGGGACCCAGGTTGTCTGATTCCACAACCAGCATTTTTTCCACCATACTACAATACCTCCTTTTGTTGTGACATCTACTGATGGGGAAGATGCATACTGTCAGAGAAGAGCTAAAATAACTATTTGACATTTGATAAACCCCAACTTCGTTAGAGCTTCGTTAGAGCAATCCCAGGCCCACCATGAAATATATAGCAGCACTGCTTTGACCTGTAATTTATCTAGGGAGGGTGAGAAATAGCATTGTAATTAGAGTCAGGGAAGACCTAGTTTCAAATCACACCTCCAGTGCTTAGTTAGTTGACCATTGGAAAGTAATTTAATTCCTCTGAGCCTCAAGTTAATCATATAAAAAACTAGGATAATAGTAATTGTGGTATTTGCTTTATAGGATTGTGGGGAGGATCAAAGAAAGAATAAATATATAGTACTTTTAAAAATTCAAAGAACAATGGATAGAGCCCTGGGCTTGGAGAAAGGAATATCCAAGTTCAAATCCAGACTCATACATTTATTAGCTGCATGACCCTGAGCAAGTCACTTAACCTCTGGTTGCTTCAATTTTCTTATCTGTGATATGAGGATAATAATAACACCTACCTTCCAGGGTTGTAATAAGGATCCAATGAGATCATATTTGTGGAGTATTTAACAGTGCCTGATACATAGTAGCCTCTATATAAATTCTTTGCTATTATTAACTTATATTTGTTTATTATTTTTTTCCCTCTGCTCTATTTCCTGTCCTCCATCTTCCCAGCCTCTTCTGAGAGGAACTCCCACCCTACTTCTTTCCCTAGGTCCTGATGCAGGAGTACTTCTCATGTGGGCCACTATATCAGATGAGCTGCTTCATCCAAGCCTCACTTTACTTCCCTACCATCTTCTGTCTGGGTGACCTCCCACTCTTCCCCCAACCCCATACTTCCAGTTATGGAACTATAATCAAATCAGTACTTCTACTGCTACTGCTGTTGCTACTGGAAGGAGTATACCCATCTATTTTTCCATGTCTCTACTCACTATCTCTGTGACTTTTCAAACCAAAACCTTGGCCACTGCTCCTCTATAGGTGTTGTCTCTCCCATTAGTCTCTAAGCTTCTTGAGGGCCAAGACCAGTTTCACCTTATTTTTTGTATCTCCAATGTTTGGCACATAGTAAATGCCAAATAAATGCCTTTTCATACATTCACTCATATATGTCAGCTATTACTACATATTATTTAGAGATTAATACCCTAGAGGTGTCAAATTTCCCCAACTTGGGAAAGTACAAAGTTGAAGAAACTTTCAAAATCTGAGATATTATCTTCTCTCCTTCTACTCCCCAAACAGTCTATTTCCCACTTCCTGGAAGGAATAATATTCCTACCATCTCCACCCACCTCAGGTAAGTCTGGGGGATTGGAAATGGTAGTGATCTTTGAAGCACAAGAGAACTTGCAAAAGAGCCAGTGGAAGAGAGACATCAGATTCTTGACAAAGATGATAAGACCTTTTTGGCTCAGCTGAGCAAAGTACATCACTACAATCAAGTAGAACAGTTCGTGTTTCCAACACGAAAGCTTTGGTAATGGTCAGCCCCCATACTCAGGAGACGTTCATAATTCTTCCTTTTTTAAAAAAATGAGGTCAATAAATGTCAAAGAAAATATCCTTTAGAAGTTTAAAGGCTTACAGTAATGTAAAAAAGAATCTTCCCTCAAATGTTTGTTAACCAAAAACAATATTACAAGTCCATGAGACATTGTGTTGCAACTAAATTTATTATGAGAGAAATGAGCATGCTTGTGGAACCCAAAGCCAGAGCAAAGAATTCACAATCCATATAGTATGGCATCTCAAAAGACAAGTTCAAGGGCCCCCTTAACATTCTGAATAGTTATTTTTGATTTTTAAAAATTGTTTAAAAAAGAATTATAGAACAATAAAAACCATTAGAAGACATGTTCCTAAATGATTATCTCTTTTATCAAGTGTGCCTGATGGATTTCAGCATTCAAAGTTTTGCTGTAACAATTAAGATTAGATAGGCTACAAGTTGCACATAAGCCTTATAAGCATTTCAGGAGAGAGACAACCAAAGTCAAGCCCAGTGCTTCTGTGGATTATATTTTGATCAGAGAGTACAATCATGGATCATGGGTTTGGGGCAAGTAAATTTCAGTTCAGCTGTATGTATGTAGTGAATTAAACCTTATTTTCCCCCAGTCTCTATTCCAACTATCTTGGTCCTTATGCAAATGCAAGATATGTTTGCACACATATACAGTAATGTATGAAATATATACAAAAATATTTTATTTCTGTTTCAGACTCTTGTCCATAGAGGTAAAGAAAGATGGTAAACTGATTCTATTTCATTATCCATATAATTAAAACCAAAAAAGTGAGATTGAAGAAAGGGGGCAGATGTTTGCTCTAAATGTAAATTCCTTGAAGGCAGGAACTGTTTCCATCTTGTCTTTGTATACCCAGAGCCTAGTAGAGTGCCTAGCACATAGTAGGTGGTAGTTGTCTAATGTTTATTGAATTGAATGGAATTGTCTAGGTCTGCTACTCTTTCATTCATTCGTTTATCGTACATCTATTAAGCATCTATATACTAGACTCTGGAAATTAAAAAAAAAAGAAACATGGGTCAAGCCCCCTGGGTCAGTGATCACTTTATTTTCCCTTCATAGCCCACCCCCACCCCTACTTCCACTCCAACAGCAGAGAATAAATCATATGAGTCATTATTATCATTTTTACCTGTATTACAGAATACCTTTCAAAAGGGCAGTAAGCTTTGATGCTGAATCAAATTCAATAGTTATTGAATACAGTGTTCTGCACTTAGAATCTGAACTATCTAATATTCCAAGGTTAAAGATTAATATTCTAACCAGGTAGAATATTTTTCTTTGAAACCTGTCCTATTTTCAATTTTCAGATATAACCCCCTCCTTTTTGTAGTTTATCACAAAGCTTTGATACTGATTGAACTTGGTCTAGACAGATAGCAAAAGACTTTCAGTAGTTGCTAAGGAACTGGATTAGTTGCTAATCTAGGGAATGTATTATTCATTTTAGTTTCCATTTATTCCTTCAGCACTTTAATTGCAGATAAATGTCTTTTAGAGCTCTCCTGAGTCCCAAACATTTCTTCACTTAGTTGGGTAGTAGAAATGATATAAGGCTCTGTTTATGTTTGCCATGCTAGCACTCCAGCAGCATTCAGAGGTGATAAGACTCTGTTGAAAGTAGAAGCATCTGGCCACCCAGAGGGAATCACAGACATTGATAAATTTTGCAAGCAGCAGCTGACTACTCACCAGAGTTCAGTCATTCAGTCATTGTTGCCCTGGTCTTTAATCTAACACCAGCATCTCAAATCACCTCTTTATGTATCATATGATGTAATTCTGCTAACCTGCTTCTAAATTTAGGTAGTTTAGGGAATCATTTGCTTGAATAAATAGCACAATTTTAGCACTACAGTTATGCTAACTTAAATTGCATTGGGAAAATCTAAACATAAAAATGGATGGTTAAGGAGATGATTACTTCGTATTGCAATAAGATCCTTACTTTAAAAATGAATTCACTGCAAATTTCCAATAATAATGATGATGGTGATGATAAGTAGACTTATACAGCACTTGAAGTTTTCAGAATGCTTTAATATATTTAAAATTAGATTCTTTTTGCAAAATTTTCAGGAATATGTCTATTGTATAAAGCATACTATTACATTAAAAAATTTCAACTTTCCCTATGAAATACTCATTTAGAAGTGTTATCTGATTTTAAGAGAGGATGTCGTAGATAGAAAATTGACTTTGGTGCCAGAAAGATCTTACACATAGATAAGTGACCCTGGGCAAATCACAACTTCTCAGTATTCTTGCCAACTTTCCAAGACGATTAAGTTACAGAGAAGTTGCCGACACATTAGTAGCGTGAATTTCCTCATCTGGAAGTTCGTGACAATGAAAAAACAGGTCTAGTCTCTATTCCTATCCTATCCCTGTGCCACACATTTCCTTTGTTACTTTCACATCCTCTGTCTCTTCATACAAGGACACAGTCTATTAAATGCTAATATTTGCTGCAAGGGTACATCCACAAAGTTTTATTGTGTTTAGGTAAACAGAAGACAATGGTGGTGATGAGAAGGTAATAAAATGCACAAGTCTTCAGTAATAAGTGACCATTGCTACTGCTGTTCCTGACTCCATTGCTGCCAAGGACTCCTTGCCATGTCTGATAGTCTGTGCCTACTCTGGCATTAAAGTCCCCCCGTAGTACAAGCTTGTTGTCCTCTTTTAGTGGATTAATGATGAGGATCTCCAGGTCTTTTTAAAATTTTTCTTTGCCTTCATCAAGGTTCATCATGGTGGGAGCATACACACTGATGATGGTGATAAGTAGACGTATATAGTACTTGAAGTTTTCAAGGGGGAGAAGAAACCCAGGGATGCGAGGATCCCAAACCAAAGTTCCCAGGGTGAGGCAGCTTGGAATGAATTCATAGAAGCAAGCATTCTTTAAGTCAAGGAGGCAAAGATTTATTATGCTTTTTCAGCGGGCAGGAGTTCTTAGGGAACCTGCAACCATAGAGAGGTGCAGGGGGAATCTTTATAGAAGCTAATAGGGGGTTGGGGGGGGGACGGACAACGGGGGACACGTCAGTTAGCTCTTTGGAGGTGGGATTAGGGAATGGTTTAGGGCGTGTTCAAGGAGTGGTTCTTAAAGGAACATGCACATTTAGTATCTACTGCGCAGACGTGTTATCCAGAGTTCTCTGTGGCTTTTACTGTGAAACGTCACTAAGTTCACTGTCAGTCGGGGCTAAAGGGGAATAGTTTCTCATCTAGTGTTTTGTTAGACAAAATACTATCTCTAAGATACGTGTTAGAAAGGTCAGTGAATAGTAAATATGGTTGTGACTCAGCGTTCAGTCAATTATCAGCATCCAGAAATCAATCTATAGTTGTGCATAGCTGCTTACAAAGGAAGAAGCAGAGATAAGTTGGGGCAGGCAGCCCTTTAGCTAGAGAGAGACAGCCTGAGAGAGAATATGCTTTGAGAACTAGATGTGTATGAGAGAATATGTTTTGAGAACTAGATGTGTTTATGAGAACTGGACGTGTTTTGGAATTGGAGTTCAGGCACAGGCACCCAAGCAGAGGCTGTTAGAATTTAGGGTCCAAGCACAAGCACCTCATCAGTGATGGTTGCATGGCACTTTCCTACAAGTGGCAATCACATTGTCAGGTGCCTGTCCTTCACTCTTTTTGAGAGGCATACAAACCTGTTAACATTAGTCTTTATTGCAAAACCTATGCCAGCTTCTTGCCACTCCCCATCACTGCAGCCGCTACAGAAAAACACACATCAGCTCTTACTTTGGTAAGCTGGCCTTTATTTGCCAGCCTTGTTTTGCTCAAGGCTCCTATTTGCATGTGATACCTACTGAGCTCTCTCACAACAAGAGCTGTTCGTCTTTCAGGTCTACAGGATTTTTGTGTTGTCCATAAGCACACATTCCATGTACCAATGATGAGTGAAATCATCTTCAAAAAAGCTTTTGTACAATTTTTTGTGTTTTGACCACAGGGTGGGATCCCTGCCTGCCATCGTAAGCAGGCCAAGGTTAGGTTAGGTGAAGCAGATAGTTTATAGGGCACCTTTTCTAGCCCCTTCCTCATGCCAGGGGGGTGAGAATGCAGTCCTTAAAAAGGGCTGTTCAGACACCCAGGGAGCTGCCCAAATCCCACTGCTACTTCAGTCCATTGAGAAGACAGCTCTATGGCCTGGACCTGCTGCGTGCAGGGTTGTGACAACAACTCCCAGTGTATCCACACCAGCTGCTTCCTCACTTGTCTGTTGCCACAGGACTTTGAGGAAGGTAAAAATGGTAAAATGGTATGGGTGATGTCTTTTGACTCACACATAAATTGGATTTAAGTGAGGCAGAGTTGCAGAAGTCATTGGCCTCACTCTCTCTTCCAGAGTCATCTAAGTCCAGTGGCAGGACAAAAGTCAAGACAACTGGCAGTGGCCTGGGCATTGTTTTCAAATGTCTTACGAAGCTCTAAGCACTTCATAAACCTTCAGTAGCCTTCATGGGCACTGGAAAAAAATTGTTCTCATCTGCTCATTCCTCTGGGGGAAGTCTTCATGTGATTAAGGTGGACACCTCACAACTCACTGATGAGCTTGAGGCTCCTTGGTTACCCTAAACCTGATTTAGTCCATCTGCCAAAGTGATTTACTGGAGTGTGGCCACTGTACATGTTACAACTTCTTGGAGTCACAGGTGAGAGTTGGGTGAATGAGGTAGACACCAAAGGTGGAAAGCAGCCCTGAAAAAGGCTTGGCAGCCATCACACCAGAGGTCCTTGTCTTTCCTGAACACCCCCATACCCCACGTATAAAATATGTTTGTGACAACTCCTGGTACCATAGAGCCTGGAAGACCTTTCTCTCTTTGTAGAGTTTTCAGCCCTTCTCCCCTTGAGTACAGTACCTCTGCTGGCCAGATTGTTTACCTGGGCTCCCAGGGTCTGCTGCTAGGAATCACATTCCTTAAAGCTGCTTCCTCCCTCAGTTGACTGTCTGTATCCATATCTGGAGTGTGTTATCTCTACTCCAAGCTAAATGCAATGTCTCCCATGAGTCGAGTAATCCCCCTTGAAAACTACATGATCAGTGAAGGGGGTAGGAGTTAGGGAGAGAAACAAATTCTCTTTCCCCCTCTCCACAGAGGCCTCTTATATAGACAACCCCCAACTTTCAATCTTTCCCACATGTTTCAACAATCCAGCTAGCAGCTGCTTGGGGGGTGGGGCAGGAGGGGGGTGTAAAACCAACAACAGCCAGCTCACAGAAGGCTGCAAGCCCAAGTCCTTTTGATCTGCTTTACTAAGGAAAGCAACGTTGAGGGGTTAACAATTTTACTTTAATCCAGCATACAAACACCATTCACTTAGTTCAGGGGAAAAAGCCAGCACCCCGAATTTCAGAGCAAATACAAACAAATTACAGACCAAATACAATTCATAGTTACCAAGAAAACGATCAACATCTGAGTTCAGCCAGAAGGCCCTTAGAGCGGTTGCCCAAGTCCTGTGCCTCCAGGAGTGAGAGCCTTAAGCAAATAGCTCTGTTCTCCCTTTTTACACAGTTTCAGATGTCATCAAACGTCATCTGAGGGACCAGAACTTAGGCTCCTATGATTGGCTCTGGTGTTAGCTCCTGCCTTCATTGGCCCCACCTGGAGCCCCACCTTAGTTACCAATTCACACCCACATAGGCTTAGCACCTAACAGATAGGGGTTTGAGCCTGGGGCTTAGCATCTAATAAGACTCAATCCAAGACACTGAATTAATCAAAGGAAACAAAGGCCAAACTCTTCAAGGATCCCCAGTACACCACACAAGAGCAAACTGTTTAAATTCACCCAGGGCTCAGTTTTTTAAAGCCCTCAGACATGTGTCTAATTTGTTTGCCCAGCCAATTGTTTATCTCTTTTTGCTTCACTCAGAGAAGTATTTGTAGCTCATAAAGGGACCAGTTCATTGAGGCATCTCTACAGTTAGTTAATCCCCCATTAGCACCTTGTGCCTGAGTCTTTTGTGACAACATCAATTGAGTAGGGGCGGGAAGGAATTGCATTCCCCATCTGTTACATTGTCTTTGAAATTATGGTGGCAAAACAGGTGTGGAGTATTGCATATGCTGTGAGAAATGGTCACTATGCTGACTGGTTTTACTTATCTGGCTATAGGAAAGGGCTCATATATCAAGAAATTGATGTAAAAGCAAGTTAAATTTAATTATGTCTAGCATTTATATAGCTTTAAAGTTGCAAAGTTATTTTGCATATTATGTTCCCTCACTCGATCCTCAAAACAACCTTATGGGGTAGGTGCCATTATTATTCCTATTTTATGGAAGAAGAAACTGAGGCTAACAGAGGTTAAGTGATTTGCCCCCGGTCAGATAACTGAATGCCTTAATAATATAAATAGATTGATTAATTAATTATAACATCAAGGGTAATAGCAGAAAAATCCTCTATGCATAGAAATCTATCCCCCACTGAATTATAAGAAAGAATCACATAAATAGGCAGCAAAATCGTGTCTAATATGTCCTATAAAACCTATTTAAAATTCTGAAACAAATCTAGACTCCAATATAAACTAGAAAAATTAGTAAGGACGAGTTAAGTTTTCTCATAAAATTCAGAAATCAAAGTTTATGACTGACCATGAGTAGACCTCAGGTTTTCACAGAGTTACTCAGTATGTATTATTATTGCCAACATCTGAGCTATTGTCGCTGTTTAGCCTAAAACAATGTACTTTACAAATTTTACTAATTTACTAATACTGTAAAAAAAAGGGGGGGGGAGGGAGTTCTTTTTCCCCTAATGATGATGATCTTAGTCTTCAAAATAGAATGAAAGGGCTAGAACATGGGAATCATTGTAGGAAAATATTAGGTTCATCTTCTTTGAATCTGAGATATGATCACTAGTATGATTCACAACCCTTTTCATCCTGTGGGATTCCTTTCCATGACTTAATATAATGCCTCCATGGAGAATCTGCAGACCCAAATGTTCTAGGGACCTTCTTTCGAGTCTTTCAATGTCTTGTGGATACCACTGCAGCACTTGGGCTTTCCATCTATTTTCCTTCCCTCTGCTTTGTGTTTTGTCTCAAGACTGGGTCTCCCTCTCCTGCTCAGGCTGGACGTATGGCAGATACTCATGGGTCTGATCCCACTGCTGAGCCTCGGGGAAGCTTTCACCTGCTCAGCTTCTGACCTGAACTAGTTCACCCCCAGCATTGGCAGCCTGGTAACTGTCGCTCCCGTGGGCTCACCATATTGGTGCCAGACATAGTATAGTCACCTAGTTAGCTTTTGTCCTACCATAGCCTGGTACTCCCAAGCTCAAGCACTCAACCACCTTCAGCCTCCCCAGTAGCAACAATTAGAGGTCCCTTCGTTCCTGATAGTTAATCACCTTCTCCTTTTCTGGTTCATTTCTTCATAATATGAGCTCTTGCTGGCAGGGACGATCTTGTTTTAGTATTTTTCTATCTAGTCCTTCACACAGAGTAAATGCTTAATAAAGGATATTCAGAGAAGAGAGAAGAGGGCCCAAGCCACAGTTAGGGGGTGGGATGTGAATAATGATATAACAAAGGTGCCTAAAAAGAAATGACCAGATATGTAGGAGAATTGAGAGAGCAGCACCACCATGAAAACCCAGATAAGGGGGAATTATCCACAGCATAAGGCGATTGATGATGTCATAGGAGCCTCTCCGTTGTCTTTTAGTTGACTCGCACGTTGATTCTTCAGAAACTCTGGTTTGTCATTCCTTGAAGCCACACAGCATCACTGAAAAAATATTCTTTGAACAATGGGCCACTGTCTAAGGGAGGATGGTGGTAAAGTAGCAAAACAGTCTAGTATTTGTGTGAATTTATTTATACCCCAGAACTAAAGTAACTTCTTCCCATTAGGTATAAAACTTCCATAGCATCCACAGCCAACAGTCTGGAGACCACATAGGGTGATCTGGCATCCTTTCCTACCTTCGCTCCTATCATAGTCACTAACATAAGTTCTCAGGTTTTTAAAATGCCCACTAAGAGCTACTGTGACCTGTTTAGTACAGGGCCATTTGGGCTTGAAAGAACCTAGGTAATTTTCAGAGGCTTAAGTGCATTTGAAAAATCTGGCATAATCAGCATCACACACTGAATAACAAATCTCCTCTCAATAGAGGTGGTTCAGTGGATAGAGCATCAGGCCTTGAGTCAGGAAGTCTCCTCTTCCTGAGTTCAAATCTGGCCTCACACTCTTTTTGGGCAAGTCACTAAACCGTGTTTGCCTCAGTTTGAAATTCAGCTCTCAATTCTTACTACCTGGGGGCTTTGGGCAAGTCACTGAAACCAGTGACTTTTCTCCTTTGACAGTCAAAGGGCTGCATTTAAGGACCTAGAGGCCACAGATTCCCCACTCGTGGAACTAGATGGTCTTTAAAGCCCCTTTTAATTCTAAAGACTCCTGCCCTCTACTCTGAGATACAGTTCTTTCACACGAGATTCCAATGATGCTGACCCAACTGATTATATCACTAAGATATATTTTTTGCCAATGCAAGAATTTATTTTTTTTCTTCCATGAACATCTCTATTGACTAGTTCTTAATTTGCTAAATTACCTATAACATAATGTGATTTTAATGCACTTCATTTAATGGGCAGAAAATATTCTTTTTAAAAGGTATAACTAAATAACAGTGTGACAATCTCAAGAGGTGAAGTTGTTTATTACTTAGCTGTAATTATTCTAAAACTCTGGGACCATCTGAGAAAATTAACCTTATGCTTTAGATACAGTATTTAAATATGTTCAATTAATGAAAGAGATATTGCCAAGGAAGTGATACCATTGCATCACGGGCTTCTAAATTACCTGAAAAGAATCTTAGGGCTTTAAGAAAGTTGTAGTACATAATTGATTCAAAGCTAGTTTCAAATCTGGAAAAAATATTTAATGTAAATTGTAGTTTTGTCCCCAGTAGACTGCTGACGTGGTGGAAAGGGTACTGAACCTGATGTTAAGAGTCACTGAGTCTCAAAGCCCAGCTCTGTGACTTTACTGCTGCCTGAGGGATTTTCAGCCAGCTATTTACCTTCTGCCAGCCTCGGTTTTCCTCGTCTGTAAAAGTTAAGAGCTCTAAAGTCCCTTCCAGCTTTAAAGCCTATCACCTTGATCCAGATGTTTAATAAATATTTGTTCAATTTAATTAAATTATTTCTCAATGACCCAGATAATTGGGAGGCCCTTTGCAGCAGTTACCAAGAGAATAGTAAATTCAAATCTGTGTTTTATGTCTTCATGTTTAATTATAACTATTTGAAGGTGTAGCCACATTCAATCAGTAATTATATGGTAGTGTGTGTAATGAAATGAAAATGTTTCTACCCTACTGCCTTGTATATATCTGAGAGAACAAGCATAAAGGAAAATGAGGTACATGCACACATGCACCCACACACAGGCACACACAAACTGTTACATCTTTAGGGAGATTTTACATGTGTGGAAAGCTTTAAAAAATAATTACTAAAATATGGTCATATATAATTCACATAAAGGAAGAAAGGAAATAAGATTTATTAAGCACCTATTTTGTGTCAGGCACGGTGCTAAACCCTTTACAAATGTCATCTCTTTTGATCCTTACAACAACCCTGGGAGTTAGGCAATATTAATAATAGCTAACATTTATATTAGCACTTACTATGTAACAGGCGCTGTGCTACACACTTTACAATTGCAATCATTTGATCCCCTTGCCAGGTAGGTGCTATTACTGTCTCCATTTTACAGATGAGGAAACTGAGGAAAACAGAGGTTAAGTAACTTGCCCAGGATTACATCTAGATTGGAACTCAAGTCTTCCTGACTATAGACCCAGCACTTTATCCACTGTGCCACCTAACTTTTGTGATATATATGTGTATGTGTGTGTGTATACACACATGTATGTATGTATATGTGTATATATATGTTGTACATTGTATTTATATGTGTGTATACACACATAAATGTATATTTATATACGTATTCTTTGGGATGGAAAAGGGGACGTTGACACTGATTATAATTTTGTACACAAATTTAGCCAATGTAACTTAAAAGCCATAATAATAAAAGAGTTAACTTACCTGCCGAGTAAAGACCAATAGAAGCTGAGGGCAACGCTACTTTAGAATATAAATTCCTTTGTAAAGTCTTACAGAGAAGGATGATGGAAGATGATGAGAAAGAAACATGGAGAACAAAACTCCTTTAAAGAAAGTTTTGCAAAGACTCAGCTAAGCAAAGTCATCCTGAGGGTATTTAAGGATGAAACTTAAAAAGGAGGAAAACAGGCAAAAGATGGAAAAAACCTACAAAGTTATTGTTCTTTTTTTTCAATCCAGCACACTCTTTCATTGTCAAGTACAGTGAAGCCTCCAAACTTTACTCCCAACAGTTTCAAATGTGCTTATAGAGGAAATATAAAGGGAACTGAAGAAAACAAGTATAGGAAAAGCATCTGAATGAGACCAACTATTCCCAGAAGAGATCTATGCTAGACACAACATGATTTTGAGGTCACTGAGGGGATGATCCCAAAGCATATAAAAGAGGGATAATATACCAAAGACCTGGAAAAAGTCTTCAGCATTATTACTACCAAAAAAGTGACCAAGAAATGATTGATAACTATCTACCCATGTGTTGACTTCTCTTTCATATTAAATTTTTGTGAGTATATTCTAAACAGCTAGTGAGAGCATCACTATTGGGGCTGTTAGATGGAAGCAGGCTTTCACAAGAAGTATTTCACATTACCACTGCACAAATGACTTAAAAATGTAGATCATCCCAGGTCCTACCATGTTTATTTTGGTGGTTGGCATAAAAATTACTATAGAATCAAAGTTGCTAAATATCCTCCTGGTCATTGCTTCCATATGTTGACTGATTTGTTGTAATTTTTGTGGTGTCTTAGGTTTGGAGGGGGATGTTGAGATGTTTTCCTTCTCTAAATCTATGTTTGGTAGAATATGAGCCCCTCAAAGATTGCAGACTATTTCATTTGTGTCTTTATAACTCTAGGACTTAGTACAGTGCCTAGCACATAGTAAGTTCTTAATAAATATTGGCTAATAATTGGGTGATTTCATGTAAAATTCAATTTAAACAGCATGATAATTTTTATCTGATCTATCATTAATATGGAAGCCTCTTTTTTCCACTGTACTATGAAATTCCTTTCTGGAACTATCTCAAGATTTCATTACTTTTACAAATTACATAACACACCTGTGAATTAAAACTACTTATGAAAAGGTCACTGTATTGTATATGTGGTTTGTTAATTTCATATTGCGCTTTTCTCATTTTGATGTGTTGTTTTCTTAAGCAATTGGCATGATTTGGACAGCTCCTAGTATACCTTGTGATTTCAGCTTCCTAATATTAATCTATTTAGTAGTCTAAACTCAAGTGGACAGTGATTCACAGTAGTCATTAAACTAATCGAAAGACTATCATCTTGTTTTTCCATTTAGTCTAATTGATTAACCAAGCTTCATGAACCAAGGCAGCCTCATCAGGCAGATAAATGATTAAGAGAGTGCCCTTTTTTTTAAGAGTGTGATGCCCTCCCCTGTGTTGTCTCATCCTTTGCTCTGATTATTTTAGGAAATCTTCAGAAGAACTGGATATGGATAAAGTAACAGCAGCAATGGTACTAACCAGTTTGTCCACCAGCCCTTTGGTTCGAAGCCCTCCTGTGCGGCCAAATGGTAAGTGTATGATCCTTGGGAAAATGTTACTTTATAGTCTAGAGGATCTTCATGCTCTGAGGGACCTTAAAGGTCATCTAATCTACTCATACCCAGAAGTATGACTCCCTCCAAAATAACCCTTACAGGTCCTTGTGCTGGTCCTTGTGCTCAAACAACTCCAATGATAAGAAATTCACGTCATCATGAGGCAGCCCATTCCATTTTTTGGAGAGCACTTAATTGTAAATAAAATTATTAGAGAATTTGTTAGAATTTATTCTCTAATAAAATTCATTAAAGCGCTTAGCTGTTAATAAATTTTTTCTTTAATTTTTACCCAGTAGTCTTAGTTATGTTCTCTTAAAAGTCACTAATGACCTTAATTGCCAGATCCAAAGGCTCTTTTTCTTTTTTAGTGCTCATCCTCCTTGATCTCTCTTCAGCTTTTGACTCTGCTGACCACTCCCTCCTGTTGGATATTCTCATTTCTGTAGGCTTCAGAGACATCACAGCCTCCCAGTTCTCTTCCTTCTTCTCTAGTTAGGTAATTTTGCCCCCAAAAAAGCTTTGTTTAAATTAGCACCTAATGTGGAATAAGTAAATAAGGAGACTTTGGCATTAAAAATAAAATAGCTATAGTTTTTCAATGATTTCATAAACTACTCTTTGCCTCCTCCTGCTCTTGATCTTTTTCCTAACTCCTTAATGAAAAAGTGTCTCTCAGAGATCAACCCTATGTTTTCTTTAGGCAGACTCATTCAGTCTTATAGCTCTCAAATCCATAGCACTAACCCTGAATTCTCTTTTGAGCATATCAGTCACTTAACATTTATTAAGCACTTCTATGTACCAGGAGCCAAGAATACAAAGAAAAACAAACCCACACACATAAAAAACACACCAAAAAAAGTCTCTGAACTCCCTCAAGGAGTTCACAGTCTAATATGTCCAGATCAGCATATTCAAAACCAAAATCACAATCTTTTCCTCTAAATTTACTCCCCTTTCTGATTTACTGTTTCTCTGAAAGGTACATTGCCTCCATTTACACTGTATCCATATTTTAAATATTTGAATTCTTTCAATTCTTCTCATTCACATCTCATATAAAATCAGAATCAATTATGACATCATATGGATTCCATCTTTACAGTATTGTTTGTAACCATCCCTCTTCCTTATTGCCTTTGCCACATCCCAATACAGGCCCTCATTAGCCCTTCCTAGGGTTTTATGAGCACTTCCCATCATGTCTTCCAGCCTCCATTCTCCCCAGCTTTCAAACTGGGTTTTCAAAAGTGTTTACACTACTGCCAAAATAATCTTTTCCCACACAGCAGCCAAAGCCTGGCAGAGTACAGTAGGACAATAAAATCATTTACTTTGGATACTATTCTCTACAGTAAGATACCAATCATATTAGGTTTTTTTTGTCTGCCATGTCACAGTTCTCTTATATTGAGTCTGCAGTCCACTAAAATCCCTGAGTCATTTTTACATAAACTGTGGTCTAGCCACATTTCCCTCATATAGGACTTGTGGTTGATTTTTTTTTGAACCTAAGTGCAGGGCTAAAGGTTGATTCTTATTCATTTTCATTATATTAGATGTGGGCCCTCTTCCTAGCTTACTGGGAAACCAGTTCATATCTCAGTGCTGTCTTTAAATATATTAATCATCCTCCCCTACCATATAGAATTCAGCTAAAACAACTCCCTCATTTAGGTCATCTGGGTACTAACGTACTACTTCCTCACTAGCCTCAGGTTTCAATCCCTAATTCACACAAGATCATAGGTTTAGAACTAGAAAGAGTCTTAGAAGTCATCTAGTCCAGAGGTGTCAAAGTTACTGCTTATGGCTATATGCAACCTGAATTCCCTTGTGCAGCCCCAACCAGATTAAAATATAATTTTTTGTTGGGTCATTTTCAGTCGTGTCCAACTCTCTGTGACCCTATTTGGGATTTTCTTGGCAAAGATATTGAGTGGTTTGTCATTTCCTTCTCCAGCTCATTTTATAGATGAGGAAACTGAGACAAACAGGGTTAAGTGTCTTGCCCAGCATCACACAGCTATTAAGTGTCTGAGGTCAAATTCAAACTCAGGTCCTCTAACTCCAGGGCTGGCACTCCATCCAGCTGCAACACCTAGCTGCCCCAAAATATAATTAGGAAACGTTTAACAAAATAAATAAAAATATATTACAGCATGGGTAATGTTAATTTGTGTTTTTTTTCTGCGTCAGTATTCAGCCTGCAGGGATCCATTCTGCTTGATTTGACACAGTTGATCGCTTCTACTCCTCTCATTTAAAGATGAGGAAACTGAGACCCAGTTAAGTGACTCGTGTAGTCACTTTGTCTTGTACAAGGTTCTGAGAGGCATAAATTTAAACTCTAGTTCTATGATGCCAAATCCAACACTGTTCCCACTGAATCACCCCTGCCTCTGTTATCCATATTTGTTCAGTTCTTCTCGGTCTGAATATTATTTTCATTTTTAGGGAAGACAACAAGAATAAGGATTGAACAGTTTAACTTTCTCTGTCATCCGTTATCACAGTCCTATCGATCCAGGTCGTCTGATCAATCCATTATTTATTGTTGTTGTTTTTCTGTTCCCCTCCCCCATCACAGCGAAAAGTCTTTCCTGTCTCCCATATCTCTGAGAAACCTCAGACCATCCTGAGATTCCTGAGATTTAGACCTCCTGACACTCTTCCTAAGGTACAGATGCTAATCTTTCCTGCTCTGTGTCTACAGGCAATCTTGAGACTTAGTACAAGAGAACCAGGTTTATTACAAGAGAAATGGACATGCATGTGGAACCCAAGGGGTTCACGGTCCTTACAGAAGTTTGCATATTTATAATGGTACTGCAAAAGGAAGAAGAGAAAACAGAAAGGGGCTTGGCATGGGCAGGGGAGGTGTAGTGACCCCTCCCAAAAGGGGAAGAGCAAGTGGATGACAAAAGCCACATTCTTTTCCCTTGGGAACCACTGGACTATGAAGATAGGAGGGTCCACTTATCTGCAAAGGCATTTTCCAGCTGCATAGGCATTTTCCCAGCGTGGCACAGACTGGCTGGTGACTGTCTTGCCTCCCAAAGACACACAGGGGATCCAGCTTGGGGTGCACACAGATTATGTTAGCTGGGGAGGATTTTGTCCTTGATACATTCAGGGCCTTCTGCCTGCTCTGAGTCCGGTGTTTCTGGAGGATATGTCAACTCAAAAAGACAAGTTCAGGGGATCCCTTAACAGCCCTTTACATGTGCCACATTAATCATGTAATAGGTAGCATTTATATAACTCTTTAAGGTTTGCAAAGAACTTTACATATATCATCTCATTTTCACAACAACCCTGAGGAATAGATGCTATTATTATCCTCTTATTACAAATGAGTGAACTGAGGCTTAGAGTCAACACATGACATAGTCTGTAAGTGTCTGAGGCAGAATTTGAACATGAGTCTTTCTTACTCTACAGCCAGCATTATGTCTACTGTGCCATCTGGCCGTCTTCCATTACCTGAAAGTGATTTCATCTTTTATACACCTTCCAGAGTTCTCTGAATAGCTCTGAAATTTCCTTTCCTAAAGTCTAGGGTATATTGTCCATCTTTATCTATCATAAAATCTTAGATAATATGAGTCAACCCCCTTCCCTCCCCATTCCTGTCTTTGCTGATCAAGCCAAGTCAATAAGCTTTTGACTGTGTTAAGCTCTGAGACTGCAAATATAAGGAGAAAGAAAGACAATCCCTGCCCTCAAAGGGCTTACAGTCTATTGAGGAAAGACAACACAAGCTGAAAGGGAAAGAGGGAAAGGCACCCATAAGGAGGCATTGTAGAGAAAGTCTGAAGAGTCAGGAATGGAACCTCAAGCCTAAATCTTCTCTATAACGTCTTCCTAGATCACTGCTCCTGGTTTTGCCCTCTGGGGCTAGGCATCATCAATCTAAATCTCTCATTTGACAACCCTTCTAAGAAGACATCCTGGCCCTGCCACATTCTGTTTGTGTGTCCTTCTGAGCCTCAGTTCCCCCATACCTTGAAGGACCAGAGCAACTGGAGCTTGGACTTGGGCATTCTCAGTAATCACAGATGTATCTGCAGAAACTTTCTCCTCTAGTCCTTGACCACAATCCTGGCCTCTGTGTAGATCTGAACATATAACTGCCTCTCCTTTTGTGTTTGTTTTTTCTTGATCTTAGGCGAATTGATAATCCATGATAGAGGTGTCCAGGACTGCAGCTTCACGAACTAGTTAGTCCTTCCTTATTGGTCAGAGTCAGGCCCAGCATAGTAGCTCCCCTCATCACTTCCTCTACCCTCTAAAAGATGAAAGTAACCAAAGGCAGGTCAAGAATTGTTCTTCTCAAAAAAAAGAAGTGTTCTCATCCTCTGCTTTTAGCAAAAAAAAAAAAAAAAAAAAAAGATATGCAGTAGCTATTGATAACTGAAGGTCCCTATCACAACCTCTACACCAGCTTTTTGATAGGTGTAACACACAAGAAGTAAGACACCTATCCTTGCATCTACGTTTCCCACATGTAAAGACTCTTCTTTACACAAGCAAAATGAGCACTTACACCTAAACTAAAATAGGGAGTAAATGCACAGCAATGGAGATGAAAGAGCTCCTGGTATCAGCTCCCTATTCTTCCCTGACCAGTCATATGGTTGTCCCTGTCACAACCCATACCTCTTACCCTATATTCTGTCTCTGCAGTATTTGTATTTTGCTGGTCATCTGAAACCTGATTTTTCCCTGGATCTGCTTTTCCATGACTCTATCCACTATCTCTGTGACTTTTAAAGCCAAAATTTTGGCCACCACTCCTCCCTAGGTGTTGTCTGTCCCATTAGTATCTAAGCTTCTTGAGGGCCAGGACCAATTTCACCTTATTTTTTTTATCTGGCACATAGTAAGTGCCGAATTATGCCTTTTCATCCGTTCATCCATATATGTTAGCTATTATTATGTATTACTTAGAGATTAGAGTGGGATGTCAAAAGAACCACCCTAGAGGTCAGTTTTCCCCCAAGGTAATGTAATTTAGAATACAGAGAAGTTTTTCCCTTAACCATGTTTTATTTCCATTGTGGAAGGAAGGGAGAGTACAACTTTGCAACTCTTATTTCATGTGATCCTCCCAACAACCCCTAGACAAAAGTGCTGTTATTATTCCCCATTTGACAGGTGAGGAAACTGAGGCAGGCAAAGGCTAAGTCATTTGCCCCAGGGTCACACAACTAAGTATCTGAGGCCGTATTTGAATTCAGGTTTTCCTGACTTTAAGCCCACTACAGTAATTACCTAGAAGAGGGAAAAGAGTTGATATGAGAGGGATGGGCAGAGGTAAAACTAAATTATCTATTCTCCTAGAGAACCAAAAATAATGACATTCATTATAGATACTGATATTTTCTCTAGCCCCTGATCACACATTAAAATTTTAAAATGTTAAGTAATTTAACATATTATTTAACAAAAACTCTACTAGCAATGACAAAATCCACTCCTGAAAACAGTACCCAATCCAGAAAAAAAGTAATACGTATGGTTTGAATATTTTTATTACAAACATGAAGTTAGGTTAAATCTGACCAATGCCTAGGCATTCCTCTCCAGAACATGCTATTTTCTAGTTAATAACAGCAATTTTTATGAGGTATTGTTAGAAGACCACAAGTTATTCAGTGCTATGATTCAGGGGCTTCTATCTCATGATTTAGCACATGCTGGAGTAGCCTTGGCCAATTTCCACAGTACTAAATGGTAGTAAAACATGACATGTATTTTGATGTAAACACTGCCCTCTATGCTGATAGCATGGCATATCTCATTTAAATAACTTGGAAGGTGGGCATTCCGTTTGACTTTCTTATCTTACAAAAGAGCTCTTAGGCAGTAATATATTTAGTACACAACCTATTCCAGAAGCACAGGGCCACAGAACTCTTTTGAGTTCATCAAGAAGAAAGGGATTATAATATAAATAAAGGATTCCATTTTTCATCCTTGTCAGAATCTCTGAAGTCCTTTACTGTTTCTTATTGAGAACAGTTCTAATATTTCTTTGATGCTAAAAGAATAGAATTACAATAGGCATTTTCTTTAAAGCTTAATGTTATTTGCTTCCTTGGAACAAACATTTGTCCATACAATTATAAACAAAGTAGTTTGATGTTCAATTAGGCAAAGAATCTGCTCAATTAATAAATTGCCTGATTCTGTGATTTAATCTGTAACAGGAAGTAAAGCAGTTTATAGTAAATGAAGGTATTTCTTCCAGTAGTAAAAGATTTGCTTCAGGATTGGTGATAATCTATTCTCCATGAATTTAACTGAATCAATTGTGATCAATCTCATTTAGTCAGAATTTGTTCTTTGAAAAGGGGAAGGGTTCAGAAGGTAATAACCATCAAAATCTTTAGCAAATACTTCATTTGCTCCTTTTTGAGAAAAGGAAAGCTACCACTAAAGAATACCATAAATCTGCTCTTTTATCTTCTGAATGAATTATGTTTCTAAATGAAATGTAGTCCACATAACAGTAAGTTATGAGTCATTAGCATTATGTGACTTGACCAGCAATACAATGAAAATTGCTTCTCAAAATTATTCATGCTTTCAGTGAATAGAATTATCACAAAATTAATAACTTTTGTTTTGAAAATATGCATTGTATTAGATTTATTTCATAAGGCTGCCAGAATCACCAAACATCAGAGTTGGAAAGGATTTCATATAGTTTAAGTGCCTGGACCTTACTTTCTTCTACAGTATACCCAGAAAGTTGCTTTTGTCCAATGACTAACTAAGCTCTTATTATGTTCCAGGCAAGGGTCAGATAAATGGTGCAGTGGATAGAACACTGGGCTCAGAAAGACTCATCCTCATGGGTTCAAATCTGGTCTCAAACACTTACTAATTGTGTGACCCTTTGCAAGTCACTTAACCCTATTTGCCTCAGTTTCCTCACCTGTAAAATGAGCTGGAGAAGGAAATGGCAAACCACTTCAGTATCTTTGCCGAGAAAACCCAAAATAGGATCATGAAGTTGGATACTACTGAAACCAATCAACAACAACAGTGTTCAAAGCATTATTAGGTGTTTAGGATACGAAGAGAAAATGAAAAATAGTCTCTGCCCTCAAGGAACATACCTTTAAGATAACTTAGGAGATAGAGAACTTTTCCACTAGAGGAAAAGAGGCCAGAATGGTTTCCCATAGGAAGTGGTGACTGAGATGAACTTTGAAGGAAGCTAATGATTAATGATTCAAAGAAACAGAAGAAGCTATCCCGGGAGGGCATACTGACTGTCTTTTCATATTGCAATAGCTTTTAATATTAACAGGTGTTTACCTACATTGACCTTAATTTGTCTCCTTGCAGTTTCTGCCCACGGCTCCTACAACTTTCTTTTCTCTTCCACATGACAGCCCTTCGTATTCTTTAGTTTAGCTATCATTTTCTCCCCGCTCCCATACGGCTCCTCTTCACCAGACTAAATACCCCAACTTCCTACAGCTTCCCCGGACACTCTTGGGCTTATTGTTGGTCTCTCTCTGAGGTCTCCTCTAGCTCCAGAGCTGTGGTCCTATGTTTTTTGTTTTTCCCTAAAATGTCATGCCTAGAACTGAAGGTGGTACTCTAGGGGGTGGTCTTATCAGGGCAGAGGACAGCAGAATTGTCACCTCCCTATCCTAGAGATTGTCCCAGTTCTCTCTGTGCAACCTAAGACTGCATTAACTCATCTTCACTGCCATATCACACTGCTAAATGATATTGTATTTGCTGCCCACTAAAACCTCCAGATTTATTTCAGACAAACTCCTTTCTAACTATACTTTTTTAACCCAAAGTAAGGCTAATTTACATTTATCCCTATTAAATATCATCTTCTTAGACTTTTTTTGTCTTTCTTTTTTATGTTTAATTTAATTTATTTAATATATTTAGTTTTCAGCATTGATTTTCACAAAAGTTTGAATTACAAATTTTCTCCCCATTTCTACCCTCCCCCCCACTCCAAGATGGCGTATATTCTGGTTGCCCTGTTCCCCAGTCAGCCCTCCCTTCTGTCACCCCACTCCCCTCCCATCCCCTTTTTCCTTCCTTTCTTGTAGGGCAAGATAAATTTCTATGCTCCGTTGCCTGTGTATCTTATTTTCTAGTTGCATGCAAAAACTTTTTTTTTGTTTGTGAACATCTGCTTTTAAAACTTTGAGTTCCAAATTCTCTCCCCTCTTCCCTTCCCACCCACCCTCCCTAAGAAGTCAAGCAATTCAACATAGGCCACATGCGTATCATTATGTATAACCCTTCCACAATACTCATGTTGTGAAAGACTAACTACATTTTGCTCCTTCCTAACCTATCCCCCTTTATCCAGTTTTCTCCCTTGAACCTGTCCCTTTTCAAAAGTGTTTGTTTTTGATTACCTCCTCCCCCATCTGCCCTCCCTTCTATCATCCCCCATTTTTTATCTTCTTACTCCTCCTTTCCTGTGGGGTAAGATACTCAATTGAGTGTGTATGGTATTCCCTCCTCAGGTCAAATCTGATGAGAGCAAGATTCACTCATTCCCCCTCACCTGCCTTCTCTTCTCTTCCTACAGAACTGCTTTTTCGTGCCACTTTTATGCGAGATAATTTACCCCATTCTATCTCTCCCTTTCTCCCTCTCTCAATATATTCCTCTCTCATCCCTTAATTTGATTTTATTTCTTTTAGATATCATCCCTTCATATTCAACTCACCCTGTGCCTGCTCTCTCTCTCTATACATATATATATACACATACATATATACATACACACACATACATACACACACACACACACACACACACACATATCTATATGCATATTCCCTTCAGTTACCCTAATACTGAGGTCTCATGAATCAAACACATCATCTTTCCATGGAGGAATGTAAACAAAACAATTCAACTTTACTAAGTCCCTTATGATTTCTCTTTCTTGTTTACCTTTTCATGCTTCTCTTGATTCTTGTGGTTGAAAGTCAAATTTTCTATTCAGCTCTGGTCTTTTCACTGAGAAAGCTTGAAAGTCCTCTATTTTATTGAAAGCCCATATTTTGCCTTGGAGCATGATACTCAGTTTTGCTGGATAGGTGATTCTAGGTTTTAATCCTAGCTCCATTGACCTCCAGAATATCATATTCCAAGCCCTTCGATCCCTTAATGTAGAAGCTGCTACATCTTGGGTTATTCTGATTATGTTTCCACAATACTCAAATTGTTTCTCTCTGGCTTCTTGCAGTATTTTCTCCTTGATCTGGGAGCTCTGGAATTTGGCGACAATATTCCTAGGAGATTTCTTTTTGGGATCTATTTGAGGAGGCGATCGGTGGATTCTTTCAATTTCTATTTTGCCCTGTGGCTCTAGAATATCAGGGCAGTTCTCCTTGATAATTCCTTGAAAGATGATATCTAGGCTCTTTTTTTGATCATGGCTTTCAGGTAGTATAATAATTTTTAAATTCTCTCTCCTGGATTTATTTTCCAGGTCAGTGGTTTTTCCAAGGAGATATTTCACATTGTCTTCCATTTTTTCATTCCTTTGGTTCTGTTTTATAATATCTTGATTTCTCATCAAGTCACTAGCTTCCACTTGCTCCAATCTAATTTTAGTAGTATTTTAATAGTAGTATTTTCTTCAGTGGTCTTTTGGACCTCCTTTTCCATTTGGCTAATTCTGCCTTTCAAGGCATTCTTCTCCTCATTGGCTTTTTGGAGCTCTTTTGCCATTTAAGTTAGTCTGTTTTTTAAGGTGTTGTTTTCTTCAGTATATTTTTCAGTATTTTTTTGGGTCTCCTTTAGCAAGTCGTTGACTTGTTTTTCATGGTTTTCTCACATCCTTCTCATTTCTCTTCCCAATTTTTCCTCTACTTCTCTAACTTGCTTTTCCAAATCCTTTTTGAGCTTTTCCATGGCCTGAGACCAGTTCATATTTTTCTTGGAGGCTTTTGTTGTAGGCTCTTTGACTTTGTTGACTTCTTCTGGCTGTATGTTTTGGTCTTCTTTGTCACCAAAGAAAGATTCCAAACTCTGAGACTGAATCTGGGTGCATTTTTGCTGCCTGGTCATGTTCCCAGCCAACTTACTTGACCCTTGAGTTTTTCATCGGGGTATGACTGCTTGTAGAGTAAAGAGTACTATGTTCCAAGCTTGGGGGGATGCGCTGTTGATTTCAGAGCTGTTACAGCCAGTTCTGCCACACCAGCACTGCTCCTTCCCCAAGAACCCCCAACCTGGATTCGACTTAGATCTTCAGCAGGCTCTGCACTCCTGCTCTGATCTGCCACTTAATTCCTCCCACCAGGTGGGCCTGGGGCTGGAAGCAACTGCAGCTGTAGTTCTGTAGGTGCCCCACCTCCACTGCCCCGGGGCGGTGGCTGAACCACGAACTCTATCCCCCTGTCCCCAGTAGCTTTTCCCACTAACCTTCTCTGTTGTCTTTGGTGTTTGTGGGTTGAGAAGTCTAGTAACTGCTGCAGCTCACTGATTCAGGGCGCTAGGGCCCACTCCGCCTGGCTTCTGGTCTGGTTGGTCCAACGCTGGACTCTGCTCCTAGCTCTGTGCAGGATAGACCTTACCCAGAGACCATCCAGGCTGTCCTGGGCTAGATCCCTGCCTCCCTCTGCTATTTTGTGGGTTCTGCAGTTCTTCTCTGTTGTCTTTGGTGTTTCTGGATGGAGAAGTCTGGCAACTGCCACAGCTCACTGATTCAGGGCACTAGGGCCCACTCTACCTGGCTCCTGGTTCAGCTGGTCCGCGCGGCCCATGTTGGGCTCTGCTCCACTCCCAGCTCCGTGCGTGTAATACCTCACTCAGCAACCATCCAGGCTGTCCTGGGCTGGAGCCCTGCTTCCCTCTGCTATTTTGTGGGTTCTGCAGTTCTAGAATTGGTTCAGAGCCATTTTTATAGGTTTTTGGAGGGACTTGGTGGGGAGCTCATGCTAGTCCCTGCTTTCCAGCCACCATCTTCTCGTCTTCTTAGATTTGACCCCATTATTCAGGTTTGTCAAGATCCTGTGAATCCTGACTCTGTCATCCATTGAGTCAGCAATCCCTCCCAACTTTATGCTTCTGCAAATTTGATAAATATATGATCTTTTCCTTTATTCAGTTCATTTATAAAATGATTAAGCAACACAGGGCCCAAGCATAGATCCCTAGGCAATTCTGCTAGAAACCCTTTTCCAGGCTGACATAGGACCATTAATGACTGCTCCTTGGATCCATTCACTGGGTTAAATGCAAATTAAACAAGTCTTAAATATACCACATAATGCTATTGTCTAGCTCTTGTCCACAAGAATAAAATGAACAGAATAAATACCTTACCCAATGCTTTCTAAATCCAGGTGACTATATCTACCTCATTCCCCTGATATACAAATTTAGTACCCTGACAAAGAAAGAATGACAGTTTTCTTGTGAACTGTTCTTAATGAAGTTGTACTGGCTCCTTTTTCTTTTCTAAATGATTACTTATCATCTCTTTAATAACATATCCTGGAATTTTTCCAGAAATTGAAGTCAATCTCTTTGACCAATTTTGCAGATTTTTTTTCTCTTCCTATTTTTGAGATTCAGGACATTTGCTCCCACTTAAAAGCTACATTGCATGAAATGAAGTCTACTTAAAATACATACAAATTGCATAGCAAATGTAACAAACTACATAGCAAATACAACACTAACCAGTCATTATTTATGTTTTCTTTAACATTAGCAAAGTTTAACATGAATGACCAAAAATTACGAGAAGAAATGAATAACTAAAATGGATAACATCTGACATTTAGAACTACAGGCTTTATTCCTAAACTGGACTTTTTACCAGACCAAGTTGAGGAATATGCTAGAAGTTGGTATTAAATTAAAATGAGTATAAAACACCTTTAGTAAGAGTGCTTATCTATAATTTGTCATCATTTCATTAACTATGTAATATTAATAACAATGTTAATATTTTTCAATGAAGAATTGTTAGGGTTCTCCCCATGTTAAAAATAACTTTAAGTCATTAAATATGTTATTCAGTACAGGGAAATAAAAAGAAAATGAAGAAAATGTATGTACATATTAATGAAAGCTAAGTAATCAACTGATGTTGAGCAACATTGAAGACATACCAGCCAGATTACCTTTCGCTGGATCAGCAAAAATAGCTCATTATAACAGTTCACTTCATGTAACTTTATATAGTCACTATATATTCACTTTATATATTGATAATAATGACTCTTACTCAGGAATTGGTTGGACCAGATGGCCACTGAGGTCCCTTCCTGCTTTGAGATGCTGCAATTCTGTGAAATTGCCTTAAGTTTCCAGTATTTCAATATTCCAATGGAATATGAATCCATAAATGCCTTATCTAATGCTTTCTAAATCCAGGAGACTATATCTAATTCATTCCTTTGATATACCAGTTTAGTCACCCTGACCAACAAAGAATGACAATGAATGTGTCATCTCAGCAATGTGGGAATTCCTTCTGTATCAGTAACACAAGTGTCCTGACATCAATGATGACCATGAATATAACTGTATACTTCTGTATCTCAGACTATAAGAGACTCTCCATATAGAAGGCAGAAGTAAAACATTTATTCAGACACCAGAGGATTAAATCCCCAAGCCAATAACTCCAGTTCAACATAGCAGCAATTATATCCCAAAACCAGTAAGCCCACTTTATCATAACAGCAAGGAACTTAAAACACAATATCACCGCAGGGAGCCAAGCCATCCCATAACCTTCCCTTCTGCTGGGGCCTTCCTTCACCCACAAATCCTAGCTGTCTGCTTGCCTACATCCTCTCCTCCCACAGGTCTGAGAGAGAGCTTTATGGCTACCTTCAGAGTATATGTGTATATATACCCATGCACACATGTGCGCGCACACACACATATCCACTCATCACCTCCTGAAAGAGATCACAAAAGGAAAACTCCTAGGAATATTGTAACCAAATTCCAAAGTTCCCAAGTCAAGGAGAGTGTTGTGGAAACACAATCAGGATCACACAAGATTTAACAGCTTCTATATTAAGGGATTGGAGGGCTTGGTATATGATATTCTGGAGGTCAGAGGAGCGAGGATTAAAACAAAGAATCACCTACCTAGCAAAACTGAGTATAATCCTTCGGGGGGAAAGATGGATTTTCAGTAAAATAGAGGACTTTCAAGCATTCTTGATGAAAAGACTGGAGCTGAATAGAAAATTTGACTTTCAAAAATACAAGACTCAAGAGAAGTATGAAAAGGTAAATAGGAAAGAGAAATCATAAGGGACTTATTGAAGTTGGACTGTTTACATTCCTATGTGGAGAGATGGTATTTGTAGTTCACAAGACCTTTCCCACTATTAGGGTAGTTGGAGGGAATATATATGTATGTATGCATGTGTGTGTGTGTATATACACACACATGCAGACAGCACGCATGAAGGGATGGTATCTGAAAAATAAAATTAAGGGATGAGAGAGGAATGTAGTAGGAGAAGGAGAAAGGGAGAGGTAGAATGGGGTAAATTATCTCATGTAAAAGACGCAAGAAAAATCTTTTACAGTGGAGGGGATGAGGGGGGAGGTGAGAAGTAACTCTCATTGGATTTGACATAAGGAGGGAATAACATAGACTCTCAATTGGGTATGGAAATCTATCTTACCCTAAAGGAAAGTAAGGGGACAGGGGATAAGAGAGGGGAGGTGATGGAAAGGAGGGCAGATTGGGGGAGAGGGTAATCAGAAGCAAACACTTTTGAGGAGGGACAGAGTCAAAAGAGAAAATAGAATAAATGGGGGAGTGGGATAGGATGGAGGAAAATATAGTTATTCTTTCACAGCGTGACTATTATGGAAGTGTTTTGCATAACTACACATGTATAACCTACATCAAATTGATTGCCTTCTCAATGAAGGTGGGTGGGGAGGAAGGAAGGAAAAAAATTTGGAACTCAAAGTTTTAAAAGCAAATGTTAAAAATTATTTTTATATGCACCTGGGAAATAAGATATATAGGCAATAGGGTATAGAAATCTATCTTGCCCTACAGGAAAATAGAAGGAAAGGGGATAAGAAAAGGGGCAGGGGTGATAGAAGGGAGGGCAGTTTGGGGGAAGGGGTAATCAGAAAGCATGCCATCTTGGGGTGGGGGGAGGAAAGAGATGGGGAGAAAACTTGAAACTCAAAATCTTGTGGAAGTGTATGTTGAAAACCAAAAATAAATTAATTAATAAAAAGATTTTTTAAAAGAGTTGAACTACACTATCCATAATCTTTTTTCTAACTCTTAACCACTCTATTGCCCAAACACATCATCTAATTCTTCCTTCTTTCCATATCTGTTGCATGCTGCCATTAAAATGTCCTTTCCAAATATCCATGGGTTTATCTTCATCAAAATGCTCCCCCCAAAGCGTATTCCTTTTGACTCCTGAGGTTCCCAACATGAATGTAGCTCCTTTATATACAGTACTACTCCATTCCTCCCTTTATCTTTTCTGTTTCTTTTAAATTCACTTATATATGTGCATTTTGTACATAGACTATAGAATGTTAAAATAGTAATAATAGCTGGCATTTATAGACTACCTTAACATTTGAAAAGTACTTTACACGTGTTATCTCATTAGATCCTCACAACGGTGCTGTTAGATAAGTGCTATTATCCCCACTTGACAGTTGAGGAAACTGAGGTTTTGAGAGGTCAAGTGATTTGCCCAGGGTCTGAAGCAGGAGTCAAACTCAGACTCTCCACTATGCCTTATTTGTTGTTGTTCAGTTTTTTTTAATCATATCCAACTCATCATGATCCATTTGGGGTTTTCTTGGCAAAGAAATGGGAGTGGTTTGCTGTTTCCTTCTCCAGCCCATTTGACAGATGAGGAAACTGAGGCAAACAGAGTTAAGTGACTTGCCCAAGGTCACCCAGCGAGTAAGTGTCAGAGGTCAGATTTGAATTCAGGAAGGTGAATGTTTCTGACTTCAGGCCCAGTGCTCTATCCACTGTACCACCTACCGCTCATGCACTGTGCTACCAGCTGCCTAATATAAGATTCTTGAGGGCAGGGACTATTTCATGTGTGTCTTTATATAAGAGGTTCCTAATAAATATTTGTTGAATTAAATTGAAATATTGAACCCTTTGAAGACACAGAAGATAGTATAATTATCATCACCATTTTACAGATGAAGAAACCAAAGCTCAGACTTACCCATTGTTATATGGCTAGAATTCAAACCTAAGTGCTCTAACCACTGTATCCTGCTGCCTTTCAGTCAGTTTATAGTATTTGCCCTCATTCTCCTCCAAGTTCAACCTTGGCTTTGAGACTAGCAGCTTACTTTTTATAAGAAGTCAGACCTAAGGGCCATGCTCTGTTATCTAACCAGATTTCACAGCTCTACACTGGTTGATCCTAGACAAAGCTAAATGGCCATTCATTTAAAATAATGAAGAAATGGTAAGCTCTTGAGTACAACCCTGGTGTGTTTGGGATGGGGATATGTAAATAAAGTTCTGAATCTTGCCATTACCACTTCATGCAAATCATTTAACACAATATCCATGACTGAACAAAATCAGAGCCAGGGTGCCCACAGTAAAGAATTCTCATTTCTGACACTTGTTCAACCTCCGTATAAAGAAATATGTATTTATTCATTGATGTGTTTGTGTATAAACAGAGGGCCTCAGCGGATCTTGGAAAGAAGGGGGATTTGTGCCTTCAAGTACAAGCAGTAGTGGGTACTGGAGCTGGAGTGCCCCCAGTGATCAATCTAACCCGTCCACCCCATCTCCACCTCTATCAGCCGATAGCTTCAAGCCCTTCCGAACACCCACTCAGCCAGATGACGGCATCGATGAAACTGAAGCAAGCAACCTTCTCTTTGATGAACCCATTCCGAGGAAAAGAAAGGTTTGTTTTGCCTGCAGTTACATAACTTTTGTGTTCTTGGTTTTGCGAGCATGCTTTACATTTCAGAACAGTATTTTTCATCATTAAAGCCAGTTGTCTATCCTGCCTCATATTCTGCCATTGTGAAATGCTTCACTTTAAACAAAAGTTGATTTGATTACTTAAGATAAAATCTTTTTGAGTAATCTTTATAATGCCTACTACTCATAATGCCAAATAGTATAAGGATGGTCTTTTTTTTTTTAATCTTATATCTTCAGATTAGTTTTGTTCTGAGTCTGACAATACTACAATGAACTTATTTAGTGAGAAGAGTGAGATAATTTGCTTTCAATAATTTATAATTGGGAAACAAAATTGACTTCATTAGCTCACCTTATAAGATGTTTCACAGCAAAAACCAGTATCTTGCAATGCAGTATCAGCAATTAACTGATTCAATTATATTTTTCATTAAGAAATTTAGGAGTTTTTAAAATTTTGCTTGTGATTATTTACAAAAATCTTTGTTATTTTACCAGAGCAGTGAAATATTTTTTTAAAATATTTAGTAACATGGCTTAAAATGCCCATCAAGATGACTAGAAGTAAATCCAAATTAGAGATCACTATTGTCCTGTTGAGGATTTTTATATATTTAGAACTTGGTACTGCTAAACTTCCTTTTTTAAAAATTATTTCCTTTGATATTCTTGACTTTTTGTTCTTCCAAATGAATTTCATTATTATTTTTAATTAATTTTTTATTTTTAGTTTACAGCATTCAGTTGTACAAGTTCTTGAGTTCCAAATTTTCTCTCCCTCCCTCTCCTCCCCCACCTCCCCTCCCAAGATGGCATGTAATCCAATATAGGGTTTTACATATACCTTCACATTGAAATTATTTACATAATAGTCCAGTTGTAAAGAAGAATTATAACCAATGGAATGAATCATGAGAAAGAAGAAACGAAACCAAAAAAGAAAGAAAAAAAAAGAGCAAATTGTTAGCCTCAATCTGCATTCAGACTCCGTAATTCTTTCTCTGGATGTGCATAGCTTTTTCCATCATGAGTCTTTTGGAGCTGCCTTTGAACCTTGCATTGATGAGAAGAGCCATATCAAAGTCAGACCTTACAGATACCATGTGTCTGTAATTGTGTATAATGATCTTCTGGTTCTCCTCCCCTCACTCAGCATCAGTTCATATAAGTCTTTCCAGGTTATAATGAAGTCTGTCTGCTCTTCATTTCTTATAGCACAATAGTATTCTATTACATTCATATGCCACAATTTGTTTAGGCATTCGCAATTGATGGGTATCCCCTTACTATTTTTTCTAATTCAGTAAAATAGTAATAAATTAAAAATTTTCAAAAAGAAGAACTTGATACTGGAATTTGTAGATGGCTATTTCATAGCCAGTCTTTGTTATTAATGCATTTGCTGTCCTGTCCCTTCAAACTTATTTTTATCCAGATATCCCTAATGAGCTATAGTACAAAGAAAATTGTATTTAGAAACACCTAAGATTATTTTACATACCAATTATTTTACATACACTCTATGGAGACAGACTAATAATCAACTAATTGTATGTTATACATTATTGTATGGACTCAGTGACTTCTTTTAAACAAATCTTTGATGGTTCTAACAACTACGTTGAATAGAGGACTATATCATGTATGTCTAACACTGCCAAGCAGACTACTTTTCAGTGTATGCTTATCCACCATTGCAGTGAACTTTGAAGGATGTGTTCCAGCCTTAGTTCTGCTTCAACTCACTCAGTGCCTTCTCTAAAAAACAATTCTGTCAACTGTAAAAATGTAGTTAATAGGGGCAGCTAGGTGGCGAAGTGAGTTGAGCACCAGCCCTGGAGTCAGGAGGACCTGAGTTCAAATGCGGCCTCAGACACTTGACATGTGTATTAGCTGTGTGACCTTGGGCAAGTCACTTAACCCCAATTGTCCTGCCAAAAAAACAAAAAAAAAAGAATTCAGGCTAAAAAGATATTGAACCAGGCTCTATAAAAAATGGAGTTAATAATTCTACTGTGTTTCTTGACTTTATCAGATTTGATGTGCAGCACACATGTGGACTTTACATTAAGAAAATCTGATATATGAAAATCTGATATATGAAAATCTGGATTTAAACCACATACAAAAAAAGAATTTGCTTTTTAAAAAGCCTTACAGTAAGATTTTTTAAATAGCGAGCTTCCTGGTACATTTAAAATTAACCTATTTTGCAAAAATATAATTTACTCACAATTTTCTACTTATAAAAAGTAGAGCTATATTGAAGTATATCTTTCTATGAAAGATGCTATGCAGATATAAAAATTATATCATTCCTAGATTTTGAAAGTTGATCTGTATTAGCAGCACTATACATAACTATACACCAACTAAAATTCAAAGTCCTGAGCTTTACAGCGAATAAATTATTTATTTATTCCAGCTCCTCTCAACAAGGAAAACAAAGAGATGGCATCAATCCAACATTTTCTTCCCTGCCTCTCTCTTAACATAACAAGACATGTTTTACATAGTAGGATGAAAAGGGGCTCTCCCTAGGAAGAAGGTAAAAAAACAAGATGTTTATTCTTGCTTCTTAGTGACTTCTTCCTTGACTCAGACCCTGGCTGGCCCCTGGGAGACACTCAGGAGCAACTTAATGTATAATGCAGTTTAAATTAGCTAATTATGTAACCTGAGCCAATTGATTATTTTGTAACCCAAGTTATTGACCCTCGAGTCCTTAAACTGGCCTTGGTAAGGAAAAGGGAATAATACTGTTAATTATCAAGTTGAAGAAAGGACTCTGAAAAACATGGAAAAATAAAGCTGTTTTTAGGAGGGCAGAGTGAAACCTTTCCCCATTCACACCTGCCCTCCTCACCCATTTCCACTTAAATTCTGTTCATTTTTTTTCTCATCATTAATATAATGGGTACATAGCCCTGAATCAATATTAATTGATTGATCTGGAAGGTGGTTTGGGCTTTCTTTTACAATTTTAATTATAGCTATCATTATTGTTGTTGTTGTGTGCCTCTTAGGGTTTTTTTTAATCTCTCTCTATGACAGTTCTATAGACCAGGAGTTTCTAACCTTTCCTGTGTCACAGTTACACTAAATGCAGTTATTGGTATTTTTTTTAATTCACAAATCCCAGGTTAAGAACTGCTGTAGAGGATAAATCTTAGTACACTTCTATTCTATGTTTGTGTGTGTTTAAGCACCTAGGATTTCACTTCACTCCACAGACACAGAGTCCAACACTTCTAAGACTTCATAGATGGTCTTTAAGAGTTGTTGCGGCTAAAAAAAATCCCCATCACCTTGATAATGAGGATGGTCCCTAACAACAGGCATACAGCTTGTTTCTGGTCTTGTATTTTAAGCTTTTCCAACTTTGTAAGATCTATTCAAGTTTTAGATCCAGAATCATAGCATTTCAGAACTTAGAAGAGACCTTCACTACATCACAGGGTTCCTAACTTGAGGTCCACAGACCGCAATGACAAATTTCAGGAAGTTCATGAACTTGGATGGGGAAAAAAATTACATCTTTTTTTCAGTATAATTGGTTTCTTTTGTAACCCTGTGTATTTTCTTTTAAGCATGTAAAAACATAATTCTGAGAAGGAATTCATAGGCTTCACCAAAGTACCAAAGAGGCACATGGCACAGGAAAGATTAACTGTGTGGTCATTCAGCCTCTGCTCGAAGCCTTCCAAGGAGGGGCACTCACCAGCTTCTGACGTTACCTATTCCCCTTGTGTAAAGCTTGAATTGTTAGGCAGCTTCTTCCATCAGCTCTGCCTGGCTCATTGAGAATGAGGGCCATCTCATTGCCACTAGGAGGCACTGTTGCCTCATGGTCTTCATTCGAAAAGGCAGTACCTCTGGTCATGAGCCTCAGCTTCACCAGATAGATAGCTTGGTGAGACAGAAGAGACTGTTCCTTGCCAGAGCCTCCTTCCTGACTGGTCATGTAAACACTGCCTTTTGGTCTGTGGCTCTAGCCACTGGAGATAGAATCTAACTATGTCCGCATCTTAAACTGACTCCTGATTCAATATGGAGTGATTAATTACTTTCTAAATTGTAGGATTTAATGTTAGTCCATTGCCTGGCACATGGTAGACACTTAACAGATGCTTACTATCATGGAAAAGTTATGTAGGCCCTCACACTAAATGTCTGTATAATGCATAATGAACTACATGTAGTCTGTACTATATTTAGGTCTATATACATATATACACATGTGTGTATATACACACACACATATACGTATACATGCATATAGTTTGCTACTGAAAGTCTTATCTCTTAAAGTAGGTTGTTCGCATTTCAAGATGGGGGACCATACATTTTACTTGTTTTGCATCCTTCACGTACAAGGCACAATGTGGAAAACAATGAGCATGTAATAAATAGCTGTTGATAGATTATATAATTTTAAAATTAACCCCTATGAGGAAATTAGAACACTGTAGGGATGGCAAGAGAAGAGCCAAAGAGGTCTCAGCATCTCAGAGTTGCCTCAAAGGCCATCTAGTCCATCCCCTAAATGAATAGAAATTCCTCCTATATTATCCTCAACAATTGGGCATCCAGCTCCTGCATGTACAGTGTGGAAAAGTTTCCTCCACAGCTTTTATTGCTTTGGGAACAGCTGGAGAGGCGAACAGTGATTATATTTCTTTGAGGTTATTTGGGGGTATTAGGAAGCAGGCCAGTTGCTGGTATATGTCAGGATGGGTGATCAGCCTTGACGCAAAAAGGATAAAATCTTGATAGGAAATTGGCTTGAAGACAGAGAATGTGTGTTGGAAGGGTGAGTACATTACTGGGTGTGAGAAGATAGAGTGAGTTCAGGGAAAGTGAGAGAGGCTGAAGGCCAGCAGCAGTTCACCAGTGTTTGCCTGGGTTTTCATTTCCTGGTCATCATTGTGATTTGATGCAGTTGTTTATGGATTTCTCTTGGGCAGGACTCATGGCTTATTGTTCTAATACCCTTATACAATACAAACCAGTGTGGAAGCAAGTAATGATGATAGCTGTTGGAACTAATCTGTTCCCATGATGTTTCTTTGAATCACATCTGTTAAGCTTTTCCCCAGTTCCCACCCCAAGAATAGGCTATAGCCACACTGGCGGCAGCAGACAGGCATTTGTAAAGTGGGTTAGTGACTACACACAGCCACTCCTAAAAACTTCTTCGAGAACAGTAAGTTGACCCAGGAATTCAAGAAGATTGATTTCCCCGGCAAAGCAAATAGGCATTTCCAGTAAGCATCCTTCCTGCCCCTACCCAAACATTTGGCTACAAGAATTGGACACAAAGGTTACCAACAAAACTAGCTGAGGGATAACACCTCACAAATAACAAGGAGTAAGGGCCAGTAGAGTTTTGCTTTGACCAACAGAGTGGGCAAGTATTTGTCTTTCCATTAGGGGCATATGACTGCTAAATATGCACAGAATGTTCATTGGTGTCCATGCTAGAGGAAAGGGGGGAAAATGTCTCTCAATCATTCAAGTTATGAGAAAGAATAAAGTGTTTCATTTTTAAAAAGTAAGAAAGACTTTACAGAAAGAAAAAATAATTGAAAGAGTCTATAGGAATACCAGCCTATGTCACAAAGTTAGATGGTAGGAGAATGTTATACAGGGGAAAAAGGAAATAAGGACCACTAAACACTTGGAGTTATATAATAAGCATTAGGCTCTTCCTTTTGAGGAAAGAACAAGGTCCTCCAAAGTGGAAGCAGCTTCTTATGCTCCAGAAACTGGTACTGTGAACCATAGGTATCATCAGGAACGTAATGATGCAGTAAAAGTCAAAGGAAGAGCTAGGCATGATGGCTCATGCCTGAAATCTCAACAAATGGAGGAGCTAAGTGGCTCAGGGGAGCTAGGTGGCACAGTGGATAGAGTACCAGACCTGGAGTCAGGAAGATTCCTCTTCCTGAGTGCAAGTCTGGCCTTAGACTCTTACTGTGTGACCCTGGGTAAGTCACTTAACCTTGTTTGCCTCTGTTCCTCCTCCATGAAATGAGCTAGACAAAGAAATGGCAAACCACTCAGTATCTTTGCCAAGAAAACCCCAAATGGGGGTCACAGAGAGTCAGAAACAACTGAACGGCAACTGAGGTTGGTGGATCCCTTGCACTCAGTAGTTCTAAGCTGCAGTCAGATTAAGACAACTGAGTCTGGCCTTACGCTGAGCCTCCAGGATCGGGGCGGCCACCTGTCTGCCTGAGGAGTGGCAAGGCAACCCAGGTTGAAAAAACAAAGCAGGTTAAAGCTTTCAGTATGATCAATATTGGCTCAGGCCCATGAATGGCTGTTGTCCTTCAAGCCTGAGTGAGATAGGGTGACTTGGTCTCTGCAACGCCCCCCCCAAAAAAAATCAAAGAAAGAAGAAATTGAATATTAGTAGTTGGTGACACTGTTAAGGGGTCCCAAAGTAGGTATTTGTTGATGTGACATTAACAATAGAAAGGCCTATTGTCTTCTTGGGGTGTGTATCCAGATAATATCAGGACTCTCCTAAAGTTTTTCAAGTCTGATAAGCACTACCCACTACTTGTGATTCACATATTACACTTCCAGAAGAAAATGAGAGTTACTAAAGACTATAAAGTACTGAGCAAGAATTTGAAGATACCAAGGCTAAAGATGGTGTTTTCATCACTAATGCTGAGTGAAAGCAGAAACTTCAGAAAAGAAAATCAGATTTGGGGATAGATCAGCTAATTAAGAAAATGGTTTCTACAAACAGGATTTGAATGTCTGGGACATGGCTTGAAATACAGAAATGAGGGCCTCTAGGCTTGAGATTGGAGGGTACTTAATGAGGCCTCGTAAAAATGTATTTGCCTCAAGTCTTAGAAATCTGAGCAAAAGGACTTTAAAGTGAAAAGGAAGGAGTGGCAAGAACATTGCCTTTGTTTCAAGCATTTGTAGAGATAATTATTCCATATGCTTGAAACGGGAGATATCTAAAACTTTTGTCATTGGATATGGACAGTTTTCTAGCTACCTTGGTAGAAGTATAGGAGTGCTGAATTTCAGAAGCCTCATTTCCTGATCATCAGTTCAGGGAGCAGCTTTTCAATCATTTTCTCCACATTATCCAGAAATGTAGGTGAAATAGATTTGAAAATAGATCTTCAGACAAAGAGCAGCCACAACCCCTCCTCCTCAAGATACACTGTCCACTGTGATAGCTTAAATTTACAAAAACAACACTGTAAAGCACTTTTCCTCACAGCAGCCCTGGTAAACAAAGTAGTAAAAGTTTTATATCCATTGTACCGACAATGAAAACTTAGCCAGAAAAAAAATTTTAGGTGGCTTACTGTTTCAACAATCTGGCTAGCAGGTGCTGTGGGGGGTGTAAAACCAACAACAACCAGCTCACAGAACATTGAAGCCCAGGTTCTTTTGATCTGCTTTACTAAGGAAAGCAACGTTAAGGGGTTAACAATCTCAATTTAATCCAGCCTACAAAAAGTTCTCCACTTTGTGCTCATCTCACCAAAGTCAGCTGGAAGGCAACTCACCGCTCTCACCTTTCCAAAGTTCTCATGCAAGCAGTCTCCTGCTCTGTCTGGGTCAATATTTCAGCAGCCGCCATACTCTTCTTCTTTCTCCTCACCAGCCCCTCCTGCCAAATCTGCACTAAGGCCATTCTCTGATTTTTCTCTCAAGTCTGTAGAAAGGCTGTTCTCTGCTCCTGTTTCAAAACTCTGAATACAGTATAGTCTCAAAACATTCACCCTTTCAGCACAGTCCTTTGGGGCCAGGCTTATCAACTTAATCCCTCGGCAGGAGGGATTATCTTCCAAAGGCCCTGCTCTGGGCTCCTGGGAAACCACTAGCCTGTTTTCCTTCAGGCCTTTGTCACTCCTGGAGCTCCACAGAACCATAGCCACGCCAAGTACAAAGAGCAGTCCAAAAACTGGGAAACATTCAGCCACCCCAGTACCCCAAAACGCCATACTTTCCTTTTAAAATGCAGATCCTACCGACTACGCCATTTGTTTCACCAATCCAGCTAGCAGGTGCTGTTGGTGGGGGGGGGGGGGGGTAGTAGAACCAACAACAACCAGCTCACAGAAGGCTGCAAGCCCAAGTTCTTTTGAAATGCTCTCCTAAGGAAAACAACGTTAAGGAATTAACAGTCTTACTTTAATCCAGCATACAAACACCATTCACTTAGTTCAGGGGAAAAAGCCAGCACCCCGAACTTCAGAGCAAATACAAACAAATTACAAACAGACCCAATACAATTCATAGTTACCAAGAAAACGATCAACATCTGAGTTCAGCCAGAAGGCCCTTAGAGCGGTTGCCCAAGTCCCGTGCCTCCAGGAGTGAGAGCCTTAAGCAAATAGCTCTGTTCTCCCTTTTTACACAGTTTCAGATGTCATCAAATGTCATCTGAGGGACCAGAACTTAGGCTCCTATGATTGGCTCTGGTGTTAGCACCTCCCTTCATTGGCCCCACCTGGAGCCTCACCTTAGTTACCAATTCATATCCACATAGGCTTAGCACCTAATAGATAAGGGTTTGGGCCTGGGGCTTAGCACCTAGTAAGACTGAATCAAAGACACTGAATTAATCAAAGGAAACAAAGGCCAAACTCTTCAAGGATCCCCAATACACTTACTTAGTGATACAAACTCCAAACCAGTGGTGTCAAATAGAAACAAATCCCTGCAGATTGATTTGTTCATTCATTTTCAGTCATGCCCGACTCTTCATGACCCCATTTGGAATTTTCTTGGCAGAGATCCTGGAGTGGTTTGCCATTTTCTTTTCCAACTCATTTTATAGATGAAGAAACTGAGGCAAACAGGGTTAAGCTAATAAGTGTCTGAGGCCAGATTTGAACTCAGAAAGATGAGTCTTCCTGAATCCAGGCCTCATTCTTTATTCACTGCACCACCTAGCTGCCTACATATTGACTTAGAAAGCCACAAATTAACATTATCCATGTTGTATTGTTGTGTTTTGTTAAACATTTGCCAATAACATTTTTATCTGGATGGGGCCTTGAAGTTTTGCATGGGGAGTTTGACACATCTGCTCTATGCTGACATCCTTCAATCATCTGATTATCCACAAAGCATTGGCATAAGTTGTTCTGATAAATCATTTTACTATAACTTCTAACATAGAAAACTAGTTGAAGATTGTGTACCAGATGATGGGGACTGAATGAAATGAAGACATATTGTCATGATAGGCTTTGCTGGCAGTTTTGAAGCAGTGACATATGAATGAGTAAATAACATGTGTTACAAAGATTTCTGTAACATGACACTGGTGGTAATGTTTGCCTTTATAATACACAGCTTCTTCTTTTTTTTAAATCAGATTAGCACCCCCATTATTCTGTCAAGAATGAATGAAGCATTTCTATAACTAGTAAGTAAAGTACAATGAGTAAAACAAAGAAAATTCAAACATAAAGTAGTATCGGTGATCTAGAAATTGCAGAAAAGCTTAGGAAAATAGCTGAAATGTCAGCTTTCAAGCGAGTCTTTCCTTAGATAGTAAGAATATTACCCACTAGTAAGAAGTCACACAATCATTTATCCTATTTACGCTAAATTATTTGAAAGAAACCTACTACGCAGGAATCCACATTCACAGAAATAACAAATTAGGTCAATGACGCTTTAAATAATTCTTGATACCCCTGGGCAAGGAAGCACTCTAATGAACTGAGCAAGCAAGCAACCTTTGCTAAAAAGCCATAGACCAAATAAAGGAAGGATAAGAGGATCGATTGGCAAAACTATGGTCAAAAATGCTATTTGTTAATTAAATAATTTTACCAGTTAAATGAGTGAAATAAGAAAATTAGTGAAAATATTGAATGTGTAAACTTGAGGTTTTAAAAAAGGAATAATTAAAGCACTTGCATTTGAGGTAGATTTGAATTAAATCTAATCCATTTAAATTAATCATTAGGGAAGCTCAGTTTAATCATATTTTCCATGTATATTTATGTATGGAATATATGTGTATGTATGTGTGTATATGTGTGTACATATGTAAATATAAACAAGCATATATTCACACACATACACACACACACACATATACACTAATTGCTTACTATGTGTCAGGTACTGTGCTAAGCACTGAAGCTACAAAGAAAAGCCAAAGAAAGTCCCTGCTCTCAAGGGGGAGACAAGATGAAAACAACTGTGTACAAACAAGATATATAAATTGGATACATGGGAGAGGGGAGGCACTAGAATTAAGGGGGATCAGGAAAGACTACCTAGAGAAGGTGGGATTTTAGCTGGGACTTGAAGGAAGCCAGGAGGCAGAGTTGAGGAGGGACAGAGTTCCAAGCATGGGGAATTGGGGGAATGGAGTGTTTTGTTTGAGGAACAGCAAGAAAGTCAGTGTCCCTGGATCACAGAGTATGTGGCTGGGTATAAGGTGTACAAAGACTGGATATATGGGTACTGGGCGGGTGAGGGAAGGTTATTAATGACTTTGAACATAAGACGATTTTTTAAATTTAATCCTGGAGGTGATAGGAAGCCACCGGAGTTTCTTGAGTAGGGGGTGACATGGTCAGACCTATACTTTAGGAAGATCACATTGGCAGCTAAGTGGAGATTGGACTGGAATGGGGAGAGAAACCAACTAGCAGGCTCCTGTAATAGTTCGTGTATGAGGTGATGAGGGCCTGCAGTGGCAGAGGAGAGAAGAGGGTATATATGAGCAATGTGACAAAGGTAAAATTGACAGCCCTTGCAACAAATTAGATATGGGAGGAGTGAGGGAGAGGAGGAGAGACTGAAGAGCTGAGAACAGTGCCTGAAAGGATGGTGGTACCCTAACAGTAACAGGGAAGTCTGGAAGAAGGGAGTATTTTGGGGTGGAGGGGGGGAGATTATAGTTCAGTTCTGGATACGTTAAGTTTAAAATGTCTGGTAAGCAGTCGGATATGTAAGACTGGAGGTGATCAGAGACGATGGTCTGGATAAGTAAATTTGAGAGGTATCAGCATAGGTGGTGCAGTGGATAGAGTGCTGGGCCTTTGGAGTCAGGAAGACTCATCTTCATGAGTTCAAATCCAGCCTGAGACCCTTACTAGCTGTGTGACCTTGGACAAGTCACTTAAACCTGTTTACCTCAGTTTCCTCATATGTAAAATGAGCTAGAAAAGGAAAAAACCAACCACTCCAGTATCTTTGCCAAGAAAACCCCAAAAAGAATCAGACATGACTGAAAAGTGACTAAACAACAACAGGGAGCTAATGAGATCAAGTTAAATGATATGGGCTTAATACTAGAGGGAGAAGAAAAGAGTTCCTTGGACAGTGCTCTGTGGAATATCCACAATAGGGGGTGCAAGCTGGATAAAAATCCAAGAAACGAGATTGAGAAGTGGTCAGATAGTTAGGAGGAAAACCAGGAAAAAGCAGCATCACAAAAACCTAGAAAGAAGAGAGTATCAAGAAGAAGAGAGGTTCAGGAGGAGGATTGAGAAAAGGCTGTTAGATTGGCAGTTAAGAGATTGTTAATAACTTTGGAGAGAGGAGTTGCGGTAGAAAATGAGCTTGGAAAGCCTGACTTGTAGACAGTTAAGAGTGTAAGAGGAAAGAGAGTGGAGAGACACCTATTGTGGATGGCCTTCTTGAAGAGCTGAGCCCCAGAAGGGAGCAGAGGTATGGGATGAAAGCTAGTGGGCATGATTGGACCAAGTGAGGGTCTTTTGAAGATGGGGGGAACAGTCTATGCCCTCAAGGAGTTTACATTCCAATGGAGGAAGACAGTATTTAAATGAAGACCTCGAAAGTAGGGAGGTATAGTTTCTTTGATGCAATAGATCAGCATCTGTCAAGGTAAGGGGAAAGCTCATTTATCAGAGCCCAGAATGTTAGCAGGATCTAAAATTCCAGGGGTTGGGGGGTAGTTAGGATACATTCTAATTTTTTTTTTATTTTTAACCTTTATACAATATTCATTACTCTGAAATAGAGGTTGTTGTTGCTGTTCAGTCATTTCGATCATGTCTGACTCTTTGTGAACCCATTTCTTGGCAAAGACGCTTGAGTGGTTTGCCAATTTCTTCCCCAGTTCATTTTACCTATGAGGAAGCTAAGACAGACAGGATTAAGTAATTTACCCAGGGCCACGCAGATTCCAGGTGTCCAAGGTCAGATTTGAACTCGGGTCCTCCTGACTCCAAGCCCAGCACTCTATCCATTTCACCACCTGGCTGCTTCTCCTACCTAGCTGCATTTTAGAACTATGATAGATGTTTACTATTTGTCAGCTTAATTGTACAACTTTATTCTGTACTTCAGATCAGTGAAGTAGATATTTGTGAATTTATTGTCTCAACTCTGATATTAATTAGAAGTTATCCTTGGCTTATGAACTTCAACATGCCTTAAATTAAAACTATATTATATATTTTGTACAAAATGAAAGTTTTACAAAATATCCAATTAGACATGGAATCTAATCACAAAGGAATGCACTTTGATTTTTTTTAATTTTCAGTTTAGTTTTTATATTATCAACATTAATAATAGTTCACATTTACATAATGCTATATTCTTTACAAAGTATTTTTCTTCAAGCAGTCTTATTACTAAAGGTAGCTAGCTAGCACATTGGCCAGCGCACTGGGCCTGGTGTCAGAAAGCCTTGGGTTCAAACCCACCCTTTGATACTTACTAGCTGGGTGACCCCGGGGCAAGTCACTTAACCTCTGTCTTCCTTAGTTTTCTCAACTGTAAAATGGAAGTGGTAATAGCACCTACCTCCCAGGGTTGTTGTGAGGAGCAAATGAGGAATAATTATAAAGCACTTATTTACCACAGTGTCCAGCACACACTCATCTCCTTCCTTCCTTCCTTCTTTCTTCCCTCCCTCCCTCTCTCCCTTCCTTCCTTCTTTCCTTCCTCCTTTCTTCCCTCCCTCCTTTCTTTCCTTCCTACCTTCCTCCTTTCCTCCCTCCTTTTCTTCCTTCCTCCTTCCCTTCCTCCTTTCCTCCTTTCCTCCTTCTCTTCCTTCCTTCCTACCTCTTTTCCTTCTTTCTTTGCTCCCTCCCTTCCTTTTTTTCTTTCTCCCAATGAAGTAGGTAGGGTAAGTTTTATGATCGCCATTTTGCAAATGAAGAAACCGGGCCTCAAAGAAGAAAAGTGATTTGCTAAAAAGTAAAGCTAAGACTTTTGACTAAAGAAATCAACTACTCCATCTTCTCTGTAGACCTAGTCATTTTAAAAAATATTATCATGTCATTAAAATAGTCGCATTTCCTTTTATAAGTACTAAGTAGTAGTTAAGAGGTAAAGTAGATAGAGAATGGGTTTAAAGTTAGAAAGACACAAATTTCACTCCTGAACCTGACTTACTTAACTAGCTAGATAACCCTGAACAACTCGCTCTAATTTCTCTGAGCCTCAGTTTTGTCGTCTGTCAAATGGAGATAATACTAACAACTCTCTCACAGGATTGTTGTGAGGATCAAATGACATAATAGATTATGTTATGGGCCACATGTCTGACACCTCTGATTTAGAGAAAAAGTTGGTGTTGGAGGTGGGGAGAAGGAGTTTAGTTGAAAGAACCCTAGGCTAGGGGAAGGGAGCTCTAAACTCAACTCTCCTCTTAATTAGTTTTATGCTTTAAGATCGTTTCACTTCACTGAGCTTCTGTTTTTTTCAGCTCTAAATGAGAAGATGGATCAGATAAGCTCTAAAGCCCCTTCCAGGGCAGGTAGGTGACACGGTGCCAGGCCTGTGTATCAGTAATTAAGGTGGGACTATTTTACTGTTTTCTCTTTTGGAGCACTTATTTAATCAAGTGCCCTTGATGAGTCCGGCCTTTGTTTCTTTGATTAAATTAGGAGTCTTTGATGACCTGCTTACCTAAAGAGAAAGCCTAGTTGACATGAGTTTGTGACACCAGAAGCTTTTAGGTCATATGGGTTTGAGTCTCATGTTGTGACGACCTTTGACCGTGAACATGGTATGTAAACTCAGAGGTTGGCATTTTTCCTTTGGGGCTCTCACTCATTGGAAGAGTGTTGTGTGACTTGAAGAGACTCTGGGCAGCCGTTGTTAAGAGCCCCCCGCCTTGTAAACCCAGATGTTGATGCTTCCCTGGTCACTCTGAACTGTGATTTGAATCAGACAAGGTCTGTCTGTTGATATTTGTAATTTCTATTTGTAGTTGCTCTGAAGTTCAGGGTGCTGGCTTTTCCTCCTGAATTAAGTGAATTATATATGTATATTTCATTAAAGTGAGATTGTTAACCCCTTGGGGTTGCTTTCCTTAGTAAAGCAGATCAGGGAACCTGTGCAAACAGCTTTCTTATTGTTGGTCTTGTGTCGGGTCTACACCTCAACAGCTGCTGCTAGCCGAATTGTTGTTACAGCCTGGAGTCAGGAAGACTTATCTTCTTAAGTTCAAATCTGGCCTCAGAAAGTACCTGTGTGACCCTGGGCAAGTCATTTAACCTTGTTTGCCTCAGTTTCCTCATCTGTAAAATGATCTGGAGAAGGAAGTGGCAAATCAGTCCAGTATCTTTGCCAAGAATCCCCCTATGGGGTCACAAAGAGTCAGATCAACAAGAAAAAGTGCCTTCCAGCTCTAAAGCTATACAAGAGGGGGATGGGGTTGGGAGCAATTGATGAGAATGTTTCTCCTTCCTCTTCCCCATAGGGCCCTTCTCACCAGAAGGGAAAAAAAAATTAGAGGAGGATTTTCTTCTAGAGGCTGGAACTATGGAGGAAGACCTAATGAGTTCCCTGGCTTTCCAATTTCCCATTTTCAAGGCTAAATCATTGTGCCGTTAACACTGAAGTTCAGCTGCATCATGGTTAAACAGGCTTCTTCAAGGTGTCCTGGGAACCTCACTACCATTCATCATATTGCTGATTTATGGAAAATGTATACCAAGTGAATTTTGGGAAGATGGTTTGATGGGGGGCTGCCGGTGTATTCACAATTAATCTCAGTTGAGTCCCTGCCTGTTTGTGTGCCTTCTGTATATAGAGTCACAGACCTTCAGAGTTGGAAGGTACTAAATGTTATGGTGGTCCAATAACCCATTCCTCAACAAGAATCTCCTCCACCACAGTCCAGTGAGGTAATCACCGAGCCGCTACTGGATGGGAAACTCCATTGAGAAGGGAATTCAGTACAGCCAATTCCACTTTTGCAGAGCTCTAATGATTAAAAAGTTCTTCACATGGAGTCTAAACCTGTCTCTCTGTAATTTCTACTTCTCACTTACAGTTCTGTCTTCTAAACCAGTGGGTTTCAAACTTTTTGGTCTTTGGATCCCTTCGGCTCTTAAAAATTGAGGACCCCAAAGATCTTTTGTTGATTCAAGTTATATCTATTGATATTTGTCGTTGCTGTTCAGTTGTGTCTAGACCGCACTTTGAGAACCACTGCTCCAGGTCTAGCAGAGCAAATTTAATCTTCCTTTAATTATTTTTTCAATTAACGGAAATCTATTTTCTCTTTCCCCTTCCCCTTATCCCATTGAGAAAAATAAAACAAAAGAAACAAATTCATTGCAACAAATATGCATAGTCAAGTAAAACAAATCCCCAGATTGTGTTTAAAAAAAAAAAGTCTTATTCTGCACCCTAAGCCCATCACATCTGTCAGGACATAGATAGCAAGCTTACTGAAGTCATGGATGGTCTTTGCGTTGTTATTGTCATTCAATTCCTCATCAATTTATACAAGTCCTTAGAACTGTTAATTTTTATAATATCATTGTTATAGTATAAATCATTTTTCTGATTCTGTTCACTTCACTAGTTCATAAAAGTTTTTCCATGTCGCACTGAAATCATCTATTTCCTCATTTCTTGTGGAGCAATAGTATTCCATCTCTTTCATATACCACAATTTGTTCAGCCATTCCCCAGTTTTTGGTGTATAATTGCAAATTGCTCTCCAAAATGGTTTTACCCACTAACAGGTCTCCCAACAGTGTATCAGTGTGCCTGTTCTCCCATTTCTCGTTTTCCGCTTTTGTCATCTTTACCAAACTAATAGGTATGCATTGGAATCTCACAATTGCCTTAATTTGCCCTTATTATTAGTGTTTTGGAGCCTTTTTTCATATGGATATAAATAACCCAGGTTAATTTCTTTAAGAACCACCTGTTTATATCCTTCAACAATTTATCTTTTGGGGAATTGTTCTTATTACTATAAATTTGAATCACTTCTATATCTACACACACACTGTGTTGGTAAGCAAAATAGGCTCCTTAGCACTTAGTTCAACAAGTGTCCTTGAATAGTTTGGCTTTTGTTCCCTTTGAGTAATTCATTGAGCCTTACTAGGTGCTAAGCCCCAGGCCCAAACCCCTATTAGGTGTAAAACCTTAGTGGGTGTGGATTGGCAACTAAGGTGGGGCCCAAGGTGGGGCTAACTCCAGGGAGGGCCTAGTTTACATGTCTGGGAGAGCAGAGGCTTTTAGACCACGTGGGTTTAAGTCCGCCTCTCTGTGACAATTCTAGGTCATGTGGGTGAGTCGCATGTGTGACTCACCCCTGATGCTGAAAAAGATATAAAAACCAGGGGTTGGCTGTCTGTTCCTTGGAGCTCTCTTACCCACAGCAGTGGTGGCACGTGTGACTGGGCCAGCCCTTGTTCTGAGCTCCCGGGCTGAACCTAGACGTTGGTAACTATGAATTGTATTGGGTCTGTCTGTTTGTAATTTGTTTAAGGGCTCTCGAGATGGTGTTGATGAGGAGACTCTGGGCAGCTGTAGCTAAGGAGCCTCCAGCTTGTAAACCCAGATGCTGAGACTTTGTTGAGCTCTGGTAACTATGTATTGGGATTTGAATCAGACAAGGTCTGTCTGTTGACGTTTGTAATTTGTTTGTATTTTGTTCTGAAGGTAAGGGTGCTGGCTTTTTCCTCTGAACTAAGTGAATGATATTTGTACGCTGAATTAAAGTAAGCTTGTCAACCCCTTCACCTTACTTTCCTTAGTTAAGCAGATCAAAAGAACCTGTGCTGTTGTCAGCTTTCCAGGTGCTGGTTCTGGGTGGATCTTGCACCCCCACAAAAGCTTCTAGCCAGATTGTTGAAACACACACATACATATATACCACACACATACACGGGATGGGGTATTAGACCTTTATCAGAGAAATATGCCACAAAAAAGTTTTCCTAATTATTTTCCTTTTAATCTTCATTTTATTAGATTTGTTTGTTTGTACAAAAGCTCTTAGATTTTATGTTATTAAAATCATCCATTTTTATTTTCCATGATGCTCTGTATCCCAGGCTTGATCCTGAACTTTTCTTCTGTCCATAGATCTGATACGTAATTTTTGTTTCATTTTTTTTCTAATTTGTCTGTCGTGTGACATTTGAGTTTGTTGACCATTAGGCTAGTAGGTTTAGTTGCTTCCATATATTGTGTAATTTGTTCTACTAATCAATCTCTGTAGTTTTTAAGTAATACCAAATTGTCTTAAAGATTACTGCTTTGTAATAGAGTTTAAGAGCTGGTATTGTTAAGTCCCCTTCATTCCCACCTTTGTTCATTACTTTCCATTCATTTTTTTTAGTTTTATAAAATGATCCTTTGGTAGTTTGATTAGTATGGCATTAAATATATAAATATAAGTAATAGTATCATTTTATAACTGCTCAGTCTATTCCTATGAACAATTAATATTCCTCCAATTATTTAGATCTTTATTTTTGTAAGGGGTGGTTTGTAGTGGTATTTATATAGTTCTTTGTTTCTTAGTAAGTAGACCCCCAAGTATTTTTTACATTTTGTAGTTCTTTTAAGTAGCATCTCTCTATCTTTCTCTTGGTGTGGGTTTTTGTTGGCATTATTAGAAATGCTGATGATTTGGGTGGACTCATTTAAGAACCTGAAATTTTGTTTTACTTTATTTTAATTGACTCTCTAGGGTTCTTTAAGTATCATCTGCAGAAATTGATAATTTTGTGCCTATGCTTTATTCCTCAATTTCTTTTTCTTGTTTTATTGCTATAGCCGTCATTTCTCTGTCAAATAAAAGTGGTGATAATGTATCATCCTTGATATTATTGGAAAGAATTCTCGTTGTCCCTATTAAATATGGTGCTAGTGCTTGGTTTTAGATAGATATTTATCATTTTACGGAGAGGTCTGTTTATTCCTATATCTTCTAGCGTTTTAAATATAAATGGTGGTTGTATTTTGTCAAAAACTTTTTCTGCATCTATCGATATAATCATGATTATTGTTGTTTTTTGTTAATATGATTAAGGTTATAGTTTTTCTAATATTAAACTAATCCTGCATTCCTAGTATAAATTCAACCTGCTAGTAGATAATCTTAATGATAATGTTGTTTTAGCCTCTTTGCTAATATTTTATTTAAATATTTTGCATCAACGTTTGTTAAGAATATTGGTCTATAGTTTTCTTTTTTGTCTTTTGACTCTCCTTTATGTATCAAGACTATAGTTGTGTCATAGAAGGAATAGAGTAGGATCCCTCATTTTGTTATTTTTGTATATAGTTTATGTGATTCTGCAGTTCTGCTTGACAGTCCTTTGTATTTTAAGACCCAATATATTGTTTCCTCTCCTCTCCCCCACAACCCCCAACAAATCTATTCTTTACGAAGCTAAGCATCTCCAGGTCCTTTAATTTATGTTCGTATAGTATAGTGTCACCATAGAAGGTTGCCCTTCTCTGGACCTGATCCAGATCAATGGAGGCAGTGTGGTAATAGTAGATTTGAAGATAGAAGACTTGAGATCAAATCCTAGCTCTGCCACTTAAAATCTATATTGTCTTGAACTAGAGACCAACATGGTTGACATCCCAGGCTGTCCAGGGCTGCTGTTGGGGTTGACAGCAGGGAGATGTGCTACTACTGACGTGCCTCTTCCCAGGCAGCCACAAATATAGGTTTCCTTCCTCTAGGGGTGGCAAGATCTTCTTTCACTGTAAAATAAAGTGGAGGAAAAGAAGGGAAAAAAACTTATCCTTAAAGCATTTTTTTATTTCCTAGTGACAGAAGTTCTGGCTTCTGGTGATATCTGAGACCCTGGACCTCAGCTCATCTGTATAATGAGGGGTTAGACTGAAGGGCTAACTCCCTTCAGCCTGAAATCTGTGATCATATGGAATGAGACAAAGTTCAGCGGGATTATCAGATACCTAGTTCTGGACATCATACCTCTATTAGTGAAGGAAAGGGAATAGCAAATTATTAAATGCCTACTCTGTGCCATGCACTTTACAGTGTTATTTCATTGGATCCTCACAACAACCCTGGGAGGTAAGTGCTATTATCATGCCCATTTTACAGTTGAGAAAGTTGAGGTAGACAGAGGTTAAGTGATTTCCCCAGGGTCGCATGGCTGGTAAGTGTTTGAAGTTGGATTTCAAGTCGTATCTTCCTGACTTAAGGCCCCAGCACTCTATCCACCATGCTACCTAGCTGCGCAAAGTCTCCCATGTTATTTTATGTCACCTTTTGGCTCCTAAGTCATCACACTTTTAACTCATAATAAACTTTCATACTACTAAAACCCTAAAGAGTTTGTTATCCTGTACTCGTTCCATTAAATGTTTTTTAAATATGAGTATAGGATTTTATGCCTATTAAATTCTACCTTGTTACCTTCAGTTCAACATTCTAAGTCATCAGGACCATTTTGAATTCTGAATCTGTCATTCACAATGCTAACTATTCCCTATCAGTTTTGTATTTGATAAAAATGCTACTTTCACCTTCTTCAAAATAACTAATAAAATAGGCCAAGGGCAGATCCCTGGACCAAATCAATATAGACCTACCTCCAAGTTGAAACTGAGCCATTACAGGCTACTTTTTAGTTATGATCATTTAAACAACTTCTGAATTCACCTAACCATAGCCCAGATCTCTCCATTGTATCTGCTAGAATTACATGAAAAACTTTGTCGAAAGTTGTGCTAAAATCCCATTTTACTTTATCTATAGCATTTGTCTGGTCTACCAATGTAGTAGTAACCCTGTTCAAAAAAAAAAAAGTCAGGTTAATGTGGCGTGACTTGTTCTTGATGAAGCCATAGCCTCATTGCTTCCTGTTCTAAATATTTGCAAACTCATCTCTTATTAGCTGTTCTAGGATTTTGTCAGGAATTAGAAGTGAAGCTAACAAGTCTGTAGTTTGTTATTGTAGGTTGGGGGTAGGAGAGCAGTGTGGATTGGAAAGGAGGGTTGTTTTTTTTGTTTTTGTTTTTTAAGTCAGAACATTTGGCCATTTCTAATCAATCCTATGGGACCTCTTCCATACTCCATGATTGTTCAGTGATGATTTGCTAGCAGAAGCCAAGCAATCCTATCTGCTAGCTTTCCCAGCATCCTAGGGGGTACTTCATCTGGGCCCCATAATTTGAATTAATTGGAATACTCTTAGCATCTTATATTTCTTATCTTTTAATTTAACTCTCTGTTAGACATTTTTATTTTAGCCTTCCTAGTCTAAAAATTATTCTCCTTGGCAGAGAATCCCTTATCATCATCTTACTCTCCCTGGGCAGTGGTCTTTTCCCCTGTTGATCACCTTGCTCGCAAAATACCTAAAAATATTCTTTGTGGCCCTTGCCCTTATCAGTAACCTCAACTCAGTTTACACTCTCAAAACTATTCTTACATGACTTTGTCACTCTTAGATTGTATTAATTTTCAGGTACCTGCCCTAAGCTTCCATCTTCTACATGTATCTTTATAAAAGATCCAGGTTGGTCAGGGATTTCTGTATGGATCCACCTTTTTTTCTTTAGACAACCCCTACTTTTTTTTCCAGTGGGATCATATGTGTTTGTGGTGCTGGTCTTTAGTTTCACATCCCTCTTGGGCTGCCTTCTCCTAAGAGAATTTTAAACTATGATTTTATTTTAAAATTGTATTTTATGCAGATTGAGGTGCACTTCATGCTCGCCTTTTTTCTTCTCTTTTGTTTTTGTTTTTGGGTTGTTTTTTTTTTTTTTTTGGTTCTGTCTCTTCTTTCTCATGATTCACTCCATTGGTCATAATTCTTCTCCACAACTTGACTAGTCTATAAATTAATTCAATGCGAAGTTATACATGGTAGTTATATGAGATTCCATGCTGTCTTGGGGAGGGAGGAGGAGGGAGGGGAGAAAATCTGGATCTCAAAATTATGTAGAACCGTGTGTTGTAAACTAAAAATAAAAAAAAAAGTCATTGGTAAAACTTCAAAAAAAAATAAAATTGTATTTTATATAGATTTAATTTTAAACCAATTAAGAGCAAAATCTATCATTCCTTGCTGTCACTACATGACCAGCACAGCTCCTTTTCTGTGCTTACATTTCCTGAATGATCTCCTTTATACAGCACAGTGTAGTGACTAGAGATCCAGACTTAGGTCAGTAAGACTTGGATTCTAGTCCTGCCTCAGATATGTATTAGCCGTGTATCAAAGGGCAAGTCACTTGGCCTATCAGAAACCCCAGGAAACTCTTTAAGACTATAAGGTACAGAGAGATTCCCATTCTGCATCAGTGAAATGAGTTTCCACATTCGGAATTTTCCTACCCTGAAGAAATCACAAGATCAGACCCACCCCCTGAAAAAAATCCCTTGTACTTCCTCATGTACATAAATCATTGTTAGATATATGCTGAAACTTACTTTTTAATTTAATTCTGTAATTCAGTAAGCATTTTGTTAGTACTTATTCTGTGCCAGGTACTGCAGTACTAGGTACTGGGGAGATAAAGGTAAAAGCCTCAAAACAGTCCCTGCACTCAAGACATGCAGCCTCTTGTTCCCACCGTACATCTCTCCACTGATATGGGGGTTGCCTATAATTTTGATTTCTTGGAAATTATGGTATTCCAAGATTCATCATCATGCAGCCTCACCAAGAGAACATTTGTATTAAAAAGATATCCTTTTGTATTGGGGAACAGCTTGGGATTCTTAAAGTCACTGCATAATTTCACAGATGCTATCTAGCCCTTTCTTTTCCTCCTGTTCAATTCTGGGCCCAATCCTTTGTCTATCCTCAGTGCCAATTTTTGATCTATAAACTGATATTCTAACTCAGTGAATTGCCCATCCAACTATATGTCATAAGGCAGTGAGGTGGTGCAGTGAATAGAAGGCTGGACCCGAGTTCAGGAAAACCTAATTCAAATCTAGCCTCAGACACTTAACAGCTGTGTGACACTGGACGAGTCATTCAATGCATCTGCTTCAGTTTCCTAACCTATAAAAATGAGAATAATAAAAGCACCTACTTCCCAAAGACATTCTAAGAATAGATTTTTATAAAGTACTTTGTAAACCGTAAGGTCCTTATATAGATGCTTCTTGTTAAATGCTAGCCATGTGACGGTCTAGACACTAGAATTTTTCATTCTTTAGTTGTGTTTTTTGTTTGTTTTTGACATGGATTGTTAAGCTAATCTCATGTGACTAATCGTGGAGGTTATTAAGGATGCCATATGACAGATATATGGAGCCTCTGTCGTTCAGTAGCTTTGCTGACTTCGTTACAGACTTGGTGTTTTGCATTAAGATAAAAGGGCTTTTCGTTAAACTACATTTTCAGAGATTGCTCCATGCATTAGATAATAGACTTCATTTTTCCTAAAATCTCTGAAAGTAGGACTAACTAGCCAAGGATTAAGTAGCCAGGGAATAGCAGTCATGAACCTGAGCGCTTAGACACTGCCAGCTTGGTTTGTTTTGGCCACCGTGGCCTGTGCTGAAATTTGATAACTGTTTATTTAGCCAGTCCTTCCTGTTCTTCCTTTCCCCAGCTTGATTTATTTCAGCATAACAAACAGCCACTAGTTTATCTGCAGACCCAGGCTGTGTTTGAGCCATCTGTAGGTGGCTGTAGCTTAATGAAATTTAAGCAAGCCTCTACTTCCAAATAACAGATGTAGTAAATCCATGCTTTCATTTAAAAATTATTCCCAAAGCAAGACTTTCTTGTGGAAAGCCTATTAGCCCAAAGTTAGTAAGATTATAAAAATCAAATTGAAGATGACTTTTATGCCCCAAACTTACTTGAGGAAGTAACAATGCGGAGCTTTGTTTCACTGTAAGATGTTATTCACTCTTTTCAGTCATGACTCTTCATGACCCCATTTGGGGTGTTCTTGGTAAAGATACTGGAATGGTTTGCCATTTCCTTCTCCAGCTCATTTTACAGAAGAGGAAACTGAGGCAAACAGCATAAAGTGACTTGCCCAGGGTCACACAGCTAGTCTATAAGATATAATGAATTTTTAAAAGTCACCTTACTGGTGATGATGTGGGAAATAAAATAAGGTGAATGTAAAAGGACTTTCAAAAAGTGTGCAAATTTAAGAATAAAAGAAAACTAGAAGCAAAACCATAGACTTTCTCCATTTTTAATGAAAGGACAGGTTTTGTTCTCCTCACAGTAGAAATTCAACTAAAATTTTTAGATACCCTTCAAAAACAGATTTTTTTCTTACCTAATACTAACAGGGTTTTTTTTTAAAGATGCTTTTATGATTCCTTTGGAAATCAGTAAGACTGCCATGTAATTGTATAAACAGAATTTGGTATTGTACATATAATCTACTTTCTATTATTTGTGGTGAGAGAGAGGGGTGTGATGGTTACAAAGTATCCAAAAGTAACTTCTCAATCTGGAGTATGTTGTGCACATTTTTCAGCAGCAGATTTTCTAAACTAATCCTAATGATAAAAATCATCTTGCACTCCTTGACTATGCACAACCTAAGTGGTAAGGAGCATTCTTTTACAAAGAAGCAGCCAACCTGAGATTTGGGTTTGCTGTGGATGGTTCACAAAGCAGCTGATATACAAAATATCAAGCATTAACTTGAAATGAGAAAAATCTGTGACAAAGCAACCTGTAGTTAGTTCCACAAGAAAGTGGTTGTTTTTATATGCAAGTGGTTTGACTAAATTAACCAGACAAATGTATTACCTAACACTTCACAATAGTTTAAAATTGATGAACAGGTTTTTTAAAGTGCTAGCAACTTGCGCCATGAAAAGGACACAGATTCTTTCAGGTCTTTCAGACCAGCAAGCAAATAAATAACATCTTGTCCACACTTACCATGTAGCCTGAAAACCTGAGGAAGTCAAGAGACATAGGTCCTAGTCTCAGCTTTGCTGTGAACTTACTGTGAGATCTCACCTTCCTAAGGCCTTAGTTTCCTTATTGGAGTATATTAGACTCAAGTATGTTGGACTCAAATGATCTCTAAGAAAAGCCCTCCTTGTTCTGACATTCTCATGATTCCATTTTTTTAAACCTTCAGATTTCTTTTTGACCTGGGGCAAGCTCTAACTTATATAGCAAGTAAAGACCACCTTGTTTGTTTGCGGGATATATATATATATATATATATATATATATATATATATATATATATATAAATTGTTAGTGGCAGCTAGGTGACAAAATGGATAGAGCACTGGGCCTGGAGTCAGGAAGACCTGAGTTCAAATTTGGCCTTAGGCAGTTACTAGTTGTGTGAACTCTGGGCAAGTCCATTTAATACTGTTTGCCTCAGTTTCCTCATCTGTAAAATGAACTGGAGAAGGAAATGGTAAACCATTCCAGTATATTTGCCAAGAAAACCCCAAATGGGGTCATGAAAAGTCGGACACAACCATAATAACAATGTACAAATAGTTATAAGCCAGGTGTGGTGGCACATGCCTCCAGGAGGCAGAGGTGAATTGCTTGAGTTCAGGAGTTCCAAGTTGCAGTAGAGCAAAAGCCAATGGGTGTGCCCACTAGCTCTCAGGAGTAGAGGGCCACCAAGCCAGCTTGGTGCAACAAACTAGCCTAAGCCAGAAATGAAGCAGGACAAAGCCTCTATGCCCACCAGTATTGATATCAGGCCCAGGAGTGACCTCTAGGAGAGGTTATCATTGAGGTTTTCATCAGCAAGGGGAATAGGTATAAAGAGCCCAGTGATCTGTTTCATTGGAAGTTTCAGTGTGAATGCATCTTTTTGATTTGGCTGAATACTAAGGAACAGCATCAAGGGGAAAAAGATGAGTGATGTTCCCTTTTCTCACGGCATGGACAAGGACATGAGAAATGTACATTTCTCTCCATGCCAGCTGAAGTCCTGAGATGACTCGAGATATTAGAAGGGCAAGAGACAGCTGTTCTTATAAATGATCCTTTTTTTCCTGGCACAGAGGGGCATACCCACCTTGCCATCACATTTGCCAGTTGGCAGGGTTAGGCCTCAAACGAAAGTCTCTTATACATAGGAAGCTGTTCTACAAATAACTTGACTGTACTGTTTTCCCTAAGAAAGCATTTCTGGGTTGGTGGGTTTTTTTTTGCGTCCTTCCTGTTTCTTATCCCAATGACTTTGAATAAACAATTTCTTGTCTCTGTACCTTAGTTTCCTCATTTGTAAAACCTATAAAATAACCTGTAGGGTAGTTGTGAGGGTACAATGAGGAAACATCCTTGGGCACATTTTGAAAATGAGCTGTGCCATTGCATTATTATTTCTTCATTTATAAAATGGAGGGAGTGGGATTAATCACTGAGTGAACTTCCAACTGTAAGGTTTTATGTTTCTGTGATTTTTTTTTAAGTATGACTCCATCATCTGACAACAGGTTGGCATGTGAGTTCTAATTGATTCATCAGCTCCTTGGGGCAAGACATATTTCCTCTATTGTAGTTTTACCATCTGGAAAATGAACAGAAACCATCGGGGTGTGATGATTCATTAATTAATGTTGATATGTAAAGTTTCATACCATACTTTGAGTAAAAAAGTAAGCTAAAAATAGGATTCTTTTTCAAAGCCCACATGGGGGAGGATTTTAACCTCCCTTTTCCTGTTGGCTCCCATTATCTTACATGCATTCAGATCAGTCGTATGAGGAGGCCAAGCAACCTCGGGATTCCAGAATCTCTTCTCACAATAAACAGACTCATAAGGATCTTGTACTTTGAAATCACCTAATCATGTCTTTGTCCCACAGCTACCTTTAACAACTCCCAGCTCCAGTGGCTGTTGTAGCTAAATACTGCACATTTCAGGGGATTAGTCAACAAGCTGTTTGTAATGCATTGAAGCTTTGAGAGGGCTAAGGAACGGCTACATTACTGTACTGTGAGTGTGCCAGCTTCCAGAATAAGGCCTCTTGAAAAGAGTGGGCCACTAGTCTTGCAAAGCCCTCTATGAATGGTGTGTTGCTTCAGACATAACTAATCTGCTTTGGCAGATTGAAGCCATGTGTTTCTGCACATTGTCCTCAGCCAGCAGGGCCCAAAGCAAGCCTTTCCAGGACAGTGCAGTCAACCTCAGCTGTGTGAGTCTCCAAAGACTTTTATCTTTTTTCATTTCATAAACCTTTGGGACATTCCAGGGGAGATGGAAGTCCCTGTCTTTACTGTTTTTGTTTTTATTTTCAATCAAGGAAACTTTTTCTTTGTTTGATTTCTTGTTCCGGATAATCAAAACATTTTTCACAAGAAGTGTAACCAATGGAGAGGAGAGAAGATTCTTCATTGTGTAGCCTGTTGTCAGTGGGATTTCACTTCAGGAAACATGCACAGGAATGTTCTGCCAGGGGTCATTGGTTATTTCTTTTTATATAGCTTACATTTCTATCCATGCTGTCATATAAGCAATTCAAATGTTATTAACCCAGCTCTTTTGGGTCCAATCCTGTGATGTCGTTGGTGTAGGGAGCTCAATAAGAGGAAGTTACCAATGCTAATAGGCAACCACTCTGCAAATTTATAGTCTTAAGTAATTGCCCAGGCCGCCAAAAGGTTAAATGACTTGCCCAGGATCACTCGGATAGTCAGGTTTTCCTTGCTCAAAGGCCATTAAATTACCAACCCCATTTAAAATAATAATTTATAATAATTAATATTCACATCATATTTTGTAGACATAGAATCATATCCTACCTGAAGGCATCTTTTTGATGCCAAGGTCACTACACATCTGACCTCACTTACAATAATTTATATTGTAGAGTATCTTAATAGACATAGAATCACATCATTACATCAGGGCGTAGCACAATGCCTGGCACACAGTAAGCATTTAATGCTTGTTAACTGGCTGACTAACATTATCTTACTTGATCCTCACAAAACCCTGTAAGGTAGGTAGGTAGTGTGTGTGTGTATGTGTGTGTGTGTGTGTGTGTGTGTGTGTGTGTGTGTGTGTGTGTATATATATATGTGTGTGTGTGTGTGTGTGTGTGTGTGTGTGTGTGTATATATGTGTGTATATGTATATATGTGTGTGTGTATGTATATATATACGTATATACATACATACACACACACACACACACACACACATATATATATATATAAAACTATTTCCAGTTTATTAAGTGGATTAAGCAATATGCCAAAAGTGACATAGCTACTAAGTAGCAGGACTCAAATTCAGCTTTTTGATTCCAAGTTCAGATGAACATGGGGAAATGTCCAAGATCACAGGGACATTCAGTATATGGAGGTGTTTATATAGAATAATGTTTTAAAATGAGTAAGGATCTCAATGGACAGATGTGAAACATACCTTCTTCCCCTGTAAAAAGGAGGGATGGACTAGGTTAGAGTTGTCATACCTACAGCCGGGCAGTAAAAGAGTGAGGCAGGGAACCAGACTAAAACGTAATTAGGAAATGTTTAACAAAATAAACGAAAACACAGTACAACATAGATCACGTTAATTTGTGGTTTTCTAAGGCATTTTTTCAGTGGGTAGAAATCTGTTTCTATTTGAGTTTGATACCACTGGCCTAGTTGACCTCTCCATGTTCCCTTCCAAATCTGTTTCTAAGATACCATGATCCTCTTGGCAGAGAGGAGGGGACTACTCAGCCAGAAGGGTCCATGTATTTCCATACCTAGTTACCTTGTCAGGTGTTTTGCTTAACTGTTTTTCCTTGTTATAAGAGAAGGTACAACTGGGGGTCTGGGGAAGGGGAAGGGAAGAATATAATCAGGAATGACTCTGACATATTTCCAAAAGGCATCTTTAAAATTTTGTTTAAAAAAAGAATGATAGTTCTACAGACATCTTTCTGGCACATTCACACTAGTGTTCTGTATACTACAATAATAAAGATGGAAAGGCTGTAGGTGTTTGTTTTTAGTGAAAGAAATCTGAAAACACAGAAAATATTAACAAACTAGTTTTAATTTTAAATGCAATTTCTTTTCACATTATAGAACTCCATGAAGGTAATGTTTAAATGCCTTTGGAAAAACTGTGGGAAGGTACTGAGCACAGCTGCTGGAATCCAGAAACACATCAGAACCATTCATCTTGGGTAAGATAACCCTTCATGTAATGCATGCTATAGAAGAGTTGCAAAAGACTGACTATTTTCCAAACACACGCACACACACAGAGTACTAATTATCTGGCCCATCCAAGAATAACAAATACTTATAACTTTTTATCAGGTGCAAGACTATAATAATGATAGTTAATAATTCATTTCACCTACATGGTACAGTGGTAAAGTGCTGGAGTGCCCTCATTAGGATGTAGATTCCTTTAGGGCAAGGACTATTTTTGCCTTTCTTTGTAACCTCAGGGTTTAGTATAGTGTCGAACACATAATAAGCACATAAATGTCTGTTGTTGCTGACTTTGAGTCAGGAAGATATGAGTTCAAATCTTGTCCCAGACACCTTCACTAGCTGTGTGAACGTGGGCAAGTTGTCTAATCTCTTTCATCTTCAGTTTCCTTACCTGTAATCTAGGGAGAATAATAGCACTCACCTCACAGGGCTGTTGAGGGCATCAAATGATCAATGTGGGTAAAGTGCTTTGTAAACTTTAAAAGCATACAGAAATGTTAACTGCTATTAACAGAGTTTGTTTACAGGTTCTTTTCCTAGATTTTCCTTTTTACCAAAGTGCACGTTAACATTAGTTTCTAGTTGCTTAAACAAGGTATTAATTTAAGTATTTTAACTATAACATAAATGAATGAATCTATCAGTCAATCATTGTTATTGTAGTCATTTGGATAAATAAGAATAAATAACTGATGGCTTATAATGTAAAATATCACCCTATCAGTAGCAGACTATGGTTTTGAGAGGATAAAAGAAATTTTCAAAGCAGTGTGACTCAAAGTAGTTAATAAAAAAGTTAATGAATGTTACAGAAATCAAGCAACAGTCTGGAGCACAAGGATTTTTGTTAGGTACTCTGTCTCTTGGTAGAGTGGTCTGCAGTATTGTTCTGAAATTGAAAGAGAAAAAATTAACTGCATACAGATTTGCATTTAAGGAAGTGTAAATTTGCAGAAGAGTCAATATGGTGTTCTGAACTTGGATTATTTAAACTTTGTAAACCAGGTTAAGTCATTTCAACTCTCTGATGCTCAGTTTCCTTATCTGTAAAACGGGTGTTACAATATTTGTACCATCTACTCCATAGGACTAATTGTGGGAAAAGTAAAAGGCTTTTTTGTAAATTGTAAAGGGCTATAGAAATGTGAGTTGATATGTTATTACAAAAAGCAACATAGTATATTGTAGAGTCAGTACTGACCTGGGTGCTGAGAGTCCTGGGTTCCAGTCCTTGATCTGACCCATACTAGCTTTGTGACCATAAAGAAGGCACTTAATGTTTGTCCACCTCAGTTTTCTCATCTGTGAAGTGGGGACAGGGGGAAGGATAAAGGAAAGAAGGGGGGAAATGGTTATAATAACAAGAATAATTGGCATTTGTATAGTGCTTTAAGCTTTGCAAAGTACTTGTCTTATTTGAGCCTCATAAACAGCCTTGCAAGGTAAGGGTGTATTTATTTGTTTATTTATTTATTTATTATATATGAGGGCAGCTAGATGGTGCAATGGATAGAGCGACAGTCCTGGAGTCAGGAAGACCTGAGTTCAAATTCAGCCTCAGATACTTACTAGCTGTGTGACCCTGGGCAAGTTATTTAACCCTGTTTGCCTCAGTTTCTTCATCAGTAAATTGAGCTGGAGAAGTAAATGGTGAACCACTCTAGTATCTTTGCCAAGAAAATTCCAAATGGGGTCACAAAGAGTTGGCATGACTAAAACAATTGAACAACAACAAAATTATTATATGTTATATAAATTTTATATATCATTCTATTCTGTTATTCTTTATTATTATAAAGGTTTAATAATTAAAATATGGATTTTTAAAATGTTTTTAGATTATTCACTATATTAATTTACAAATTAATTTAAAGTATAAACTATTTATTATTATTTATATGTTATTGTAAAGGTTATTATTCCCATCTAACAGGTGAAGAAACTGCAGTTAAAAAGACCTGCTGAGTGTCACACAGCTTGTAAATGTAGGAGGGAGATTTAAAATTCAGGTCTTCCCGACCTCAAGACTTGCTCTCTGCCAACTACATAATTACTTCACCCACCTCACAGAGGTCTTTCTGTGGGGGAGAAGCCTTAAAAGCATCCTATAAACATGAATCACGGGTAAAGCTGTTTTTGCTTTTCTTCCAGACGCATAGGTGACTCAGACTACAGTGATGGGGAAGAAGATTTTTACTACACAGAGATCAAACTCAATACAGACTCAGTGGCGGATGGGCTCAGCAACCTCTCCCCAGTTTCTCCCTCTCAATCCTTGGTGTCTCCTCCAACATTCCCCACCTTGGATTCCAGCCGTACTGAAACTCCATGTGCCAAAACGGAGCCGAAATTGATGACGCCTCTGAGCCAATCAGCTCCTACCACCCTCTACCTCGTACATACTGACCATGCTTACCAGGTGAGAATGCTTACCCAAGGCCTTGGCTCAACACAGTTACATTATGATCTGATGATTACAAAATGGTGGCATTTTGGGTCATGATTTACATACTACAGCTTAATAACTAATATTCTTTAGTTCCCTTTCTTTAAACAACCACAACAAAAGACACATCTTAGGAATTGTCTCCAGGATCCTTAGAGAACAGTTTCTCCCTAGATTTTTCCTTAACTTCTTGGTACTAAATTAAGGTATCACTGGAGAAGGAAGCAGGAATGACAGACTCAATGAGTCAAATATGACTTCACATATAGTCTTCAAAATGGGCAGTGAGCACTCTAGGAAGGGCCCCTTTGGTTGGGTGGAATCTTGGGTATTTATGAGGTCAGAGGTAGAAGCTTGAGGGGGTGGCTCAGTCTCTCCTTTCAATTAACTCTTATTCAGCTCATTGTTTTGCCTTGCCTAATTATAGTGCTCTCTGAAAGAACAGTAGCTCAAAGTTGATCATTAAATCCTCTGGAACAATCAACTTTCTTCCCTATGGTTTTTTTTTATTGTTTGGGGAGAAAGAATAGTATAACTTGACACAAATTATTTGTGCTTGTTTAAAGTGGAAATTTTAACATCTCTGCTTTTTTTTTTCATGGTTATAGTCTAGACAGAAAATCCTGAAATTTTACCAGGTACTTTTTTTTTGTTCTTTTTAGAAACCGACAATTGAACAATGTCTCCTTTTATCCCCTAGAGCTGTTAAGTAGGCATGGAAAAAGAATTCTTTGCACCTACTCCCTTTTGCTATGTTTACCCCCTCCCTAGCAGATAATTAGTTTAAGATATTAATATAGTTCTGACTTCATCTCTGAGGCTCTAAAGTGGTAGTGACAGCTTTTCTCCGAAGAAGATTTTTCCTTTGTAACTTTCTCTGTTTTTGCTCCTGACAGGCTACTCCCCCGGTGAACATTCCAGGATCCACAAAGTTCTCTCCGAATGGCAGCAGCTTTAGCATCTCTTGGCAGTCTCCACCAGTTACCTTCACAGGCATTCCAGTAAGTGGGAGAGTGTAACCACAAGAAATCTAATCAAGGACAAATTCTGAAGTTGGAGTACAAATGCATTGCAACTTAATTAAAGGTCTTTAAATTGAAAGGGAAGGAAAAGGGAGAAAACTGACTGCTGATTTCTATCAAACTGGATACAACAGAGAAAGTACTTACAACATAGAAAGATCAGTAAAAAGTCACAAAGTTCACAGTAGATAAAATCTTAACAAAAGAACCAGGAATCTCAGGGCTCAAATATATTAGGATCATAGGTTTAGAGCTGGAAGGATAATTATAGGCCGTTTAGTCCAGATCCCTCATTTGATATATGAGAAAACTTAGGCCTTTGGTGCTTGAGTTGCTTGCCCAAAGTCATACAATAGGAAATAACAGAACTGGGATTTGAACTTTGGTCCTATGACTCAAAATTCAACTTTCTACTCTGAGTAACTAGCAAGGTAAGCTAGAGATCCTAGGATAAGATGGCAGATTTTATCTCAGTGTTATCCCTGATATTGGGTTCAATGAACCAATAAACCAGTGGCTGCAGTGTCTGTGGAACATTATACCGTATTTGGAAGGATTGGAATAGGTAGAAGGGAGTAGGGAGGGAGCAGGTGAAATAAAGTAATTCTGTACATTAAGGAGAAATATTCATATGTGGAATTTGAGGAACCAGAGGGGATAAAGCCTGATACAGAGAAGTTGAATGAATATCAGTGGAAGCAGAAGCAAGAACAGCAGCGATTAATATACTACAAACACTTAAATAGAAAGAGGAAATAGATGAGGAATTAAGTGAACAAATTACAAATCACGCACAGAAGCAGGATGTAGTAGTGATAGGGATTTCAGTTACTTGGGTATTGGCTCTAGTTTTAATGGGGCTTGCTCCCCACCAAAAGCACTCCAAACAGCTTCTTTTCTTGGCCCACATTGAGAATTTCATCGTTCACCTTTCTGTCTTCACCATCAAAAACAATGAGTCACATCACTTGGCCCCTATGCTGGTGGCAACAGGCTTGTGAGGGAATTTCTTGGCCTCTGAGGCATCGATTCACAAAGTAACTTAGAGGCAGGAAGATACCAAAAGTGGAGGGAAATCTTAGACGTTATTAATACAGAGAGAAAGAAAATATCAGCAACTCCCACACTTTATGCTTACTTTCTCACCTGTACCAAATGTTCCTGAGAATCATTAACACACATTGATGGCGTCTTCAATAAGGTTATTGTTAGAAAACTGGTTTTCACAAGTGATATTCTAGAAAATGAACCACATCTTTGCCATCTCATAATTGACTGAAAGAAGTTGAGAGTGCAAGAGCCTACTGCACTTATTGTTTATTGATTATGAAAATCATTTGATTCAGAGTGAAATACTTCCTTGAACAATTTCTCTCCCATCAAAACCATTCAAAATCCCTTGAAAGATGTGGCAACAGAAATAACTTTGTTCACTAGCTCTCTGATTATAAACATCAGGTGAGGTAAAGGAGGTCAAGGCGTTTGCCCCCACCAGGCATTCTCTCCCCACTAGCCTTCCTCTTTTGCCACGTCTTCTAGCCAGGGTGTCCAGAACCTGGCCAGGACTTTTTGACTCTTTACGTGGCTTGGATAAGATGGAAATCACCAACTCTGTTCCTCCCAGTGAGGACTACCAGGCCTTATTCTCTTCACTGCCCCTGTACTAAGCAGACAACCAGCACTGTCATCTGATCTCCTGATGGAAACCAATGGCCCCTAGGCCTTGCCATCTGACCTGCTGCTGCACACTTAGGACGTCTTCATCCACTCTGAACTTCTATAGGCTTTTTCATCCACCCTGAACTTATATGTATATTTATATATACATATATGTGTGTGTATACATACATACATACACATACATACATATATACATATATACACACATACATACATATACATACATATATACATATATACATACATATATACATATATATACACATACATACATATATACATATATACACACATACATATATACATATATATACACATACATACATACATATGTGTATATATATATATATACACATATATATACATATATATATATATACTAGGTGCTTGGCATATACTTAATGCTTAATAAATTCAATCCTAGAAGAAATCCAGCACAGTTGAAAGCACTTTACTAAGCTCTGGAGATACAGAGCCAATCCCTGCTTGCCAGGAGCTCATAGTCTAATGGGGTAACAACATGTAACAACAGGCTATATACAGAATAAGTTGGAAATAAATCAACAAGCAGAAGATGCTAGAATTAAAAGAGATTAGGAGAGGCTTCCTGCAGAAGGTGGGATTTTAACTGGGACTTGAAGGAAGCCAGTGAAATCAGGAGGCAGAAAGGAGGAAGGAGAGTATTCCTTGCTTAGAGGACTGCCAGTGAAAATGCCTGGAGCAGAGAGAGGGAGTGTTTTGTTTGAATTGTAATGAGGGAAATGTCACTGGATCACACAGTATATAAAAGGTAAAAGGTATAAGACTGGAAAGGTATGGAGGGACTGTAGATGGTGAGGACCTCCAAATGCTCTTTGCATGTAGATGACATTGTGCTGGTTGCATCAAGCCCTGGAATGATACATAGCCTCCTGGAAGAAATAAAATATTTCTCAAAAGAGTTTGGCCTGACCATCCACATGGGGAAAAAAGAGTGGATGAAAAAATGTCTATTGCCTCAGTTATGAAATAGAATTGGATGGATCACTAAGAAAGACGGTACAAATACACAACAATTTGAGACCTAAGTTGAAAAGGAAGAGGATAGTATGATGGATTGCCCTCAGGAAACTGCGAAGTTCCTCTAATAGCACCTAATTTCACGCAGAAATAAGGACCCATCTTTTTGATGCCAGTGTTTCTATTGATGGTGTTACATGGCTATGGTATGAAACACAGCAGTCTCTAAATTGAAAATTAATAATTGTCACACAAAGTTGCAGTTTGTAAAGTGAATGTGGTTAAGCAGAAACCACTAGAGAGGCCTAAAAAATAGATTTTTGAAATGATAGCTCCATAGGTTATAACATTCTGAATGGACAAAAAAAAATTTGAAATCATTATTTTCCTCCTGTGTTCTAGGAAATCCATACTATTTGACAGGTTGAAAATAAATTAGTACATGGATGTTCAAATGTAAATATTACATTAAAAGCATACGATTTGACATACTAGATGATTGCTACCTTGATAATCACCACTAAGCTCCTTGATTTGAAACCATTTCATTTTAAAATATGTTGGGCCTTTTCATAGCTTATCATATAATGTAAAGACCTGCACACTGTTGATACCCATGGTTGTATTTAATTTCCGATAAGGCTTAGTAAGTGGCTTATGATAATAGATACTAACTTGCTTTTTCTTCCTCACTCCCTTCTCCAAGATCCTTTCAAAAGCTTCTTACTGTCAACCTTTGGCAATTCCCAGAGGTTTTCTGCGAGGGCTATGGTATCCTGCAGAGCTGATAAAAATGAAAGTGGCTGAATCAATTATACTGCTCTCCATCAATGAATATTTATTAAATTCCATCGAGGAATAGCTCACAGCAAAAGGCATCCTGTGGCAGCGTTTTCAGCAACTCTGTCTCAGCCACTCTCACTAAGTGTAAAATACTGCTGGAATTCGATTTCCAAACAATACAATAGATCTAAAGTCTTCGTGAATGTTTCCTGTTTTGTTGAATAGTAGTGACTGCCAGTAGCACTGGGGATCTAAGAATGCAATTAGCAGCAGCACTGAATATAGAAGGGAGAGGGGAACAGATTAGGCATGTAGGTATTAGTTGACTTCAAGCAAGAACATTGATCCCCTGTCACATTGACAGATCGTTCCCAGCGGAGGTGAACATTCAGTCCATTTTGGCTTCTCAGGTAGTCATGAAAAGGCCTCTGTGCCTTACACTGTCATTTTTATAAACAACTCCATCAATATATACTTGGTATAGCAGAGACAGGAACAGAATTATAGAGATACATATAGACTGTCTTCAGTGTTTGGGGGACCTAAACAGTCTTTGAGGTTTTGACTTGGGAAGCTTTTTCAATAGACTGAGCTGTACTGCTAACCTAGAGTAAAAGCAGGCTCATAGTGGAGGCGCTGTAGCACAGGTATAGATTTCTGTCCAATTATGATCTTATCCTGATGCTTGTCATCTGGCCTTTATGACTAGACAGGATGCAAAGAAAATCTTAAGTTTTGGCATTTGGCAGATCAAATCGTGACTGGATGACATTCCTCAAGCCGAAGGATAAACGAGTCATTCTGATAGAGACATAACCCTATCTTACAGTGTATTTTTGTTGTTATTTTTTAAAACCTGCCTTACACTTGGTGTTCTTTTGGGAAAACAGTAGGATGCCTGCAGAATAGCTTTTGTTATATTTTGGCTACTCAGTAAAGAATTTAATAATTTTCATGGACAGAAAGAAGACTGGGTTCCTACCTTTATCTCAATGTTTGCACTTTCAATGGCTTGTCATATATTTGACCATTTAACTGACTGTTAAAAGGAAACATTTAATAAGTATTAAGATGGGGAATGGCAGGGAGAGGAACAAAGAAAGAAGAAGAGGGACAGGGCTCCTTGGTGCAAACTCTGACAGAATTGCCAATTTGTTCTTCAGCCACAAGATCCTGAGACAGTTTTTGCCTAGTCTGACCCAGCCTGTAATGTGGATCATCTCAACAGTCACTCTGGCCAAGTCTTTGTTAATACAGGCTTTTAAAAAACTGGATATTTTAAAGGCTTTTGTTTTGCTCTAGAGAGGAAGAGGTCTGGGTACTGTAATGATTTGTACACTGCCAGCTACTGTCACCACTCAGTTGCTTACTATAGACTCCTTACAGACACTTTCCATTGTACTGTAGGCTAGTAAAAAAGGCCCATTGCAGTGTGGCAAATGAGTGGCTCTTTAAAAGGCTGCTTTCCTCTGTTGTATATCAGCAGTATTCCAAAAATTTTCTGGGTAGAACCCCTCTGACAGTTGGAGTGCCTAGAATAATGCTAGCCAGACTGAAACTAAGAACATATAATTTCCCTATGCAAGTCAATTCTAATTCTTCTAAATAAGTGTAATTGAATTTTCAAAAGGTAGGTAGGAAAATTATGAATTATAATGAGCTGGCATTAACAATGTCTGTGGCTGTGTCTAAGCTAAAAAGTGTAGCAGTCTCCATTTTGTGAAGTGTTCTTTGTACTTAAAAAGTAAATGTTCAGAATTATTACCCCACTACTTAAACATTTTTTCTCCCATATTTTTGAAGACCTAGTATTAAATGGGTAAATATTTCCCCCATGCTCGTCAGATGAGAATAATCTCTACCTATGAAATCCAGGGGTTTGAAGAGCAAGGGAGAAGGGACAGTTCTAAAATATCTGGCCTTAATGAGTTCCCTGGATAAGAGTTTTTCCCAGCGATACTAAAGCAGATAAAGTTGATTTGCATACTTATGAATATAAAAAGACGTTTCCATCTTCTATGTTCTGGGAGGGGAAAAAGATACTTATTAATTACATATTTCAGGAAAAAGTTTTCCCTAACCACTCATTTTTTTCTTTTAATTATTTCTATGCCTAATTCTGCTTCCTTATGACTAGATCAAGAGCTTATAATAATCTGGTAGATTTCATATCATTTGATAAAAAAGCATAAGAACAAAGTAAAGTAGAAGGAGGCTTCAGGGATTCAGAATGGCACTCCAAAAATGAGATGGCATTCTTCATTCCTGATGTTCACATCTGACCTCTTCGAGGAAGCTTTAGAACAATGCAGGATGAGGTTGCAGGTGGGGCTTCATTTCACATCTATAAGATTGGATAAGAAATTCTCCCACCTTATTAATGGCACCACTGATATCTATAAATCAACTAATCAACTGCCAGGTGAGGCAAAGAGGCTTTTTCTCCATCTTAGATCTATGTTGAATTCATAACACTCAGGGTTACAACAAGCAGAGATCGCAAATATCCAGGAACAAACTTGAACCTGATTTCCTAAGACTGGCAACTTCAAACTAAGCCTACAGAACTAAGATAAGATAGACAAGGAGCACCAATCTTCACATAGGTCATTGATTCAGGCTGGCATTGCTGTATTCCAAACCCAAGATAGCTTCAGGCAAGAGTAAAGAAAGGGTATGTTCTACTTGAAGCAGCTCCAGACTCCTGAGACAGACCATATGAACAATATCCCTAAGAAATATGAGGAGAAAAAAAGCAGAAATGGTATTATCATTTAAGATCTCACTACTTTCAGCAACAAAAGACAGAGCCAACTTGCAAATGTTTGCAGCAGCCATGGTTATCTAGAGCTGAGGAAAGCTGTGTGGCTGCATTTTCAATTCCAATTCAAATTCAGCAGACATTATTAGGTGCCTGCATTGTGCACAGCCCTGAGAGGAATGAGGCAAAACAACTAACAGTCTGTGATCTCCAGATGCATACATTCACCTAGAGAAAATAGCATGTAAACAGATCATGTGATGAATGATCATTTGAGGAAGTAAAAAGTATTAACAATTTAGAGAAGTTAGGAAAAGCTGCTGGCCCGTGAGCTGAATCCTGAAGGAAGCTAGAGATTCTAAGAGGTTAGGAAGGAATTCTTTCTATGCCTGAAAAGAAAACCTGTGTAGAAAGACGCTCATGCCATAAGTACTGACATTTCAAAAACAAGAAGATTTTAATATTGATATTAAATACTATAATATTTTGATAAAATTCAAATCTAATAGAATAATTCTTGCTCACATAGCAATCTTGGCAGAAAGTATAATATTAAATAAGTTATTCCTAATAATTAGAAACTATGGAATAATCTGTAAATATTAATTTAGTGAAGGTTTTTTTCTGACAACCCCATGAAATTAGATAGTATGAGTAATTTTAATCCTCATTTTACAGACAAGGAAACTGAGGTTTAATGCCCACAAGTAACGTGAGTAGGAAGTGGGGGTCAGCACTCAAAGTCAGCCTTATGAAATCTGGATCGGTGCTTTTTCCATTACACTAAATTGCCTCCGACCTTTTTCATCAAGATTAAAGAATATCAGAGGCCACAAGGTACAAGAATATAGTATAATATGTTCACTGTTAGTTGCCTGTTGCATAAGAATTTCCTGGAGAAAATACAAACTTTAACTATAGAGCCTTCAGTCTGACGGGAAGCTAAGACAGATATACGAATTATCTACAGTTGATGGTATTAGAGACAAAAACACACTTCATTGGCTTTCTGTATTAATATTAATAAACTCCATACCCTGAAGAAGATCATATGCTTCTGATGTTACTGGAGAACATGTTGAAATTATAGAATATGAAAGAAAAACTTTCGTACTCCATATTTTGGGCACACACTTGCCAGAGATAAATTTATTAATTAATTTAATTATAAGCCACTTTGCCAAAGAGAGAAATTCAAAAGGGGCAAGGTTTCCCCCAAGACTCTGTAAGTCTTTATGGCATAAGTCATTTCTATTCACAATTAGTAGTATTGCCAAATGAAAGACAGAATTCCGAGAAATCCCTCTATAGCCACTCTCTCTAAGGAGTCTACTTTCCAAGTGGTCAAAAGCATTGTAAATGTAAAGCAAGGTGCTTCTGCTAATTGAATTAGACCTTTTTTCCTCTCTTTTTATCTTTACCCTAATCACTTTTGGGGAAAGGAACCCTTCCTGAGTTAATTGGGGGCCTTTCTCTTTAGAAACTGGTTAGGTCTTTGATAATGATTTCAAAAGGTTTTAAAGTATAGACACTATTTCAAAATTGGTGGTTAAAGATTAATAAAGGTATCTCATTAAGATTAAACTAAATAAGTTATTTATGTTATTTTGTAATTGATGTGGCCTAAAGAAAGAATTGGGCGGTTAGAAGTGGACCGGGGAGGTGGACTTAGTATGTTTCCACAAGAAGTCAGTCAGCTAGCATCTATTAAGCACCTGCTATTTGCCAGGCACTTTGCTAAGCCCTGGGGATACAAAGAAAATACAAAAAAAAAAATTTAAGTCCCTGCTTTCAAGGAACTTAAAGTCTAATGGAGGAAGTGCCATATTTCCCCATGTATAAGATGCATGCTTTTTCAAAAAATTTGGGGTCTAAAAACTGGGTGTGTCTTATACAGTAGTTGTAGGTTTTTTTTTTACTTGCATTTCTGTTTCAACAATCTGGCTAGCAGCTTCTGTGGGGGTATAGGATTCACCCACAGCCAGCACCCAGAAAGCTGCCAACAGCACAGGTTCTTTTGATCTGCTTAATTAAGGAAAGCAAGGTGAAGGGGTTGACAAGCTTACTTTTAATTCAGCATTCAAATATCATTCAGTTAGCTCAGGGGAAAAAGCCAGCACCCTGAACTTCAAAACAAAATGCAAACAAATTTCAAACATCAACAGACTTTGTCTGATTCAAATCCCAACACAGAGTTACCAGAGATCAACAAAGTTCCAGCATCCCATACAAGCTGAAGGGCTCCTTAGCTACAGCTGCCCAGAGTCTCCTCATCAACACCATCTCCAGAGCCCTGCACCAATGGCTCTGTCCTCCCTTCTTATAGGGCTTCAGATATCATCAAACATCATCTGAATCACCAGAGCTCAGGGTCTGGTGATTGGTTCTTGAGTTGGCTCCTCCCCTTAGGACCCTGGGAAGTTCACATCCACATGGATTAGGTTAACACCTAATGGGGTTTGGGCCTGGGGCTTAGCACCTAGTAAAGCTCACTGAGATAAATTGAGTCACTCAAAGAAAATAAAGGCCATTCTGGTTACACTCCACCCCTTGTTCTAGGATACATAATCTAATCAGCCATGTATCCTAGAACATACATTGTGATCCAATTGCAAAGGAAACTAACACATATCATTCATAATAAGGCAAAACATGTCATTCAGTGACATTTCCAAATATTGGTTTACAATTCAAATGTGACCCACCCCTAGGTCCCAGCAAGATAATTTCTTCAGTCATTCCCAAAATAATTGTTAACTATTCAAATGTCCACCCCTAGGTCAAAGCAAGTTAATCTCTTAAGCTCATAAAGTGTCCAAATAAAGTGCTTCTTCAGCAGCACACTGCCATCTCAGGCTTTTTCCCAGTATCCTGAGGCACAGGCATGCTTTAGTTAGTAAAGTCCTAAAGCAAACAGACAAACAAATAGAGTTCTCTTGGGGATGTCTCCTTCCCAAACTGCCATTGCAGGCTTCCACGTGGCACCCAAAGTCCCAATTTCAAAGAAAGAGTCCAAACAAAGTTCTTTTGGGGTCTGTTCTCCCCATTAAGTTCCATCCCCCGGTTCCAAGTCCCAAGGGTCCACTGGGCAATAAAGCCAACAGGGTGGGGTCCCTGGGGGTCCAAGGCACTTCCCCCACCCCAACAAAAACAAATCCATGCCTCCCTCCTGGATCCGAAGCAGCCCAAGCTGAAGGGACCAAAAAGGCAGACTCAGTGCCTTGCTGCAGTTTCCATCTTGCCCCAGGGCTGGACTTCAGGCCCCTGGGTTCCAACTCCAGCTGGCCTCACCTGGCTTCTTCTGGAATCCCGATGTAGGTGGTTCCCCATCTTTGTGCTCACCTCACCAAAGTCAGCTGGAAAGCAGCTCACTGCTCTCACCTTTCCAAAGTTCTCATGTAGGCAGTCTTCTGCTCTGTCTGGGTCAGTGTTTTGGCAGCTGCAGTCTGCTTCTTTTTTCTCACCAGCCCCTCCTGCCAAATCTGTAGGAAGGCCATTCTCCACTCCTGTTTCAAAACTCCATATACAATATAATCTCAAGACTTTCACCCTTTCACCACAGTCCTCCAGGGCCAGGCTTATCAGCTTAAGCCCTGGGAAGAAGGGATTATCTCCTGCTCTGGGCCCCTGGGAAACCACACCCAGCACTTCCTCCGGCCCATTTTCCTTCAGGACTTTGTTGCTCCTGAGGCTGTACAGAATCATAGCCACTCCAAGTACAAAGAGCAATCCAAAAACTGGGAAACATTCAACCAGCCCAGTACCCCAACACGCCATGCTTCCTTGTTAAAGCCAGATCCTGCTGACTATGCCATATGTTTCAACAATCTGGCTAGCAGCTGCTGTGGGGGTATAAGATTCACCCACAGCCAGCACCCAGAAAGCTGCCAACAGCACAGGTTCTTTTGATCTGCTTAATTAAGGAAAGCAAGGTGAAGGGATTGACAAGCTTACTTTTAATTCAGCATTCAAATATCATTCAGTTAGCTCAGGGGAAAAAGCCAGCACCCTGAACTTCAAAACAAAATGCAAACAAATTTCAAACATCAACAGACTTTGTCTGATTCAACCCCAACACAGAGTTACCAGAGTTCAACAAAGTTCCAGCATCCCGGTTTACAAGCTGAAGGGCTCCTTAGCTACAGCTGCCCAGAGTCTCCTCATTAACACCATCTCCAGAGCCCTGCACCAATGGCTCTGTCCTCCCTTCTTATAGGGCTTCAGATATCATCAAACATCATCTGAATCACCAGAGCTCAGGGTCTGGTGATTGGTTCTTGAGTTGGCTCCTCCCCTTAGGACCCTGGGAGGTTCACATACACATGGATTAGGTTAACACGTAATGGGGTTTGGGCCTGGGGCTTAGCACCTAGTAAAGCTCACTGAGATAAATTGAGTCACTCAAAGAAAACAAAGGCCATTCTGGTTACAATTTCCTGCTTTTTAGTGCTTGTTTTCGAGTTCATTGTTGTAGATTTTTTTTACTTGCATTTCCCGCTTTTTTGAGCTAGTCTTTGCGCTGATTGTTTCACATTTGTTACCAGTATATTTAGGCTACATTTTGCCACATTCTGCCCAGAAATGGCTCAGAAAAGTTTTTTGTACAGTGCTGAATTCAAGTTAGAAGTGATCCAGTTTGCAAAAGTGAATGGAAATCATGCTGCTGAACATAAGTTTGGTCCTTCTCCAACTGAGAAAACAATCCGAGACTGGCTACAGGAAGAAGAAACCCTACTGAAAATGCCAAGGCAGAAGAAGGCCATGAGAGGCAAGTCAGCAAAATGGCCTGATTTAGAGAGGGAATTGAAGATACGGATTGACGTGCAAAGGGCAATTGGAATTCCTGTGTCCACAAAGATGGTTCAGCATGAGGCAAGAAGAATTGCTGATGAAAAAGAAGTTACTGATTTCAAAGGAGGGACACAATTGGTGCTTCAGGTTCATGAAATGGAATGGACTAAACATGGGTACACGCACCAGACTTGCCCAAAAGATTCCTGAAAGCTATGAGCAGATGAATAAAGCTTGAGTTTAATAACTTTATATAATACATTTTTTTTTTCAAATTTCGGGCCCCAAAATTAAGGTTTGTCTTATACATGGGGAAATACGGTAACGTGCACAAAAGGTTTACAGATGAGATCTATACTGGATGAATTAGGCTTGTCTTAGAGCCAAGGTTACGAAGATTAAGAACTGGAAAAGGATTTTTGCAGAAAGATGGGACTTCAGCTGAGACTTCAAGGAAGCCAGCAAAGCCAGGTGGCAGAGGTGAAGAGGGAGAGGGTTCCAGGATTGAGGGGACAGCCAGTAAAAAGCTCAGTTAGAAGATAGACTGTCCTGTCCAAGAAACAACAAGGAGGCTCCAGCCAGTTTCCCTGGATCACAGAGGAGAGTAAGGTGCAATCTAATAAAGAACTGTTACGTGAAAAAATATTCTTTGGGAAGTGTTAGTATTCCCTCTAAGAGAGAACAGATGCTCATGACGATTTCATTTCTAAAGAGTTATAGAAGACAGGTACTTTTTATGTAGTAGACATTTTTCTTGCTAAATATTTCTTCTGCTGTTTAATTTGCTGCATAGTTTTCCCGCTGTGGAAGATAAGGTTGTGGGGGAACTAGGAATTTATTTAGTTTTGGGTTTGTTGTTTTTGTTTTGTTTTGTTTTTGAAAAGAAACTTGCAATTCCCTAGGTAGATAATCCCAGATGCACTTATGATGATATATAGATAAAAATCATACAAGAGAGAGGTTGTGGTATCTGCAGTTGATGAAATTGTGAAGTTAATCAAACCAAAGAGAACAGGCATTGATTGAAGAGGGAAAATCTGAAATAGTTTAGTAATCCAAACACATTGAACAGAGAGAGCGCTCTCTTACTACAGCATTTGAGTGAGGGTCAAAGGATTTCAAGTTTCAAACTTCTCTCAAGAGTTTACTTTTAGTTTAACTGCCTCTATGGAGATTTTTCTAAGCGAGAGTCAGTTAATTAGAGGTAACCTAGCAAAGAATTCTGAAGATATCTAGTCCTACCCAGTTATTTGAACTTCGACATGTCTCTGTGCCTTAGTAGCTATCCTCTGTAAAATCAGGATAATGACCTTTGCCCTACCCTAGAGGAAACTTGAGAAGATGATAAAAATAGATGTTAAAAACTGATTTTTAAAAGTACCTTTCAAATATAAATTATTTCTAAGGATAGCTTCTAAAATGCACAAAACAGAAAAATATGGCTTTGACACTAAAATTCCTAACTATACCAGTAAGACAAGAAAAAGAAAATGAACTAGAATAGGCAATGAGGAAACAAAACTAGTCACTCTTTACAGATGATAAGATAGTATACTTCCAGAACCCTAGAGAATCAGCTGAAAAGCTAGTTGAAACAAGTAACAACTTTAGCAGAGTTACAGGATATAAAATAACCCCACATTAATGATCAGCATTTCTATATACACCAACAAAACTTAGCAGGGAGAGATAGAAAGAGAAATTTAAAATAACTACACACAATGTAAAATACTTGGTAGTCTGCCTGCCAAGACAAACCCAGGGATTGTATGAACACAGTCATATGGAAAGACTTACATGAACTGATTCAGGGTAAAGTGAGTAGAAGCAGGACAACATTGTACACGGTAACCGTATTTCCCCATGTATAAGACACACCCTTTTAAAAAAAATTTGGGGTCTGAAAACTGGGTTTGTATTATACAGTGGTTGTAGAATTTTTTACTTGCATTTCCCAATTTTTTGAGCTTCTTGTCTTTGCGCTCATTGTTTTGCATTTATTACCGGCATATTAGGTTATGTTTTGCCACGTTCCACGCAGAAATGGCTCAGAAAAGATTTTCGTACAGTGCTGAATTCAAGTTAGAAGTGATCCAGTTTGCAAAAGTGAATGGAGATCATGCTGCTGAACATAGGTTTGGTCCTCCTCCAACTGAGAAAACAATCCTAGAATGGCTATGGGAAGAAGAAACCCTACTGAAAATGCCAAGGCAGAAGAAGGCTATGAGAGGCAAGTCAGCAAAATGGCCTGATTTAGAGAGGGAATTGAATATATGGATTGAAGAGCAAAGGGCAATTGGAATTCCTGTGTTCACAAAGATGGTTCAGCATGAGGCAAGAAGAATTGCTGATAAAAAAGAAGTTACTGATTTTAAAGGAGGACACAATTCAGGTTCATGAAATGGAATGGACTGAGCATGCATACACATACCAGACTTGCCCAAAAGATGCCTGAAAGCTATGAGCAGATGAATAAAACTTGAGTTTAATAACTTTATGTATTACGATTATTTTCAAATTTCAGGCCCCAAAATTAAGGTGTCTTATACATGGGGAAATATGGTACTCTGATCAAAACAGTAATCCAGGACAGTTCCAGAGGACCAAGGATAAAAGATGCTAAGCACCTCCAGGAGGGTGCTAATGAACTCTGAATGTAGAGTGAAGCATACTTTTTTTTTTACTTTATTTTTATTGTTTTGTTTGTGCTTTCTTTTACAACATGACTATTATGGAAAAATAATAATAATGGTTTTTGTAAGGATGCCCAGATGTTTGCTGTGTGATTTAAGCTTGGCCCTTAACCTGTATGATCTCCACTGCAAGTGTTAGAGTGGATGAGCACTGAATATCTGGCCAAAATTCTGAGTTCTCACTTCTGAGAATGAAGGACCATGCCCTTCTTATTGCCCTAGGGGGAAGGGGGCAGGCTTGTTTGCACCTCAGGAAAGGTGTGAATCCTCCCTGAAAAGATGGTATAAAAGCAAATTTTGGAGATGATTCCAATCATTACCCCTGTAGAGTACTCCCGAACAGGAAGGCTTCCCATCTCCTCTGCCTCTACACATGGACGAGGTTGCAGGGTCGCAAATGGAAGAAAAAGACGAGGCCCTACATTCCAGAGACAGCTATGCCTCCTCCCCAGAGGACTTGTCTGTGGATTCCAACAGCTCTGAGGAAGAGACTGAAAATGAAGAGGAGCAGGATCATGGAGATCATTGGGAACTCAGCCTGAGGGAAACCAGCATACCAACAGTCACAGAGCTCTGGCCACAATTTAGGCATGGAAAGACTCTTCGTTTCCAACGACTCTTTGAGACCCAGAAGACACCATCCATGTGGCATGAGGTAAAGAGGCGGCTGAGAAGGAGAAAAAAGCAGAAGGCACAGTGTCCCCCAGACCCTACCCTGGGGGGCCTCCAGATGTCAAAACCACCAGGCCCAGAGGAATGCCTAACAGATGATGAGACAAAAATGATGGCTCCAGTAGCCCCTCAGCCTGGCTCTCAATTGGCTGACTGTTCCCAGGACCCTCACTCAGAGGAGGTGGCCCCATGGCGGTATGGCCCTGCCAAGTTTTGGTATGACATGCTGGGGGTCCCTCCCCATGGTAGAGGTTTTGATTATGGGTTTCGACTCCGAGAAAAGTCACCGGAAGAGGAGGAGACAACTCAAACAGACCACCCCTTGCTGAAGGATGAAAACTTTCTGATGGTCACTCAGAAGTCCTGGGAAGATGACATAATTTGGGATAGCAGAGACATCCAAAGTTCCTTCCCTGATGCCCAAAAAGTTTCTCAGGCAGGATGGATTCCCTCTGAGAAGACCAGATTTCTCAAAACAGGTACCCATGACCCTTCTCAGCCTGGTGGGTCCATTTTCATTCCTGAGAGTGAAGACCTCATCTATAGCTGCTGGGAAGACAACATTATTTGGGATGCCCAAGCCATGCATAAGCCACTATATCCTACAGTCCTAACCATTGATCCAAATGATGAGAACCTCCTGCTGTTTGATATCAAGGAGCCTCAAGAAGTAGAATCCGCAGCCCAGAAGCAGCCGTCTGAGAAGAGCCAAATGATGCGAAGATGCAGCATCATGGGAGAGGATGAGGATGAGGATGAGCAGACTCCAGCCCAGCTGAAAGCCAAGGACCCCTGGAACCTGTCCAATGATGAATTTTACTTCCCCCAGCAGCATGGCCTTCAGGTTTCCTTTAGGGACCCTATAATCCAGCATTCACTTCCAGCACTGAAGCTACATCCCAGCCTCTTTCCTACCCACATGGGAGCTGAGCAACTCCGTCTGTTTCATCGACCACCAGTCAGGTGGCTGGACAAAGGGCCCCACTCTGTCCACAGCTTGACTTTTCACATCCAAAAGAAAGCCCAGGAATGGGAGCAGGAGCTGCAAGCTTCAGGGGGAGGTCACATGTTTTTTATGAAGGCAGTTCAGGACTTGAGTGGGCAGGATGGAGATCTCATTCTGGTTGAGTGGAGTGAGGAGAATCCACCATTCTTGAACCAGGTCGGAATGGCTTCCCAGATCCGGAACTATTACAATAGGAAAAATGGGAAGGACACTGGGCCTCCTGCCTACCAATATGGGAACCCTGTGTTCTATTCATCCTCACCCTTCCTGGGGCAGCTCCATGCTGGACAGTTCTTACAAGCTTTGGAAAACAAACTTTTTCGGGCTCCCATCTACCCACATCGGATGGCAGACACAGACTTCCTGGTTGTGGTGACCAAAGGAGGCTATTTTCTGAGGGAAGTGAAAGATATATTTACTGTTGGGCAGCAGTGCCCGCTGGCTGAAGTTCCTGCCCCCAACTCAAAAATGGCAAAGAATTACATCCATGAATTCCTCCAGGTGTTTATATATAGGCAGTTTTGGAAGAGCCCTCACAGGCCTCGGAGGATTCGCATGGAGGATATCCACAGGGCCTTCCCCAGAGTTTCTGAGACCAGCATTCGAAGGAGGCTCACTAAGTGTTCAGATTTCCATCGGACAGGGATCTATTTTAATTGGTGGGTGCTGAAGGCTGGATTCCGCCTGCCGAGTGAAGAGGAACTGAGTGTCATGATGACCCCAGAGAAATGTTGTGCTTTGTACAGCATGCAGGCTGCCCAGCAGCGCCTCAAGGATGCTGGCTATGGGGACGTATTCCTCCTGAACACAGAGGAGACCGATGACAAAAGCATGTGTCTCGATAATGAGGTCCTGGCTGCTCCATGGAACACAACTCGGGCTTTCCTAGCAGCCACCAAGGGGCAGTGTCTGCTGGAGGTGACAGGAGCGGCTGATCCCACAGGCTGTGGGGAGGGCATCTCCTATGTCAAAGTTTCTTGTAAACCCAAAGAAGAAAACAAAACCAGCTTGAAGGAAGGGGGCGTGATGGGTACTGATGCAGACCTTCGATGTCTCACCCTGAAGGAAGCCCAGAAGTTGCTGAGGATATCTGGGATTTCAGAAGAGGAGATCCGGAAGCTGTCCCGCTGGGAAGTGGTCGCAGCTGTCCGAGCCCTGTCTACCAAGGAGCTACACTCAGGGACTGAGAACAAAGCCCTCACCAGATTTGCACGAGCCCCCCATTCCTCAGGAGCAAAGCAGCAGAGACACTACCAGCAAGAGGTCCAAAGAATTTTTGACCTCCAGAACAGGGTTCTCTCTTCTACCGAGGTGCTGACCACAGACACAGAGAGTAGCAGCTCAGATGAAGAAAACAATCATACGCTGGAGCAGATGTGTCATGAAGTTGAGGACCTCCTGGAGGGTAAGACCAACCCTCAGAAGCTACAGAGAGAGAGGGAAAAGCAGGAGCTCCAGAAGCTGCAGCAGATGATGCTCAGAGGTGGGGGTGCTCACCTCCAAGGCAAAGGCAAGAAAGAGAAGCAGGACGGGGGCTCAACCACCTCAGCTCCTGTATCTCTGGTTATCCACCGGACTTATATTGATGAGTCTGGCAAGGAGTATGTGCAAAGTGAGACAGTCCGGGACCCAGCAGTGATCAACACATATATCCTCCTGAGGAGCACCAAAGATGAGGACTCCATCCAGAAGTTCATTCTTTCAGATGAGCAGAAGCAGCAGGAATTGCGGAAAGAGAAGAAAAGACTCCAAGATAAACTTCGCCGACTGCGCATAGCAGAGGAAAGGAGAGAGCAGAAGGAACAACTTCCCCCAGAGAAGCTTCCCACGCCCAAGGCCCCTAAATTGAATCTAATATGTGGTCACTGTGGATCCCATGGCCACATTAAGACAAACAAGATATGTCCAAAGTACTGCCCACCCAAGGACCTGGCCCCCAGGCTCAAGGTCATGACCCGGGAACAGAAGGAAAAGGAGCTGGCTAAAAGAGTCCCTCAGGAGTCCCTTATCAAACCCCAAGGAACCAAAATTTTCATGAAGGGAAAGCTATTTGAAACCATGAATGAAGTCGAAAGTGAGACTTTGAAAGTGAGAGCTGAGAAACGGCCCCTGCCTGAGAAGAGCCAGTCTGACCCTCCCCAGAAGAGACGATGTGTGCCTCTGCCCAAGCAGAACCAGCCTGGCCCTCCCCAGGAGAGAAGATCCATGCCCATGCCCAAGCAGAGCCAGCCTGGCCCTCCCCAGGAGAGAAGATCTGTGCCCATGCCCATGCCCCAGAAGAGCCAGCCTAGCCCTCCCCAGGAGAGAAGATCTGTGCCCATTACCCAGAAGACCCAGTCTGGCCCTCCCCAGGAGAGAAGATCTGTACCAGATCCCCAGAAGAACCAGTCTGGCCCTCCCCAGGAGAACAGATCCATACCCATGCCCATACCCCAGAAGAGCCAGCCTGGCCCTCCCCAGGAGAGACAATCCATACCTGTACCCCAGAACAGCCAGCTTGACCCTCCCCAGAAGAAACGATGTGTACCCCTGTCCCGGAAGAGGCAGCCTGGCCCTCCTCAGGAGAGACGATTTGTGCCTATGGACCCTAATGAAAGTTTGAGCTGCATCCGGCATCCATGCCAACCTGCTGTTCCTTACCGTCCATCCAGGAGACATAGACAATCTGCTCATCCAGTACTATCTCCCCAGGTCCCTTTGGAAAAGCCTGGGAGGACTCCTGTGAAGCTTATGGCCAAACCCCTTCAGAAAACTCTGCCACCTCCAGTCCAGTTAGCTATGAGTGAACCTGAACCTCCCTCAGAACTCCCACGTAAAGACTGGAGTCTTCAAAATTGGCTTAAACGGAAATATAGAAGTTTAACAGCACCTTGCGAGAAAGGACCAGACTTCATGGCCCAGACTCAGAAATCAGGGATCCCTCCAAGCAAGGCAGGCCAAGTTCCTCCATACCTCCTGTCCCATTCTGCTAGGAAGTCTCAGAATCCCTTAACCTGTTCAAAACCGTGGTTGCATGATTCATCTGGCCAGCAGTGCAAAAGGCCCAGAAATTCCTTATGCCAACCTGGTCAGGCATTGGCCCAGGAACCCACAATTGCTTCCAAACAAGTTCCTCAGGACGAACTGGGCAGATCACTCCAGAGATCCCCATTGGACAAGGACACACAGCCAGTCCTCCTACAGAAGTCAGGTGCAAGGGTACCCCAGATTCCTTCTCAGGACAGAATTACAAATGGCCTGGCCCTGAAGCATCAGAGCAGTGTTCTGTATGAGGATCTCCAGGTTTCTGACACAGATGAAGAAGAGGAGGAGGAAAAAATATCGACTGAATAAAGAAACCCAGAGAGTATAACATTTTGCTGTCTTGTGATATGGGGGTGGGAGGGCTTTTGCAGGTGGTGAGGAAATAAGATGAAATTTTGGAGAGTCCTGGTGATGTGCTTGAAAGATCATTTTATTTGAGATCAAATGGCCTGACTTCAAGCTCTGGACCTTCCCAACATGTGGCCTTAAGTCATTCAGCCATTGTGATCTCCAGCTTCTGTGTCCATCTCTAAGAGCAAAGCATTGAGCAAGGTGTTCTCTAAGGCTCTTCTAGCTTTAGACCTGATGATATTTGAACCAGAAGAGTGGGGGGAGGGGTGGAGACAAGACAAGGTCAATCCTGGAGCACTTTGTATAGGAGGGAGGGCCTGCGTCACTTTGCTCTCTTATTGTGTCTTCTCACAAGCTGTGCAGAGCTGGTGATTCTCTACCCACATCCCTCCGCTTGCCACAGACCAGCATTTTTATCAGGGAGATTGGGGCCTGAGTCACCAGGAAGACCATGGGGAGAACTACAGGGGAGAAGACACCCTTGCCTACTTCCTCTACACTACCTGGCCTTTAAACCCCATTCTCAGTGTTGTAGATGGTTTTGTACATTGGGTAGCGGGGATGGGGGAGGTGGGGGGGTGGGGGGAGGTGGTGCCTGGGAGATAGGTTTTGTGAGCAGGAAATGGAAAATGGGAGGGTATGTGACTAGATCCAAAGCTAAGACTACAGATGGCTTCTTCTGATTCTGCTATTTACTTATCCAGGGGATGAGTTCCCTCCTCAGTTGCCGGAGAAAGAACTGATACTGTCTGAATACAGACCAAAGCATGCTATTTTTCACTTTCTTTAATTCTTTTTTTTAAGTTCAAGTCATCTTGTACAAAATGACTAATAGGGAAATGTTTTATGTGATTGCACATGTATAAACTATATTGGTTTGCTTACCTTCTCAGGAAGGAGGGAGGGGAGGGAATAGAATTTGGAATTCAAAACTTTTTTTAAAAATGTTTTAATACATAACTGGGGGAAAATATTATATATTTTAAAAATTATATACAAATGCAAACTGAGCACTTACCCTATCATTGGGGCCTGGTAAATATTAATGTAGAAGGGGTTGTTCGCTCAAGATAAACCTATGCCAGTAGCAATCTCCAATACCGGGTAAATCTCCTAGAACAGCCCATGTGTTGTGCAGAAAATAACAGCGAGACGAGACCTGGGTTCAAGGTAAATTTTAAGTGTGGATGTATTGCTCAAGCACACAACTACCTGGAGTATGCATTCAAATCAGGCAGTCCCGAACTCAGGGACTACAAGGCTCATAACAGCAAAAACCACAATAACACAATTAGGGAGGGTCGCTAGCGGAAGCAGTGATGTACAGAAGCAAAGATCAGCCATTGGTTGGATCCATAGCTCAGGGCTAATTTGGGAATATGGCGCAAGGGTACAGGGGTGCAACCCTCTTGTGACATGGGGGTCCCTCCTAGGTCGTGATCAGTTTCCTAGAACAGGGTGGAGGGACATGAGGCAAAGGGCAGTGGAATTCCCTAGAACAGGCTGGAGTCATGTTCCGGGTGATGGGTGGGGGACCTCTGTATCCCCTGCTTGGTCAGCTATGTTCTGGGTGAAGGGACCTAGCTTGACGTAGCTTGGTCAGCGGAACAGTTGCACCATAACCCAGGGTGTGGGGACCCTATTTGGTAACAGGGTAGTCCTTCCTTAAGATAAACTTGTATCTTACCCTGGGACTGATCCTTACACATAAGGGTGATTCAAGGGAAAAGGGGGGTCAGGAGACTAGCCTTGGGCAATCTACCCAGATCTATGCCTTAAGCTGTTTCAAGCCATACAGAGTGTAAGGCAAGGACAAAGACAAAAATATAAAGGGATTAATGGTGGGCTCCAAATTTGGGTGTGACACATGGAGCAGAGAGAACAAGCCCCCAACAAGCCACTTGATACTTCGTGGCTCTGAAAGCATGATCCCTTGGTTTCTGCAAAGTATTTTAAAGTGTAAATAAAACTTTTCTATTTTTGAAAAAAAAAGTTAAAAGTACTTTTCAAGTATAGATTGTTATTAAGGACAGCTTCCAGAATGCACATAACAGAAGCTTGGTATTGTTCTTTGGCTGTCGCTGTTTTTAACATGTTGTCTTTCTCGTTTTACATTTTAAAAAAAAAGCCATATTGTCATTATCTTGTCTGTTTTAAAAGGCAACCTCTGGGAAGACAGAGAATGTGCCTTTTCTTTGAGTAGTCAGTCTGTGTATCCAAGTGTCTTACACAGCAGAGTGTGATGAGAGGGAAGACTTTAGAAAAGCAGACATTACATTATAAATTGTGTTTTCTTTGTTTTCTACTAGGTTTCCCCAACACACAATCGTCCTGTGGGCATAGGAGAGCAGAGACAACAGCAGACTCATTCAGTCCTGTCTTCACCTCCCAGAGGAGCAGTCAGCTTAAGGTATGAGTGCTGAAACGGCAGAGAAACAGGTCCAGTCCCGAGGGAACCAAATCACAATTAGAAATACACCAAAGGAACAGGGAAATAAGAAACAGAATCTTCTTCAAACTCATCTTGTGGTAGAATGGTATAATTAAAATCCCCTTTCCTTCGGACCTAATTTTTGCATTCATAAGTCAATGACCCAGAGTTGTCAACTGGAAGGTGAAGGAGAGTAGTGATGAAATTTTTAGATTAAGTTTGTTTTATTAAGGGACAGGTAAAGGCATTTGTTGTGTTTAAGGCTCTCTAGCTATATGAATTCAAGGCATAGATTTTTGCTATGAGCTTTGTGAATTCAGAGTTATCAGGTCCACTTAAAGTCTGGGCTTCATTAGATCAGTTTTCTATTGGATGAGATAGTGTATTTTCTTAACAAATCAAAGAAGACCTCCCAAAAAAACCTCACAGAAAGAGCTATAACTAAGAATTGTTGTACCCAGGGCAGGGTGTAGAGGGGACCAGGAAGTACTCTTAGAACCCACTGTGGGGACCTTGGAAACAACCACAATCAACCAGTGTGTCTGCAACCACACTTAGACACTGTGGATTCTTAGGCTCCAGAGTCCCTAGCATGCCTTCTTGAGATGCCATGGAGGGCCCTGATGATCCAGTGCACTGAGCCACAAAGATTGGGGTGGGCGAGCAGTGCTAACCCATAAAGGTGGAGGTCAGCATGGAAACCCAGATAAACAGGTTGAAACCAAGTAGGGCCTATCACCACTCCCAAAAAGTACATTAGGGACAAAGCCTACCCCTGGCAAAAAAAAAAAAGGTCAAGTTCAGGAACTAAGACTGGAGAGATGAGTAAACCAAAGAAAACACTAACTACTATAAGGAATTCTTGTGGATACAGAGATATCAAAAAATTCAACCTAAAAGAGAGTAACTATAAAAACCAAAAGCAGAGAGTCAAGGGAAAAAAAGTCTGTTTTCCACAAGGACTATATGAATACCCAGAAGAAGTGAAGTTAAAGATAAAAAATGAAATAAAAGATCTGAAAGAATCAGAAGAGAATAAGTAACTTAGAACATAAAGTGGTAAACCTTACTGAGATAATGAGCTCATAGAAATCATTGACTTCTGAAAGAGCAAGAAATATGAAAACAAAATAAAAAGACTAAAGAAATAGAAGAAAACATAAGATATCTGATATCAGAAACAACTGACCTGGAAAAATGGTCAAGGAGAAGTAATTCAAGAATGGTCTTCCTCTCTGAAAATTATGATTTAAAAAACAAAAGGCATGGACACTGTATTTCAAGAAATCATAAATGAGAACTGCTGAGATCTTTTAGAACCAGAGGGCAAAGTAAAGATAGAATGAATCCACTAATCTCCCCCTGAAAGAAATCTCAAAAGGAAAAGTCTCATAGATAAAATATAGAGCTTCGAAGTCAATGAGAAATTTCATATTGTCTTCTATTTTTTTATTCTTTTGGTTTTGTTTTATAATGTCTTGATTTCTCATAAAGTCATTGGCTTCCATTTGCTCCATTCTAGTTTTTAAGGAATTATTTTTTTCAGTGAGCTTTTGGAATTCCTTTTCCTTTTGGCCAATTCTGCTTTTTAAGGCATTCTTCTCGTCATTGGCGTTTTGGAGCTCTTTTGCCATTTGGGTTAGTCTCTTTTTTAAGGTGCTATTTTCTTCAGCATTTTTGGGTGTCCTTTAGCAAGCTGTTGACTCATTTTTCATGATTTTCTTGCATCATTTTCATTTCTCTTCCCACTTTTTCCTCTATTTCTCTTACTTGGTTTTCAAAATCCTTTTTGAGCTCTTCCATAGCCTTCAACCAATTCATATTTTTCTTGGAGGCTTTGGATGTAGGAGCTTTGACTTTGTTGTCTTCTTCTGGTTGTATGTTTTGGTCTTCCTTGTTGTCAACGTAATATTATATAGTCTTGATTTTTTTCCACTGCTTGCTCATTTTCCCAGCCAGTTGCTTGACTTTTTAACTCTTTGTTAAGGTAGGTTTCTGCTTCCAGTGTGGAGGGTGTGCTGTCCCAAACTTCAGGGGTTTTGTGCAGCTGTTTTTAGAGATATTTCTAGGGACCTATAAATTTTCAGTTCTTCCAAGGTTGTATGATCAAAGGAGAGGTGTTTACTCCTCTCCTGGCCTGGGCTGTGGCCTGTGAGTGACCACAAGCACTCTCTTCTGCCTTGGAACTGTGAGGAGGATTCCCTCTCCACTGCTGTCACAAGCTCCACCATGCCAGTGCTCCTCCTCACCCTGGGACCACCGCCTAGGACCGGGACCCAGATTTAAGCACAGGCAAAGCAAGAGAATCTGCCTTAGTGCCAGCAAAGAGATCCCTGCAATCCTCCTGTGATCAGCCCCTCAATCCCCCCACTGTCTGTGGGCCAAGAGCTCCAGAAGCAGCCACTGCCACTGCCTCCATGGCTGCACCCTGGGGCTGAGACCAGACCTTGCTCCTCTCTCACCCAGGTCTCACAGACCTTTCCTACTGACCTTCTAATTTGTCTTTGGCATTGAGGAGTCTGGAAACCACCATAGCTGCCAGTGATTCAGTCCCCTGAGGCCTGCTTGGCCCAGTCTGTGCCTGCATGGCCCATGCTGGACTTCGCTCTTCTCTCAGACTGGTGCAACAGACTTTTTCTGTCGACCTTCCAGGTTGTCTTGGGCTGGAAATTTGTTTCACTCCGTCATTTTGTGGGTTCTGCTGCTCTAGAATTTGTTCAGAGTCTTTTTGTACAGGTATTTGGAGGGGTTCGGTGGAGAGCTCAAGCAAGTCTCTGCTTTTACTTCACCATCTTGGCTCTCTGCCCTGAGCTTCGAGGTCAAAGAAAAAACACTGCACACATCCAGAAAGAAACAGTTCAAGTACCAAAGAAACACAGTCAGGATGTCACAGGGCCTGGAAGTTTCTACTATGCAAGAGAAGAAATCTTGAAATATAGTATTCCAAAAGGCAAATGCTGTTGTCTTGCAAACAAGAATAACCTACCCTGAAGAGTTCAGAATAAAGGTTTTCTAAGTTTTATTGATGTTTAGGTTTTTGCATTACAAACATTTCCATTTTACCCCCATTCTGGGAGAGGTTTAACAAAGTAAAACAATAAAATTTACAATATAGTGACCTATCTAAAAGGGTATGCAACATTCCACATCTGTAGCAGACACACACACACACACACACACACACACACACACACACCCCTTTTAAAACAATTCTTTAAAAATTGTTCTTTTTAATTAACAGAAATCTATTTTCTCTCCCTTCCACTTGTAATAGGAAGGCAGAGTTTATAATCTCAAAGAGGATCATAAACATGTCTGAAAGGTTCGGAACCGCCGGATATAAGAAACTCTCAAAGTAGAAGGCAGAAGAATCAAAACATTTATTTAGGCTCCACAGTAACCAACCCATGAACCAGCAACCCCATTTTGATATATTGATCAAAAGCTTCCAGGCCCAATAAGTACGCCTTGAAAGAGTAACCAGGAGGCTACAGAGAAACATGATTGCGTAAAGCAAAATCATGTTTCCCCCTCTATGGTAATAAGATTACCCACTGGACTGAAGTCTTTGTTCAGCTTCCTCCCGTAGGTCAGCTCTGCTACTGGCAGCTCCTGCTTCAGCTGTGGCTGTGGCTGTAACTGTTACTGTAACTGTCGCTGTAACTGTCGCTGTAACTGTCGCTGTAACTGTTTCTGGCTCCAACCGGAAAAGGAAAAGAGGATCTTCAAGCTGTCCTCTCCCCTCTTATAGAGTTTTTGACATCATCAAGCGCCGCCTGAATGACCAGGGCTGATTGGTTCTTGACTTGGCCCCTCCCCCTAGCATAGCCGTTAACACCTCCCCTCAGCCAGCCCCATGACTCATCACACAGGAAGTTGTCTGCTTCCTGGAATGCTCCTTGGGCCTCCTGCCCCGGAAGAGCAAGCCACAGTGTCCAGAGGCTCAATGAGGTAAGCTGAGTCATTCAAAGAAAACAAAGGCCATTCTGGCTACACCACTTAATTGGAAAAGAGAGAGGGAAAGAAAAGAAAAACAGAATCTTTCAGTGGCTGTATACAAAAATGTTTGTTTCATTCTGTACCCTACATCTACTCTCTCTCAGAAGGTGATAAAACCCAAAAAAACTCAGCACAAAAAGTTAGAGAATTCCATTTAAAATAACTACATAATGTTGATTGGTTGTTGTCCATTCTCTAAGAGGACCAAAATGACATCATTATGTTGGAGTCAAGGTGCAGTGTGTCTCACTGTGGCTGGTCAGACCAATAAGAGCTTGGAATGCTCCACCACAAGTTGGGCACAAATAGTCCCTGTGAACCTTCAGGGTGGATTCTCTAAATTTGCATATTTTGCCTGTCTTTAGAGCTACTTCATAGAGCACAACACTCTCTTTAACGTAAGTGTGCCATGCTGGGTGATCCTTTGCCAGCATCTCCCATGTCACTCAATTCCAAAGTTCTTCAGAGAGACCTTGAGAGTGTCCTTGTATCACTTCTTCTGACCACCACGTGAGCGCTTTCCTTGTGTGAGTTCCCCATAAAATAGTCTTTTAGGCAAGTGTACCATTTCAGTTTCGAACAATGTAGCCAGTGCATTGGAGTTATGCCCTCTGCAGTAGAGTTTGAATGCTTAGCAGTTTAGTTCAAGGAAAGGCCTCGGTGTCCAGTACTTTATCCTGCCAGGTGATCTTCACAATCTTCCTAAGACAATTTGAATGGAAGCAGTTCAGTTTTTTGGCATGGCACTGGTAGACTGTTCAGGTTTCACAAGCATAGAACAATGAAGACACCAGGGTCGTCTACTGTATCCCAAGCCATCACCAGTCATCTTGACTCTGTCTGCCACTGGACTGTGATGACTCTGGAAGAGAGAGTGAGGCCAACAACTTCATGCAACTCTGCCTCACTACATAATATATAAAATACTTGGAACCGTAGCTACCTAGCAAGAAACATGCAAGACTATATAAATATGATTCTAAACCACTGTCACAGAAATAAAGACAGACCTAAATAATGGGGAAAATATTATCTGCTTGTAATAAAGGTAGCCCAAGTCAATATAATTAAAATGATAATACTTTCTAAGTTTATTTATTCAATGCCATATGAATCAAACTATCAAAAGATTACTTTGTAGAAAAAACAATAATAAAAATTAATGTGGAGACAGAAAAGGTCAAAATTTCATGGGAAATCATGAAAAAAATGGGAATGAAAGTGGTTTGACAGTTGTAAAAAACAGCTGTACTAAAAAGCTGTAATTCTTAAAACAATTTGGTATTATTTAAAAAATAGATCAATCAGTGGAATAGTTAAGGCATACAACATACAGAAGTAACCAAACCCCATAGCCTAGTATTCAGTAAATATAAAAACATAAACATGCCAGCTACTCAGACAAGGACTTGCTGTTTGATAAAACCTTCTGGGAAAATTGGACAGCAGTATAAAAGAAATTTGATTTAGACCAACGCTGCACACGTTATACCAAGGTGAGCTCCAGATAGATGCTTGACCTAAATATAAAAGGTTATATCATAAACAAATTAGAGGAAAAATAGAAAAAATATTTATCACATCTGTGAATAGAAGAAAAGTTTATGACCAAACAGGGAATAGAGAGGATCACAGAAAATAAGATGGATAATTTTAATTACATGAAATTTAAAAGGTTTTATACAAACAACTCCAGTAAAGTCAATATCAAATGGAAAATTATTAATTGGGGAAAAATTTTTGCAGCAAGTTTCTCTGATAAAGGTCCTATTTCCAAGATATACAAGGAAATGTTTTAAATTTACAGGAGTAAGGGTCATTCCCCAGTTGATAAATGGACTAAGGATAGGAACAAGCAGTTCTCAAGGAAAGAAACTCAGACTATTTATAGACATATGAAAAAATACTACAAATAATTAATAACTAGGGAACTTTGAGTTAAAACACTCCTATGATTACATCTTATACCCAGTAGATTAGCAAAGATGACAAAAAAGAAAAATGGTAAATGGGAGAGGCTGTGGGAAGATAAGCACATTGGTGCAGTATTAGTGAACCTGTGAATGGGTACAACCATTCTGTAATTTGTTGTTATTCAGTCATTTTTCAGTCATGTCTGACTCTTCATGACTCCATTTGGGGTTTTTTGGGCACAAATGTTGGAGTGATTTGTCATTTCTTCCTCCAACTCATTTTATAGATAAGGAAACTGATGCACACAGGTTAAGTGACTTGCCCAGGGTCACACAGCTAATAAATATCTGAGGCAAGATTCAAACTGAGGAAGATGAATCTTCCTGACCCCAAATCCAGTACTCTATTCACTGTAGCATCTAGCTACCACACAACCATTCTGTAAAGCAACTTAGAATTATACACACAAAAAATTACTAAATTGTTTAAATGCCCTTTGACCTATACCACTGCTAGGCCTAGATCTGAAAGAAGTCAAGGAAGAAAAGTTCCTATATGTACAAAATTATTTTTAGCTGTACTTTTTGTGGTTCACAAAAAAGCACAAACTGAAGGAATGCCCACCAATTAAGGAATAGCTGAATAAGTCGTGGAATATGAATGTGATGGAATACTATTGTGTTGTAAGAACATACGTTATTTTAAAGAGTCATGGAAAAACTTGTATGAACCAATGCAGAGAAAAGTGAGCAGAACCAGAAGTAAAATTTATATTATAACATCATTATTTTAAAAACAAACAATTTTGAAGACTGTTATAAATCAATTAATGAAATGAGCAGAACAAGAAAAATTGATATGATAACAATACTTTAAAGAAAAACAGCTTTGAAAGCTGTGAGAGTTATGATCGTTACAATACCTATCCATGATTCCAGAGTACTGATGATAAAAATGAAATGGCTGAATATTTGCAAATATGTAAAATACCCAGGTTGACGGAATAAGAAATAGAGAATTTAAACAATTTCAAGCCATGCATAGACTTCCAAAGAAAAAACTCCAGAGGCAGATGTAAATTCTATAAAGCATTCCAAGAACAATTGGTTCTAATGTTGCATAAATAGTTTGCAGAAATAGCAGAAGAAGATATGGGGTCCCACCAAATCCCTTTATGGTCTTGATTCATAAACCAGCGGAGTTAAAACAGAAAAAGAAAATATAGTTCAATATCCCTAATGCACATTAATGCAAAATATTTTAGCAAAGAGACTAAAACAACATATCACAAAGATTTTACACTGTGACTAGATTAGATTTATACTAGGAATGCAGAGCTAGTTTAATATTAGGAAAACTCTAAACTTTTATCTCCCATATTAATAATAAACAATAATCATATGATTATATTAATAGATGGAGAAAAGGCTTTGGACAAAATACATCTATTTCTGACACACAAAAAAACTAAGAAAATATGGGAATTGATGGAGCTTTCATCAAAATGATATCTAAAATGTAGAACTACCATTATATGTAATGGGGATAAACTAGAATCTTTTCCAATAAAATCAGGTGAAATCAGAATGTCCTTCTATTTGACATAATACTAAAACTTCTGGCTATAGCAGTAAAACAAGAAAAACAAATAGAGGGAATAAGTATAAAGAAGAGGCAAAATTATTACTTTTTGCAAAAGAAATGATAGTGTATTTAAATCTAGTCAACTAAAAATTAATTTAAACAATAACTTCAGCAAACTTATGGGAAATAAAATAAATCCATGCAAATCATCAGCATTTCTATAGAATACCAATAAGAACCAGTGTGGCTATAAATCTATAGAGGAAAAAAAATGGATCTTTAATGGAGTACAGGACTTTTGTGTATTTCTCATGAAAAGTCTATAGCTGAGAAGGAAGAAAAGATCTGGGTGTACTCAGCCTCCCATTGGGCATGTTCCCAGCATCTTATTCCCCACCCTTATCACCCTTCCAGCACTTCACACCCAGCAAGGCAACATGGCACCTTTGTTATGACCTCATCATGAAGGGTCAATATCCAGACCCCAGTTTTGCAGGTTTCATCCCTCATGTGCCTTAAATGATCAATTTCTTTGATTGGAACTCAAGGAACGTGGTTTGTCAGATTTATGTCCCAGACTCCTCTAGTATCATCTCAGTAAAAACTCTACAATATAAACACTTAATAGAATCAAAGAAACATAGGCAAATTTATTTGAGCAGTTGGAAGGAACTATATGATTATGCAGTGTTAACATTCTAATGAAGGAAGAAATAGCAAATGTCATTTCAGAACAGGGTTCTGAGGGTATTGAGGGAGAGAAATAAGGAATAATCTAAGGTGATGCCCATTATTTGGTTAATGGCTAAACAAATTGTGATATATGAATGGAATGGACTATTATTATACCATGGGAAATTATGAAAGAGATGATTTTCAGAGAATCCTGGGATTTACGAACTGATACATAGTGAAGTGAGGAGAACCAGGAGAACAATTTATGCAATGACAATAACATTGTAAAGAAAATCTCCTCTGAAAGATTTAAGAGCTGTGATCAAACCAGCCATGTCAGAAAAATGATACTCCCAAAGCAAAACAAGAGACAAATTTTTGGACATGGCCACTAGGTAGATTTGTTTGCTAATGCTTATTTGTTACAAGGGGGTTTCACTCTCTCTCTCTTTTTTTAACTAGTATTTTATTTTTCCCAATGACATGTAAAGACAATTTTTAACATTCATTTTTTATAAGATTTTGAGTTCCAAATTTTTCTCCATCCCTCCTTCCCCTCTTCCCCTCTAAGATGGTAAGCAATTTGATACAGGTTACATATGTGCGATCATGTGGAACATATTTCCATTTTAGTCATGTTGTGAAAGAAGAAACTGAACAAAAGGAAAAAGCTATGAAATAAATAACACGAAAATAGTATGCTTTGATCTGCATTCAAACTCCATAGTTCTTGCTCTGGATACACATAGTATTTTCCATCATGAGTCTTTTGGAATTGTCTTAGATCATCATATTATTAAGAAGAGCTAAGGCAGTCATAGCTGATCACTGCACAGTGTTGTTGTTACTGTGTACAATATTCTCCTGGTTCTGCTCACTTCATTCTGCCTCAGTTCATATAAGTCTTTCTAGGTTTTTCTGAAGTCCTCCTGCTCATCATTTCTTATAGCACAATAGTATTCCATTACCATGACCTGTTCAGCCATTCCTCAATTGATGGACATCCCCTCAATTTCCAGTTCTTTGCCACCACAAAACTACCTGCTATAAATATTTTTGTACATGTAGATCCTTTTCCCTTTCCCTCTGTTTTTAATTGTGGATAAAGAGGGGAAGAGCCATAGCAATGCCAAAGGGTTCATTAAAACATTTTTAAATTCACAGATGAGAACAGAATGAAGTTCAGAAAGAAACACAAAAAAGCAGGATAGTCTTGCACTGAACATGTGGGATATATTTTGTACTTTTTAAGAAGCAAATGGTATGAAAGAGACTCAGTTTCATATATGATCCTTTTGTTGTACTCTTCTGTATATATGGAAATCCTCTTTTTTGCTGTTTAAATTCAGAAGAAAAAAAGGAAACTTCAATGGGTAACATTGTTTTATGAACACTTAAGCTCTTTTTAATTAAAAAAAACTTTCATGAAGAAATCATAGACTTAGAGTAAGGTAACTTAGATACCATCCAGCCCAACACCCTCTTATTACAGATAGAGAAAGCAAAGCCTTCAAGGTTAAATGAACTGTCCAATGTCATATAGATAGGAAGTAGCTGAGGTAGGATTCAAACTCAGGTCCTCTGACTCTTAAGCCAGTGTTCTTCCCATTTACCATATACCACCTCCAAAAATGTTTAGTGGCATTCCATCTCCATCCCAGAAATAGGGAGATTAAAATTTAAGAGGTACAATAAGGTATCCGGTTATCTAGGCCTAACCATTATAATTCAATGATACCATTCCCAAAATTTAATAATCACTTGAAATCCCAGATAGAATTCCATTTCTTCATATAATTACTGGGTTTTTTTTCTACTTTTAGGAGACTAATATATCTCTGGTAACTAGCATAGTGCCTAGTACATAACAGGGACTGAATAAATGCTTCCTAACAAATTGAATGATTATAACTAACATTTATATAAAGGTTCAAGGTTTGTGAAGCACTTTACACCACTTGTCTCATTTCATCCTTATGCCAAGCCTGTGAAGGAGGTATTACAGGTATTCTTGTCCCTGTTTTATCGGTGAGGAGACTTAAGACTTGGGCAAATTAAGGGACTTGCCCTGTGTAACACAACTAGTAAGTGTCTGGGGCAGGATTTGAACCAAGAGGTTCTCCTAACTTCAGAGCCCTCTGCCTACCATGCCACACCATTCCTACCAATGTGTACAGGTTCAAGAGAAAGTCCAGAAACCCCCATTGATTAGATGCCTCTTTTCTGTCTTACAGAAAGCCACGGGGGGAGGGCAAAAAATGCCGGAAGGTTTATGGCATGGAGAATCGAGACATGTGGTGCACTGCCTGCCGTTGGAAGAAGGCCTGCCAAAGGTTCATTGACTGAAGAGTGGAAGCCTCAAAGGTGCGAGGTGTGGATGCCCAAGAGCCTGCCTACAGCTGCCCTTGACTCTCTACCTGCCCTCTCCTTCCACTCCTGGTTTTGAAAAGAGCTTTTTGCATTAACCACAAAAATGCACTCATAGCCAAGGTGAAGCCCTTCGAGAAACCTGTGTGGAAGAACAGCAAAAAATATTTTAAAGTAACTAGCATCACCAACCAGTATCCAACCTGGAAGCAGCTATAACTTTTTTTTTAATTTAAAAAAAAAAGTTAACCTTTTGCTCTGTGACTTCCTCACCGCCCGGGCCCCAGTAGATCTTGTAACTGTACTGTGAACTTCCATAGCAGTTAAAACAACAAACCCTTCTTTCCCTAGAATGGAGGTATCTTTTGCTATGTTTTCTGACTAACATACCCTCCAAGATTTTTTTCTGACACTTTAAGAAACAACCCACCACATAAGCTACAGTTTATTCAACAGCATTTGTACAAAGAATGGATTCTACTCCGTAATTCCCAATGTGAACAGTCTTGCTTCTCTTTTCCATTTGACTCCTTGGAGCCATGCATACCCTGCTGTGCTATAGGAACAAACAGCACTCATGATTTCTTTTCCATTTGGGGTTTTCTTTTTAAAAAATGGCCACACACCAGACGTCCTGTGGGAACTATTAACCTGTAAGCCCCCTGGGACCTTTAAGAACACAAAAAGATAACACAAACGATGGAAATCACCAGCAAACTTCAGCTATGAGCTGAGATCAGGAAACCCAGTTGTCATCTTTGGGAAACATCTGGGAGCTTCACTTGATTTCCCAAGAAGCTTTTTCTAATTGCTTGGCTTTCTATGATGTAGTGGCCATGCCATGAGAGGCAGCATTCTGCTTCTCTCCATTTTATTGCAATTCCATCAAGAACTGGTCCATGTAGCCATCTGGGTAACCCTTAATCCTTTTTTTCAGGGATGTGATCCAAACCAGCAGCTCAGCTCTGTTTACTGTTATTGCTTGTTTGTGAGACTGTTGCCAGCTTAATGGGTCACTAGTCCTTTCCACAAAAAAAAAGAAAAAGAAAAAGAGAATTCTACAACTAACTGTTTTCAGAAAAGGTATAAAAATCAGAAATATCCCATACACATAAATCTATGAGGTTGGCTTTAAATGCAGAATACAGCCTACATAGTCTCATCCATTCTAAAAAGTCATTTTGAGGTTAGAAAACCAATTCCTATTTTGAGTGCACTTTTATAGATTTTTATGCTTTTGCATGTCTGGTATATGGGTTAATGAATACTATAGATCTTTGTAGAAGTTAATGCAAGATACAGACCTTTATTTTTATCATTTGAAAAATTTGGGGCTATTTATTGATACTTATCTGAGTGGAGAAAATACAATAAACAAAAGGAAAATGCCATGTTGGGTGTATACAAGGTGTAGTTATAGGAATATCTCTGTTTAGTAGGGTCAAGGTTTAAAATAGATGGGATGTACAGGATCTAAGGCCTAAGCTTAAAAAAAATTTCATTTGGGAGCTAGGCCTAGCCCTACAAATAAGTTAATTTTCCATCCAATCTAAAACCTATTGCCCTACTAAACATTTACTCTCTCCTACCCCTGTGCAAAGAAGAATAGCACCTTAGAAGTTGTATTGTTTAGAACTCGAAAACTAGCATCAGCCATAGGAATGTTAAGTAAAATTGCACAAAGGAAGGGTGTTACTATGTTTAGAAATTGCACACACACATAGACACACAAATTTCTAAACTGAAATCTTACTATGCCTGATTTCCCTTTTTATATTTTAAAAAAAGGGCAAGTACAGGTAGGTTGCACAGTGCAATATACTGGCCCCCATTATTTATGCTTACTTTTTGTCAAATTTTTGTTTCAGATCCCTCATAGAGAGAACCATAGTCCTTTGTTTCTTATGGGTTAATGACTCACCTGGTTTAATCATTTCTTTTTAGTCAGTTCTACTGATACTTTTTAAAACCCCCCTTAGCTCCAGATATCAGAAAATAGCATTTGTACAACCTCACCCAACATAATTCTTGGGGGAAAAATGTCCTTTCTAATACTTGCTCTATAGTATATACATTCCCTGGGTCAGCCATGAAAACAGTCTTTGAAAAATTCCATGCTCTTCTCACACATTTATTTGCCCCCAGTCTCACTGCCCCCTCAAAAAACAAGATTCTTTTTTCCCTCTCATGTCATTGTGCCTATCATACTACTGTCTTATAACCAAGATGACACCACTCACTCATTCAGTAGGACAGTTCTCCGTATGGTTAGGAGTTTGTTCTGGTTTATGTTACGACTAGTATTATGATCACTGTCTACTCTGTGGTGCTCCTTGGCCTATTTACAGATAGAATCTCTTCCTTGGTTTTGTTCGTCTGATTTATTAGCCAATAACGAAGAACTGAATTCTCCACATTCCATGAGAACTAGGTATAGGGGAGAGCTCTGCTTGGGATCAGTTTCTGTGGCCATTGTGCTCAGCCCCAAACCTCCTTCCCCCCCTTCACCCCCAGAGATAGTCTAGTGTGGCATGATGTTCTCCAGAAGTACTCTAGATAACCTTCCCTCCCCAACTTCAGCCATCATCTGCTTTTTAGAACCAGTACAGCTGTAATGAGAGGCCTATGCAGCCCAGCCACTTACTTCCCTAGGCGCCTACACAGACCATCACTTGGTTTAAAGCAAGAGTTCCTAACATTTTGGGGGGCCACAGACTCATTTGGCAACCTGTCTAAGACTATGGACCCTTTCTCAGAGTAATGTTCTTAATAGATATGGTTACAAAGAAAATCAATTATACTGGAATACAATTATCAAAATACTTTTTAAAATACAAGTTTATAGACCCCAGGTTAAGAACTCCTGGTTTAAAGCCCTCATTGTTCATACTGAGTCACCAAATCAGACAGGGATGAGCAATGCAAAACATCCAGAGATGTTCCTCTAACTGGTTTCCAAGCAGCAGGCTTTTACTGGGTACCAGACTAGGTTCCAAAGCCAGGGGTACAGAGGCCTGGCTTTGCTTTCATAGTCCGTGCTTGCATTGGCATAGTGAACAACCCAGGCCCCATACGTTGGCATTTGAGGTAGCTGGGAGATGTGAAGTTTTCCCTGGCTGACCGAGGAGAAAGGGAATTGTGACTTGTTAAATATAAACCTATGAAAAGTTGTTGTTTTTTTAAATCCAGAAAACAGCTCCAAACTACAAAAGCAAACTATTTTATCTATTTTAAAGAAGTACGGTAATTTGGTTGTAATTGTTTATCTCAAGTGCCAAATTAAACTACACATTCATTTTATAATGTTATATTGGGCAATATATCATCTTAATTCTTCATTTAGTGGTTGGAGGAGGAGGAGGGAAAGTTAGAAGCTGAATTCGTACTGAAGGCTCCTACCACTCTTGCTACTTACGTAAATGCCTGATACAAGTCACGGGAGCTCTGCCCACACAGAAAGAGTGGCAAGAATATGAATTAAGGTCCAAAAATATTTCCAAAAGCATCTTTGTGATCGTAACTTTATGATTTTTCACTAAGTTTCCTGTCTTCTCTATAGAGGGCATTTCTTTACTGCCAACATTGTACTACATGTACTACATGTACTGTGATCAGCATGGCCCCTTCTAGAACCAGGCATCATTTATCTTAGTAATTCTTATAAAATGCTTTTGCCGAAGCCCCTCAGTGCTTCCCAGTAGAGATCTACCAAACTTCCTTGAAAGGGGAACTTAAAAAGTAGAGAAAAGAGTTCCCACTGGGTGGGAGCCTGGTGGCATAGGCAGGAGTTTCATCTACCTAACACAGATCTGAGTGGTGCTATGACCAAACTGAATTTAGGGGCTCGCCCTTCCACCTCAGATCATGACACCATCATGGCTCCCTGAAAAGAAAACAGACAGCAGGCCCATCTAAGGAAGAGGGAAAGGCCCTGAAGAACAAAAGCTTCCATTACATTGGTGGAAAGGTCACCTCTCGTCCTAATGCAGAACACAGCATGGACGCTCCCACCCCGTCATCCCATACTTGTTGGCCACTTTTTCTTCTCTTGCTGGGAGCACCCGGGGCAGTCACAAGCAATGAATTCACTCACCCAGCATACTTTGTGCTCTGCAGCATATTTTTGTCCATAAACTGTGACCTGGGAGCCGCAGAGGGAGATAAATGCTGTGCTGAGGTGCCACTTTTATTACAGAATTGCCTTTCTGGTCATAACTGTTATCTGCAAATGAAACTTTTTGGCTGAGTGATGCACTTGTTATAGGCCTTTGACTTTCCATGAAATTTTAGTAGAAGGATTCATTTGCATGGTAGAAATGAGTTCTGAAAATGAAGTCTAACCTATGAACTTTAAAGTTGATAATTAAATGTAAGTGGACTCTATCTTTTACTTCACTCTAAGTTACACTGGAAAGCAGCTCTCAGTTCTACATCTAGAGTCAGGGCTGCAAACACTTTTAATTTTTTTTTTCCTCTGGAAGGCTTCTGTAGAAAGGGAAAAATGCAGCATTCATCTAGCCTGAGAAGTGACTAAAACTGTATATAATAATAGCTCGCTTTAGACAGTGCTTTACCATTTACAAAGCACTTTACACACAGTCTCATTTAATCCTGTGAGGGCAGTAGGGCAAGTGTTTATTCACTCTCCCCTCCCTTTTAATATAAAGTAGAATACCTTGATAGTAGTTGCAAAATAATGTAAATAATACTCATTTCCTCAGGGAAAATTAAAGGGCAGAACATTTGTAAATTAGGTCTGGTGGACCCTAACAGGAGTAAGAGTTTTAATATGTATTTTTAGTGTTTTTTTCTAGTCAAAGCTATGTAGCAAAATGAAAATGATGTCCGAATTTGGAGAGAAACGCACTAATGGGAGGCCACTGTCTTAGGTAGCATGCAGCGCCTCCCCCGTCGTGTGTGTGTCTCCCTTAAGGAATAGGTATATATTTATAGCTGATCTGAAGCTCTAAGGTTGGAATTTGAACCCCAAACAGATATTGCCTGTGGCTTCTGCAGCCCTGCAGGTGTTTCTTGACTTTGTATAAAGCTTTTCTGAATGTACTCGTAAACATGAAGTTTTGTCATCTCCTACAATCCCTCAGTTAAATAGCTATATTATATAAGTGGAACTCTGTACACGGAAGCAGTTTAAAATGTGTCTTGCACTCCGTAGCATGTTGTAGTGCAAACTTAGAAGTACCTTCTTGGCTAAGGTATACTGCTTTCTTCCAGATACCGTCAAATTTAAATCGATCTTTCTTCCTGTCTTCTGTAGTGCTGACCCAAGTGGAAGCCGGGTAGAATTCATGAATTTAAATGAGAGCCAAAGCAGGGTAGGATTCATGAATACAAATGTGGCTGTGGAGCGTATTATATAGTGCTCTGGGTGCACAGGTCTAGTAGAAATTCATCTCCCTAAGAAAACAACTACCAGAGCTGCACATAGACTCTCCACCTCCCTCAAACCTACAGCAATTTCTCCTTATTAGAACATCTTGGTAGAGTATTTTTGCATCTCAGTTTACTAGTTCAGAAAGCCTATAAGTAGCATTAAAATGTTTAGGTGCCATTGTCAACACTGAGCGACTCTCACCCTGATAGCTTATGGAAATAAAAGTTACTTTCTAGACTAATGGGTTTTCTCTGTATAGATAACAGCCTTGCGTTGTAAGTCCCAGGAAGCAGAAATACAAGATTTTCCCAGGCTTGTGTTTGTCATAGGAATGGTAATCAAAGGAGGTATTACTCTTCTGATCATTTCTTGTAGAGGTATTACTCTTCTGATCATTTCTTGTACATAGTTTTTTGGTTTATTTGGTTTGTTTTGCAAGACAATCTCATTCTATGTAACTTTGCTGTTAGTCTGGGATTCAGAACACTATTTTGTCACACCAGTGCATAAATTTAAATAACACTAAAATTAACTTAATTTGTTTTAAAAAAAAAAGAGCCCTGTTTAAAAACATCCACCCTTCTGAGAAGCAAGAGACTCTGCTAATAAACTCTGGTGCTTAACCTCTCAAGGGGACCAAAAACATTTTTGAAGATGCCCTGTGTTTGGTCAGAGGAGATGTTACTCATCTCCATGAAGCACATCTAGGGCAGTGTTTCTATCAGGCAAGAGGGAGGAGGAGCAGCCTTTAGTACTAACAGTGCAACTCACTCCCTAAACAAAGGGCTTCACCATTTGGGCTAGTGACTGGTCATTCACTAGGTTTCATCTCATTGCAGCAAGGACAGGAATGGGCCAAACTGAAGACATACAACTAAGAGAATCCCCATGTTTATAGCTCTTTCTTTCCATTACCATTACTAGGACCTAAAGTTGTGTTTCAAAGTATCATGTGGTGAAAAAGACATTCTAAAAGAGACATTTCCTATGCCATTTTAAACTAAAAACTTTAACAGAGGCACTTTTTTTACTGGAGCATGTATTTACTCGTTTAAGATGCTCAATAGGAAGTTACTGTCAGTCCTAAAGATGAGCTTACTCTATGGGAATTGTGAAATTGTATGTAATGTGAGAAATCAGTCAACATTGGGTGAGATGAGATTTTTTTTTAATCTCTCTATAGGCCCAAAGATAGAATTCTTGGGGAATCATCAAGATTTGGGGCTCTTTAGTTCCCAGAATTAATTATAATCTCTTTATTGAGGTCTCTAACAAACCAAATGTTTAATCTTTAAATGTGAGAAATATACTCATAAGGGACCACAAGTTATAAGAAAGTGACTGTGTTCTCAAGAGTTAAGTATGTTATTCAAAACAAATTTTTTTAATTAAAAGTAAGGTTGATATACTAGAAGTTTTAATTCCTGCCTGAATATTTTTGGCTTTATTTAAACAAAACTGTGGTGTCTATACACTTTGATCAGGTCCATTCCCAGATGCTTCAGATGTGTGTCACCGAGGTTTTCAGGGGGAAAAAAATACCTGACCTAAACTTAAGTTTATGAGGCAGTTAGGTGATACAGTGGATAGAGCTCCAGACCTGAAGTCAGGAAGACTCATCTTCCTAATTTAAAATACAGCCTCAGACACTTATTATTTATGTGACCCTGGACAAGTCACTTAACCCTGTTTGCCTCAATTTCTTCATCTGTAAAATGAGCTGGAGAAGGAAATGGTAAATCACTCCAGTATCTTTACCAAGAAAACCTCAAATGGGGTCACAAAAAGTTGGTCATCACTAAAACGACTGAACAATCTTAAGTACGAACCAGAATGAAGAGAGAGATGCACATTCAATGAATGGTCTGCCTCCTTTGAGATAATCAGGAAGACAGGCAAGGATTTGGCCTCAAAAAATCCTTAAAACCTAAAAATCTGAGGGATCGTGGCTGAATTCTGAGATTTAGAACTGGAAGTGACATTATAATTCATTTAGGAAACTGAGGCCCAGACATGAAGCAGTTTGTTCGGGGTCACAGAGGTGGTCAATGACAGAGCCAGGATTCAGTCTCAGACCCTGTGACCCCAGTGCTCTTTCTACTAAACCAAGCTGAATCCTGGAACACTTATGTACATAGCCCATAGATCTTGGTGATACACAGGTCAAGTTCCCAACCAATTTTTATTAATTTTTTAAACCAAAAATATTTGTTTCACCTAAAGGCAGACTGAGCCTTACTGAAGGTATATAAAGCATACTCTATAATCAGAGCCAGCATTGTATCATGTCTCCCGTGGTCTCTCTGTCTCATGCATTAGACTTCTATGGAGAGGCTGAAAACCTTAGTTGTTTAGTGAAGAGAGAAGTCAGTGAGGTCATATCTCACCAGAAATTATTTTTTACTGAAGACAAATTCAGAAGTGTGATCTCCTTGGACTTCTGTCTAAACAAAAGTCATCGAAGCATGATCACGTTAGCTCTCCTGCTGGTTATGGAGTACTCAGTAGCACTGAAAAAAACTGCAATTGTAAGCTTTCTTACTGATATTACTACCGCAAGCACTGTGACGAGAAGGGGCTAGCCCAGGAGAGCTGCTGCACCTTGAGAGCAGGCAGCAAGGGAGTCCTCTGCAATCATCGTAAGATAACACACTTTGCTTTCTAATGCCAAAGCCCTTTGCTATCCTCTCTGTACTTCTCCGTGTTCCTTCCATCTCCCCACCCAACAAGTTTTCACTATGAAACCACTATTCTTATCTGACCTAGCAAAATTCTTGTCACCTTACCACAAAACCATTAATTTCATGTATATTCTGGAGCTTCCCCTGGATCTCCAAAAGAGGCTCTGTGCAAATTAAAAAAAAAATACATATATAAGCTTCTTTGAGGGCAGTTAGGGAATTAGCCATGGCTATATCTTGGAAGAGGATTCGCTAGAACATTATTCATTCATTTGGATAGCTAACCTAAATAATTTTTAAACCCTATGTTAAAATTGAGGGCTATTGGTTTTGAAAGACAATATGATTTTGAAGTCATTACTAAGTAAGTACTTGGAATTAAGTTTTGCAGTAGTCCCTGTAGGTTAAATTCAGAAAGATTAAGACCTGCTTCTTGTCAGTTCTGGAGCAGTTCCAACAGATTAGGCTCTAAACTGATCAGGGAAACCTGTCCAGGAACATTGGTCATCCCAAAGCCAACCCAGATGCTGAGATGAACCTGGTGATCAGCCTCAGAGCTAACTCAGATTGCAAGAAGAAGGAAACAAGTCTCAGAACTGAGGATAGCACAAAAATTAGTTAATAGAGCAGGGGTGTGATACAGCCAAGTTGAACCAGCTCATGAAAGCTGATTTTTAAGTTTTTAGGGTGATATTGACAAACACTACAAGTCAGGGCTTAATTTATTGTTTTGTTGTCATCTTGACTTAAGAAAATGATGAAGAAAATGTTAATAATGATTAAACTTAGAATTGTGTCATATGTACATTTTTTAGAGCCACCTTTAAAACATTTACCAACTTACTCCTGTCATAGGGTCACTATAGAATGGAGAAGGTGCCCAGGATTTACTTGTCGTCTGGACTCAAACCCTGAGGCAAGCCTAAATAAAGACTGATTTCAGATTGGGAAGCTAAGGTTCACCAGGCATCCAGCATAGAGAATTTTCCAGTACTACTTCAAAAGGAACATGTAGGCTACTTCTTGCCATGAGAGTTATCAGATACCTATACTTCATACATTAGAATTTATATTCTTACTTTCCAATCCGTCCCTAAGTGAAATATCCACTTTACTACTGTCAAAAAAACCAGGTCTGAATAACAAGAATTTTACTCTTCAAACGAGTCTACAACAAATAGGAAAGAGTGACAAAATAGAACATGAAAATAAAATATTCTCCCTAATTAGTCTGCACTCAACTACATACATACAAGTCTTGAAATGTTAAACAACAAAAAAGTCCCAAATTGCTGAACAAAAGTCTTTCCTACTCTGAAAAAGTGGGGTTTCTTTACTTCTAGAAGGTTCACTTTTTATCCACCATAAGAGTAAATCAGTCCAAAAATTAAAAGCTATCTGAAATTTTAAAGTTGGGGCCAGATTAGAAAAATAGAAGAGTAAGTAAAAGTTATATGTTCCCTTTATTGGAGTTATTCAAATTCTAGTGTAGTTTTAAAAAGAGCAACTTGAGCCATAGTAAAGAACTTAAGGAAAATATATATGTATTTAATGGGTTTTACTTCACCCTTCTATTGCTTTATCAGCCTTGACCCGTAGCACTCTCACTATCACGAGATTTTATCGAAGAGCTACCAGAGACCTCTGGAGACCTTGTGTCCCTGCTCCTTACTTTCAAGGAGGTGAATGTAGTACTATAGTGGCTCCTATTATGGGAAATTCATCATAGTTTACTCTTTCGTATTAGTCTGGTTATATATTCACAAATACACATATCCCAAAAGTTTCTTCTATAATAAATTTAATGTTTTAGATATTGTTTTTCTGTTGCAAAATATACAGTATTAAGAGGAAAACTGCTTGGTGTTACACCTCCTTAGGGTGTATCTCTCATGTGCACCCTAGAACAGAAGCCCATTTTGCAGTAGTTAACAGCTTTTTGGCTGTGTTGGGATTATAAAATTACCTGGATGCATGCATGGAGAAGAGTATTAATGTACATCTGAAAAGTGAATCCTTTTCAATTGATTTGGCATAAACACTGTAACTCTGGAAATCTTAACACACACACACACACACAAACACACAAATGGGAAGCTACAGGCTTTTTTGAAAGAAGACAGATGATTACATTCTGTTGCTTTTTTTTTTTAAAAGCTCTATCAGGTTTAGCATCATAGGCATAGTTATTAAGTATGTTTCCAAAGAGTGGCCCCTTTATATATGATATCCAAAAAATGCTGCATGCAGTTCTCAAGTCTAAATATTGCATTTAATTCCCAGCAGCCATTCTGTTTTGTTCAGAAAATTAATGAATAGATATAGCAGCTCAGGGAAAAGGGAAAAAGGTTTATCCATTAAGAGAATATCTTCCTTTCTTTTGATCTGATTTCTGAGGGCTAATTTTTACCTTCTGTTTACGTTGTCTTTTCTCTATCACTGATTATTTTTTAAAGGCAGGACCATCACCACCTTAGAACTGGTGACTGAGCTAAAGAAAGAAATAGATCATACATGACCTCGTTCTTGGCCTCAGTTTCCCTACTTCCTAGCTAATAGGAAATAAAGAGTTTGAAAGGGGTGTGTTTTCTTAGCAGCCACTTGAGTATCTTCTGTCCTTTGGGTTGCTCAGTCTGATTTATTGAACAGCCTAGCTTACAATGAAATGTTGATGTTTAAGCTATTTATCAAAAGAATACAAACCACAGTGCCAGCAACCCAGCAGTAACTTGCTGTTGCTGCTGCTGCTGTGTAGCTAATTTATACTTCTGGTTCAAGGGAAGGTCCATTAGGGGATAAATGTCATTGTGGCTGGCAAGGCAGGTCCCATACCTGATCACCACCTTCCTTCAGGGAGAAATTTCCATCTGTCTGAACAGCTTAGATGATCAGAGAGCAGCTCAGTGAATGCACAACCTGCTTTATTCACCACAGAAATGTCTGTTTGAGCTCTGATAGCTGGCAAAAGCAAGATAATCTTTTTGGATTTAATAGCTCTCATGTTAGTTGCCCACCCCCATCAATATCATGGGTGTAGGGAAAAATTAAATGCAGCAATCAGAACCAGTGACTTTTATTCCAGAACAAAGATTTTATAGAGACCCACACTTATGAGGACAATTTCATATTTAATCTCCACTCACTTCAGGGCATATTCTTAACCCTCCATTACAAAGGAAAATGGACTAGCCCTGATTATTTGAATGAGCAATGTCTTCTTCAGTATAATCACTTTAGTATAATCATCATGAAAGGAGAAGGCAGCTGTGACCCTTAGAACATTTTTAAACACCTCTACAAGGTTGCAAAAACTTTCTCCTCCACTGGAAATCAAAATATGAGATGTCCTGACTAAGCCTACCATGGATTACAACATAGTAGAAAGTAGAGATTGCCCCCACCCCCTCAGTTTGCTGCTGCCTGAATTCATATTACAAAATATCCCCTCGACATCAGCATTATTTAATGACAGGAATTTCTCAAATTCAGGATAAAAGGTACCACTTTGTAAATCAGACTCTTGTCTGTATCTTAAAACATTCTTTAGCTTCTTGAATATTGATGGTTCTGACTTTAACCAATGTCTGGGTAAGAAAAAGACCTTGTTGGTGTATTCACTGAATATTTTTGTAAACCCCCTTCAGTCATTGTTGGAGAGCTTTAGAAGAAACTTAGCAACACAATATGGATTTTAAGGACTAAGGTCAAACTCAAGAGCTCAACACCCTAAAAATATTCCTGTTTTGTGGCTTCAATCACTGAAAATACTCTAGACCTAAAGTAATATAGGGATTGGAATTATATGTTAGCTATTTAAAGCATACTATTCATTACTAAATATTACCATGCAACAGAAATTTCTCGATATGCCCTAACTTTCCTATTTTTCTACATTACGTGGTTAGGAAATATTCTGCCATTTAGACATATTCTATATTGAGTAACCAGGTCCTGATGCAGTTTCCAGCATGCTAGCTGTATCAGTAACCCAATAGACTTTTTAGAAGAGCTCAGGATAAGAAGAAATTCGCTAGGTCCCAAAGGGTTCATGAGCACTATCAAATGCAACTACTGAGAAGGAATCAGTAGCATTTTTCCAATGAGGGTGGGTGGGAGGGCATGATAACTATGGCAAATCTCACCTGCACCCAGCCCATGCTGAGGTTTAAAGAACCTCTGCTCCCGAAAACCAAGCCATCTTTTAGCTAATTTCAAACACCAAATCCAAAATCAATGATATAACAAAATTATTATTTGTTTTAAGAATGGGATAGAATGGGATACGTAATAGGTAGAAACGCTGGCCAAGAAAGCCTAGGTTTGGGGATGATATCTATGTAGTGGAGAACAAAGAGACAAAAGGAAAAAAAAAAAAGGAAAAGTAACCAATCTTCCTATTCTCATTAAAGTGACACTTACTATTTAATTGGCAATGATTTTGAAGTTGGATGGTGAGATCATTGGAAATACAATGTGATGGGGAAACTGATGGTAAAGAACTTGCTTACAAAAGTGAATGAATGTAAACAGTTCCAAGCTATGCATTTTCATACTTTTCATCAAGTATTTTGTATGGAGTCCAAGTAAGCTTTTTTTTTCCATAGATGATTATCATCATTGCAAATGATACACAAAAACCTTTGCATGTCCTCACCGGGAAGATTAAACACCCATCTATCCAGTTTTTTTTTGAGCTGATGCACTTTTTTAAAGTCACAGTGCATTTAACTTCAAACTATCACCTTTGTGTAATATATAAGTCCAACCATTTTAGTGGAGAAATGACAAGTGTTTTCTATTTTTACCCATGGAGCAAAATGCTGGCTGTATTACATATACCCTTTCTTTGACAAGTGTGATAACACGGGACTCCAAACTGTATACAGTTTGTAGGTACTTGCATAGGATAGCTGCAATATAAATGCAATAGATGTTTTCTTCCTTGTGTTTTTTTTTTAAGTCCGGGGGGAGGGGAGGATGGCAAATCTACTCTAAAAGGTTTGGGTTATATAATTTCAAAGGAATAACATGGAAATATTTTCTTTCTTTAAAGCAAATCATTGATTGTTTAAAAAAAAAAGCATGGAGATATTTTTCTTTGTTTCAGAATTCTATACAGATCACATGCCCCTTTCCTCATCCGACTTGTATGTGTCCTCCTAGTTTTTTCTCTTAACATTTCCCCATTTGCTCCTTCATCAGGACTTGTCTGTGTTTCCTAGCGTGAAAAATAATACTCTTCTTAGTTTGCCCGTTAATAGGACACACAGACTGTTCGATTCCTTTGCAATCCTGACCCTGCTTTGTGTCTAGAAAGAGAGTTTCTCAACCATCTGTGACTGCTGTTTCATTTCACAATTCACTTTTTAAAATATGAGAAAAGAGCTTCCAAACCTGATACTTTGGGTTATACTGGATATATTTGCTATATATTTAGAAGGTATGGGGGGAGGGGAGTTTTTTTATATGATTTTTAGCCAAATTCCAGTGTTCTGATGATTACTTTTCTGGATATCTAGCTGTAAATAAAGCCTGTAAAGATTCAGGTTAAAGAAACCTAAAAATGACTGTTCATCGGCTTTGTGCTAGCTTTTGGCATATTGTACATAGATTAGATTAAAAAGTTTAAATGTTAGTGGGGGTTTTTTTTCTAAATACTGTTACTCTTTAAAAAAAAACTATTTTGAATGTTTGGGGGTTTCTTTGTTTTTGTTTTCTTTGCTTTTCATTGTTTTGGACTTTGTGTGTTGGTAAAAATAAATACATGTTTCCTAAAGATTTAACACCAGGAGAGAAAAACAACAAACTGGTGCTGTCTGGATCGTGAGGACAATTTGAAATTGAAGGTTTGTGATTTAAAACTGTCCACAGTGTACACACCAATTAAGCTGCACTTTTCCCAAGAGACCAGCCACGGTCTACCTGAAATGGGCTTTCAGAGGACCATCAAATGTTTACAGTTTCTGTTGCCCATTGAAGTGTAAAATAGAGAAATGACTCCCTCCTCATTGTTGCATATTTGATACATTAGGGACATGGGAGCATTCAATTTAAGTAGAAAGAACAGTTTGTAAGAAAACCATTTAGTCAGTTCTCTAATCTTTGGGATTTCAGATTTTGTGATGCTTGGATGTACCAATAAACATACTGTTGCTTCTCTTGTCTAACAACGTGTCTCCGGCCTGTGTTTTACTGTTTATGGTTATATTGAGTGGCCCTAGCATGAATCTGGTCCAGGTCCTGGCCTTTCAAACCACCTCTTCTGACCAACTGCAAGGATGTCCACCGACCAAGAATCTAAATGCACTTGTAGTTATTCACTATCATAGAGTAAGTCTGACTTTCCCATAATAAAAAAAAATTGTGTATCTGCTTCTAGTTGTCAGTTTATTTAAGCAAACAGTAGCCAAGTTATGTACAAGAATAGATTAAATGCTTCCCAAAGACGTAATTGGGGGTTTTCACTTTAATACTTTCAACAGATCTATGTCATCTATGTGGGCAGTCCTTCCATTGGTTCAAATAAGGACCTATCACAGGATCATAGATTTAGAACTAGAAGGAATCTTGGAAGCCATAGGGTCCAGTCCTCTCATTTTACAGATGAAGAAACTGAGGCACAGAGATTATCCAGGGTTATAGCTAGTAAGTATGCAAGGTGTCCTAAATACTGCACCATGCAGCCTCTCGATCTCTCTGTGGCGTTTGCCTATATCTGTAATCCCTTCCAATTCTGATGCTGTTAACCTGGGGCCCTCTCATAAATCTTCCACAAGGAGTCCAACCAACATGCTAGGCCCTTTCTCTATATCTTGATATGGTATAGATAACTCTATAGCTTGTGAAGTGACCTGACTCCTGTGGGGTGTGACTCCTTTTCCAATGCTTTAAACAGTAAAAACCATACAGAAAAACAGAAAGATCTGCCTCTCACACACTGGTATACCCCTGGTTTTTAAACTGTAGACAATCAATGAGCAAAGATCAGATTTTATCTTTCTGTATACATACACACATACACACTGGGCAATCTCTCACAATATTAGCCTTGGAAAGCACAATTTAGATCTTTACCAATGGTAATGAAGAGAAATTTGGGGCAAGTAAACAAGGAAAACCCCAAGTTACCAAAGAGAGGAATATAGTGTGACCCAACATTTTTAGAAGGCCATCGTGCCCTTGACAATTTGTGATGTTAAAAAAAAATACCAGAAATGAGAGGCTTTCCCTATATCTGCTGATGTATCTAAAGATTTGCTTATACAGTAAACTCTGTTCTCTGGCATTGTTAATTGAGCCATTAATTAGCACTTCCCCCTACATAGAGAATTATAGACTATCAGAGTTGAAAGGGACCCCTGAGATCATAGTCTACGTCATAACCGGAACATCGATTTCTCCTGCCATATGCCCTGCTAATGACTGTACAATCCTCACCTGAAGATCTCTGGAATAAATCCCAGAGCAGCCCATCCCACTTTGGAGCAGCTCTGCTTATCAGTAAGTTCTTCAATACAGTAAATCCATATCTGCCCCCCAGTATCCTCCATAAATTATTGGTCCTAGATCTGCCCTTGGGAACGGAGCAGGAAAAAAGTAATCGATCTTCCACACAGCCCTTCAAATGCTGACATTTGTCATGCTGACAATAGCTATGCCCCCCTCGATTCCCTTCTCCAGGCTAAATATCCCCAGTTCCTTCAAACAATCCTCATGCGGCTTTTTTTTTTAGCTCCCTTACCATTGTTTTTCCCCTCCTCTGAGCATGTTCCAGTTTGTCCCTTAAATGTGATGCCCAGAATTTATGTTTTAAAAAGCTCTTTTTATGTGAACTTTCTCATTTGATGTAAAATAGTAGATTGGGACTCTGGCCTTGCTTGTTTTGGGACATTATACTAATGTAGATACAGACTAGGGTTGCATTCTTTTTTTTTTTTTTTTTGGTTACCTCACACTGCTGACTCCTATCAATCTACTAAAACACTCAGGTTTCACATGAACAATCATCTTGTAAGATTAATCAACAGTTGTTAATTTTTTAAGCCTCCCGTGTCTATCTACCAAATCCTATCCTTGTTCAGCTGACTTTTTGAAGCCAAGTGTAGTACCCTTTATATTTATCCTTTTTAAATTTTATCATGTTAGATTTAGCCTCATCATTTCTGCCAAAATTCTTTCTGAATCCTAACTCTCCTCTACAGTGTATTAACTGCCTCTACTAGCTTCATATAATCTTTAAATTTGATAAATGTTATTGCTGACTTTATCCAAGTCATTGATTTTAAAGTGTCAGACAGGAGAGGGAGAAGGCCAGAACTCTATTACATTCTACTAGACACCCTTCAGAGGTGTAGCTGTTAAAGAAAATTAACATTGTGCTGAATTATTTAATAACCAATATTTCTCTCTGATCCATCCTTTCCCAAATTTTGACAAACCCTATTTCTGAAGGGCAGGCAGTTTCTGACAGGCTAGAGTAAGAAAATCACTCCCAGCCCCCAAGGCAACTGGTCCTTAATTAGCTTGGGCAGGACCCTCCCAAGTAGGACCATTCCCTCCCATCCCCCAATGCCCCCTTTCTGTTTTGTAAACAGAAGCCAACTTGATCTAGGCCAGGGCTATCCAACTCTAGGTATCTTAGGGCCGCATTAAAATAAAATAATTATTTAAGAGCCACACCCAGAATAAAAAATACAGTACACTAATAGAAAGTGGGGGAACATGTGTCATCAACACTACTGGCCCAAGCAAAGCATGAAAGCAAACACAAAACAACAAAGTGACAACGCAACAGTGTAAAGGTTAGCGTAAAGGACACTAACTAATCTGCATGTACAGACAGAAAGCATCCCACAAATCAATTGAAAATTCCGTGCAATATGTTCCATCCATGTGGGGTGGTGAGACCACCTGAGTACCCCACTAATTCACAGAGGCTTCTCAGGTAGGGACAGAAAAGGAATTAATCTTTATTTGACAAATCTCAAAAGATTTGGGCATCACCTCCAGTAGGACAGACTAGTGGGAGGAGGCAGATCACAAAGGCAATGCACCAACATATATCCTATTGCAAAAGAACTCCCACCCACCACTATCCCTCCTGTCCATCGGCTGGGAGGCAGGCTTACAATCTAGGCGGCAAAAGCTAGACAGAGAACCAGGAAATCAAGTATAGCCAATCCAAAACATATCTCCTTAATTAGTAACTAGCTGCTGATGTGGCAATAATACGGCTAGGGTAAAGAGGAGGAGGAATGAGGAAAGGGAGGGGGCTTACTGGAGCAGGAAACAAACAACCTGTATTCAGTCCTTTTGGTCCTTATTTGGTAACAACTCTGTGCTAGCACGAGGTGGAGGGGTGGGGCGGGGAGACCCACGGTGGGGGGGCAGGGGAAGGGGAGGCACTTATTGCCCCAGGCCCCAAATTCTTGAGAGTTAGGTAATCACATTTCCTACAAGGTTAAATCCCAAGGTCTATTCCATCCTCTCACTGCCCCTGTTTATTCCAGAAATAATTCTTATATTTTCTCTGTGAAGTCTTCACAAGAATTATCTCCCACTCACATCCATAATACTGCTTAAAAACACCAAAGAAAATTAACATCAACAAGATTATTTATTAGTGATGGAATTAAAAAATCTAATAAGCATTCCGTGCAAGTTATTATTTTATTTTTTAGCTCATGAAAATTAAAACCCACAGGTGGGCAGCATAAAATTGCACTGCAGGCCATATTTTGGACAGCCCTGATCTAGGCCCTCCCCGGGAGATTTGCCCTTTGCCCTTGCTTTTTTTTCCATCAAAGTTGGGGATGACCTGGTCTACAAGAGGAAGACGAAACTGGGGTGATCCTGATTGAGATGATTTTGTTCTGCTAGCCAAGATTGCTTAGAAGTAGCTGGGTCTTATAAAGCCACTAGCATTCTTGAAGTGTCAGAGAGGGGTGTAATCAGCCACATCTGAAGGCCAGCCCACTTTCCTTAGCTTCAGATTAATCCTTTCACCTGAACATTAGTCCTGCCCCTGCCCCCAGGGATGAAGTAAGAGAGAGAAGCAGAGAACTATAAACCCACGTTGGGATTGCCATGCCTTTGCCAGGGGAGGTCCAAATGATGTACTATATGACCAATGAGAAGGAAGACACACCCAGGTTTAAAAGGCCCTGTCCACCCTCACTCTTTGGTGCAAATGGAGGCAGACCAGAGATCCCTTTATTAATAGGTTTGGTGCCCTATTAATAAATGATATCTTAGAGAGTTGCCTCAGTTTACCTTTTTGTTAAATTTCACTTGAGACAGTGTTCAGTCAGCTCTAAGTTCACATAAATATACTATCATCTATTTTACATCTACTCATCTTATCTACAAAGATAGCATGAAAGATTTTGCCAAATATCATGCTAAAATCCTACTGTGCTATCTCTGTGACATTCTCCTGATCTATCAGCCTAGTAAATGTCAAAAAAGGAAAAGAAGTTAGTCTTGCATTATTCTCAATAAACCCATGCTAGCTCAAAATGAATAAGGCATGCCTTGGTAAGGACTCAAAATCTATCCTTTAATTGTGCCTTCTAGGACTTTGCTAGGAATTGAAGCCAATCACCAGTTCGAAGAGTCCGCCTTTTGAAAACAAGAAATCTGACTATCTTCAGTACTGTCACACCTTTTACCTTCTCAATAATTTTTCAAAAATCAACAACAAACAAATAAGTTACCCAGGCACAACCCTAAAGATTGACCATGCTTGAGCAGGATCCATCATGTTAAATGAACCTTAGTCAGCATGTCAGTCAATAAACATTTATTAAGTGCCTACTACGTGCTAGGCTCTGCATTAAGTGGTGAGGATGCAAAGAAAGACAATAGAAAAGTTTTCAAGGAGTTCACAGTCAAATTAGGGAGATGACATATAAACAACTACAGGGTGCTCCTAAAGTCTGGGCACATAGGCAAAAATGAATATTTTCAAGAAATGAAATGAATGAAATTTTCAACATTTTATTTAATTGGAATATTAACAAATAACATCTTCAATATGATTTCCATCATTTGTGATGAAAAAGTTAATGCGTTTTACAAGATTCACATGAACTCAATGCAATAACTCCACAGTGCCATCAGTTTTGCACATTCACTCTTTATGCATTTATGCATTCAATCAAGTGTGTTGCATCTGTGATTTTTAGTGAGTACACCTTCTCCTTTAGCATACCCCAGAAAAAAAAAGTCCCTGAACAACACAAAATCTTTAGTGAAATGGTTAATGAGATGTTAATGAGATTTCTTATGTGTCCAGACTTTAGGGACACCCTATATATACAGAGGTTATAAACAGGATAAATTGTTAAACTAAAAAATTGCACTAAGACTTTTGGGACACCTTGTATACTTTGGGAATCATAGGCATGGAGGTGATAATTAATCACATGATTGCTGCCGAGGTCACCAAGTGAGAGCAGATAGGAATAAAAGAGGGCCCAAGACAGAGTCTTAGAGTTAAAAGGCATGATGCAGAAGATATCCAGTCAAGAAGACTGAGAAGGAGTGATCAAATAGATAGGAAGAGGACCAAGAGAAAGCAGTGTCAGGAAAACCCAGCAGGGAGTGGATCTAGGAGGAGATGGTGGTCACCAGTGTCAAGTAGGATGGGAAAAATCCATCATATTTGGCAATTAAGACATCATTGGTAATTTTGGAGTTTCAGTAGAGTGATAATATCAGAAGTCAGATTGTGAAGGGTTTAGAAATGAGTGACAGGCAAGGAAGTGGAGACAATGGGTACGAAGAGCTTTTTCAAGGAGTTTGGCAATAAAAGAGAGAGGCAATACAGGATGGTGGGTTCAAAAGTACAAGATGGAGGAATCATGATTTGATAGCCATTGTTTGGAGAAAGATGGAGAGGAGGTGGCAATCTCAATATAAGTCAGCAATGTGATGTGGCAACCAAAATCTTACGCTATCTTGGGCTGCATAAAGAGAAGCAAAGCTTCCAGGAATAAAGAGAGCCATTCCACCCAACACCATCCTGGTCAAACCTCACTTGGAGTGCTGGGTTTAGTTCTGGGTGCCATGGTTTAAAGAGGACATTGATAAGATGGAGAGTGTGTAACAAAAATGTGGCTAGCAGCTGCTGTAGGGGTGTAAGATCAGCAGCAAGAGCTGCCAACATGGGTTCTTTGATCTGGTTTTCTAAGGAAAGCAACTTTAAGGGGTTAACAATCACACTTTAATCAAACATGCATATATCATTCACTTAGTTCAGGGGGAAAAGTCAGCACCCTGAACTTCAGAGCAAATACAAATAGAAATTACAAACAGAAAATATCAACAGATCAAATGACACAATTCAACAGACAGGCTTTGCCTGATTAAGATATCACATACATAGTTACCAAAAAGAGAAGCACCAACATCTGGGTTTTCTTCAAAGCCAGGGGCTCTTAACAACGACCACCCAGAGTCTCCACACCAACACCCTTCCAGTGAGTGAGAGCCCCAAACAAAATGCTAATCTCAGAATAGATATATACTTCTTCAGGGTCAGAGGGCATCACAACCCTCCTGACCCAGGCTCATGTGACTCAAACTCATGTGACTTAAGCTTTTTGATGACTTAAGCAGGTCATCAAAGACTCTTGATTCAATCAAAGGCAAGACTCAATCAAAGGCACTTGATTGCCTTGGTGCTGAGGAGAACTCCAAAAGAAAAAACAGAAAAAAGTCCCACTTTGCTTGCCCTTACAAGTGTCCAAAAGAGGGTAACAGGATGATGGGTTTATGTCATCTGAGGATTGCTTGAAGGACCTGGGGGAAAGGAGAAATGAAGGCAAAGGAAGGACTTCAAGTTTATGAAAAACTGTCTCATAGAGAAGGAATTAAACTTGCTCTTTTTGGGGGCCCAGAGGCAATGGATAGAAGATGCCAAGAGACACATTTAGGCATAATGTCAGGAAAAACATCATAACAATTAGAGCTATCCAAAAGGGGAATCGGCTGGTATGGACATTTATGATTTGGACTAAAGGGACCCTGAGGTCCCTTCCAACACTCAAATTCTATGATTCTATGATCTTCCTAAAACAAAAGAGTTAAACCAAGCTATTGGGTTAACAATAGGATTTTGCGCATGGTGAGTTTTTCTGTTTTCTTATTTTGAGGGGAGAATGATCAGGTCCTTGCAAATAAAAGTTACTTTTTTGTTCTTTATTCTTTTGTTACTTTTGTTCTTATTTGTATGGAAAGCACAAGAGGATGAGAAGGTGGCAAAGAAGGAAAATTCATCCTTGTTATCTTGGCACATTTGTCTTTGCCCAAATCCATGTCACTACTTTGAGCATAATGAAAATTCAATAAATGTTTGCAGAACAAACGACTACATATGCTTCAGTTATTCTTTAAGTCCTCACACTTTTATCAATGGAGCTTTCCTCCATTGACACACATAGTAGACAGTATTAGAGAAAAGCAAATAGTATAATACTAGCGATGGTCTTAGAGAACAGTGGAACGAGAGATAAAACACCTAACTTCGAATAACAGGAATAGCTAGGTCTAATTCCTGCATCAGAAACTCACTAACTGTCTGACGCTAGGCAAGTCACTTAATCTCTCAGAGACTCAATTTCCTTATCTGTAAAATGAGAATACCTATCATCTACCTTACAGTGTTGTGCTGAGGATCAGTTGATGTGAACTCTGGTGTGATCACAGATTAGTTCTGTGATTTCTGGTGGCTCTGACCTGGTCCATATTTCTACTAAAAACCCTTCTGTTTCCATAAAGCTCTATATAGATATCAGTTATTTTCTTATTCTTATCTTTTTTGACATAATTCATGTAGAAATGGTCCTGGACAAGTCATTATGCTGCTATTATCATCTTGTATTTATATCCTATGGACTATGCACGCATAAATAAAACAGAGAGCTTTTTTTGATTGAAAAAAAGAACTAGGGTATAAAGTTATCTTCATTAGGATCACTAAAAGCATTGTATTGGAGTACAACTCCAGTAGCAGATAGGAGTATGGAAACAGTATGTGCTAATTGTCTCCTCATGTGAGTTTTTAAAACTTTTTTTAAATTTAGTGCTTTATTTTCCCCCAGTTACAAGTAAAAATAATTTTCAATATTTGTTTTTAAAACTTTGAATTCCAAATTCTTTCCCTTCTTCCCTCCCCACCGTCCCACCCCCACTGAAAAGGCAAGCAATTCGATACAGGTTATACATGTGTGGTCATGCAAAATATATCCATTATAGTCATTTCGTCCTCACACGATTTTTATTTCTTCGGCTACATCTCTACATTTTGAATGTTTTTCCCAAATGGTTTGGAGACTATGCGTATCCAGTATGACAACATCTATTAAAAATATTAAGTCTTTGTGGCTCAATGTCAAGTCCAGGTTATTGTGGGCAACAATTTGTATCTGATAATGCTTGAGTTCTACTGCAGTTTATTCTTTAAAGTCTCAAAATTATTTAAAGTTTGTATTTATAACATGGGAATTTTTCATGTGTTCAAACACGAAAGATGGTGAGCTTCTGATCTACAATTCTATCCGCCAAGTCATGTTTTGCTAGGTATTCAGTATATGCTAAATTTTTGCAACATACAGTGCTGTGTTATATAACTTCTACCATTTCTTTGCATGAGTAATTTCTTCTTCTTCTCCTTCTCCTTTTCCTTCTCCTTCTCCTTCTTCTGTCATTCAGTCATATCTCACTCTCCATGACCATAGGGACCATAGCGTACCAGGCCCTTGTATCTTCCACTGTCTCCTCAAATCTGTCCAGACTCATGTTCTTTGCTTTCATGACACTATCCATCTTATCTTCTGCCATTCCCTTCTCCTTTTACCTTCAATATTTCCCATCAGGGTCTTTTCCAATAAGTCCTGTCTACTCATTATGTGGCCAAAGTATTTAAGCATCAGCTTCAGCATTTGACCTTCCAGTGAATAGCCTGAATTAATTTCTTTAAGTATTGACTGATTTGATCTCTTTGCTGTCCAAAGACTCTCAGAAATCTTCTCCAGCACCGCAATTTGAAAGTGTTGATTCTGTGACACTCAGCTTTTCTTATATTCTAACTCTCATAACCATACATGGCTACTGGAAAAACCATAGCTTTGACTATGTGGACCTTTGTCAGCAAGGTGATGTCTCTGCTTTTTAGTATGCTGTCCAAGTTTTCCATAGCTTTCCTCCCAAGGAGCAAGCATCTTTTAATTTCATGGCTGCCGTCACTGTCTGCAGTGATCTTTGAGCCCAAGAATATAAAATCTAATACTACTTCCATTTCTTCTCCCTGTTTTCCAGGAACTGATGGGACCAGTTGCCAAGATCTTAGTTTTTTCATGTTAAGCTTCAAGCCAGCTTTTACATTCTCCTCTTTCAGTCTCAAGAGGCTTCTTAATTCTTCTTCACTTTCTGCCATCAGAGTGATATCATCTGCACATCTATGATTGTTGATATTGCTCCTGGAAACCTTAACTCCAGCTTTTGATTCAACCAGTCTGGCATTTCCCATGATGCACTCTGCATGCAAGTTAAAAAAGGTGATAAAATACAGCCTCCTAGTATTCCTTTCCCAATCTTAAACCAATCAGTTGTTACATGTTCGGTTCTAACTGTTGCCTTTTGACCTGCATACAGGTTCCTCAGGAGACATTTGAGATGATTTGGTATTCCTATCTCTTTGAGGACTTGCCACATTTTGTTGTGATCCACACAGTCAAAGGCTTTAGAGTAGTCAGTGAAGCAGAAGTAGAGGTTTTTCTGGAACTCCTTTGCTTTTTCCATAAACCAGCAGATGTTGGCAATTCTCTAGTTCCTCTGCCTCTTTGAAAACCAGCCTTCTCTTCTGGTTTCTCAGTTCACAAATACTGAAGCTTAGCTTGCAGAATCTTAAGCATAACCTTGCTGGCATGTGAAATGAGCACAATTGTTTTGTAATTTGAACATGCGTTGGCATTGCCCTTTTTTAGGATTGGGACGTAAACTGATCTTTCCCAATCCAGTGGCTACTATTGAGCTTTCCAAATTTGCTGGCATATGGAGTGCAACATTTTCTTTTGTTGTTTTGGCAGGGCAATTGGGGTCAAATGACTTGCCCAAGGTCACACAGCTAGTACATGTGTCAAGTGTCTGAGGCCAGATTTGAACTCAGATTCTCCTGATTCCAGGGCCAGTGCTCTACTCACTGCACCACCTAGATGCCCCATGAGTGCAATACTTTAACAACATCAACTTTTAAGATTTTAAATAGCTCAGCTTGAATTCCATCACTTTCACCAACCTTATTGTTAGCAATGCTTCCTAAGGCCCATTTGACTTCATTCTCTAGGATGTTTGGTTCTAGACCAGTAACTACAACATTATAGTTATTGGTGATGGTGAGATCTTTCTTGTATAGTTCTTTTGTATATTCTTGCCACCTCTTCTTAATCTCTTCTGATTCTGTTAAGTTCCTACCATTTTTGTCTTTTGTCATGCTCATTTTTGCATAAATGTTTCCCTTGATATGTCTAATTTCCTTGAAGAGATCTCTCATCATTCCAGTTGTATTGTCTTCTATTTCTTTGCATTGCTCATTTAAGAAATCTTCTTATAGCTCCTTGTTATTCTCTGCAATTCTGCGTTCATTTGGATATACCTTTCCTTTTTAATTTTCCTTCACCCCTCAGCTATTTGTAAAGCCCCATCAGACAGCCTTTTTGCTTTCTTGCTCTTCTTTTTCTTTGTAATGTTTTTTGTTGCTGCATCCTGTAGCAACTTGTCCCATCAGTTCCTGGCAAACAGAGGGATAAGAAATGGAAGCAGTGTTAGATTTTATATTCTTGGGCTCAAAGATCACTGTAGACAATGACTGCAGCCATGACATTAAAAGATGCTTGCTCCTTGGGAAGAAAGCTATGAAAAATTTGGACAGCATACTAAAAAGCAGAGACATCACCTTGCTGACAAAGGTCCATATAGTCAAAGCTATGGTTTTTCCAGTAGTCGTGTATGGCTGTGAGAACTAGAATATAAAGAAAGCTGAGTGTCACAGAATCAACACTTTCAAATTGTGGTGCTGGAGAAGACTTTTGAGAGTCTTTGGACAGCAAGGAGATCAAATCAGTCAATACTTAAAGAAATTAATTCAGGCCATTCACTGGAAGGTCAAATGCTGAAGCTGATGCTTAAATACTTTGGCCACATAATGAGAAGACAGGACTCATTGGAAAAGACCCTGATGGGAAATATTGAAGGTAAAAGGAGAAGGGAATGGTAGAAGATAGGATGCATAGTGTCATGAAAGCAAAGAACATGAGCCTGGACAGATTTTTGAAGATAGTGGAGGATACAAGGGCCTGGCATGCTATGGTCCATGGGGTCATGAAGAGTCAGACACAACTAAAGAGTTGAATAACAGCAAACCTGTACAATATTATGAACCTCTATCCGTAATTCTTCAGGCATTCTAACTGATCTAATCCCTTAAATCTATTTATCACTTTCACTTCATATTCATAAATGTAACAACAATCTGCTAGCAGCTACTGTAGCTGTGTAAGACCAACAACAACCAGCCTGCAGAAGAGCTGCCAACACAGGTTCTTTGATCTGCTTTTCTAAGGAAAGCAACTTTAAGGGATTAATAATCTCAGTTTAATCAAACATACATATATCGATCACTTAGGGGAAAAGATCACCCCCTGAACTTGCAAATACAAACAGAAATTATAGTTACTACAGCTTGCCCAGGGTCTCAACACTCCTTCCATGAGTGAGTCCCAAAAGTCAAACACCAAGTTCAGATCTTATATACCCTCAGGGCCCGGGGCAATTGATTACCTCAGTGCTGAGAAGCACTCAAACAAAGAGCAGTGAAAAGTCCCATTTAGGATGTGGGAAAGTTAGTTAATCCCTAGTACCACCACATACAGGGTTTCCAATCAATGACTCCCAATTGTCTTAGTGCTGAGAAACATTCCAAGATCCCACTTTACCAGCCCCATTCAAACAAAGGTCAGAATTTTTAAAGGCACTTAAGAACAGCAAAAAGCCCCACCCTGATGGTCTTATGGTTTTCCCACTTTCTTCAATCTAAGTCTAAATTTTGCGGTAAGAAGCTCATGATCTGAGCCACAGTCAGTTCGAAGTCTTGTTTTAACCAGTTGTTTAGAGCTTCTCCACCTTTGGCTTATATAAGCAATATGATTTCTATATTGACCATCTGGTGATGTCCATGTGTAGAGTCATCTTTTGGGTTATTGAAAAAGAGTGTTTGCTATGACCAGCAAGTTATCTTAACAAAACTCTGTTAGTCTCTGCCCTGCTTCATTTTGTACTCCAAAGCCAAACTTGCCTGTTATTCCAATTATCTTTTGGTTTCCTACTTTAGCATTCCAGTCCCCTATGATGAATATATCTTTTTTGTTGTTCTTTTTAGAAGATGTTGTAGGTCTTCATAGAACTGATCAACTTTGGCCTCCTTGGCACCAGTGATTAGAGAATAGACTTGAATTACTTTGATGTTGAACAGTTTGCCTTGGATTTGAACAGATACTATTTTGTCATTCTCTACATTGTACCCTAGCACTGCTTTTCTCACCCTTTTGTTGACTATGAGGACTACTCCATTTCCTCTAAGGGATTCTTGCCCACTGTAGTATGTTAGATAGACAGAGGTACAAATATGAATAATTAATAATGATCTCTAATTCTAGGCTCCTTAATGATAACCCTTCTGTGATGTCTTGTGTCTCTAACCTAGTCCACAATTTCCACCAAAAATGCTTCTGTTTCCAGAATCAAATCAATGTGACACAGCTATGCATTCATTGCTTTCTTGATGACATATATTTAGTTGAGCTCATGTGGATGTCACCCATGGAGGGCCTTTCAATTCCATTTTTAAATCCTAGCTATTTCAGAGGCTCCATCTGGATGTAAACCATTTTTAGTCATATTTTGGCATATCTAGTGGCATATACCTACTATCAGCCTTTACTATTGCTCAATGAAGTAATGTCTTTTTGCCCCAAAAGCATTTCTGTAGGTTATTTATCATGTGATCTAAGAGCCTCTGTCAATCCTATTCTTCCTTTTTGATGAGGAAGTGTTCATCTTTGTATGACTGCCTTGTATAGATGGGCTCTATGTTCTATTAATATTGTACAAGTTTACATACATCTACTTTCCACATCTGTTATGATCTATTGTATAGTCCTGAAAATATACATAAAGATTGATATTGAGAAGGTATAAATTGCTTTAAATGTGTATTTCCTATTGAACTTTGATTTCAGGAATGCCGTAAATCTACATATTCAGTCACCATTTTCTCCTTTACTCCTTTACCTCAATGCCTAAAGAAAACAAGATGTTCGTAAGTATTACCTTATCCATTCATTCCATTTAATGTCCACATTCTAACCTGAAGCCTGCAATTTCTTCTTTCCTTGATATAAATTAAGAACTTAACACTTACATGGTTCAAATGACATTTTGATGTAATTGAATAATGATTCCACAAGATAGAGAAGCTGCTTAATGTGGTTTTTGGTGGAGCCATATAGCTTGAAGTCATCCATATTCATCAAGTTCCAGATAAGATGCTTTGGTTTGACCCTCTCTTTAATTTAGAAGCCATACTTAGTTCAATTAAAGAGGGATTTAATGGATATAAAGGTGGGAAGACTGATAATTGGCTTAATCTGTCTCCTGAGAGGCGTTTTGTTTCATATCAATTGTTCTTTGACTTTATTGTGATGGTGAAATGTATTAGAGAACAGTTTTACACATGGACAGCAAATACTCTAGCATTCTCTCTCTTTTTATATATATATGTATGTATGTATATGTGTGTGTGTGTATGTGTGTGTATGTATGTATGTATATACTACAATCTATTTTGTACATTTGTAGTATAAGGAACATTTATCCCCTGGCAGCCATCTTGGTGATGTCTCTTGAGACTTAGCAAGGAGAGTACTCCTTGCTTCGACTTGCTTTCAGCTTAATACTCCTACCAAAGCTTATGTTTCCCTAGAATAGTATTCAAAAACCCAGCATAATGTCTACACATAACTAAGCATCAGAGTATGGTTTTATTTGTTTTTCTAAACAGAATCATACAAGAATGAAAAATGCAAGATGTTACAGGATTATAGCATTTAGACCTACAAGGGATTTTGGTGATCATCTCTTCTAAAATCCCTGTTTTACAGATGAGGAAATTGAGGCCCAGACATGAAGTGACTCATCCAAAATTGTAGAATGAGTGAACAGTCTTAAGAGCTAATCCTTTGATGATTTCACTTAATAAATTCAACATATATTTCTTAAATGCTTATTTTGTGCACCTCTATTGTACTCAGTAAAACTATTTTGGTGGAGGAAACATAGGGCATAATTGGGCTATAATGGCATTCTTGGGGAAGCATTACCATTAGCCATCCCTTTCCGCTCAAATCAAGGGTCAATAGGAATCCTCACACAAGGTGTGATACCATAAATGAATGACAGACTTATCAATACATCAAAGAAATACAATTCTTTACATGTAGTTGAATATACAGACTTTATTTAGGAATAAGCCATGTTGATCAGAAGAAAAAAGATGTAACATCGCACAAAATCCTACTAGGTAATGCAAGGGGCAGCATTTATTAATCACCCACTATGTGCCAGGCACTGTGCTACAAGCTTTACAAATATTATCTCATATTACAACATTAAAGTCCAGTTGCCCATGAAACTCATTTGTTCTTTTACCACTATAGTCTAAAATTGTCCTCAGGAGACCACGCATGGATTTTTTGAAGGATACCAATTCAGTGACACTGAATATTTATTGTGGGAATTAATCCTTAAGCACAATGTAAGAATTGGTTTACCAGAATAAGCCAACATCTCTTTTAATTCCTTAGGGATGGGAGGAAGTTGGAAAGGTGTGAAGGAAGGAAGGAAAGAAGAAAGAAGGAAGGAAGGAAGGAGTGAAAGGAAGAGGGAAGTAGGGAGGGGGAAGCAAGGAAGGAAGGAAAAAAGGATGGGGAAAAAGAAAGAGAAAGAAAGCAAGAAAGAAGATTTGGGTGATACACATGAGTTTGCAATTATGGTACAAATCCTCTGACAGTGGGATGTTATGCTGTGATTAGTCACTGAAAAAAGCAAATATGTAGAGTGATAATGCACTGCTGTTGCCCCAACATCTCTTTTCAAACTATAACAACTTTCACCAAGTCAGTGTTAAGTAGCCAGTAGAATCCAATTGCATTTTCCAACTAGTACCATCACAGATAGCCCTGACTATGCAAGGCCCAACATGCTAGCATGGAATTGTTTACTTTTAATAATAGCAACTTTATTTTTGACTGCAGTGAAACCATAACTCTGGTATGTTTTGTTTTGGTTCATTTACTTAGACAGCCATCTGGCAAGATAAACCAGCAATGTTCAAATGAGATATTCTCAAGTGAAGGAAAACATCTTCTGTTAGAAACAGAGACTATGGCAGAGCTCAGGCTATGTTTGCTCTTCAAGCCCACCCTCCCCACCCCACTCCCCCCCCTCCCCATCTCCCACCCCCTCACCCCCCCACAACTTGGCCCCAACCAATTTTGCCAGTTGTCTCTCATAGAAAAGTCCTTCTTGATCCTGTTGCTCCAACCAAACTATACCACTCAGTGTTGCCCCAATCCACGCCTAACCCTAACCTTCTGCATAATTTCTTACATTGTCCCTTTTAAAGAAGCTCCTGCTTCTCTAGCTATCAAAATCCCACCCATTCTACAAGGCTCAGCTCAATTGCCACCTCCTCTATGAAGCCCTCCATGATACCCTCCAAGGTCAAAGTCATCATTCCCTTCACTGAACTCTCATAGAATTTTATACCTGCCCCATCTTACAATAATAATAGTTGTTATCTATATAGTACTTTACATACATGATTTCACTTGATCTTTAAAAAAAGACCCTGAAATTCCAGTGCCAAAATGGCAGGAACTCTCTGAAGCCCTCCCAAATTCTCCTCCAAACAATTAGAAAACTGCCTCAGAATTGATCTAGGAACAGGCAAGTGGCTTACCAGCCCAGCAGGAAAGATCCGTCTCACTAGGAGGGAAGGGAGGGAGGTCCAGGAGCAGCAACAGTAGCAACCAGCCTCAAAGCAGGGGGCCTGCAGCAAGGCTCTGAACCTAGGGCAATCCAGCAGTGAGGCCCCACTGTCCTGCAAACTAGCAGTCTGTGCAGGGTGGCAAAGCCTCACCCCAGTGACCCTTACCCCCAGAACAAGCCACCAGTGAGGCCTTGACCCCATTGCTGACCAGTAGTGAAGCCCTGACCTAGGGCTGGCCCACAGTGAGACCCCACCCCTGGGGCCTACCAGCAGGGACACCCCATTTCCATAGCAACCCAGCAGCAGGGCCCCACTCCTGGGGCAGACCAGCAATAAGATCCCTCCTCCAGGACCAGCCAGCAGAAAGACTTTGTTACCATAGCAACCCAGTAGCAAGACCCCAGCCCTGAAGTAGGCCAGCAGCTAAACTCCACACCCAGGGACCCCCCAGTACAAACAGAAGGGAAGCCTACCCTCCAGAGAAAACAAGCAGCTAAACCCTGAAGCCCAGTGAAACCCAGCAGTAAGACCCAGAGACCCAGTACAAAAAGCCTGGAATAGTGCAGGAACAGAGCCCAACTCTCACATAAAAACACCAAGTCACAAAAAAGAAAAAAGGACAGAAAATGAGCAAAAAACAAAAAAGGGTTTGAATATAGAAAGTTGGTATGTTGATAGGGAGGATCAAGGCACAAACTTAGAAAAGGACAATAGTGTCAAAATGGCTACATGTGAAGCCTCAAAGAAAAAAGTAATTTGGTATCAGGCCCAAAAAGAATTCCTGGGAGAGCTTTAAAAGGATTTTAAAAAGAAAATTAGAGAAGTAGAAGAAAAATTGGGAAAAGAAATGAGAGTAATGCAACAGAATCATGAAAAAAGAATCACTAGCGTGGGAAAAGATATCCAAAAATTTACTGAAGACGATAACTCCCCCCAAAAATAGAATGGGACGAATGGAAAAGGAAGTACAAAAGCTCACTGAAGAAAATAATTCCTTAAAACTTAGAATTGAACAAGTAGAAACTAGTGACTCTATGAGACATCAAGATGTGATAAAATAAAATTTAAAAAATAAAAAAAAGAAGAAAATGTGAAATTTCTCATTGGAAAAAACTGATCTAGTAAATAGATCCAGGAGAGATAATATAAGAATTATTGGACTACCTGAAAGCCATGATAAAAAAAAAGACCCTGGACAACATCTTTCAAGAAATTATCAAAGAAAACTGCCTTGATATATTAGAACCAGAGGGCAAAATAGAAATTCAAAGAATCCACTGATTACCACCTGAAAGAGATCTCAAAATGAAAACTCCTTGGAATATCATAGCCAAATTCCAGAGCTCACAGATCAAGGAGAAAGTATTGTGAGCAGCCAAAAAGAAACAATTCAAATGTTGTGGAGCTACAGTCAGAATTACGAAGGATCTGGTACCTTCTACATTAAAGAACCAGAGAGTGTGAATATGATATACCAGAAGGCAAAGGAGTTAAGATTACAACCAAGAATCACCTACTTAGCAAAATTGTATATAATCTTTCGGGGCTGGGGGTGGGGTGTGTGAATGGATATTTAACAAAATAGAGGACTTTCAAGCATTTCTTATTGAAACACCAAAGCTGAATAAAAAATTTGACCTCTAAATACAAGACTCAAGGGAAACATAAAAAGGTAAAAAAGAAACAAGAAAGAGAATACATAATAAATTCAGTAAGGTTAAACTGCTTGTATTTCTATATGGCAAGATAATATTTGTAACTTTTTTTCAGGATATCTTTTTTTTTCAACATTCACTTTTATAAGATTTTGAGTTCCAAACTTTTTTTTCTCCCTCCCTCCTCTTCCCCCTCCCCAAGATGGCAAGCAATCTGATATAGGTTATACATATATATTATAGAATCATATTGAACATATTTCCACATTAGTCATGTTGTGAAAGAAAAATCGGAAGAAAAGGGATAAACCCAGAGAAAGAAAAAACAACAAAAAAAATGAAAATAGTGTGCTTCACTCTGCATTCAGACTCCATAGTTCTTTCTCTGGATGTGGATGGTATTTTCTGTCATGAGTCTTTTGGAATTGCCTTAGATCATTGTATTGCTGAGAAGAGCCAAGTCTATCAAAGTTGATCATTGCACAATGTTGCTTGCTGTTACTGTGTACAATGTTCTCTTGGTTCTGCTCACTTCACTCAGCATCAGTTCATGTAAGTCTTTCCAGTATTTTCTGAAATCTTCCTGCTTATCATTTCTTATGGAACAATAATATTCCATTACATTCATATGCCACAACTTGTCCAGCCATTCCCCAATTGATGGGCGTTCCCTCAAATTCCAATTTTTTCACCACCACAAAAAGAGCTGCTATAAATGTTTTTGTATATGTGGGTCCTTTTTTATGTTCTCTTTGGGATATAGACCTAGTAGTAGTATTGCTAGATCAAAGAGTATGCACAATTTTATAGCTCTTTGGGCAATATTTGTAACTCTTAACTTTATTACTATAAAAGCAATTAGAAGGAGTATATGTAGACAGAGGGTATGGATATAAAGTGACTTTGATGGGATGGTACCCCCAAAACAAATAAAGGGGTGAGAAAGAAAATTGCACTGGAAGAAGGAGGAGGAGAGATACTGAATGGGGCAATTTATCCCACATAAAAGAGGCATAAAGAGCTACTGTGATGGAGGGGAAGATGGCGGAGGGAGTGGGCAAAGCTTAAACATTACTCTCATCAAAACTGGCTCAAAGAGGGAATAACATACACACTCAGTTGGATACAGAAATCCATCTTACCCTATAAGGAAGTAAAAAGGGAGGGGGATAAAACAGAAGGAAGAGCAGGGACTGATAAAAGGGAGGGTATATTGGGGAAGGTGGTGATCAGAAGTAAAACCCTTGTGAGGAGGGAAAGGGTAGGTTGTAAGAGACAGAAAAGAAAAAAAAAAACAAGCAAAAAATAGCATGGAGAGAAATACACAGTTAGTTATCAAAACTATAAATGTGAATACAATAAACTCACCCATTAAATGGAAGTGGATAGCAAAGTGTATTAAAAAGCAGAATCCTGCAATAAATTGTTTACGAGAAACACATTTGAAGCAGAGAGATACACACAGGATAAAGGTAAGGGGCTGGAGCAGAATCTATTACCTTTCAGCTGAAGCAAAGAAAGCAGGGGTAGCAATCATGATCTCAGACAAAGCAAAGGCAAAAGTAGATCTAGTTAAAAGAGGTAAAGAAGGAAACTATATCTTGCTGAAAGGTACCATAGACAGTGAAGTCATATCAATACTAAATATATATGTTCTTAATGGTATAGCATTTAAATTTTTGGAGAAGTTGAATGAGTTACAGGAGGAAATATAAATAAAACTATACTAGTGGGGGACCTCAACTTTCCCCTCCCAGAACGAGATAAATCCAATCAAAAAATAAATCAGAAAGAAGTTAAAAAGGTGAATAAAATTCTGGAAAAGTTAGATATGACAGATCTCTGGAGCAAATTGAAGGAGAATAGAAAGGAATATACCTCTTTCTCAGCAGGACATGGCACCTATGCAAAAACTGACCATGTATTAGGACATAAAAACCTCACAACCAAATGCAGAAAATCATAAATAATAAATGCATCCTTTTCAGATCACAGTGCAATAAAAATTACATTCAATAATGGACAATGAAAAGAGAGATTAAAATTAATTGGAAATCAAATAATCTAATACTAAAAAACAAGTGGGTAAAAGAATAAGTCCTAGAAACAATTGACAATTTCACTAAAGAAAATGACAACAATGAGACAAAATGCCAAAATTTATAGGATATAACCAAACTTGTATTTAGGAGAAATTTTATATCTCTAATTGCTTGTATCAATAAAAGAGAGAAAAAAACAGATCAATGAATTAAGCATGCAACTAAAAAAACTAGAGAAAGAAAAAATAACTAGAGAAAGAACAAGTTGAAAATCCCCAATTAAATACCAAATTGGAAATCCTGAACATCAAAAGAAAGATTGATAAAATTGAAAGGAGGAAAACCCTCGAACTAATAAATAAAACTAGAAGATGGTTTTATGAAAAAAACCAACAAGACAGAGAAACCATTGGTTAATTTGATTAAAAAAGGAAAGAAGAAAACCAAATTATTAGTATCAAAAATGAAAGGTGTAGATTCACCAGCAGTGAAGAGGAAATTAAGACAATTGTTAGGAGTTATTTTGTCCAATTATATGCCAATAAATTTGACTAAATGAAATAGATGAATATCTACAAAAATATAAACTACCCAGATTAACAGAAGAAGTAAAATACTTAAACAACCCCATTTAGAAAAAGAAATTGAACAAGCCATCAATAAATTTTCTAAGAAAAGATCCCCAGGACCAGATGGATTCACAAGTGAATTTTACCGAACATTTAAAGAACAATTAATCCCACTAGTATATAAACTATTTGGAAAAATAGGCGAAAAAGGAGTCCCATCAAATTCCTCTTACAAACCAGAAAGAGCCAAAACAGAGAAGGAAAATTATAGACCAATTTCTCTAATGAATATTGATGCAAAAACTTTAAACAAAATACTAGCAAAAGGATTACAGCAATATATCACAAGGATCATAAACTATGACCAGATGGGATTTATACCAAGAATGCAGGGCTGGCTCAATATTAGGGAATATTAGGAAATATCAGGAAAAAATATGAGGAAAGCTATCAATAACAAAACCAACAGAAATCATATGATTATCTTAATAGATGCAGAAAAAGCCTTTGATAAAATACAGCACCCATTCCTATTAAAAACACTAGAGAACACAGGAATAAATGGATCTTACCTTAAAATGATAAGTACTATTTCTCTAAAACCATCGGCAAGCATTATCTGTAATGGAAATAAGCTAGAAGCCTTCCCAATACAATTGAGGTGAAGCAAGGATGAACATCATCACCTCTCTTATTTAATATTGTACTAGAAATGTTAGCTATAACAATAAGAGAAGAAAAAGAAATTGAAGGAATTAGAACAGGCAATGAGGAAATAAACCTCTCTTTGTAGATGATGTGTTATTCTTCAAAAATCCAACAGAATCTTCTTTAAAAACTACTTAAAATTATTAACAACTTTACCAAAGTTGCAGGTTACAAAATAAACCCACTCAAATCACCAGCATTTCTATATATTACCAACAAAGTCCAGCAGCCAGAGATAGAAGAGAAATTCCATTTAAAATAACTGTAGACAATATAAAATACTTGGGAATCTACCTGCCAAGACAAACCCAGGAACTATATGAACACAATTATAAAATACTTTTCACACAAATAAAGTCAGATCTAAACAATTGGAAAAAATATTTATTGTTCATGAGTAGGTTGAGCCAATGTAATAAAAATGACAATTCTACCTAAATTAATCTATTTATTCAGTGCCATACCAACCAAACTATCAAAAAATTATTTTATAGAGATAGAAAAAATAATAAAAATAATTCATCTAGAAGAACAAAAGCTCAAGAATTTCAAAGGAATCAAAGGGGAAAATTGCAAAAGAAGGTGGTCTAGCCATACCAGATCTCAAACTGTATGATAAAGTGATAATCATCAAAACAATCTGGTACTGGCTACAAAATAGAGTGGTAGATCAGCGGAACAGATTAGGTACAAATTATATTACAGCAAGTGACTATAGTAATCTAGTATATGATAAACCCAAAGATCCATGCTTTTGGAGTAAAAACTCATTATTTGACAAAAACTGCTGGGAAAACTGGAAGACAATATGGCAGAAACTAGATATGGAGCAACATTTCATACCATATACCAAGATAAAGTCAAAATGTGTACATGATTTACACATAAAGGGTGATACCATAAGCAAATTAAGAGAGCATGGTATAGCTTATCTGTCAGATTTATAGATAAGGGAAGAATTTAGGACCAAAGAAGATATAGAGATATCATTACAAAATCTAAAATAGATAACTTTGAATATATAAAATTAAAATGTTTTTGCACAAACAAAACCAATGCAACCAATGTTATAAGGAAAGCAGAAAACTGGTGGGATGGAGAATTTTGCAACAAGTATTTCTGATAAAGGACTCATTCCTCAAATATATAGAGAACTAAGTCAAATTTATAAAAATACAAGTCATTTCCCAATCGATAAATGGTCAAAGGATGTGAAAAGGCAGTTTTCAGACAAAGAAATCAAAACCATTTATAGTTACGTGAAAAAATGCTCTAAATCACTATTGATCAGAAAAATGCAAATTAAAACAACTATGAAGTACCATCTCACACCTATCAGAGTAACTAATATGACAAAAAGGAAAATGTTGGATTGTTGGAGGGGATATAGGAAAATTGGGACATTAATACATTGTTGATGAAATTGTGAATGGATTCAGCCATGCTGGAGAGTAATTTGGAACTATGCCCAAAGGGATATGAAAATGTGCATACTCTTTGATCCAGCAATACCACTGCTAGGTCTATATCCCAAAGACATCCCCAAAAGGGGAAAAGGACCTATTTGTACAAAAATATCTATAGTAACTGTTTTTGTGGTGGCTAAGAATTGGAAATCAAGAAGATGCCAATCAACTGGCGAATGACTAAAAAAGCTGTGGGATATGACTGTCATGGAATATTTTTGTGCTATGAGAAATTGACAAGCAGGATGATTTCAGGAAAACCTGGAAAGACTTACATGAACTGATGCATAGTGAAGTGAGTAGACCAAGGAGAATGTGATACACAGCAACAGCAATATTGTTCAGTGGAGAACTGTGAGTGACTTAGCTCTTCTCAGCAATGCAATGATCCAAGACAATCCCGAAGGACTAATGAAGAAGTATACTATCTGCTTCGAGAGACAGAATTGGTATTCATTCAATATAGACTGAAGCATGATATTTTTCACTTCCTTTTTTTCTTTTATTTGAGTCTTCTTCTACAAAATGACTAATATGGAAATGTTTTACATAATTGCACATGTATAACCTATATCTGATTGCTTACTATCTCAGGAAGGAGGAAGTGGATAGCAGGAGGGAGGGATAGAATTTGGAACTCAAAACTTTAAATAAAAATGTTTAAAAAACTGGGGGGCAAACCTTGTGAGGTAAGTACTATAGATATAATTATTATTCCCATTTTACAGAAGAGGAAACTCAGGCTTAAAAAAGTTATTGCATCACTTTTGTTTAAGACAGTGGCATGAAAGGTCAGAGCACAGACCAGCTCTCCCACATGTACTGAAGCAAAGACCTAAAAATAACACTAGACCAAATAACGATCAAGAAATTCAAAAAGAAACTACAGTAAGCATTTCCATTCAACCAATAACTGCATAAAAAGATAATCAGAAGCCTGCAGGATTCCTCCACCAAGGAAGTCGGCATGGACAAAGGTAAACAAGCTAGAAGTCTGCCAACACCCAAGCTAGAGATGCCTGGGGACACCAGAAGCCTGCAGCCAGGAAGCAGAAGGCCAGAGAGAGTAAACAGGGAAGCCACAGAGGGCTCAGAAATCCATAGTGCTCTGACCACATACACAGGAACAGGAGCAGGTGGCAATCTGCAATGCAAAGTGGGTCCAGAAGATTGTAACAATCTAACCTAAGATGCTCCAAAGGACCCTAACTGAACCCAGATGATCTGAGGGGCCTAAAACATGCCAACACTGAGTACAGAAAAACAAAAGGCGGTAGAAGTCAGTGGCAGTTCAGATAATCAACTTTAGCACCAAGCTGGATCCATCCATCCCAGCCAAGAGAGCTGGAAGAGGTAGAACCTGGTCCTGGAACAAAGTCCCATATTGGAAACTAAGTTTGGTGATGTGAGTAAACAGAAGATGGCATCAAACACTTTGAAAGAATGAGGCACCCAGAAGATATACCAAAAAAGAATAAAGTAACTCCCCACTAATTACAAGAAGAGCCTCATGGTGGGGGTGGGAGGTGGGGAGACAATGGCCTAGTTACAAGGAGTACAAAATTATCTGGAAGAAATAAAGCAAGATTTTAATGAAATTATAACAGAAATAAAAGCTCTAGAGGAAATAATTAGAAGGAAAATAAATAGCTTGGAATAAAAGTAGAAAACTGACCCAAATAATAAGACTCCTTGAAAATTAGAAAGGCAAAGAGAATTCAGTAATTCCGTAAGACAATAAAAATATCAAAACAAAATCAAAAGATTGAATAGAAGAAAATATAAATCTACTACCAAAAACATCTGATCTAGGAAATTTAAGAAAATCTGAAAACCATGATCAAACAAAAAACTTGGATGCCATGTTGCAAGGAGTCATAAGTGAAACTGTCCAGATCTATTAGAACCAGAGCATAAAACAAAGATATACTGATTATCTCCTCAAAGAAACCCCCAAAAGAATAAATCCCAAGAATTTCATAACGAAAATCTGTAGCTTCCCTGTCAAAGGAAAATACTGCAACCACCTAGAAGAAGCATTTCAAGTGCCAAGACACCATAGACTTGACACAAGACTTGACAAAGAAGAGAAAATCTTGAAATGATATTCTTTATATAAAGACCAATAACCCAGAATAACTTAACCTGGATGGCTGAGTATCATACTATAGGGGGAGGGGAGGGAAACTTTAATGGAACAGAGGACTTTCAAGCACTCTTGATGAAAAGATCAGGCCTAAGTAGATAGTTGAAATGCAAACATAGGAATTAAGAGAAAACTAAAAAGGTAAATACATTTGAGCAATTGGAAGTGGATATACAATGATGAAATACATGCTTTCTGATGGAAGGAAAAGGGACAAATATCCCTTCAGAACCCTAATGTCTTCAAGAGTCACAGAAAAAGTTAAACAAGGCAGAGGGCTTAGTTGTTTTTCTTGGGGTTTTTTGATGGTCTTAAAAGAGGAATAAAAGGGAAAGTGAATAAAAAAAGGAAAACATGCTAAGGAAGAAATGATGAAGAAGGGGAGAGCACTTTTTCTCAAAATTAAGATGTGTGAGAAGAATAATATACAAATATGGAGAAAGGGGGTGGGGGAATCAGGCCTCACTTGAACCTCACTCATCTGAACCAGATACAGTTGAACACACATAGAAACAAAGATTTTGAAGTTGAAATGTATGAAATTTGGGGCAGTTAGATGGTGCAGTGAGTAGAGCACTGGCCCTGGAGTCGGGAGGACCTGAGTTCAAATCCGGCCTCAGACATTTGATACACTTACTAGCTATGTGACCTTGGGCAAGTCATTTCACCCCAATTGCCCTGCCTTCCCCCTCAAAAAAAAAAGAAGAAATGTATGAAATTTAACAGAGAAACAAGTACAGGGAGAAAAGAAAGGGAGATTTAAGAGTAAGGTTATTGTTCTTTAGGAAAGAAATGGACATAAGTAAAATTATTTCAGTGGGCAAATAAAAAAAAGAGGGAGTTAAAGGGAAAAAAGGGTAGGGTGATTAGGATCTGAGCAAGGGTAAGAGAGGAGAGGCAGTGATATGAAAGCAGATTGCTTCAATTACAGAACACTAGTGTTGATCACAATCCTCTCATCATCTTCTGTGTAAATAGGTAAGAGAAGAAAACATATAAGAGCATATGAAGCTGAGCCATGTTGACAAATTTGAGTCAATATATACACATACATACATGTACATATATCATCAAAACTATTTGGTGTTCATTAAAAAACAAAAAAAGTCCTCAGCAGAACAAATTAGACCCACAATATAGAGAAGGAAGTAAACAGAGGGCATTAACCCAAGCAAAGATTTCACTATTCAATAAAATCTGAAAAAACTGAAAAGGAGTCTAACAAATTAAATTTAGACTAACATCTCACAGCTTATACCAAGATAAGCTCCAAATGTATGTAAGACTTAGATTAAAACAAAAAAGGACACATCATAAACAAATTACAGGAATAAGAAAGGAAATACCTATTGGGACTATGGACAGGGGGAGAGTTTGCAGAAGATAAGATAAACCATTCTGATTACATAAAATAAATGGGGTTTTTTTTGCACAAAGTCAATGCAGTTACAATAGACAGGAAATAGATAATTGGAGAAAATCTTTCTTTCAATATTGTCTAATAAAGGTCTCATTTCAAATAGATAGAGACCCAATAGGTAATTTCCTTTTTTTATTCCTCTAATTTTGTTTTTGATGTGACCTTTTTTAAAAAATCTGTTTTTCATCCATTTAGAACTTATTTTGGCTTAGGTTCATGGCCTCTGTTTGTTTCCTTTGGTATAATGTGAGTCTAATCTATTCCACTGGTTGGTTCTTCTGTTTTTCATTGAGTACTATTACATTTGAAAATTAAGGTAAACTGAGAGACAAGGTTCCAAGAATGGTAAATTTACTAGTTAGGCTAGCAGTGACCAATAAATTGAGTCAATGGCCTCTCTCGGCGACCAAAGACTCCAAGTGAGGGATGACAAGGTATTTTATAGCAATTAACAAAATAATAGAGCAAAATTTTGAGCTACAGAGATCTTCCATCTTCTGATTGGCTATCAATGACACAGTCAGAATTGAGATTACATCATTTGGACTGCCCCTTCTGGAACCCCCTTAACCACAGCCAAGACATATGATTGGAATCACAAGACAAAAGTACCCACACTGGGAGCAGTCTTCAGGTAATAGGAGTTGCTAAAATAGTTTAAATTGATGACATTTGACTTTCAGGTTAACTAAGTTTCTCTACAAGTAGTGTTACATAGGTGGAGATAATTACAAGACAAAAGTTTGCCCTTCATTTAGGCAAGTTTCTCCAGGCTGTCATGGCAGGGGAAGGTTATAAGGGAAAGGAGCCATAAAAAGGGATAGTACATCTAGTACCAAATAGATTGATTGATTACTACTGAAATGGAACATTTTCACAGACAGAACTCTTTAGTTCCCACAATCACCCAGATATAACATTGACTCCCCCAAAAAATTCTGGAACATTATTTTATCAGATATTGCCATGGCAAATACTCATAATCTCCAAGCTTTGTGAAACAAAAAGCTTTGAGAATAGAGAGACCTAGCAAAAGATATCAAAACCATGTGGGAACAGGTTGAGGTGTATCACTCCCATCATCTTGTCTGCAACTGAAGGGGCACCAAAGACATCTTTTGTGGACTTATAGAAGACGAGCTTATGTCACAACAATTTTAGCCAATTACAAAAAGCAATTATTTTCTCTTCTAGTGCAATCAATAGTACATTGAACATTAAATACAAAAGAATAACAACAGGACAGTAACTAATCCTAGGATCATTTCTACTTGAATTCCATCAAAGAAGATGAGAAAATGAGATAAACTATAACAAAAACAACAATATACTAATGATAACAACAACAACTAATATTTCCATCATGCTTTAAGGTTTGCAAAATAATTTATGCAACATCTCATTTAGTCATCATGACCCTGAGACGTAGATGTATTATCCCACAAGAGAAGTTAGCTTTGCACTTGGCCCTTGGAGAGGAGATGTTTCCCAAGAGGACCCTCGAAATATCTTCTTATCAAGTCATAGAACTTTAGAACCTCACATTTAGAAAAAGTTCAGAGGTTTCTCTCTTTTGTCTAGTCTAAATCCATTCATGCAGAGAATCCCTCTACAAAACAGACAAATATGTGGCATGGTCAATAGAGTGCTGGACTTGGAGTCAGTAAGAACTGAGTTCAAATCCTGCCTCAGATACTTACTATCTATGTAACTCTGGGCAAGTCAGTTATCCTTTGTCTGACTCAGTTTCCTCAACTGTAAAATCAAAATAATAATTGCAGCTGCCTCATAGGGTCACTGTGAGGATCAAATGAGATATTTATAAAGAACTTAGCAAACTTTATTTGTTTTAAATAGTACTTCATTTCTTCCAATTACAATTTTATACAGGTTATATATGTGCAATCATGTAAATCCTATTTCCATATTAGTTATGTTATGAAAGAAGAAATAGAATAAAAGGAAAAAAAACATGAAAAAAATAAAGAAAGTGAAAATAGAATGCTTCAATCTGCATTCAGACTCCATCAGTTCTTTCTCTGGACATGGATAGCATTTTTCATTATGAGTCTTTTGGACTTGTCTTGTATCATTATATTTCTGAGAATAGCTAAGTCTATCATAGTGTATCAGTAAGGCAAGATTCATGACCTTGAGGATGACCATGAACATGCCTGTATGGTTCAGAATTGCAAAGTATGAAAAACTCTCTAGATAGAAGGCAGAGGAAGTATAACATTTATTTAGACACCAGAGGATCCAATCCCAACACCAGCTACTCCAATTTGATATAGCAGTAATTATATTCCAAAACTAGTAAGCCCACCTCAATGTAGGAACAAGGAAATTATAACACGGTATTATAGCAAGGAACCAAGTCATCCTGTAACATCCCCTTGCTAGGTCCTTCCTATAAACAATCACTCAAGAATCCTAACTCTCTGTTCAGCACTCTTCTACAGCTCTGTCAACAATGGCTCTCTCAATGTCTGCTCTTCAGTGTCCTCTTGATGTCTGCTGCCTCAATGTCTTCTTGATGTCTGCTTCTCAATTCTGCTTCTTTTCAGTTCTGTCCTTCTTCAATTCTGGTTCTCTCACACTCTGGGGTCTCCTTATATACAGTCCTAGCTGGCATCTGATTGGCTAGAACTCAGGTCTCTGATTGGCTGAATTCATGATTGACTAGAATTCAGTGCACATACCATTGGCATTGGCCTTAGCAACTCCCCTTAGGGCCCTGAGGCCTTTATGCCTCAATCTGCTTACTACCTGGTAAGTAGAGGCCTTAGGCCTACTTACAGACGAAGATATAATCAAGCTTTCCCACCTAGCCCCAAGTGAGACCTATTGAATGGGTGCGGAAGATCTTCAATCACATTAATACTACACATAGTTGATCATTGCACAACGTTGCTGATACTGTGTTCAATGTTCTCCTGGTTCTGCTCGCTTCACTTTGCATCAGTGGATGTAAGAATTTCCAGGTTTTTCTGAAATCCACTTGGCAAAATTTAAAACATCATATGCATGACAGCTATTACAACATCCCCATGAAGAACTCACTAAACTTTTCTTTCTCCCCCATTGAGGGGGAATTGAAAAAGGAGACTATAAGGTTGGAAAAGTGGGCTGTGGTGAGATTATGAAGGACCCTAAATGTAAGCTAAGGAGTCTCAGACTCCTAAATTTTTCTAAAATTATCATAGAACTCAATGGAAAAACACTTCAGTTCAATTAAATAAACATTTATAAGTACTATGTTCAAGGCCCTGAAGATTAAAAGTTTGGGGTTTTGCTTTTTTAAATAATATAATCCAGGACCTCCTGGTCGCCTGAAGTCTGAGCTTTCTCAAGGAAAGGAGAGAGGAGAGGGGAGAAGGAGATGAATGGAGAGGATGGGTTGGGGAGCACAAAGGAGGGGAGAGTTTGGGAGAATAATGGAAGGGAAGAGTAGAATACGGGTAGATGGAGAGGGTGGGAGTTAGGAACACCATAGGCTAGAAAGTAACAAAAACAAGAAAGTGAAGGACAAAATGGAGGGGAGCAGAAGGAGAAATGGGAAACGCTCACTTTACCTTTTGCCAGTACTCCAGAACACATCTACATTTTTCTTTAAAACTCAAAGCCCATTTACACTTCTCACTTAAAGCCAAAGGAAAATACTTCAGCAAGAAACACTGAAGGAAGCCAAAGTCTGTCCATTTACTTATAAACTGGTGAAAATTCATCTTTCTCTAGCTGAAGAATTAGAGCATTCAAGTTACCAGCCTCAAGAATACTGTACACATCGAAGAAACGGTATCAATAAAACATGATGGGGGGATGGGGCAGGGGAACTCACCAAAACCCCATAGCAACTACTCCAAAAGAACCATAGTTGTACCCACTGTAGCAGCCCTAGGGCACAAGGGTGGAGGGCAATTTCTTCCCACTTGGGTCAGACCATACCCATATAATAAACCCTACACACACACACACACACACACACACACACACACACACACACACACGCATTTCTTAGCTTAAGGGTTCTCAGTCTTCTTTGTGCCTTCAACTCTTTATGGCTATCTGGGGAAGTCTGTAGACCTCTTCTCAGAATTACAATTTTAATAGCTATTTAAGTAATTAAAGCAAAACTCTACTGGCTCAAAACTGCAATAAGACTCTTAGGACACCCTAAACGTAACATTACAAAGAAAGCCAGTGATATTGAAAAAAAGAAGTACTAAAATATTTTTAAAAACAAGTTTACAGACCCCAGATTAAGAGTTGATGGAATGCATTCAGATGAGTGGGGGTTTCAACTCTGAGAAGTGATATGTTAGAGATGAAACCCATGCATCTGCACTCCCTTTAAGCAAATCAATGGGATACAACCAAAAACATAAAAAGTTACCTCTATACTTTCCAATCTTTTTGATGACTTCTTCCATCTAGAAAGCTGAAGAAAGAAAAAAAGGATGGAAGGGAGGGAGGGAGAAAAGGAGGGAGGGAGAGAAAGAGGGAGGGAGGAAAGGAGGGAGGAAGGAAGGAAGGAAGGAAGGAAGGAAGGAAAGAAGGAGGAAGAGAAGGAGGGAGGGAGGGAGGGAGGAAGGAGGGAAGGGAAGGAGGGAGGGAGGAAGGAGGGAAGGAAGGAAGGAAGGAAGGGAGGGAGGGAGGGAGGGAGGGAGGGAGGGAGGGAACCTTTTAATAAACATGAAGACCTTATCTCTTTATTTATAGTGCATATCTTCCTCTCTCCTTCCAGTTATGCTACTCACAACTGTGGATATTTTATAAACCTGGGTGCCTTCTCAAGTTAGCTTTTTTGTTGCAACAGTGGAAGGAAAGCAAGGAGTTTCTCTCTGAGCTTGTTATTTTCAACTAAAATAATGCCAGGGTTTCTATGAATTACACATTTCAGGGACTCAACCCTTATCAAACAGTGACCTCTGGTGGGCTGCCCCAGTGATGCACTTGTTAGAAATGCGTTGTAAAAGCGAAAATACAAACGTCTGAAAGGCGGTCTTGAGAGGTCTGTCATATCAACCAAGTAGGCACGGAGATGATGCCCCTTTTGAAATAAAACTGTCACCAACCTGCAGTCATTTCGGTTAGCTCTGCCTCTCACAGAGATCTGCCACGCATCACCAGGGAGGGACGACAGAAAAGAGCAGACTCGAGTCAGAGGGCTTGGGCTTAAATGCAGACTCTGCCAGTTCTTAGCTGTGTGACCTGGAGCAAGTCATGACCTCTCTGACCCTCAGTTTCCTCAGCTGTAAAATGAAGGGGTTGAACAAAATAAATAATCTCAGTGGTACCTTCCAGCTTCAAATCTCTACTTCTTTGACAATAATTTCTGAAAGGCTGTGTTCAAATCCTAGTTTAATTAAATGCTTATTAAATGCCTACCATGTATAAAGCAGTGTTCTAGCTCCTAAGGGCTGTTGTTGTTCTTGTTATTTGTCCTTCATTCTGGAAGAGGACTATGACATCAGGAAGGTGATGCCATGACTTGCAAGTGAATTGGATTTAAGAGAAGGAGAACTGTGCAGAGTTACCAGCGTCACTTTCTCCCAGAGCCATCAGGGTCAATGGCAAGATGTAGATCGGTACAACTGGACATGGCCCCCAGCTACTGAGGGAGATCCAGAGGGAAAGCCCATAAAATCCTTGCCCTCAAGGAGCTAACATCCTAATTGTCAAACAATTTGTTGGAACACTAGCTCCATATGCCCCTGACAGCCCTGAGAAAAAGAGAAGGAAGGAAGGAAAGAAGGAAGGAAGGAAGGAAGGAAGGAAGGAAGGAAGGAAGGAAGGAAGGAAGGAAGGAAGGAAGGAAGGAAGGAAAGGAAAGGAAAGGAAAGGAAAGGAAAGGAAAGGAAGGAAAGGAAGGAGAGGAGAGGAGAGGAGAGGAGAGGAGAGGAGAGGAGAGGAGAGGAGAGGAGAGGAGAGGAGAGGAGAGGAGAGGAGAGGAGAGGAGAGGAGAGGAGAGGAGAGGAGAGGAAAAGGAAAGGAAAGGAAAGGAAAGGAAAGGAAAGGAAAGGAAAGGAAAGGAAAGGAAAGGAAAGGAAAGGAAAGGAAAGGAAAGGAAAGGAAAGGAAAGGAAAGGAAAGGAAAGGAAAGGAAAGGAAAGGAAAGGAAAGGAAAGGAAAGGAAAGGAAAGGAAAGGAAAGGAAAGGAAAGGAAAGGAAAGGAAAGGAAAGGAAAGGAAAGGAAAGGAAGGAAGAAAGGGAATGAGGGAGGGAGAGAGGGAGGAAGGGAGTGAGGGAGGGAAGAAAGGTGGGAGGAAGGGAAGCAGAAAGTTTCATCACTCATACAAAAGCCCTTCAAATACTGGGGGGTTATTATCCCACCCGCCCCCACCCCCCCCATCTCTTTTTTTCAAGAACTGTATCCCGACTTTCTTTCATGGATCCTTAAGTGGCATGGTCTCAATCTTCTCAACATTCTACCCACAATCCTCTAAATATTCTCCAGCTTGTCAATGTCCTTTGTAAAGGTGACATCCTAAATTGAACATGTACTACAGAGACAGTCTGCCAGGATATAGTGGAATTATCATCTTCCTGGTTGCTACTCTTCTATTTCATACATTATGGGTATGCCGAGAATGTTTAACAACAGGCTCTCCAAAACCAAATTATACTTGCAACACACTTTTAAGTATAATCTTCATTATTAACATTTTCTATCACTTTCTTAAGTCTAGACAATCAACAAAACTACAACTCAAGCCCTGCTTTTTTGTGTTTGCCAATTTGAAGTATTTCAGGCTCACACTGAAAATTTAATAATTCACTCTCTTCACTCTCTCTTTTGCCCTCCATAGCACATTACTGACTCATGTTAAACTTGTTTATTATAATTGCTATTTCTTTTTTTTCTTACAATAGTAACCCTGTTAAAAAGAAAATAATGTTTGCCTGGTGTAACAGGTTCTTGGTGAAGATAGATTCTTTTTGATCACCAATTTCTAGTCTAAATTTTTATCCATTTAATTCATAAAGTAATATGTTCTAGAATTTTGCCGGGAATTAAAGTCAAGCTCCCTCACTTAAACTTCAGAAACTTGGATCTCTTTTCTGTTTATGAAGATTGATATGTGTCCTTCTTCAGTCTTGTGGGACCTCTCTCATTCTCCATCTTTCCAAATCACTGACAGAGGCTCAGCATTGTGTGCCAGTATGTTAGAATGCAGTTCATTTTGGATCTGGTTACAAACTCATCAAGGTCGATCAGTCAACCAGCATTTTACTATGTGCCAGGTGCTGCGCTAAAGGCTGGGGGCACAAAGACAGACAAAAACATGTTCCCTCTCCTAAAGGAGCTCAAATTCTAATGGATATATTCTAAGTATCTCCCTATTTATATTGGATATCAATCAATCCATCAATATTTATTAAGCCCCTACTATGTGCTAATAGATGTTATCCCTATGATCTATCTTTTCTAACCCAAAAATCATTCTTTTTGGTGATGAAAACAGAAACCAAATGAGAACTGAGTATCTCTGTTTTCTGTCCATTGTAGGTTATCATCTTCATCTCCACTTGGAGCAGGGGTTCTGTATCTCTCTTGATCCCCTTCTTTTCTTTTAGTTAAAAAAACTGACCAAACCACTCTCTGTTGCTTGATCTTTGCTTCCCTAGCTCTATATTTCTCACACAATTCTCCCAGGACCAAACCATGCAATACTTTATTCATTTTCAAAGCAAAGACAAACTATATCTTGGGGTTAAAAGAAAAAACTACATCCCAGGGTTAAAAAAAAAACATTGAAGGATTTGATTAATGACCTACTGTCAGTGATCTTTGAATGATGGTGGGAAAAGGAAGAGCTTCTGCAGGATAGAAAAGCAAATGCTGTCCCAATTTTCAAGAAAAGAGAGTAGAGTCTGTGGAATTGTCTGTCAGAGAATTTCACTTTGACTTCCATTTTTGACAGTGTTCCTAAATTGGCCGATCAGAGGAAAGGCACAGATATACTTTACCTAGATTTTAGTGAAGCATCTGACAGACTCTTTTATGTTATCCTTATGGACAAGACAGAGATGGGGGCTAGTCAGATAGTCCTATTGCCTATAGTTTAATTGAAGTCCAACCTGACCAAATGGCTGGAGTCAAGAACAGTCATTAATGGATCAATGCCACCTTGAAGCAAATTTCTGTTCTACCCAAAGCACTGTAGTACCAAAGACAGCTATGCCCCTCCCTGGCTCTCAAGGAGTCTACCATGTAATTGGGGGTAAGAGGGGAGATAAAGTACACAAAGAGCTACGATACAAGAGAGTGAAGTGCATCTGAGAGGCCCAAGGAAAGTGTTATGAAAAATTTGCAGAGGAGAATCTTTTCAGCTGAGGAAGGGAGAAGAGGAATCTTGGGAGAATTCATAGGGTGTTGCTCTCTGAGTTGAATCTCAAAGGAAAGAAAAGACTTCAAAAGGGGACGGGAGGTCAGAGGGTCCATTCCAGGCATGGGAGATGTAAGCTGAGAGAGTGAAGGTAGAAGAGTTCAGTCAACCAATGTTAGTCCAATTTGACTGTCAGGCAGAGTATGCAAAGATGTGAGATGAAGGAATGAGATAAAGCTAGAAAAATTGCTGTCAAATGTATAATCATGACTGCTAGGATCAGGGAAGTTTATAATTTATTCAGCAGGCGACAAGGAGACCTGAAAATTTTTGATTAGAGGAATAAAATGTGGAGCGATGAGGTAGGAAGACTATGTTGTCACAGGTTTGTTTGAAGGCTATGAAAGGTAGTCTAGGTGTGAAAAAAGGAAGGTCTTAACAAGACTATTTCAGTAGAATTGAGAGGAAGGGTTAGAGATGAGAGATATTGTGAAGAAAGTATTGACAGAACTCAGTTAACAGGATGGGTATGGGGAGTGACGCACAGATGGAAGAGTCAAAGAAGCCAAAATTATGGGCTTGGATGACTGGGAGGATGATGGGGCCAGCTTCTACTTGAAAACCAGACAAGTGAAGAAATAATCGGGGTGTTAAGTGATTGCCATTTTTAAAATGCATTTATCCTTACCACATTTCTCTTGTATTTGATGGATGGGTTGTGATCTTGCAGGGAATTAGAAATTTCATTTTACAGATGAGAAAGTTAAGGTCCAGAGAGGAGGTAAACAGAAATGACAGAGTCATGAATGAAACCCAGATCTTTTGATTTCAAATCCAAATTCAGGGCCCTTTCTACTTTACCACAGTTATGTTTCATCATATTTTGGAACTGAAACAAGACTAAGCTATATTTAACATTGAACTTACACAAGAAACATGTGTAAGTCCAGTCTAGGAAAGAGGAAGGTGTTAAAATGTCTTTCTTCTCTCTCTGTCTCTGTCTTTGTGTCTCTTTCTCTGTCTCTCTCTGTCTCTCCGCCCCCTATGTGTGTGTGTGTGTGTGTGTGTGTGTGTGTGATCTGTCTCTCTCTCTCAGTCTCTATCCTTTCTGTATCTGTGTATGTCTCTCTTTCTCTGTTTCTGTGTGTCTGTCTGTCTCCATGTGTCTATCTCTATCCCTCTTTGTCTCTCCTTTCCCTTACAGTCTAGCTTTAAAGTTACACAGAATGAAAAGAAACACAATGTAGCACTCTTTCAAAACCAAGTAGTGATGGAAAGTTTTGTTTAATGCCCAAGAGATAAAAAAAAAAAACAAAATTACTTCAGACAATACTAAATTTGGCACACAATAAAGTTCTGGAGTAAGTAGGCGGCAGCATTTTTTCCTGCTGGTCTGGAGAGAATCAGAAGGATCCAAGGACGCTCTCCCCTTCCCCCATTTTAACTGCAGTCTGTCCCTCAAGGTTTTACCTTCAGATATATATTATTATTATCAGCACCTCTATTATAAAACTCTCTCAAGGTACAATTATCACCCTTTAATCTTCAGCAAGGTTTTCCCCTTTGATCTGATGTTATGCATGACTTCTCACCGTCTGAATGTTATCTGATATTCCTTCCACCTTCTATTTGACTTTTCCAAGCCCAGTGTCTTCTCCTTTTTTAACGTTTCCCTCCCAGCAAGTCTACACCGCTCTGCTCGTCTCCTAACTTGATGGGAGGGAGAGAAGCATCTGGAGCTAAAATTCAGCTTTTGACACCAGCTCCTTTGTTCTTGGCCCTTGCTGTTTTTCAGTCAAGTCCCATCTGAGGTTTTTTTGGCAGAGATGCTGGAGTGGTTTGCCATTTCCTTCTCCAGCTCATTTTACAGATGAGGAAACTGGGGCAAACAGGGTTAAGTGACTTGTCCAGGGTCACACGGCTAATAAGCAGGGCCAGATCTGAACTCAGGAAGATGAAACTTCCTGACTCCAGGTCCAGCACTCTATTCACTGTGCCACCTAGCTGCCCTTACATTGCAATATATCTTCAGTTTTGCTTTAGGCAGAGAAAATGCCTTGTGTTGCTCTCACTTTATTTATTTATTTATTTATATTTATTCAACAAATTCAGTTCACCAAATATTATTTAGGGTTGACAGAGTGGAAAGGTTAGTGGCTTTGAAATCTAAACGCCTAATTTTGAATCCTGGCTCAACCAATTAACTACAGTCAAAGACCTTACTCAAGCTATATCCCCTCTCTCCTCTGACACAAGTCTCTCCCTATTCCAGTTTATTCTCCACTCACCCACCAAAGTGATTTTCCTAAGGTGCAGGTCTGATGATGTCTACCTACATACTCAAGAAATTCCAGTGGCTCCTTCTCATTTTAAGGAAGAAATACAAAATCCTGTTTTTGCTTTCAAACTCCTTCATAACCTTTGTTCCACAACCACCAGCACTCCAATCTTCTTACACCTAACATACCCTATCCCACTCCATATACTTTAACCAGAAACACTGGCCTCCTTGTTACAAGAATAAAACACTCTATTTCTAGGCTCCAGGTATTTTCCCTGGCTATTTCCCCAAGCCTAGAATGCTCCCTCTCCCTCAACTTTTCCTCCTGGCTTCCTTCAAGTCCCAGCTGAAATCCTACTCTCTACTGGAAGCCTTTCCCAACTCCTCTTAATTTGAATCCCTTCTCTCTGTTAATTATTTCCTATTTGTTCTGCATATAGTTGTTTGTATCTATTTATTTGCTTGTTGTCTCCCCCATTAGATTATGAGTTCATTTGAGGGCAGGGACTGGGGTTTTTGTCTTTCATTATGACCCCAGTTCTTGGAATAGAGCCTGGCATGTAGTAGGGACTTAATCCATGCTTACTGACTGACTCTCTGGGCCTCAGTTTCTTTGATTAAAAAATAAGGCTGTTGGACTAGATGAACTATAAGAAACCTTTTGCCCCTACAGTTGTATTCATTAAATGCTCAACATATACAAGATGGCAACTCTACTTATGTCTCTTCTTCAAGGAGTCACGCAAGAGAGACTGTAATGGCTTTAGGGAAGTAGTTCTCAAAACTTTTGCTCTCAGGATCCCTTTACATTCTTAAAAATCATTGAGGACCCCAAAGAGCTTTGGTTTATGAGGGTTGTAGGTATCACTATTTACTGTATTTGAAATTAAAACAGATATTTTTAAATATTCATTTATGAATTCATCTAAAATGACAATAATAAGCCTATTACATGTTCACATAAATAGCATATTTTATGAAGAATAACCATTTTTCAAAACAAAAAAGTTAGGGAGAAAAGTGACATTGTTTTATATAGTTTTGAAAATTTCTTTACTATCTGGCTTAATAGAAGATAGCCCTATTCTCCTACCTGCTTCTTCATTCAGTCTGTTGTTTTGGTTGAAGTATATGAAGAAAATCTGACCTCACACAGATATGTATTTGGAAAAATGGAAAACATTTTAATAGGCAAATAACATTTTAGTATTATTATGAAAATGACATATATACATATATACATACATATATAGCACTTTGAAGTCATTAAAGCGCTAGATACATATTAATTATGATTCTTTTGGTTTTTTTTTCTTCATGATCTTTCATGAAGGTCTTTTTAGATATCTTCTTAATTCTCATAGTTGTCAGTCTTGGTGTCATTATAGAATTCCATTACATTAATACATTGTAATGTATATAATTATTTCCCTATTGTTTTTTGCAATTACAAAAAGGCACTCTAAAAATATTGGAACATATTTTTGATAACCAAATTGTTATTTCTGAAAACTCTCTGATAATGCAAAAAAAAGAATTGTAATATAAAAGAGTCTGACTTTTTTTATATAGCTTTTACTGTGTATTACCATAATGCTTTTCAAATGGATTCACCAAGTTTACAATTTCATCACCACCAATGAATAAGTGGACTCATTACCACACTGAGGTTCATTGATTTAAATATTTTTGCCAATTTGATGAGTGCAAAGTGGCACCTCAAAATTGTTTAAATTTGAGTCTCTTTGACTCTCAGTGAGGTCAAATATTTTTCCAAGTAATTATTGACAACTTGTGTTTCTCCTTTTGGAAATAATTTGTTGATATCTTTTAATCATTTCTACATTGTGAACTGGTAGTTAACTTCATAAAAAAATTTTTTAAACAATTCCTTATACATTTTACTATTAAGATTCTGACATATTTACCATAAATATTTTATCCCAATCTTCTGTTTTTCTTTTGAGTATAGTATTTTTTGCTACACAGAAATTTTTATTGTAATTAAACACATCCATCTTATACTTAATAATTGATTTCATTTTATAATGAAAGTCTTCTTTCTACCACAAGTAAATTAAAAACCTTATTCCATTTTTTTCTCTTTTTGAAAAGTTTGGGTTTTGTTTTATATTTTGGTGTGGAATTCCCCTGAGGTGGATAGTGCAAGATGTAGTTTTTGGTACATTTCCCAAAAGAAAACTGATAACAGATTTTCCTATGTATATTTATTAAATAATTCATCCTTTTCACAGTCTTTGTTTTCCATATGTCTATAAAAGGTTAATCTTTATATTATCTGATTGGATGTCTAATATGTCTATTCTAGTTCATTAATTTATTTCTGTCTTTTTCATCTAGTATCAGATATTCTTGATGATTAATATATTGTAATAAATCAATCAAAATATATTAATAAGTACTTGCTCTATACTATGTGATGGAGGTACAAAGCCATAAAATGAAAACAGTCGTCTCCCTCAGAGATCTTGAATTCTATCAGGGGAATACTTAGCATAATGCCAGGCAACTAGTAGGTGCTTAATAAATGCTTATTGACTGACCAATTGAAACATGTTTACACTTAAGCAATTATAAAACATATAAAGTAAGTATAGTGGAATTTTTTGTAGGGAGAAGAAATAACAGCTAAGGGATCAGTAAATTTTCATGGACAAGCTAGGGGCTTGAGCTGAGCTCTGAAGGTAGGGTAGGGAATTCTAAGAGACCAAAGTAAGGAAACAGTACAGTACAGACATAGCGGAAGAGCCAGTGCAAAATCAGAATTGTTCATCCTTCATTCAGGAAGAAGACTAATGACATCACAAGAGTGATCTTGACTTGAGTAGGAATTGGATTTAAGTGAGGCAGAGCTGCAAAGTTCTCAGCCTCACTCTTTTCTCCAGAGTCATCAGAGTCCAGTAGCAAGACAAAGTCAAGATGATGGGCGATGGCCCAGGATTCAGTGGGTGACCTTGGCCTTTCTAGATTAAGGCCTTTCCAGATCTCAGAGATGGGAAATGAAATGAGACATGGGATGGGAGTAATAGCAAATAGCCAGTCTCACTGAACTGAATTGTGCATAAAGGGGAGTAATATATAATAAGTATGGACAGGTAGGTGGGAGCCAAATTTTGAAGGGCTTTAAATGCTAAACGGATGAATTTGTATTTGCTGCAGGGTTTTCATTAGGAAAACGTCATGGTCAGAATTGTGCCTTAGGAATATTCATTTTGGCAGCCATGTGGAGAATGGATTAGTAAGGGAGCTACTCATGGGAAAAAGAGTAGATTACTGTAATAATAAAGGCAAGAGGACATAAAATCCTGAACTAAGGTGTTGGCCATAGAGACAGAGCTAGATAAGACATACATTGTAGAGAGAATACTGTTTGAGTATGGGGAATGAGAAAAAATTGAGAGTCCAAAGTTGGGAACCTGTGAGGCAGGAAGGATGGTGGTACCCTTGACAGAAATAGGAAGAAAGCTGGGTTGAAGGGGTGGGAGGAGGGGGAGAAGATAATAAATTCTCTTTTGGACATGCTGAGTTTGAGATAACCACAGAACATCCAGTGGGAAAAGACCAACAGGCATTTGATGATGTCAGAACAGAACTCAGAAGAAAGAATAGGGCTGGATATACAGAAAGAGAGAGAGAGAGAGAGAGAGATTTTATATATACATATATATATATATATGTGTGTGTGTGTGTGTGTGTGTGTGTATGTATATATATATATATATATATATATATATATATATATATATATATATATGAATCATCTGCATAGGAAAAGATAATCAAACCCATAGGAACTAATGAGGTCTCTAAGAGAGAATGTAGAAAGAGAAGAAAAAAGGGCACAGTACAGGGCCTTGGAGTACACCTGCAGCTACAGGGCAAGATGCGAATGATGATCGGGCAAAGAAGATGGAGATGCGGTCAAACAGGTAGAGGTACAAAGACAGCAAGGTCACAAAAAGTAGAGTAGAGAAGCACCGGTGGGGAGGGAGGCGGTCCACAGTGTCAACAGCTGCAGAGAGGTAGAGAATGATAAAGACCGAGGAAGGGTCGTTGGACTTAGCAATTAAGAGATCACTGGTAATTTTGAAGGGGATATTTTCAGTATAAGCAACTGGTGGCGCAGTAGATAGAGCCCTGGGCCTGGAGTCAGGAAGACCTGGGTTCAAATTCAACCTCAGACACTACTAGCTGTAGAACTTTGGACAAGTTATTTCACTTCTGCTTGCCTCAGTTTCCTCAACTGTAAATAATAACAGTGACAATAGCAGCAGCAGCAGCACCTGTCTCCTGGGGTGGTTGTGAGGATCAGATGAGATAATGTTTGCGAAAAGCACCCAGCACAGTGCCTGCCATGTAAAGGGCGACTCATAAAGGCTCGTTCTCTTCTCCCTTCCTCGGTGATGATTTTGGAAGGCAAATTGCAAGGAGCTGAGAACCGAGAGGAAAAGAAGTGGGCTCATCAAGGTCAGTAGTGTTTTCTGTGAATTTGGCCAAAAGGGAGAAGAAAGATAAAGAACAATAACCTGAGGGGATGGTAGGGTCTAGTGAGGTGTGGTTTTTTTTAAATAGGAAAGACCTGGGTGTGTGGATGGGCAACAAGGAAAGAGTAGAGATTGAAGAGAAGGGAGAAGAATGCAGGGGTAGTATGCCAGAGGATACAAAGGGGAGTGAAATGAAGAGTAAAAGAAGAGGTGTGAGTCTAAGCAAGGAGAAGAGCTAAAGGAGGAGAGGATGGGAGGGGGGGGGATGATATCAAGGGATTTTGAGTTGTAGAATAGAAGAGAAGAAAGAGGTGACAGCAAATGGCCTCTATTTTCTCAATGAAGTATAAGAAAATGATAGTGTTGGAGTCTTATGGAAAAAAAGAGAAGGTTTTAAATAGCCCCTGTGGTATGGGGAAAAGTCAATTAGGAAAGATTAAAAGGACTGTCTTAAAGGCAATAAGGAGTCAGTGGAAATTAGATAATATGAATTAGTAGTCAACCTTTTAAATAGTTCCAGAGCACGAGTAGGAGCACAAGAAATTGATGGTAAGCGAATTCAGGGTTGGGGTTTGGCAAGGCACAAGTGGTAATACAGCACATGGAGGACAGGGTGTGGAGAATAGAAAAGACAGTGAGTACCAAGTTAAACTGGCATCTACAGGGTGTCCCTAAAGTCTGGACACATAGGCAAAAATGCATATTTTCAAGAAATGAAATGAATGAAATTTTCGACAACATTTTATTTAATTGGAATATTAACAAATAACACCTTCAATACGATTTCCATCATTTGTGATGCAAAGGTTGATGTGCTTTGCAAGATTCACATGAACTCGATGCAATAACTCCACATTGCTGTCAATTTTAGCACATTCACTCTTTATGTGTTCAATCAAGTGTGGTGCATCTGTGATTTTCATTGAGTACACCTTCTCCTTCAGCATACCCCAGAAAAAGAAGTCCCTGAACAACACAGAGTCTTTGGTGAAATGGTTAATGAGATGTTAATGAGATTTCCTATGTGTCCAGACTTTAGGGACACCCTGTATAGTATAAGGACTGGGAAGGAAGGAAAGGGAGACCAAAGTGGGGTATTGGTCCAGAAGGGCACTAAGGGTGAAAGTACTGTCCAAGTAAGGACAAAGAACATGTTTAGGAGGAGTGAAACATAGGCAGAGAGGGAATGACAGGAGGTTGTAATCAGACAGAAATATTTCAGAGTTCTTCATAATGGAAGTATAATGCTTGTGGCTGAGGGTGGGATGGTTTCTGTGTATTGCTGAGGTAATTTGTAATGGGCTTTAAAGTCTGGGAAATGGAGGAACCAAGAAGGGGGACTAGGGCTGTTTTATGTCTTATTGTCATCAACAAGAAGGAACTAGCAGCAAGGGCTACAAATGAGAAACTTGGAGGGAAATGAGCACTCCATCTTAGATTTGGTGATGGAAAAAGAAGAAAGCAGGGATATTCTGATATGTTCCCCAAATTTTAGGAGAACAGATTTCAAAAGATTCAGAAAGAGGAGAGGTAGGATCCAGTGGTCTTAAATCCTATAAGGAAAGTTAGCTTAGGCAGGATGGAAAATGTGAAAGAAAGGGAGAAATAATTGCAGTGAGGGAGGGAAAAAAGGTAGTTGTCTAAACTACCTGTTGTGGATACTCAGGGATGTCATCAACCACCTACAATTTTAAAAGGCATGCGTAGATGATGGAAACAAGGTCCGGAAAAGAGAACCAATATAAGAGCATGGCATAGTCCTATAAGAATAATGTAAGGAGTGTTCTGAATGAGCTCAGGTTACCAATGAAAGGTAAGGGAAAACCAAAGAAGGCTTTCAGTGCTCTTTGAAAAAAGAGAGAGCTCAGATGCTTGAGGTGGACAAGATGGTGGTAACGGATGATGAGAGAAGAAGAGCTGCTCAATCGTTACTTTGCTTCTGTTTTTCTGCCAAACAAAATGACCTTTGGACTAGAACAGGCAGAATGAAAATAAGCAAAAACAAGTCAGTAAAGATTAGTAGGGAGCCAGAAAGAGAGCACCTAGTCATCCTTTATGAGTTTAAGTCACAGACACAGAATCAAAGAGTAGGAATGGATCACAGAGAACATCTAGACCAACCCATAGCTGATGTCACCAGATCCAGAAGAACAACACCTTAGGATTCTGAAAGAACTGGCATATGTCTTTGCTAAGCCACAGTCAGGGATCTTTGACAGATTGTATAGAATAGAAGTGATGAAGGATTTGAGAAGGACATAGATGGTCCCAAATTTCAAAAGAGGAAAAGAAATGCATTTCACACACTATAGGTCAGTGAGCTTGATTTTACTTTCTGGAAAAATTAGAGACTGAATTATTAAAGAGATGGTTAGTGAACTTCTAGAAATAGAAGTAATAATCTCAAAGAATCAATGTGTCTTTATAAAAAAAAAAGGCCATGCTGGGTTTGGGGTTTGGATTTTTTGTGGTGGCAAAGAAATGGAAATTGAAGGGATGTCCATCCATTGGGAAATGGCTGAACAAATTGTTGTATATGATGGTGATGGGATAATATTGTGCGTAAGAAATCATAAGCAAGATGTTTTAGGAAAAACTTGGGAAGACATATCAACTGATGCAAAGTGAAGTGAGCAGAACCAGGAGAACATTGTACATAGTAACAGCAATATTGTAAGATGAAGAACTATGAATGACTTAGCTATTTCCAGCAACACAATAATACAAGACAATTCTGAAAGGCTTCTGATGAAAAATGCCATCCACCTCCACCATGTTTCTCCCCTGCTCAAAAACTTTCTTTGTTGTCTGTAACATAAAATGTAGTCAACTCCCCTGGACTTCTGAGGCCCTCCAGAATCTGGTTCCAACTTCTAGCCCCATCTCATGTCACTCCATTTCACATACTCACAAATAATTGTTTCCTCTTCTTACCTTACTCCCTTCCACTTCAGGACATCACAAAGGTCATTCCCCAACCTGGAACACGTGCCTTCCACACCTTGTCATGCAGTCCATTTTTTCCCATTAAGGCTCAGCTTACACACCTCCTTCCTGAAGCTTCCCCCACCCCCAGCACCAGGTGTCTTCATAGCTTTTATAACATTTTGTCTCATCTTGTCCTTAGTCCTTTTTACAGTTTAGCTTTTATTATACTTATGTAGGGATATGGAGTATATACTCTATTACAGCTCTGTGGGAGCAGAGAGCACAAACCATGTGGTTTGCCATTACTTCATTCCTGTTTCCTACATAGCACCTCACAAGTGGTGGGTGCCTAATTAATGCTGTTAAATTGAATTCATCTGCTGAAGTCACAAAATACTGTAATCACAGCTGTCATTTATGTCACTTTTTGGTTTACAAAATACTTTAGGTAAATTATCTTATTGTATCCTCAAAACAATCCTGTCACAACAGCCATATGGGGTAGATGCTATTATTCCCTATTTTACAAATGAGGAAACTGAGGCTCCAAGAGGTTAAGTGACTTGCCAGGGGTCACACCTTAAGTACCAGGGGCAGGATGTGAATCCAGTTCCTCCTGACTCCAAACCTATGCTTTATCCACCATACCACACTGGACAGTAAATCACCTCTCTGGGTCTTAGTTTCCTCACATATAAAAGCATAGGATTGTAGTAACTAGATGACCGCTAAGCTTTCTTCCAGATCTAAAACTCCAGGAGTTTAAATGGGTAGATGAAACTAGCTTTGAAAAGGTCTTCCAAGCTCCCAAATTCTAACCATTTTCAGGTGAGTTCAAAATGGTCTCATCCAATACAAAGACTTGCTGAATAAGTTTTAGGGAAAACATTTAAAATGCTTAAGGAAACAGATTTTAGCAGCACTCACTAGAATTTTGGAAGGTCCTGTTTCCATAGTGTAATTAATGTGCTATTTATACAATAATGGCACTAGTGTAAAGAAAAACAATTTTGAAAGACTTATGAGCTCGCACCAATGCAATGACCAACTAACATTCCGAGGACCAGTGAAGAACCCAGGGCCCCCCTTTCTGGCAGAGCGGTCAGGACACAGAAGGACATGTTTGTTGGACATGGCCAAGGCATAAATTTGTCTTGCTTAGCTATTCATATTTCTTACAAAGGGTTTTGCTTTTCTTTTTCTTTAAAGGAAGGGCATGGGAGGGAGAGAAAATAACTTTTTGTTAATTAAAAAAAGATTTAAAAATTTTAAGCAGCTAATAATATACTGCTTGTCTATTTACTAAAACAAATGTCCTAAGAACTTCTATGAATACTTTGCTAGCCTAGCAATTATTCAGTCAACAAGCATTATTAAGTATCTGCAATATCAGACATGGTGCTAGGCTCTGGAGATGCAAAAACAAAATTGAATGATTCCCTGACCTTAAGGAATTTACATTGTATCAGGGGAGAAAACAGAGAGAGAAACAGAAGGGTCACTCTAGCAGATAGGGCACTGGACTTGGAGTAAAAAAAAAGTAGGTTCAAATCCTACTTCAGATCTTTAGTAGCTTTGTGACCTTGGACAAGTCACCTAGGATTTTCTGGGCCTCCGTTTCCTTACCTGCCAAATGAAGGGGTTAGACTTGATGGCCTCTAACGTCCTTTCTAGTTCTTATGATCAATCTATCCCTTGGCCTCTATGGTAAACAAGGGAAATGGTATTGACAGAACTTTCTCACTTTTAGGACTGCTCTCACAGACACTGCCAGAGGGACCGTGTCTGGGATACCCTGTATTTATGAAATATATAGAAGTAAATTTTTAAAAATTACTTCTCAAAGTAGTCAAATTTTTTCTTTAAAAAATTTTATGATACACCTGCACAAATAGGTCTCCCTTCAGGAAATTAGTGAGCTTTTATTAGATTCCAGGTGTCCCAAAAGTTTTAGTGCAGTTTTAAACTTTAGTAGCTTACATTGCTTAATAGCTTAAATATAATTTGTTTCTGGGACACTAATGCATTGTTGGTGGAATCGTGAACAGATCAAACCACTCTGGAGAACAATTTGGAACTATGGCCAAAGGACTATAAAACTGTGCAAACCCTTTGATCCAGCAATATCACTGCTAGGTCTATATCCCAAAGGCATAAAAAAGGGGGATAAGGGGGGAGAAGGACCTATTTGTGCAAAAATATTAACAGCAACTCTATTGTGGCAGCTAAGAACTGGAAATTGAGAGGATGCCCATTAATTGGGGAACAGCTAAACAAGTTGTGGTATATGATTGTGATGAAATACTATTGTGCTATAAGAAATGACAGGCAGGATAATTTCAGAAAAACCTGGGAAGATTTACATGAACTAAGGCAAAGTAAAGTGAGCCAAACCAGGAGAACATCATACACAGCAGCAGCAAAATTGTTCAATGAAGAACCATGAATGACTTAGCTATTAGAAGCGATACAATGACCTAAGACAATCCCAAAAGGCTCACGATGAAGTGTGCTATCTGCCTCCAGAGAAAGAACTGTTACCGTCTGAATACAGACTGAAGCATGCTATTTTTCAATTTCTTTCTTTTTTTTACATTAGAATCTTCTTGTATAAAATGACTAATATGGAAATGTTTTTCATTATTGCACATGTATGAACTATATCAGATTGCTTATACTGTCTCAGGGAGGGAGGACAGGAGGAAGGGAAGGAGGGACAGAATTTGAAACTCAAAACTTTTTTTTAAATGTTTAAAATTTGTCTTAGCATGTAATTGGAGGGGGGGGGGAAGTACCATGTTATAAATATATATAATTAGCTTCTTTCCTTTCTGCTACATAGCACAGCAGGGCATAATAGAAAAAATACTAGACTTAGAGGCAAAAGACCTGTGTTTGAATCTTGGCTCTACCACTGATTAACTGTGTAATCCTAGACAAATGATTTATCTGCTCTGAGCCTCAGTTTTCTCATCTGTAAAATGGAAATAATTCCTACCTCACAGGATTGTCCCGAGAAAAATTCTTTGTACAATAATAATAGCTAGCATTTGTACGGTGTCTTAAGATTTGTAAACTGCTTTCCAAATATTATTTCATTTGATCCTCACAATAGCCTTGGGAGGTATGTGCACAATTATTATCCCCATTTTATAGATGAGGAAATGGAGACAGAGTTTATATGACCCCCCCCCCAGTCCCGTGTGTCTCTCTCTGTCTCTCCCTCTCTGTCTCTCTGTCTCTCTGTCTCTCTGTCTCTCTCTCTCTCTCTCTCTCTCTCTCTCTCTGTGAGCTGTGATTTAACCAGTATAGGGACTTCCCAGTGAGGAATTCCCTTTACTTATGCAAATCAGACCATTCTGGACAATTTAGAGAATTGCCTGAGGCACGGGGAGTTTGAATAACTTGTTGACCTTCACATAGCCAAAAAGTGTCTCATTTGGAACTTGAACCCAGGTCTTCCAGTCTGAGGCCAGCTCTCATCCTTTGCTCCCCATTGCCTTTCATTACTATTGATCAACCTCTACCATCCTTCCATCATGTCATCTTTATCTTGCCTTCACTCTCTCCCTTCCCCCCACTTTGGAATATCTTGACTTTCCTCTTCAGTTTAAAATGGGAGTACTGTCCCCCTCTCCATTTCCCATTGTACTATATTGCTGCCCACAGTTGCACCTCCCTGTCACCGAGCTCTCTCCTTCCAAAGTCTCCTTGAAGAAACCAAGGGTACCATGTAACTTAGCACAGTCCTGACATCCAAGGGGCCCACTGCCCAGCCTTCCTCCTTGCCCATAACTTCTATTTAATTGCAGCCATGGTCAAACTAGGCAATAGACACTGCCTATGGTGAGTGAGCCAAGAGCAGCAGCGAAAGAAAATTATGCTCCAATCTCCAGGGAGCATGCTCTTCATTCTCAGGGAGGCCTTTGGGCTCTCTTTTTTGTCTCTCAAAACTGTATGAGTGAATGGTACATCAGCCAAACAACTGTTGTCTTCTGGAGTCATGAGACGTTGGTTTGAATCCCACCTGTGTCATTCAATACTTATGCAACCTTGGGCAATTCACATAGTGTCTCTGGGCCTTGGTTTCCTCATCTGTAAAATGAGGGAATTGGACTCTAAGGTTCCTTCCAGCTCTCACAATTACAGGCTCCTAAATCTATATGAATTACCACCTTCCAAATGTGCAGGATTCTCTCACTGCTGTTTTCTTTCTAATGGTAAAAAATAACAGCTGCTATTTTCTATATTCATACTATTATCTGCAGCTTCTCTCTCTCTCTCTCTCTCTCTCTCTCTCTCTCTCTCTCTCTCTCTCTCTCTCCCCACACACACACACACACACACACACACAAACATATATACATGTACCTATGTGTGTGTGTGTACGTCATCTAGGCAGCACAGTAGATACGCATGAGGCCTGGCCTCAGGAACACAGGAGTTCAAATTTGGCCTAAGATTCTTACTAGCTGTGTGACCCTGGGCAAGTCACTTAACCCTGTTTGCCTCAGTTTCCTCATCTGTAAAATAACAGTAGAAGGAAATGGCAAACCACTCCAGTATCTTTGCAGAGAAATCCCCAAATGGATTAGTGAAGAGTCTGACAGGACTGAACAACAACAAACGTGTGTATATGTAACCCTTTGACGTTTCAAAGTGCTTTCATACACAATGTCTCATTTGTTGTGACAACAGACCCATGAGTTGACAGGCTGTAGAAGTGTTCTCTCCTTTTTTACAGATGAGAAAACTGAGGTTCACAAATTAAATTATTTGCTCAAGGTCACTTCACCAGTAAATGGTGGAGCCAGATCTGAAACCCAGTTCTCCTAATTCCAGGTCTATTTTCACTATTTCCATAATGCTTCTAAAAGCCTTTAAAATTAACAAGTCTCTAAAAGAAGTCCAGGACCCAAACCACCCGCCCACTATTCTTGCGGAACTTGTGTCTGTCTCCTTTTGTCTTGGTCTGCCCTCTCCCTGTCTCCCACCCATGGGACCCCTGGTTCCTCAAGGCAGAGATTGTGTCTTGTCTTGGGGCCAGTCTTCAACACAGAGATTGGGTCTTTTCTTGGTTTTGGCCCCGCCTACCAACTGCTAATTACCCAGCGATGTCCAGTGCCCGGGGCCACAGAGGTTGATCCTGACAGCAGGGACTCGAAAGCAGCAGTGGGACTGGCAGTTGTTTTTTTGTTGTTGTTGTTTGACAAGGATACTTCTGTTTTCTGCAATTTCCCATAGTGGGCGGGCGAGTGCTGCTGCTGCTGCTGCTGCTGCTGCCGCTGCCCACAACCCAGCTGGCTCAGATCCTCCCTCTGGAAGGAAGGGCCCGCTGCTGTCCTGGCCACTGCCCTGTGCTGCCGGGCCGCTCCCCAAACCCGGTTCTTGAGCCTCCCTTCTACAAACAGGAAATAACACTGGCAAACCAACAGCTTGTGGGAGCAAGAAAACCGCCCTAAGCTTCTTCACCGAGTTAAAGAGCTTTCTATTTTCTCCTTGTGGGTTCTTCAGCTAGCCAGGCTGGCTGGATAAGCAAGTCCGCCAGTGAATGCCTCCTTTTTCTAAGTTAAAAGTAAATAAAACATCCCACGAGGCTGTCTCCAGCTCTTTAATAGAACCATTTCTGTTGATTACTCACACTGGTATCCAACAGGACTGCAGTTGGTTGTTAACATCTGGGGGGGAGGAGACCCTGGAGGAGAGGTGTTAATTTAGTTAAAGGCTTTCTTCGATGAATCTCATTTTGGCAGGAGGAAATCAAGAGAAGCTGAATAATACCATTCCATCCACAAGCTTTTGTAAGTTACCCCCCCTAAGTCCTTAATTAATTTTGCAATCCCTTTCACTGTCCCCAAAGGATTAGGCCAGAGTAGACAGAAAAACTAATAGAGAGAAAGGCTAGCTCATCTTGAAATGAAATGTTTCTCTTGTCTCTATTTTAAAGTACCTTTCTTCCCCACATTTTCTGTCCCTGTAATATCCCTGCAACTCATTTGTAACTCTCAGCCTTGCTCATTTGTAACTTTCCAAGATTACTACTTCCTTTAGATTTTGCTTCAAAACAAGTTCGCTTACCAGGTGAGTTGGCGGATTAATAAGACTTCTTCCATCACAGGCACCTCCACACAAGCCAAGGTGAAAACGTGAGGCGATGCTTTTAGGTCTACTTTTCTAAGTTGGTTGAGATACTTTAAAAATTATTAATTGCAATGAACAATCTTAGTTCCAGACAACAGAAGATGAAACCTACATCTTACTCCATGGGGAGGTGAAGGGCTACCAGTCGAGAATATAGCATATGTTGTCACAGTGGTTGTTTTGGTCAATGGGGCTTAACTGTTGTTGTTGGTTTTTTCCCCCTTTATTAGAAGGAAGGTTTCAATGCAGTGGGGGTAGGGGGGAATCAGGAAAAGACTAATATAAAAAAGATATATAAATTTTTGTAAATGGGGAGAAAAGGAAACTATTGTTGTGTGAAATGGGATCAACTAATAGAGAATAAAGGAAAGGTTCATTTTATTTCTAAGAAAAATGTATATTTGGAGGGAATAGCAAGTTGTATGTGGCAGATTTGCAGTTTCATGTGCAATCATCTTTTTTATTGTACTATATTATAGAAATGCTTGTTTTGTTCCATGAATTGAAAATAAAATAAATTTTGAAAAATAAAAAGGCAAAGACAAAAAAAAAGAGTAAGTGTACATATTGGGCATAAATAAGGAAGCTACATTGAGGAATGGGTTAGGTAACACATCAGCCTGGCATCTGTTCACTTTTGGAAACGTGACTATGCTCCTATGCTAAGACATTCGGGCATCAAAAATCTCCTTTACAGATAACTGATACTATTCTGCAGCTGAAGCTTTGTGTTGGGGGGAGGGGGAAGAGAGTAGGTGGAAGGACTGTAGCCTCCTAGCAATATTTTTCCACTGTAACACTGTGTAGATAACCTCTTTGTCAGAATATTGCCGAAGGAATTTCTATTTAGGTATAGGCTGGGCTAGATGGCCTTGGAGTTCTCCTTCAATTTGGATTGTGTGATTATGAAAGACAGCTGCCATTAGGGTCACTATCCACATGAATCTACTCTGCCCTTTGGACCAGAAAAAAAAGGTGGGGGGATGGTTTCCCTGTCAATCTGTGGAGCTCAAGTCAGAATGCTGGAGCTTAATAACACTAGTCTTGTAAGGAAATCTCATAAGACACCTTCTCTCTTCAATTTATGTGTTAAAAAAAAAGAAAGAAAAACTCAATGATGATTCTCTATTTGTCTCCAAAAAACATGGTGCTCTTACCCTTCAGATATAAAAGGCATGACAGCAGTTCTCCATGTTATTGGTACCCCAAGTGTTGATACTTAGATTTACCCAAATGATGTCTCTGCCCTCCACAAGAACTTGTAAGCCCGGGGTTGCCATAGCTGTTGATCCAAGCAGATGGGAAGAATTAATGGATTCTCAATTCAGGGGTCACAACTGCAGGTGTCATTGGGAAATTCAGGGCAGCTGTCCGGAGACCTAGACAAAGACAATAAAACAGAGAAGAGCCGTCAATCCTTTGAGGTCACCTTCAGGGGTCAGACAAACCACAGTGAATTTAAGCTGCTAAAGAGTTTCCTTAAGCAGTATAACCAAATTTGCTGGGTGGCATTAAGGTGTAAAATGGAAATAGACTTCTCCCAATATAAGTTTCATCCTGATGGAGAAAACCTTTAATTTCTTTCTAATCATTCAAATTGTTTCAGTTAATCCACTTAGACCCACCGATCTTGGTCACCCCCGTAACAAGCTTTGATTATCACCTCCTATAGGAGATACCCTTAGCTGGTTTCTGGTATCTACTTTTCCAGGGAAGAACGGGTGTTGTCACTTTATAAATAAAAGACGGTTTTCCTTTGATAATGACAAAGAAAGAAAATCCCCACCCCACCCCCCAAGAGAACATAAAAGGAAAAATGGTACGGAAGGAAAGGCTAGAAATTACGGTGAGGTGTTTTTTTTTTAGATGAAACATTTTGACTTTATCCCTTGAGGAAATTAGTTCAAACGCTGAATCCAACTGTTTAATTGCTCAGCCAACAGATGCTGGTCCATGCTTCTTGGCCAACATCATTTATAAGGAGAAATAACACAGAACAAGGCTAATAGATCAACAGAAATAGATCAATAAATAGATGTTGCCCCTGATGAGTATGTCATACTAAAAGGAACAGCTGAAGCAAATCATGCTAAGACTTGGGAGAAGGGCAGAGCTGCATTCTCTGGCATTTCTAAAAACCACCAGAATCCCAGAAGGGAACAGACAGAGAGAGGGTTAAGTGCCTGGTCTGCCGACCTAGCATCCACCAATTAAGAGCAGGATTTCAAGCATCACCTAAGAACACATATTTTCAACCAAAAAAAAAAGGTTCCATGCTTACTAAAAGCTTTTTCCTGTCAATGTATTTTGAATCAGTGTAAGGCAGTAAGTACATAATTGCTTATGTATTTAGAATGTGAGTTCATTGAGGACAGAGCCTATGGTTTGTTTCTTCTTTGTATCCTCAGCACTTAGCGCAGTGCCTAGCACACAGTAGGTGTTTAATAAATATCCACTGAACTGAATTGAATTAAAATAAAGAAGATAGTCCTGATGCGTTCCCACAAAGGGCCCTTGCTGATACAACTCATCCTTTGCTACACATCGCTCTCTTCTTTTTTTCGTTCTCCCTCTTTCCTTCTCTTTCCATTTCATTGCCTCTTTTCCCCCCTTGCTCAGTGGGAAACATTTACTGGCTGAATTACAGGTGATTTTGTGACTAGTGCTGTCTACTTTTGCTGATTGGACTCCCCTTTTCTGGCCACTCTCGTCTTTTCTGGTTCCTTTACTAGTCTGAACACCCAATGACAATTCCCATTACCTGGCTTCAAAACACCCTGCCAGAGAGTCATCCAAACCAGCAGACCCCTGGGTAATGCACAAGAGGCCCTTGTCATCACTCTACCTGAAATCTAATCACTTTAAGCAAAAGGCCAAGAAAGGAATACATGCTTTCAAAAATCAAACATCACCAAGAGAAATTAAAAACAGGCCACGAAAAATAGGGAAGAAACAAAGTTATGGAATATCATAGGATCATAGAAGGGACTTCCAAGATCACGTAATCCAACCCCCACATTGTACAGCTAAGGAAACTCAGGCCAGAGAGGTGAAATAACATGCCCAAGGTCATAAAACCAACAAGCAGCAAAGCTGAAGTCCTATTATCGTAGATTTCAAGTTGGAAGGGACCTTAGAAAACATCTAGTCTAAACCACATATCTTATTTTTAAGAAGACTCGGGCTCAGAGGGGCAAAGCAACTTGTACGAGATCACACAGCTACCAAGTGGCAGAGGCAGCATTCAAACCCAGGCCCTCTGGCTCCAAATCCAGTGCCCATGCCATGACACAATACAGGAGAAATAAAACAGAAGGTAAATATTGCAACAAAAAAAAACCCATAAAACTCAGCAGACTATGTGATATAATAGGAACTCGAGAGCAAAAAATTAAGTTGCTGAACTGCCACTGTAATAATGTTCTGTGGTAAGATCCTAGAGAAGTTAAGCTAAATATTCTTGCTGAATCCAAAAACTGGAAATGTCTCCACCACCACATACCCAGCCATGCTATACCTGGAAGCAACCAAGATCGATCAAAGGATTAGCAGCACAATATGACTATCAGTGCAATGAAATCACCACACAGCATTGGAGACTCGAGTTGCTGCCCCCCCCCAACTGGGAATCCTGGACACATATGGTCTTTATGTTTTTGTCTCTCTACACATATTTCTTGTCCTCGTGTTCTCGTTGTGTTCATATGTGTCCATGCTTCCCACTGATGATAACAACAAACACTTTAAGGTGTATACTGCACTTTACAAATATTATCTCATTTTATTTTCATAACAATCTTGGGAGGCAGTGGCTCTTATCATCCCTATTTTTAGAGATGAGGAAATTGAGGCAAATGGAAGTTAAGTGACTTGCCCAGGGTTACACAGCTAGTAAGAAGACTTGAGATCAAGTCCTCCCAAATCCTGGTACAGTCTTTCCATTGCACCACTTAGCTTCTTCTTCCCCCCCCCCACCTCATATTCTCAGATACCTTGATTTCTAATCTAGTAAGTTTTAAAAATAAAAAAATATTATCTCATTTCATGAGATGGGCTGACCATTCTAGAGCATCACTGATGACCAGGCATGAAAGTTTAAAATTAATTTTGCAAGGATACCTTTATGAGGGAACACATGCAGCTCACATAAACTTATTAAAGTACTTTATATGGTTCTCTCAGGCTTGTTTGTAAGGTTTCTATCCAGGAACATGTAGGGAACAATTGGTCCCTAACTCTTCAAGTCCTTTGCTCATCGGAAATACGAGCTCTCAAGGTCCTAACCTTAGAAGGGTATCATTGGATACCAGTAGCTATTGATACCTCAAGGTTTGGCTATATACTCCAGCATTCCTTTCTCTCAGTATCATGTGAAAGTGTCCCTGACATTGGTGCTGCCAACTGTGGACATATGCAAAATTCCCTTTTATATAACTAGGCGCTCACTCCTACTTTAACTCCTACCAAAAAATCTGTTACTCACAGAAGTGGCATAAATTTAAATATCAAAGATCTCCAAGAAAAACTATGCAAAGGGGTTCACGTTCAACTCACCACCTTAAGTGACTTTGTTATATGTGGGGGAGGTAGATATGGAGCAGGGTAGGAGAAAGGTGTTCTTCTGGTGACTTCTTTTGTGGACTCACTGGATTTGGAATCAGAAAAAAAAATCTGTACTCTTCTATTTACTATCTGTTGTTGTTCAGTCATTTTCAGTTACGTCCAACTCTTCATGACCCTTTCTGGAGATTTTCCTGGCAAAGATGCTAAAGTGGTTTGCCATTTCCTTCTCTAGCTCATTTTATAGATGAGGACACTGAGGCAAAGAGGGTTAAATGACTTGCCCAGGGTCACACAGCTAATAAATGTCAGAGGTCAAATTTGGACTCAGATCCTCCTGACTCCAGACCCAGTGCTCTAGCAACTGAGCCACCTGGCTGCGCATACTGTTATACTTGGTCAAATCATTTAACCCCCTTCAGTTTCAATTTCTATATCTGTTACCAGAAGGATTGGATAGAATGATCTCTTAGATCCCTTCTAGCTCTATATCCCATGGGTCTATGAGGCCTAACTGGGACTATTTGCTTGGGCGTTACACTATAGCAAAGCCACGTGTCCTGGAACAGTTCATGAAGTCTGAGATTTGGAGCTAGAAGAGGCTGCTGAGGTCACCTAGTCCATCCAAAGCATTCAGAAAGGTCCTTCATTTTGTTGATAAGGAAAGTTACTTGCTCAAGATCACACACAGGTAATAAGTTGTAAAAATCAATCTGAACACAGACCCTCTCACTACCAATCCAGTGATCTTTCCATAGTACAGCTTTGCCTATATTGATTCTAAACTATAAAGCCCCTTTTCTCCATTCATTTTTGATGCCATCACCTTAGTGTGAGCCAACTTCACCACCCATCTAGACTACGATAATAGCCTCCTTACAGGACATCCCTTCTCTACGTTCCACCTCCCCTTCAATCTATCTTTATACAGATAGAGGAATAATCTTCCTGCTGTGGTCAGGCCAGGCCCCTGCTCAAGTCTTCAAATGTTCCTGGCTGCCTATCAAATCAAATTCAAGCTCTTTTACCTGGCATTCAAAATTCTATGTAACTGGGTTTCCAATCAAGCCTGGGATACTTGTGTGTATCACATGTGGAAGGAGACATGACTCCTGATTGGCTTCAAGAAAGCAGAGGCAATGATGCTTACCTACGGCTTCTGAGACAGTTCCAGAGCTTCTTTGGAATAGGTATGTGTGGTTCCGAGGCTCTGGGAAAGACTCACAGAGAGAGAAGCAACATACATGTAACAGAAGCCAGCTGTTCAACATGTCCCCAATTTCCAGTTTACTTCTCCAGAGACTGAATGGACATCCTGGAGAAGGTTAGGCCCTCTACTCTCCTTTCAGCAGAGATATTAGCTCTCTCCCAGCTGAAGAGTTCATTCCCTCTTGTCTATTTTCTGGTATGTTAAGATCTATAGAACTTCTCCAATTTCTGTTTGCTGTACACACAGATAAATAACTTTCTTCTCTACTTAATTGTGTTGTTCTTTTCTGTAACCAGAATTTGGTGAAAAAAAGTTAATTAAGCTTGCAAGTCTAAGCTACTCCCTCCCATGAGAGTGACCAGGAAAGTTGCTTTTCCTGAACATTGTACCCTAAAACAGAAATATTTGAGGGAGAAGATTAATATAATTCTAGACTGAAACCCCTGTTGAAGACTGGAGAAAAGAGCATTGAGCCTTGAGGCACTCCTGCGGCCCACCTGCCTCCTCCTATCCTCACCCCAGTAAATGTGCAGAAGCTACAGAAACCACCTCTAGCTCTCCTCCTCTCTATAGAGTTGAGCTAAGCCTCAGATCATATCTATCCATGCCACCCACTAGCCTTGTCTATACATTTAAGCAATCCATGTGGACATGCCTATGTTTAGGTATTTATATAATCTGACACCACTATTCTTTCCAATCCTACTTGGTATTGCTCCCCTCCATTCACTTACATTCTAGTCAAACCAGACTACTCTCTGACCTCCCTCTCCCAAACAGGCCCTGTGATCTCACACTCCCTCCATAGGTTTGCTCAGCCTAATTCCTGAGTCCCTCCTGTTGACCTCTTGAATTATTACCTATTCTTCAAAACCCCGGCATAAGTGCTACTTTTTCCATGACGTCTTCCCTTGACCTCAGGTTAGTAATAGCCTTCCCCCTCAGACCACTTAGAGCACTTTGCTCATTATTTAATGTAATATTGTATATTATAGCTGTCAATATTAGTCCCCTGAACCCTACTTATTCTGTAGAACAGGAATTAGCTTTTCAAAAGCCTACATCTCATCTCTGATAAAGGTCTGATATCCAAGATATATAGGGAATTGATAAAATGACTTATAATATTGTATATTTTATAATATTGCATTTCTACTTCCTGTCTCTTCTGATCCATTCCCATGAATGGCCTACACTGATATAGTTTATTCCTCACTACTCCCCTCTTCTTTTTTCTTCCTCTTGTATTCTTTCTTAATTTCTGCTCTTTCTCTGTTTGCTCTGTGGGAGGCATATTATATGTATGTATGTATCAATTATGAATAAGAATGAGTCATTCCCCAACAGATAAGTGGTCAAAGTGTAGGAACAGAGTTTCCCAAAGAAAATGTCTAAAAGTTCTCAATAGCAATATAAAAGGATGCTCCAGATCACTAACAATAAAAGAAGGCAAATTAGAACAACTCTGAGGTTTCACTTCATGCCCATTGGATTGGCAAAGATGAAAAGAAATGTAAATATTAAAAGGGCTGTGGGAAGACAAGTATATTGATGCACTGTTAGAGCTACACATTAGTTCAACCATTTCTGAAAGTAATTTGGAATTATACTAAAAAAAAGTCACCAAACTATCCATATATCTTGTATATCTTTGACTCAGTAATTCCACCACCAAGCGTGAAACCCCAAAGAAGTCAGAGCCAAAAGGGAAAGTCACATACATACAAAAGTAAAAAAAAAATTAAAATTAAAAAAGCTGTACATTTTAAAGAATTGGGAGGAAATTGAGAAACGATTGAAGAAATTATGGCAGATAAACATCATAGAAAATTATACCCATCATAAGAAATGATGAGTAAAAAATTCAAAGAAATTTGAGAAGACTTATATGAACTGATGTGCAGCAAAATAAGCACAACAAGCACAATTTACATAATAGCTATAAAATAAAACAACATTGAAAGACTTCAGAACTCTGATCAATTTTGGTGTCCAATCATGACGTCAGAAAGCTGATGATGAAACATGGTTCCCCTTTCTCACAAAGAGGTGCTGGGCTACAGAGGAGGAAGACATAGTCTTTCAGATGTGGTCAAAATGTTGGTTTTACTTGACAATAATTATCTGTTATAAGAGAGGATTCTACTTAAGGGTGGGGAACGGGAAGTGACAGAGATGCGGAACCCCCCCCCCAACAATAAAACATCTTAAAAGAAAAATGATAAAATATTTTAAAAGAAAAACAATTGTCACTTCCAGTGCCAAAAATACTCTTCTGTACAAAGTAGACACTTAGTGAATATTTATTGCTGTTCATTGCCTGGGGACTCTGGTAATTCTTTCAAATTCAAGTTTTAGAAACAGAGTATTTCTCTTTATGTGATCCCCTGCAGGAGAAGAGATCATATTCCCAGAAGGGACACTTGTGAAATCCCCACTCTAACTACTTCGGGTTTTTCTGTCCACTTTCTAGTTCCACTTTCACATGGTATGCCAATCTGTCTGAATTTTAGTGAAGGACTTGAAGACATCCTTAAATGTCTTTTAGTTTTTAAGAAAAGGGACTAAGACATTAACTCTGATTTCCTTGGTACAGGAAACTTCTGGGGGAGAAAATTCCCTCTACCAAGCTGTGACCCAGGCCAAGTCATTTAACCCCTGCCTGCCTCAGTTTCCTAGATTGTGATAATAATAGTACCTGCATCACAGGTTTGTAGTGAAGACTAAATGAGATAATATTTGTAAAGCATGATTACACAGTGCCCAGCACATCACAGGTGTTTAATTAGTGCTTGTCCTTCCTCCCTTCTCTGAAACCCTAAAGTGTCCCAGAGCTGCCCATTGAAGGGCAGGGTCACACCAGCTGGACTAAGAGAAGTAAAATCTGAATCCAGCTCTTCCTGGCTCTGAGGCCAGCTCTTTAGCTACTGTGCCATTCTGTTTCACCGCACAGAGATAAACACTAAAGATATTTTTGAAGAAATCTTATTAAAATGTAAGTAAACTATCACTAAAAGGAAGTTGAGCTCTCAGTAATGGAAAAATCAATGAAGATCCTGGAGAAGAGATCATGGAACATGTGTCTCCTCCTTAGCGGCACAACCGACAGAATATCATGGTCAAACAAGGTTTCTCTATCAGAGATTTTGGTTTAATTGTTTTTGCTTTGTCACATGGGAAGATTCTATCTGGGATGGGGGTAGTTAGAAACGCCTAGGATTTAAAGACAAAAGGCATCAATAAAACGTTTTAAAAAATCATGCTTCTTCAGCATTCTTTTCCACATATGGAATCAAAGCACGTGGACATTTAATTAGAAATCTGAAACTTTTATGATCAAGTCAGTACAGTCTGACAAAGAACTTGGGCTATAGTAATAAGCAAAAATAATTAATGCAATGGCCCTAATCTTCAGGGAAGACATGGTTATTTTAAACATATAATACAGTATTACTCGTTGATTGTGTAACACTTTCTCAGGAGTTCAAAGCATTTAAGGACATGATCTGACATTCTCACCAAATAATGTGTATTAAGAAAGAGAAGGGAAGGGAGGGAGGGAGAGGGGGAGAGGCAGAGGTGGGGAAGGAAGAGAGAAGGGGGAGGGAGAGAGAGGGGGGAGGGAGAGAGATGGGGGGAGGGAGGGAGAGGGGGGGAGGGAGGGAGAGAGAGAGAAAGAGAGAGAGAGAGAGAGAGAAAGAGAAAGAGAGAGAGAGAGAGAGAAATACAACCTTGTGATGTAGGTACTATTATTATCCCCGCATGGAGAGGTCTGGAGTAGTAAAAAGAGTACTAGACCTGAGTTCAAATCCCCTCTTTGGCACCCACTAACTGTAGACCATGGGCAAGTTATTTAACCTCTCTAAGCCTCAAAAGACTCTCTTAGACTTGTCTAAGTCACAGGTAGGTTGTGAGGTACACTGATTGAAAGAGTTTTCATGTCAATGACATCATACTTGCTTTAATAGGATCCTCCTTTTACAGCAAACAGGTACAACCCAGAAAAGACTTCCTGGAGATCAGAGTTTGGAGATACTCCATATCAAGTACACGAAAGGGAATGTGTTTTTCCCCTCTCTCTCTTATCCTCCCCCTCTCTCTTTCTCTCTTAACTGCTTCTGCCTACAAGTTCTATTCTATTTTAATTTGCCTCATAAAATCAAGATGTTCTCACCCACCTAACCACTTTCCCCAGGTGCACTATTTCCTAATCCCTGGCAAACTCATTCAGGCTTCAGATGCAATGGCTCCCTCACACTTTATCCAATAGAGTCCTTGCAATTATAATATGTTCTGATGCACTGCATTCACCTTTCAAGTCCTTTTTTTTTACAATAGTAATAAAGATATTTTATGTTATTCTTTGGAGATCAAAGCCCTTCCAAGTAACTTGCCCAAGATTCTGGACAGGTGGAAGTAGATAGCCTATGATAACCAATGTGTTTTTACTAGAAACTGGAGGATGGAATTATTAAACCCAAACTCTTGCTTCCTAGTCCATTCTAGAGTCAATAGACTCCTGTTTCTCCAGATTTTCCTATAATGGTCTCATCTTGGAAGGAAGAAAATTCATATGACATGATCACCGTAGGGAAGCTGGATGTTTTCAGTCTAGCTTTTGTTTTGATCCTGGCTGGGGCCAAAGTTGGAATCAATACTGTCAATGGAAGAACAGATCCATTGAAAAAGAATGAAAGAGGGGCAGCTAGGTGGTGCAGTGAGTAGAGCACCAGCCCTGGAGTCAGGAGGACCTGAGTTCAAATTTGACCTCAGACACTTGACACGTGTACTAGCCGTGTGCCCTTGGGCAAGTCACTTAACCCCAATTGCCCTGCCCCACCAAAAAAAAGAATGAAAGAAGGAACAGAAATATTCTATTCCCTGGCCCTTGATTTCTTGGAGCTTTCATATCAGGGGTACCAGTGGACTTGTTGAAGGGTTTGAAGAAAGGTTCTTAACTTTGTCATTTCATAGGCTCCTGGCAAAAGAGCAGTATTTACAGTGGATGGATGGATGGATGGATGGCTGGGTGGATGGATGGATGGATGGATGGGTGAGTGAATGTGTGTGTCTACTCAGTAGCCATATACAGTTACTCCTTCCACATTGAGGGGATTAGGGGTACCCCCCACCCGCTATCTGGAAAATCCATGTAAAATTTTTTAACCCTCTTTTTGTACCAGAGAAGAAGCCTGAATTTTTTTCTTTGTTGTTTAGAGTAACTTATTATAAAATTTGGGGGAAAGATTTGATCGTAGGCTCTGTGTCATCTGCTGACCTTCATGTGTTTTCTGTGGCTTCCCCAAAACTCCCCCAAAATTCCTTTCTAATTTCTTGTGCTGACTGCTGATACATTGAAACCTCAATGGAGAAAATTGCAGTGTGGAAGAAATAACTGTTTAATAGCTTAAAACCACATTGGGACACCCTGTAGATTAGATAGATAGATAGATAGATAGATAGATAGATGCATACATATACACATATATACATACCTACTATTTGATATGCATATATAGAGACCCACATACTTTCCACCACTAAAGATCTACTGTGCTGCTTCATTGTGGGACAGAGGTGACCCTGGGTTCTTAAACACAATACAATCAGAGTTCAGAGCTCTGGCAGGATCCTCCCAAGCTGGAGAGACTCTAGATTCAGTGCCAGCAACGTCCTCTATAGTTCCACTATTGGCCTGGCTAAGATTGGAGCAGTTCCTCACCAGAAGCATAGCACACAGATGATGATTTTTTTCTGGCCACAGCAACTCATGAAAGCTATCTAGTGAGCTTGGAGTCGAAAAATTTTTCCTTATGGGGAATGTATCACAAATTTTTCCTGGGCCAACTGCAACAGAAAAAGAAGAAATACCATGGATCAGTGCAGGAGCTTACCCTGGGAATGCCATCTTGTAGCTAGTCATTTTAACTAATTATTTTAGCAAGCTAAGTACTAAACTCTGTTTCTGTGCTGCTAGAGGAATCCAAGCACTATTAGTACCTTCTAAATTAGGGCAAAACTCAAGTTGCCCTGCCCTGGTTAGGGCTTTAAATAAGGTGCAGAAAAAATGCTCACACTAGAGAATCTGCAAATCTTTGAAATGTTAAATGGCAATATGATATACCCTGAGACTTGATTTGAATTTCCTCAGCTATCCTTACTTTATCTGTAATAAATGAGGCCGATTTAGAGAAATGCTAGAAATATTCACTGGGAAAAAATTATAGGTCTCTGAAATACTAAGGTATATAAAGTATAGGGTAAGGTGTATCAAATGTATATGTGTACACATACATTGACATTCAGGAGCCCTGGGTTCTAGCACCAACTATTGCCAATAATTAGTTGAGTAAGCTTGGCCAAATCCCTTAGCCTCTGTAAGCATCACGTTTGTTATGATTAAAATGGTCTCTATGGTTGTTTTTAATCTTCAAAAGTCTCGGATTCTATAGGTTGATAGGGAAGTTTGTATGGTGTATAGAAGAGGAATAAGGAAATTCAAAGCCAAATACCTGGGTTAGAATTCTAGCCCTTTTATTAGGAGTACAACCTTAAGTGAGTCTGAGCCTCAGTTTCTTTATCTGTAAAATGGAAATAGTACCCCATCTGGGGTTTTCCCCAACTTGTATTCATGGGTTGAGTCTCCAGAGGGTGGCTGCTACCTCAGATTCTAGTGATAGGCTGTGGGTGCTCACTTCTGTGCTTCCCATTACCAGTTAGTCATTAAATATGATTGACTCAAAGCAAAGAGGCAGCCAGATGCTACAATGGATAGAGCACCTGGCCTGGCCTCAGAAACACCTGAGTTCAAATCCAGCTTCAGACACTTATTATCCATGTGACCCTGGGCAAATCACTTAACCCTGTTTGCCTCAGTTTCCCCACATGTAAAATTAGCTGGAGAAGGAAATGGCAAACCACTCCAGTATCTTTGCCAAGAAAACAAACCAAAAAAAGAGGTCATGAAGAGTCGGACATAACTGAAACAACAACAAAGCAAAGGTATTTACTAAATGGTAGCATAAGAACAAGTATACAACAAGTAAATAACATTCCATAAGCCTGGGACCCACTCTCCCACAACAACCACTGGAAGAATGGACTCAAATTTAGAATACAATAGTAGTAAGGCATGCACAAAAAGGCTACATGTGGCCAAAGCAACCCCCAACTCTGGTAGTGCAGGACTCTGATGGACTCTCTCTCCTGTGAAGCCCTCAAAAAGCTCCCCTCTGGATGCAGTATCTCTGCTGAGCTTCCAGTGTCTTCTTTTCTCTACAACTCAACTCTGGACTGCCAGGACTTACTCTCTGGAGCATGCAGTCAACTCTTTTCTTAACTGCCAAAGGTCCTATTCCTGGAAACTGCTTCTGGCCTAGTGACAACCTCTCTGTATCCATGTGCATCTAAAGAATGTATCTATGTTTTACAACTGTACCTCGTACTTTCTCACAGTGACTCCAACCTCTGGCAGGGTAGCTTCACTATTGGTTGCTATGGCCAGTGAGAGCAAGGAAGACAGAAAATTCCCTCTTCCCAAGAGGTAGAAAGCTGGGTTCTTTGCTTACTGCTTTCCTGCTTTATTAATCTCTGATCTTGAACTTTCAATCCCCTGGCTCTCTCTAGAGTTTAGCTATGCCCTAGGGATCCCAAGGGATCCCCTAGGGATATAGCCAATTTTCAGCCCAGCCAATTGAGTTGCTCCTTCTGAATCAATCAGAGAAGTTTTATATATTGTAAAAGTATAACCTGGTGTTAAATTATGACTTCGGCATGTCATTGCATCAACTGAATTAGGGAGAAGGATCAAATCCTCTATCTCTCTCCCCCTTTAAACATTCCCTATGCCCAACAAATCAAAAAGGGTGTTTACGGCTAAGTTCATGTGGCACAGTTCACAATCCATCTGGAAATAAACATTCTCCCACAAGGATCCACCATAACTAGTGGTCCTGGAGAATTACATTTCACTTCATAATTCATGAGACCCCAATTTTTGGAAATGGACACAAGTTTACAAAATTCTAATAGATTACCACCTATCTTGGTGCTTTCAAAGACCTGCCCCAGCCAAAAGACAATAAAAGGAAAGAAAAGAGAAAAATCAAGCCTCTTCCTCAGCAGATCCTTTCCCCCCTCTGCCCTTCACTGCCCACCAAGGGTAAACTTGGTTCCTATAGAGTTCCCAGACTCCATCGAGCTCTCTCCACAAAGATTAGGAAAAGGAGACCAAAGGCAAGTGGGGTGAGATATTCAACATCTCTCCTTCCCACTAAAGAGTCCCTCTGCTCTGAGCTCAGTCAGGTACCTGGTACTATAACAAATGGGAGTGGGGGTGGGAAGGGTGAAAGAGGGGGATGCTGGGAAGGATAGGGCTTGCCTACTCTCTTTCCTTCTAAGGGTCCCTTTGCTCTGGACCCATGAACTTAGACCAATTTCAGTCCCAGGGAGTTGAAATTCTAGGTCCCAGTTTAATACTTCATTATCCTTGATAAGATTAATTATATCAACTGAGCTGGGGGAGGTGGGGAGGGAGGATCAAATCAAATTTCCACATAGATGTGTTTGTGTGTGTAAATAGGTAGGTAGGTCGGAAGATAGGTAGGTGGTAGATAGATACATAGATAAATATGTAGGTGGGTGGGTGGATGGATGGATGGATGGATGGGTGCTGATCCTGGAGTCCAGAACTTTCCACTTGCTTGTTATCTCCTCCACTACGTTGTGAGCTCCTCGAGACCAGGGACTACCTTTTGCCTCTTTTTGTAACCCCAGGCCTTAGCAGAGTGCCTGGCACATAGGAGGCATTTAATAAATGTTTATTGACTGACTGATCTCTTCTATAAAGAAGGAAGACATAATACTTGTAGTGTGTACCCCATGTGGTTGTGGTGAAGCTCAAATGAGTTAACATATGTAAAGCACTTAAAGTGCCATATGAATGCCAAAGAAATAATGTGGGTGGGGTAGAGGAAAGGAGTAAGCCTATAACTATGTAAGGCATGTGTACTGAAGGGTTTTGCCCTCCACTTTAGAATATGCAGAGATATTCTGGTACTCTTTCTGGACTGGATACTGTGTAGAGATGAAAGGCCTTGTGATTGGCTGCTGAGTCAGAGCTGAAGGTACATACAAAAAATACTAATGGAGAAAGTTTATAGATCTCCCTAGCTCCCTTTCCTCTCCTTTAGAGTGAAGAGGAAGAAATGCTATAACCCTCTGGATGAGCAAGCCCCTCTTCTACCTGATTGCCATGTGGCCTCAAACACATGGCACTTTTGTTTCTTTTGTCTTCTGTTATGTTTATTCTACTTGATCCTAAGGTGAATGAGAATGAGTATCAGAGACCAAATGACTTGATGTACTTCAAAAGGTCAGAAGATCCACTACAAGTTCAGTGATAGCAGTCCATAGTATAGTTTGCTGTAGCTTCAGCAGCCAAGCCCAGTGAGCCAGTGAGGAGCGACCTTCTTGACTCAGCTCTGCCAGGGATTGACCTAGCAGCCAAGACATCATTTCCATCAGGAAAGGGACAATTCTTCTAGTATCTATGCCATACCCCCAAGTGAACTTGGTGGAGGGAATGTCTAATAATCACCATTCTAAATATGAACCCGCTCTTCCCAGGGACCAAAGTATAAAGGGGAGAGCATGCCCCAATTTAGGGAGCTGTTAGGGAGATAGATCAGTCTTGATCTACCTTTTCAGTAAAACCTTTTGTAAAAGTTAAGTGATATTCATTGGTCTATTTGTATTGAGGAGAAAGTAACTGGGACAAGAAGGAAACAAGTCAATTGATTTTGGAGAGAATGAAGAGATGGGGCACCGTGAGTCATAGTACTTGAAGACCATTCCAACAACCCCTCTGGACTATTCCTAGAACCCTAAGGGAGGATGTAGCCAAACCTGCTCTGAGTCCATGACCTATCACTGCAAGCCTGGCTTGGTTGGGAAAATAGCTCCAAAACTTGTGTGTGTGTGTGTGTGTGTGTGTATGTGTATATCTAGACACAGAGACACATATCCACAGCTTACCACAGTGCCTGGCACATAGCAGGCACTTAATAAATGCTTGTTCCCTTACCTTATATATGCATATGTACATATATATAGATAGATAGATAGATAGATAGATATTACATGTATTTTATACTACTTATGAAAAATAAATACAAGATAAAATTGGGGGATAGACAGTATAATAATTATAATAACTAGCAGTTATATAACAACTTAAGGTGTGCAAAGTGCTTTGCAAATATTATTTCATTTTGTCCCCACAAGAAATCTCGGAGGTAGGTGTTACCCCATTTTCGCATGAGACAGACAGGTTCAGCAAGCTGCCCAGGGTCACACATCTAAGTATCTGAGGCAGGATTTGAACTCAGCTACGCAGTATTCTGACTCCAGATCCAGAACTCTCTCCACTAAGCCACACAGTTACCTAATAGGCAGTTGGCATTTGAAGGGATCAGCAAAGACCTCTCAGAGAAGATTCTATTTAAGTTCGTCTTTGAAGGAAACTTGGGTATTTAAGAAGCAGTGATGAGGAAGGAGCTGGGTCCTAAGATGGGGGCCAGCCCGTGCAAAATCACAGACATGGGCAATGAAATACCAAGTGTGAAGAGCAGAAAAAAGGCCAATTAGGCTGGATTGTAAAGTACTTGAAGGGAGCAGTGTATAATAACCCTTGAAAGGTAGGCTGGAGTCAGACTGTGTAGAGTTTTAAATGCTAAATTCAATCCAGAGGTGAGCGATCCACTGGAGTTTATTGAGCACAAGAGTGCCAGAAACTCTCCCAGCTTTAGAAAGGCCACTTTGGCAGTTTTGTGGAGAATGAATTGGGGAGAGGAAAGGCTTTAGGCAAGGTCAATTAGGAACGAACTCCCTCTCATCATTCATTTTCCAGGTTGTGTCTCTGTCACATCCACATACCAAAAGCATGCAGTTTGCACAGAAAATAAAAATCAACGCTGAAAAGGAAATAGATTTTCTGCTTCCATAACTCTGTAGACATAGCTGCTATTTGGATATTTTCACGTTGTAAGATTCCCTTCTGTGGTCTTTCCTAGCTGGACCCCAAAGTGGGGAGAATGGCTTCTGCATCGCTCAATACTGCTCCTCCAGGCACCATGCTGCCCCTAAACTCTCTGGTGAATTGGAAGAAACCAGAAAGGTCATAGGAGCTGGAAGAGCCTGGAGCAAAGTGTCCCAGAAGAAGGTAGCTGAATTCTGCTGAAGCAGGAGTGCCCCCTGAACGAGGGTGGGGGATAACTGCTCCCCAAAGCTAATCGGTTCAAGCCTGGTTGACACCAGGTTTCGTAGAGTGTATGAAACACAAAGGGAACTTTTTGGTCTGAGATTCTGCTGGCTTTTTCTCCTTCCTACCTCCCTGGGAACTGTTTTTCCTCCCTAAGTCAGGATCCCTACCTGGGAGATCGGGTTCCTGTCGTTTCCAGCCAAATCCTTAGGAGTATTGTATGTGCGAAAGGGACTGTGAGGGGGAGGGGCAGGAGCAATAGTGATGAGGTGTTTGTGCTTGGACCCTAAATCCTAACAGACTCTGCTTGGGAGCCTGTGCCTGAACCCCAAGTTCAAAATACATCCAGTTCTCATAAACACATCTTGTTCCCAACACATTCTATCCCAGGCTATCTCTAGCTAAAGGGCAGCATGACCCAACTTATCCCTGCTTCTTCCTCAGTAAGCAACTATGCACAACTATAGATTGAATTCTGGATGCTGATAACTGACTGTACATTGAGTCATAACCATATTTAGCATTCACTAACCTTTCTAACATGTATCCCAGACATAGTATTTTGTCTAACAAGACACTAGATGAGAAACTATTCCCTTTAGGCCCAACGGATAATGAACTTAGTGATGTTTCACAGTAGAAACCACACCCCCAGTAACCCCACTGTGGACTATTTCCTAGAGAACTCTGGGTAATATGCCCTCGAAGTAGGTACTAAGTGTGCATGTTCCTTTAAGAACTAACCACTCCTTGAACAAGCCTAAACCACTCCCTAATCCCACCCCCAAACACCTAACTGACATGTGTCGTCCCCCCCACCCATTAGCTTCTATAAAGATTCCCCCTGCACCTCTCTATGGTTGCAGGTTCCCTAAGAACTCTTGCCCACTGAAAAAGCGTAATAAATCTTTGCTTCCTTGACTTAAAGAATGCTTGCAACCGTGAATTCATTCCAGGCGGCCCCTTCCTGGGAACTTTGGTTTGGGATCCCTGCATCCCTGGGTTTCTTCTCCCCCTCTACATTTGTTTCTCCCCCAACAATAGTACAGAGCTGAGCCCCCCTCAGCAGGCAGAATCAACTCTGGGTTGAGAAGGGAATAGAGGGGGATGCCAAACCGCAATAAGATCACACCCCGCCCCCATAGAAAGAATGGCAGTAAGCAAAAGGTGAAAAGTGAAAGGACTTTGTATCCTGTGAAGCTGTACACATCAATAAGCTGTTTTGATTATACACAAGAAAGACAGCTTGCCTCAGAGTCAGGCAGACCTGGGTTCAAGTTCAGTTGATATAGTTTTAAAGCGTTTCCATGGGCACTGAGAGGTTGTGACTTGCCCAGCCAGTAGGAAGGTATCTAAGACATGACTCTAGCTCTTCTTTAACTCAGGTCCAGAGCTCCCTCTAACTACACCATGCCCTTGTTTTAAAAGCACAGTTGCTGGCTAGGCACAAAATAGCTGTACTGTACATAGTGGTGGAATGAAATTAATTAAATTAGCATGCTATTTATTTAATGTAAAAATAGACTCTCCTGCCATAACCCCCAGGCCTTCTCTTCTCAGAGCTTTGAGAAGCCTCTTCTCTGCCTCTGGCCCCTGACTTCAAGTGCAGCGCTGGGAATCATAGGGACATCTACCTTGGCAAACCACACAGCTAGGGTGTAAATGGTCAGAACCAGCTTAGCTGAGGAAAGCGGAGGTGAGGTGGAGGTGGGGGAGGGGAGGGTATGGTGTGGGTAGCTGATCAACGTCAACTATCAGAGGCAGTAACAGGAATCATAAGATCACAGGATTTAGACCTTGTCGAAACCAAGCCCCTCACCATCCCCGAGACTCTTTCAAGCCCCGATCCCATGCTGAGACTCTCAGGCTCTTCAAATTTCCCTTCTTAGGAAGGCACAGTGAGTTATCCCAGCCAGGACCCTGAAATGTGGACTGGATGGAGTAGCCAAAGGGCCCCCGGGAGTCAATTGTTATTCATACTCCCACATCTGCACAGAGAAAGAAAGGCGCTCTAAGCGCAGCGCTGCGGGGTCCTGACACCGCAGCAGAGCCACCAGCTGTCGGGATTGCACTGAATTGGGGGCACAAACCCCCCAGTTCCCTGTGTCAGCCGCGCCCTCCCCAACAGAAGGGGCGAGCTCTGCTCAATGGGGCCATCTGGTCCGAGTACAAACACTGGTGACATTTAGGGGGAGGTCAGCAGCGGGATGATTGGGGGAAGACAGGAACTGGAGGACTGAGTTGGCAATGCGTCCGGTTCCCTGATTTTCCCTCCACAACTCCATCACCCACTCCAAGCTTCTTTCTTTTTCCGAGATCTTTAAGCTCTCTGTTGCTTCCTCCTCCAGGAAGCCCCCCAAGGTTTACCAGCATCCTAGGAGCTTGGTGGGATATGGGAAGACAGAAAGGGAGCTTTGTCCCAGTGCCCACGTTAAGGCACTCGCGGAGGGGAGGAAGGGGAAATTTGGGCATGGTACGAGTGAGTCCCAAGAGCCGGATGGATCCTTGTCCGGTCCTTGGACAGGAAGCAGCCTTTGCTTCTGTAAGCAACCACGGCTGAGAACCAGAAACAGCAGAGCTGGTAGTAGCGGCAGCGTCCCCCTCCCCCCCTTTCCTCTTTCCACCCCCCATCTCCCTCCCCTCGCTTTGTCCCTTTTCCCTTCTCCGCCCCAGGCCCTCATATCCCCAGGACGCTAGCTACGCCTCTCCCTTTTCCTCATGGAACAGCTGCACTCTTCTCTTAGGATCACAGGATTTAATTACTAGTTAAAGAGGATTTCGTATAATCTAGTTCAGTCCCTTCCTTTTACAGCTTTGGTATAATCGTAAACGCCCCAGATTTAGAATCAGAGAACCTGGATTCAAATCTGTCAGGAAATAAACATTTATTAGGCGCCTGTTGAGGATAGAAAGAAAGGCAAAAGACACTCCCTGCTCTCAAGAAACTCTGTCTAACATGAAACTACCATGTACAAACAATATACCGAACAAACTGAGGGGTGGTCACCAGAGAGAAGATAGTAGAATGATAGATTCCCTGCTGGAAAGAGGAAAGGCTTCCTGTGGAAGGTGGGGTTTTCGCTGGGACTTGAAGGAAGCTAGGAGGCTTATTTCTTGCTGTGACTCCATTTAACCTCTCTAGGCCTCAGTTTCTTCATTTGTAAAGTGAGAGAATTGATCTAGATCAGGAGTTCTTAACTTTTTGTGTATCATGGAAACCTCTGGAATCCGCAGAATAAAGTTTTTAAATGCAAAAAATAAATATGTAGGATTACAAAGGAAACCAATTTTATTGAAATACTTATTGAAAAAAATTCTTTTTAATTTCCAGACTCCAAGTTAAGAACCCCTTAGACTAGATGATCTGGAAAGTCACTAACAGCTCTGAAAGTTATGCGGCTCATAGAGGTGGCATGGCCAGTAAATGACTGCGCCCAATCCTCTCCATTCAAAGGTGAGCCTTGTCCCATCACACCACGTCACCTCCGAGCTGGTGAGTGCCAGGCTGCTGCTACTGCGGTGCAGGATTGTCTCCCACTGGTGACAATAGGCTAGTCAGAAAGCCTGGCGTGTCAACCAGGAGCCTGGAAAAGTGGCGTTGAGTCTGTAGTTCTTTTTGTAGCCTTCCCCCTGTGTGGGGTGGAGGGCTCACTGAGAACACTGGGAGCCCAGCTGCTGCCGAAGTTGCTCGCTGCGTTTTTGCTGGTGGCCTTCCCAGTTCAGAGAGCAGGATCACAAACAATGTCTGTCAATGACCCGCCAGAATAACCGTTCCTCGCCCAACCCCACCCTGCCTCTCCTGGGACTTGAACCTGGTCCTACATGTGGAGGATCTCAGGCAGCTGGGAGAGTTTTTTTTTAAGATCCCTTACAAAGCCTCCTTACTGTTTCCAACCAGTGAAATACTTCTGATAACACGTGTCTTAGAAGATACTGGTCTCTGCAATGTTTTGAGGTTTTTTTGGTTTGGTTTTGTTTTCTTGGTTTGTTTGTTTTGCCTTATTTTCTCCACTGAACCTATGGTTTCATCTGTGTAAGCTCCTCCCAGTGAGGCGATTCTACCAATTCAGGCCTGTAGTTTTTCTGCAATTTATAGTTGTAGAGAAGGGTCTGGGAGCACTGAGGGATTAAATCTTTGCCCAGGGTCACACAGCCGATATGTTAGTGGTGGACATGAACCTGTGCTCTGAAGCCAGCTTTCCACCCAGAGACCACACCATTACATGAAGCTAACATATCTTCAGTATTTATCTTGACTTTTCCGTTCCCTCCCTTTCTTGATTATTTCTGATCTATCCTATTTGTACAAAGCTGTTTTTATGTTGTCTCCCTCCCTCCCTCCCAAGAACAGGCTCTGTCTTTTGACTTTCTTTGTATCCCCAAGGCTTAGCACAATACCTGGCAGTCATGCTTGATAATTGTTTATTGACTGACTGACAGGGGGATAAAAATCTTAGGAAGTACATTATCATAATTGAGTAGCATTTCACAGAAAACAGGAGATCATCCGTTATAATCCCCTCATTTTACAGATGAGGGAACCATAGTGAAGTGAGGAAAAAGTGATTTGCCAAAAAGGATGTGGCCTAGAAACTGTCTTCTGAGTCCTGACTCCACAACCTTACTACCTCAGGTTGCAAAATAATAATAAAAACAATTCTTAAAAAATGAATTTCTATGGTACTTTACAATGTATCCTTCTCACAAGCATCCCTACGAAGCAGGCTGTGTAAGTATTATTATCCCCATTTTACAAATGAAGAAATTGACTTGCTCTAACAATAGAGCTAAGTAAATACCAGAAGTGGGCCTCAACTAAAAATTGGCAGTCCAAGTCCAGTGCTCTTTCCCCTGCACAACAAACCAGGGTACAAATTACATTAAATAACCAAATTCCTTATTCTCTCAGCTCTCATAATATAAAACCAACAACTACATTTAAAAAAAGAAAAATTAATTCAAAACTTTTACTTAGAATCTGCCCAAAGTACTCAAAACTTTTTGTTCAAGGCTTAATAGGATTAAAAATAAGCTGAGATATAAATATGTTTTATTTTAAATCCTCCTTTTAAAAAAGAACGGGCAAACTAAACTTTTTTCAAAGTCCTTAGTTAACAAGGCCTTATGGGAGATTGAAAATAAACTTAATTGAAAAAACAGTGCTCACCATAAATAGGTCCAGCTTCTAAGTGGGGACTTGGTTAAAAAAGACAACAACCAAACGAATCAACTGAGAAGGTCCCATGTTTCAAAAAAGGAAGGTCACGGGAGCCTTCCCAGAAAATCTTAGCATTTAAAAGGATACTCTGTCTGCTTCTATCTTCTTAGGCCTCTAGTGACTGGTTTGTTTATTTGCTTTGTGAAAGGGTTTTGCATGGGTTAAAAAAGCAAAAAAGTATTTCCTGATTGTTCCTTAACCCATACATACCAAAATTTATTAGGTACTAATTTAAAATGAAGAAATAAAGCCTTAAGTTTGCAACAGTACAAGATACCTGCAACACCAGACTGTTTGGAAACATTCTAAAGATGAGTGCTTTTCATCTATTCAACAACATTCATTAAGTTCAAGCCAAAAGGCAACTTTATCAGATCTCCTCCAGCAACTTGTCCCATGTGAAGATCCCACAAGATCTTAACATATTTTTGTTATGATCCCAAAGATTTCTTGTAAGATTTAATGAAAGAGATAATTTCACCCAATAACCCTATGATTATTACTACCACAGGAAGGCATAGGCCAAGGTATCACCTACTCACCAGGGCTATCTCCCCCTTAGAGAATGTCCAATGCAAACTCCAAATCAAAGAAGGTTTTCCCTTGGATGTGGTCCTCCAGATGTTCTGGCTTCCAGACAGCATTGGACCGATCACACTAAACCCTTTAACATTGTTGAACTTCCTAAAGGAATTTCCTCGTCTTTCTTTTATTTGTATTTGTATCCCCAGCACTTGGCACAGTTCCTGGCACGTAGTAAGTGTTTAATAAGTATTTATTGACTGACTGACATAATGGCTAAAGTTCAGCCTAGCTAATCACATAGAAAACACCAAGGGAATGAAGATTGCCTGTTGTCCAGACCTTGAAATGCAGTTGGATGAAAAGTCCATACAGCTGATTCATGGGGGGAGGGGGAGAGGAAGGTATACACCTATCCATTTATCTGACCCCGTTGACAATGCATACCCAGAGTTGAATAGAAGCATGGTGCGTTAGGTTACACAGTGCTTCCAGTGACCACAAGTTTTGTCCTAAAACAAAAATCCACTTTTTTTAACACCAATATTCTTCTGGTGCTGCTATATGAATGTGTCTGGGAATCTTAGAATGTCACCATATCCAAAAATTGGAAATTTCAGGTCACCCAAAGGGCAGTGGAGGAACATGTATATGTGTCCCTGCGTATTCCAAAGACTAATTACACACTACCTCGGGAAATACCCATTCCATTTTTGGACAGTGCTGTTTGTTTTTTAAAGGTTTTTTTTCTTATATTGAAGAAAGTAACCCACATTCATGTAGCTTTACAAAGTGCTTTTTTCACAACAACCCCATAAAGGAAATGTTTAACAGCACTTTAATCTAAGTGGGAAAATACTGTATTTCATAAGTGTTTATCTTTTTCCAATTATTTTATCATTTACTTCTTGTCTCTCTTCCATCCTGACTCAGTCACGTGACTTTTCTCCTGTAAAGATCTTCGTTATCTTGTGCTTTTCATGGGAGAAGGAAATCCTACACTGGTGGCTGCAAAGATGCTGCAAGACTCTGCACAGTGTACAAGATCCTAATTTGTCTAGCGTAGAAACGGCAACTTTTTATGGGCGAAACATGTATTAAAAATAAAGGTTTGAGGTGGGGCCCAGAGCTATTCACAGTTTTTCATATTTGCTGGGGTCCTACACACCTACCTCCTGTGAATGTCAAGGGAGGATTGTACTGAACTGTGCACACACTTTATCCCCCAATTGAAGGTAAACTCCTTGAGGACAGGTACGGTTTCGTTTTTGTCTTTGCATCCCTAACGCCCAGCACAAGGCCTTGCATATAGGAGACACAATAAGTAGATTTCCATTTTATAAGTGATGAAATTGAGCTACTCCCCTTTCCAAGCCCCTCCCCCAAAGGTGAATTCACTTGTCCAAGGTCAAATGAATTCCCAATGGCAGAGCCAGGATTCAAATCCAGTTCTTCTGATTCGAGGTCCATTACAGTTTACTGCCTCAGCTCTCTGTCTTTTATCTGTACCCATAATAAATCTAACTTTTCCTCCATATGAGAGTCCTTCAAAGATTCGAAGACAACTATCATGTCTCTCCTCTGGGGCCAAACAAAACAAAATTTCCTTTCAGATTGCTGATAATCTTGTTCTCCATCCTGGAGCAAGCTCCAGTTTGTCAACATTCCTTTTAAAACATGCTGCCTAGAATGAAATAGTAATGATCTAGTTGTGGTCTGACTATTGCAAAGTACCTTGCACGGGACATGTTACTTCTAACGATATAACCTAAGATCATGTCAGCTTTTTTTGGTGGCCATACAACTCCTATTTTGTTCTGTTGACTCCTATTTTGCTTTAGTGAACATCTCCAAGTCTTTTTCGTGTGAACTATTTTCTAGTTATTTCCTCACTTTTCATTTCCTCAGTTGACTACTGGAACCTAAACATAGGACTTTATATTTGTACTATCAATGTTTTAGTTGACCCATGCATTCATCAATATAGATATTTCTTAGAATTGTGTAAACTGAAGTCTATCCATACCTTCTTTTCTGGTGGAAGGAGGAAATAAATGTATAGATATGTATATACACATACATAGATACAGATGCACATAAATATACATCTATCACTACCGAGCTGTAAATTAGATTCAGACCATATGTTCAGCTTGTCTAGAGATTTTCAAATCCTAATTCCGTTATCTAACATATTGAGGGTTTTGTGGCATTCACACATTTCAGAAGCATAGTATAACATGTCTTCATCCAAGTCATTGATAAAACTACTGAACAAGGCAGAACCAAGGACAGAGAGGCTTTGTGACTTGCTAATAAATATATCCCTCCATTAATCAACATTCTTTAGGGATTGTCATTCAGCCACCTACAAATCCAACTGTAAGGGGTCCCAAAAGTCTTGACACAGTTTTAAACTATTGAAGCCCCCTTAACCACTTAAAAGTGCACCAAGACTTTTGGGACTCCATACATATTATCATCCAGACACATTTCTCCATCTTGTCCAAAAGGATATAATATTATAAAACGCCTTGCTGGAAACCAGATCTCCAAACCATTAAGCTAAAACCTGAAGGGACCTCAGAGGCCATCTGACTCAACTTCATCATTTTACATAGGAAGAGATATCCTTATCCATAGAATTTTCCTGTCCCTTTCTAGTCTAAAAATGGTTTTATGTTCTAAAACTCTAGTGAAATAAGCTGAGTTTGGCATGATTTAGGTAAACCCATGCTGGTTTCTATATTGCTTTCTTTTTCTAAGTGCTCACAAATCATCCATTTAATAATCTTTTTGAATTTTTTTTTTACCACGGATCAAAATAAGTAATTTCTTATTTCTACAGTGTTTTGACATCTGTAAAGTTCTTTTTTCACAGCAACCCTGGGAAGTAGATACTGCTAGTATTTATCCCTATTTTGCAGATGAAGAAACTGACACTCTGAAAGGTTAAGTAACTTGCCCATGGTCCCACGGTTAGGAAGTGACTGAGTCAAGACTGAAAGCAGACTCTCCAGACTTCAACTCTACTAATATAATGTCCCTCAAAATTATTGTTTCTGAAAAGTTTCTAGCTTCCAGATTCCATCTCTCTCCCCGTTTTTTATTTTTTAAGAATCTGGGGCATATGCCTGTCTCCACTTTGTCTAATAATATGTCTACCATTTTCCAAAATACTCAAAACACTATAATAAGTTTTATTTATTCCTTTTTCTTTCACATCAGAGAAATTTCTGGAAATACCACTCTCATTACCTTTCAAACTCTCCTTGGTAACAAAGAAAAAAGAATCAAGCAAAAATAGCTTGAAAATTTATTTTAAAAAAAATCCCTCCCTACCAGTCCGATGCCTCTTTACCATAAGGTGAGAGGTCTATTTTTTGAAAGCCATTCCTGATTTTATATTTAATCATAGTTCAACTATGTTTTCGTGATTTAAAAAAATAATTACACTTTTATTTTTCTGCCTGCCTCTTCAATTATGGCCTCTAAAATTCCTGTTCCATAGTCACCAAATTTCTCTTCATTTTAGACCTCTTTCTCTCATGATCCACCCACCTTCTGGCACTAACAAAGATTTGACTTTCAGTTAACACCATATCCTTGACCACCCTTTCCAGTACAGCTGCACTTTTTCTCCTGGCCCCTGATACACTGGCCCTCGAGGGAGAGTCAGACTATTCCTTGCTCCAGATTGTCACAGTGCCACTCCTTCCAGACTGTCCCTTTGCCACCACCCCTCAATGACCTCTTCCCCTTTGAGGTTCATTCTATCCACACTAATCACCCAAATCAGATCCTAGTAGCAATCCACTTGGTCTACTGACCCCCAGGTAATTCTCCCTCCTTTCTTAGTTCAGCCCCTGGTTCACAGAGCCTCTGGTTCTACTTCTGACTTTATACTAAGCAACAATAATATTTTTATTGATATTCCCTCAAATTCCCTAATCTCCCAGTTTCTCAATCTCTTCAAGTCATGGGACTTGAGGAAGCTCCACCTTAGCAACACATACAGTTGACCACACCAATGAGCTTGCTGTCACCTACAGGTGTTCCATTACCATTATTAAAAACCTTGAAATTCCTTTATTAGACCATAGCCTATCATACCACTTCTTATATTTTATTTCTCCTAAATCTATTCCTCTTCCCCACCGGGATCACAAATCTCTCTATCCCTCAGTACTCCCAGGCCATCACCCCTTCTCAAAAATTCACTTTCTTCCCTTCCCAATATCAACCCTTTAAGTAACCAATATAATTCTACACTGTCCACTCTATTCTCAAATCCCTTGTCCTCTTTTTCTAGAAACAGTCACGTCTTGAGAAACCCCAATTCTGTATTGTCCCCACCTTCTGCCTCCTCTATTCCTATTAATGTGCTTTTTGAACAGAGAGCTTTCTGAAATGACACAACAGAACTAATGGCTGTGTCCACTACAAATTTATATTATCTAATCCCGAGTGGGTCCTCAACACAGCAAGGCAGTCCCTTAATTCATCCCTAATTGATTTTTTTTAAATCGCACTCTTCAAAGATGTTTCAAACCTTCTCTTCTCTCCTTAAGGCTCCCATACCACCACCTACCTGACCTCAGGTGAGGCCTTGACTCATTCTTTATTAAGAAAACAGAGGCTATTTACAATGAGCTCCTTCTTCCTTCTCATCACTCAACCCCTGGTATCATTCAGACTCTGATGAAGAGGTGATGCTTCTCCTAACTAAGGCCAATCCCTCTATATGTACCCATGACCCCAAGCCCTTCCATCTTCTCCAGCGGACTGTCCCCACAATCACCCTCTCCTCTCTCTAATCTTCTCTCTCTCCTTCTCTGCTGGTTCCTTCCTTGTTGTCTACAAATATGCCCATGTCTTCCCATTGGGAGAAAAAACACCTACAATTCTCACTGGACTCCACCATCTCTTAAAGCTATTTTTTTCTCCTCCCTTTCATAACCAAGTTCATGGGAAAAGATATTTTTTGCCATTGCCCCTAATGGGACGCTCTCCCATTAATTTTTTTTTTCCTTTCAGGGCCAAATACCCATCAACCCACCCTTTTCAACTCTCTGCAATAAGAGTTCTAACTTCATGACTCAAGCAATAGGTGGAATGGAAGATAGAGCGCTGGGCCCGGAGTCAGGAGGACCTGAGTTCAAGTCTAGCTTGACATTTATTGGCTGTGTGACCCTGGGCAAGTCACTTAAGCTGTCTGCCTCAATTTCCTTAACTGCAAAATGAGAGTAATAATGGTGCCTACCTCCCAGCATGGTGAGGATCAAACGAGATGACATTTGTAAAGTTCTCAGTCCAGGGACTGCCATATGATAGACATTTAATAAATGTTTGTTTCCAGTTCCTCACACATACGCACTCTCCTCACCACCGCTAGAATGGCTTTCTCCAAAACTGCCAATGATCCTTCAAATGCCAAATGTGATGGCCTTTTTCTCATCCTTTCAGTGTCTTTGGCTGGTGATCGTCTCTGTCCCAAGGCTCTTGTCAACTTTGCTGTGTCTAAGGCACTGCCGTCTTTCTAGTCATCCAAGCTTTGCAGCCTTGGGGGTATCCTTTGCTCCTCACTTTCTCTCATCCACAGAGCCAGGCAGCTGCTGAATCTTGTTGCTTCTACCTACACAACCTCTCACATCCACTTACCTAGTTCAAGTCTTCATTACCTTTCACCCAGACCAATACAATAGCCTCTTGACTGGCAAGAAGGTGGTCCAGCAGATAGGATGCTGAGTCTGAAGTCAGGAAGAACTGAATTCAAATCCAGCCTCAGACACTTAGCTGTGTGAATCTGAGTATGTTGCCTAACTTCTGTCTCAGTTACCTCAATTGTCAAATGGGGAGAAAAATAGTATCTCCCTTACAGGGTTCCTATAAGGATAAAATGAAATCCTATTTGTAAAAGCATTTATGGCAGTGCCTGGCAAATAGTAGGCACTTAATAAAAGCTTATTCCTTTCCCCTTTCCCTTCCTCAAGTCTATTTCTCCTCCTATCTAATCTCAAAATAGCTGTTAAAGGGATTTTCCTAAAGCACAGGCCTAACCTTACTACCCTGCTTGTAATTATTTGTGCTTAAAGTGCATTTGCAGAGATAGGAGAAATTACAGTGAATTGTAAAAGTATAGTAATGTTGTAAATTGTAATAAAATTATTTTAGAATTTATTTTTAAAATTTCTGTGTCAGTTGACAAAATAGACATAGTATGTCTTTAATTGCTCATTGATTGATGGGATGACATGCTGGTTTTCTGATTCTGCCCCTTTCACTCTTCATCAGTTAATAAAGAAATGAGAATTGTGCAGAATTCAGAACATAAGGAACATTGCTCCTCAGGCCAGTTGGATGATAAATCCACTAAATCTGCTCTATGACAGGTCCATTGTGCCCAGAAGGGGTCAAAGGACCCTATCGGATACAAGAAAAACCACCAACCCTACTGAGTTCCAGTTCTAATCAGGTCCCAGGTTCCTGAGCCTGGGCCACGAGGGAGCTAAGACCCTGGTTCCAAAATTGCTGCACCTGCACCTGGCAACGAATACAAAAAAGGAAGTATGAGTCAGGGGTCCTGGGGAACCATGTTACCATACTCCTTTGCTTACACAAAGGAGGACTCTGTACATTGTCCAGAACTCCTGGGACCAGGCAGCTCCAACGTCTGGGGAGACCTGTAGGGTTTAGGAGAGCGGTGATCCTGCAAGAACTTGATAGATGTTTGGTGCTGCATAATGCATTGTGTTCTCTGGTTACTAAGTTCTGTTTATTTACTTGTCAATTCTCTACTATGAGTAGGAACACAAAAGGCAGCATTCCAGCACGTGTTTCTGCTTCTGTGGGAAGCTGAAACCATTATGCTAAGTTCACATGACCACCGCTCATTTAAATAAAGGACATTCAAAAAGAAGGTTCAGTGAGTCAATAAGAGTGGGACCTGGGAGCTCAATTTGGATTGGGTAGATCTATATTATAACCCCTTCTTCCTCCCCCCACCCTCCACCCAAGAGAATGACTGGTGCTGCCCAATAGAGGGAGGTGAAGGCCTTGGACTCTTGGGTAACCTAAAAGAACATGGCACTTATACAAAATTTCCAGCACAGTGGAAAGAAATGTAGGGGCCCTACCACAACAACAACAACTCAGGAGGAACTGGAAGAAGGGGTTCCTAGGAGAAAAACAGAGAGAAAATTTTTATCTGGAAACCCCCAATGAGTTTGAGTTATGAAAACTCTCATAACCAACTGCGGTTAGCTGTAGAGGTTTCATCTAGAATTGATTTCTTGTTGGGGTTTTTGTTTCCCTCCTCTCCTCTAAAAAGGCATCCTAAGGGAGTCAGCTAGATTTTCACGGAACTCTGTAGTTTTACTATATTTTATTTTGACTCAAACTTTGCAGTTTTTTAGAGAAGAAAATTTTTCTCTCAATTTTATTTTGTTTGCTTTTGGGCTCTTTGCCCGTTCCTTCTGAACTGTTATTGTCACAGCAGGGCCCCTCTAAGTTTATACAAATGTCCTATATTTATGCTACAGATATTATAGTTTGCCTAGGCTGTTTTGTTGCTCTTTGAATCTATGCTGAGTAAAAATCTCATCCTCTTATTTTACAGCTACATAATTTGCTAGCTATGTATTGTTGTTCATTGTGTTCCTGTGTACATTGGTTACAACTTAAACTATAAGGAGTAGTGTACATAGTAAAACGTCACAACAGTGTTGTAAGGTGTTCAAGTTAAATGCCCACCAGGGCCTTTTGATATCAGGAATGCTCGATGGCACTGCAGACAATGTTGTGGAATAATCACCAAATGAGACAGTGAATTATTTGGAGGATATGGGGAATATTTAACGTTAGAGGAAGGAGACAGATTCCATTTGTAGTCAATGAACTACCTGAATTGATGGCACATTCTAGCATCCCTAGAGAGAACAATGTCACAAGAAATACTTGGAAACCAGTAACTGAACCCTTCCTTTAGGAAAAGAAACTAGAGGTAAATCTTAAGATGCTCCTGAAAAGGGACAGACTGTCTGAAGACATAGTCCGGCACATTGATGAGAAAAAAGCAGACAGCTGGAGGTGCAGGGCAAGCTGGATGCGAGCCAGAGTCACGCTTTCACGGTGCCAAGTTACATTCCTTTTCAGGAGAGATGCCATGTCCAGCTGGTGAGGAACTATTTGGGTCTTGGATAGGATATGCAAAAAAGACATTACAGCAATGGCAGGTGACTGAAGTGTCAAAAAGGAGGTGACCACTGAGCAGTCTAAAGGGAATAGCTTTCTCTCTGATACGTGGTTGAAAAGCTGAAAACCCTGATGTCATGACATTAGAATGCTTGCAGAGTGAGAGAAGCAATTTGGCCTTGCAGAGAATTCACAGCAAACTTAGACTAAATTTATCAACACTCACCGGTGTGGAAGGGAGGATCCCTATCGTGCTGCTGCATGTGGAGACACTGCTTTCAAGGCCAGTAGTCAAGGAATGGGTAAAGCCAGAAGATGGAGGCAGTGTTAGGTTTGCACGAGGGAGCGCTGGACTGGCAGGAGACAGGCAGATGTGTCTAGTTGATCTTGAAATGACTAAATCACATGCTAGAGATAGCATGCTACTAGATAGGATGCAGTTATCTGAGCAAAGAACTGATGTATTAGAACATGCATACCCCTAGCACATTGCAAAACAAAGCATTACCTAGTAAAACATTGCAAAACAAAGCATTACCCAGTAAAACACCATGTAGAACCCCTTCTATTACATGGGCCACAAAAGGGGAACAAGCGATCCCCTCTGGTTACCATTTATTTGAAGTCCAGAGGTTAGAGAAATGGCAAACCACTGCAGGATCTTAGCCAAGAAAACCCCAAATGGGGTCACGAAGAGTCAGATGAGACTAAAAACGAGTGAACAGCCACAAGGTTAGGGAAAGCCTGCTGAGGAATGAAACAATAGGCAGAACTGATATTCCTGGAATGAAAGAGGATCTCAAGACCAAAGGTCAAGGCAGGCAGATGCGAAATCACCAACAACAAGGCATAGCCAAAGAAGCTAAGCTACCTTTCGGTACAACTGTGGTTAAAATGAAGATATGCAGGCTGACTGTACTCAAGAAGGGAATGCCAACTTGGTTTGGCAGAAGCTACCATTGAAGTGTCCACTGGCACTGACAACTACTCTCTGGGGTGTCCCATGCTGACCTCAGCAGTTTGTGCATGCCCTACTGGGGCAGAGGCATTGTGAAAATGCCATGCTTTCTGTAGTTACCAAGGAGCTCAAGATCTCTCTCTCTCTCTCTCTCTCTCTCTCTCTCTCTCTCTCTCTCTCTCTCTCTCTCTCTCTCTCTCTCTTTCTCTCTCTCTCTCTCTCTTTCTCTCAGCTCCACTTTTTACTGTAGTCCAGGGGGAGTTTGTATCTGTGGAACTACCCAATCAGAATTGAGCTCTGAGCCCCAACCCACTCACTGACCGTGCCTTCTTTGGAATGTGCTGTGTTTAAATGAGCGCTTGTCATGTGACCTTGGCATAACGACATCAGGTCCCCCAGGTCCCCACAGCAACAGACACATATGCTAGTTTGCTGCAAAAAGTGTTTTTATTCTTGGCATAAAATTGATAAATCAATCCACAGTATTTAGTAAGAAGAGAATACAATGCATAATAAGAATGGGTAATGGACCTGTGATATAGGGGACTCCCCGTGAGGAAATACTACACTACCTCTTGTGCAACTTAGTGTTAGCTGACTAGAGCATCGACATGTCCAGGACTCATAGCCAATACATGTCAGAAGCAAGACTTAAACCCAAGTTTTCCAGGTTTTCTGGCTGTCTCTCTATCTGCTATTCCATGGTGCTTTTCATGATGCACAATAAAATTTATAAAACAGCTACTGATTCATCACTAGCTCATTGCTCTTCTAAACTATACAGGTTTCTGCAGACAGAAAATTGATCTGGACTCAGGAATTCTAAACATTGTACAGAGTCCTCCCTTCATCCAGCAAAGGAATACAACAACATTCCTCAGTATATTTGCCTCATACTTCCCTTAGTATTGGTCATCAGGTGCAGACACAGCAACTCTGGAATCGGGGTCATGACTCTCGCATGGCACAGATGCCACAGGAATGTGAGATCTGCTGTGAAATGAAAGGCTCTCAGGAGACCTAGCAGATTTTCTTATGGTTGGGTAGGGTCTACTGACTTCTCCCAAATATAGATGATCCTTCATGGAACTGGCTTAGTGAATTCATCATCCAACCCAGGCAAGGAGTAAGGCTGCCATCATCTTTGTTTTCCCTTTCCCCTGGAGTGTGACAATACCACCCTCTGGTGCTTTGGCATCTCATCTCTCCCCCCTCATTTCCTATTGCCATCTTCTGCCCCATCCTTCCTGCTACGTTTGCAGGATGGAGGAGGGGCATACTGAGTGACCATAAAAAGGCATTACAGCATTAGTTCTTGATTATGTACCTTTCTTTCCATCTTCTGTATGTGTCCTTTTAAATATGTATTTGTTGTAGAGCTCACTCTGCAACGCCATCGATCTTTTGAGTTGCCTTTCCATTTTCTTCTTCATTGGAATCATTTGCAATTGTACTGTCATAATCTATCTTGAGAATTTGCCATTCCTTTATCTTAGGGTCTCAGTCCTTAGGGTAATATGTCTCTTGAATAGGAATTTTGAAATCTGCTGTTCTATAGTCTAAGATGCATTATGAATACATGACATGTTCCCCCTCCATCACTGATTCAAATGCTCTACCAATCACCCTCTACCAACTTTGAGGTCATTTTCACTTTATGACCAATTCCTCTTTGCTAGTAGGAGTTTGTTACAGAACAACAGTTCCTCTCATCATTTCCTCTATTAGCGAGGCAAGACAAGGCAAGAATTTGTTGGATAATCTGCTCTGAGTCAAATAAGACTTTCAGTTACTTAAAGTCCTCAGAAACTACAATAACATGTTTTTGCTAGTTTATATTCTATATCAGAACTGCATCATCCATATACCTTCCCAGCCTTGGGCAATCTGTAGCATACAATAATAATTCACTTCTGTTTTTCTCTCTGCTTATATCTTCATCCAAATGCTTCCACCTTGTTTCCACTCCTACCTCCCATCCATGGTTTTCTACACAGTTACTTGTTTTGATACAGTTTTGGATTTTCATTGGTATATTTCTCCTAATATCACTAATATCTTTACATTTATATTTACCTACTTGTGTTAAAATGTCAGGTTCACTTATGTTGACACCCAGAATCATTTGTATTGGCATATAAACATCACAAGCATTATTCTTGATCATTTTTCTACTTATTTCCTCCTGTGATTATCTGATTCTTTCACATGGACACGATTTAAATGTAAATCACAAAATTTGATATCAATGTGTTGAGTATTTTCTTTTTTCAAAAATGCTCATCTTTAGCAGTTGTTACCAAAAGAAGATATTATAGGAAGAATCAAAAAGTGCAACAGTCTCAGATGATGATGATGATGATGATGATAGCTAGCATTTACTTGTTGCTTTAAGGTTTTGAGAATGCTCTACAAATATCTCACTTGGTCCTTACCACAACACTAGGAAGCGTTATTTGTTGTTGTTGTGTCATTTTTCAGTAATATCTGACTCTTTGTGACCCCATTTGGGGTTTTCTTGGCCCTTCCCTCTGATATTATCATCCTGTATACATATCTTGTTTGTACATAGTTGTTTGCGTGTTGGCTCCCCTTTAGACTGTAAGCTCCATGAAGGCATGGGCTGTTTTTGCTTTTCTTTGTAATCCTATCTCCTAACTATAATGCCTTGCACATAGTAGACACTTAATAAATGCTTATTGACTTGACTTAATTTGACACAGCTGAAAACTTTAGGTGAGTATGTGGAGCTAGCTTAATATATAAACCTCTTCTTTTGTAATATACTTGGAGGGAGGAGATGGCACTGAATTTGTCACGGGATTTAGAGCCAGAGGGAACTTTAGAGATCATTTAGTTGTCCAACATTCTCCAAACTACCCTCCCACATGGATATATTACATATATATGATTTCATACATGCTTCCCGTTCAATCATTGTCACGTCCAACTGTCTATGGGATTTTCTTGGCAAAGGTACTGGAGCAATTTGCCATTTTCTTCTCCAATTTTATGTAGAAAGAGGTTAAGTGACTTGCCCAGGGTCACACAGCTAGTAAGTGTTTGACATCAGATTCGAACTCTGATCTTTCTGGTCTTTCTGACTCCAGAACCAGCGCTTTATCCACTTTGCCACCTAGCTGTCCCTCATACATGCATGCATACAAACATTTGACAGATGAAGTGAGGCCAGAGAAGTTAAAGCAGTTTCCCCATAGTTACACAGATAGTAGGTGAAAGAAGAGCCTGGATTCAAAGCCACACACACACACACACACACACACACACACACACACACACTCTGTCTCTGTCTCTATCTCTCTGTCTCTCTCTGTCTCTCTGTCTCTCTCTGCTTCTCTCTCTGTCTCTCTTTCTCTCTCTTTCTCTCTCTCTCTCTCTCTCTCTCTCTCTCTCTCTCTCTCTCTCTCCTCTACCAGTCTGTCCTCTGTCATATCATTCCGTTCAGATGATTGCCTCCTCTGCTTCTCTTTGCATTTACAGATACTGCATTAAAACAGGAGAAGATAAAAGTGGGAAATTGAGGAAAAGGGTAAAGGAAGCAATGAGGAGAGACATAAGAACATATATAGTGGCTTCCCAAACATCCTCTGTCGTACCAGGGGTCCGTGGATGGCAGAGGACCTTCAACTTGCTTGTTAAAGACATTTCTTTTGGCTTTAAGCTAAAATTTCTACTTATCTTTTGAACAGTGGGGTGGGTAGGGAGAGCAGAGGGCAAAACTTTACTTAAGGATTTCCAGCATTCAGATTTTTACCACTAATGGAAGGGGTAAACTGTACAAAGTAAGCTGCCCATTTTCCCATTAGGCCAGGCCAGGGAGGCAGGATTTCCTGGGGGCAGCCAATATGTACCCTTCCACTGCAAAGAATTAGAGTACAATTTTTTCCATAACCGAGGCAGTGTGTATTCCTGATTGCCCTGCATGGCAGTTGGGATTGGAATCGATGCCAAAAGTGCAGAAGGAAGACCATAGGAACAGTTGCTGCACTGATAGTCCCTTATTCCCTCATAGCACATGCCATATGGCATGGTGGGGGGCTCCAGCCAGGCCCCTAACGGAGGCCTTCTCCCTGCTCCAATTGGCAGGTAGATGAAGTTACAAGTTCTTTATTATTATTTTTTTCCTGAAAGCTTGTCCTTTTAGGTGAAATTTTCTTTTTTAATTTTAGCCCCAAAGTAAATCTATTTTTTCCTTCCCCTCCCCCCCCCCAGAGTCTTAGAAACTGCACTCTGGCTATTTTTGTAAGCTAAAGATCCTTTTCTGTTTACTTAACAGAGGATTAAATATTCTGATATTCTGACGACCAGCAATTCAGATGCCCTCCAAAGTGAAATGTGAAACTTCTCAGCAGGAGGGAACAGCTGAATGCAACCTATAAGAGGAAATTTTAAGAACAAAAAAAGAAAATTAACAGCATTTTTATTCTTATGCAAATTTCTGGACTCAGCACAGGTTAATTTTAATTGCATTCATGAGCAGCAATTTTGCACATGCTATTTCTAATTTATATACCCACAGACAGATTTTGTACTTATAACTTATTCAAGTTGGCAAACAAAAAAACACTTCTGCACATTTTTGGTCAAGCAATTCCAAGTGATCTGTGGAACTAAAAACACCAAACATCCCATTGAACAGAATATTCATTTAGTATTGATCTTCAAATAATTCTAACCATGTGTTCTCTTGACGTAGAAAGGAAGCAATCCATTTTTTAAAGCCCCATGAAATCTGGACTGAGTTACTACGGGATGAAGAAGAAAAGGCTTAATAAGGTAAGACATGTTGACAACAGTGTATTAGGAAGGAACTTTATTGGAGATGACATTTCCTTAACCAGAAGTCATAGTACAGTACAGGTATGAGAAGCCCGACCTAGAAGGAGGAGTGAGCTGAATGACAGGGGACCATTTAAACAAGGGAGAGGAATGCAGGGGCATGTGCTGGAACCCAGCTATGCAGAACTATAACCAGGAATTTTTCCCTTGGGCTAAGAAAAAAACAACAATAATTTTTCCTCTGGGGGTGGCAGCACAAGGGCTGTTGGAACACAAATGCAGTTGTACTGGGGGAAGGAATAGCCCACTCTCTAGCCCATACCCCACAGAGGGTTCAGGGGGAATGTGATTCCTTGGGAGGTCATGGTCCTACCAAAGGATAGTTGTACTAAGCAGGAATATAGACCAGCAGAGGTATGGAGAATAACAGTAGTCCCTTCCATCCCCCCTTGGGCCCCATGAGATGCTAATGCCCCGGGCACAAAGTCCTAGATGGCGCAGTGGATAGAGCAGCAGCCTGGAGTCAGGAAGACCCATCTGCATGAGTTCAAATCCAGCCTCAGATAGTTACTAGCTGTGTGACCTTGGGCAAGTCACTTAGCCCTGTTTGCCTCAGTTTCCTCAGCTGTAAAATGAGCTAGAGAAGGAAATGGCAAACCGCTCCAGTAACTTTGCCAGTGGGGTCCCAAAGACTTGGACATGACTGAACAACTGACACCTAGGAACTAAGGAGCTGAAGCAAAGTAGATTCTCACAGCTATAATTAAGCCTGTCTCTCTAATTTGGGGGGAGAGAGGGAGAAGTAGTTCTCAATTATTTAGTGATTGTGATATGTAATATACATATATATGCATAGACATGAGATATAGAATATACATATGTTATACATGACTGCACATGTAAGCATGTAGCCTACGTATAAATATATAGAGAGATATCTTACATACTATTTGCTAGTGACCTTGAGCACGTCACATATATCATATTTGTAATAAAATAGGTTTTGTGAGAGATTTATTTACATATATACACACACATACATACATACATATACACATGAGATATATAGTAAGATCTGTGCATATAACACATATACACATTAACATATATACACACATATATAATATCGTGTATGTGTGACCCTGGGCAAGTCATACAACCTTTTAGTGCCCATAAGTAATTCTTTAAAATTATAAATAAATTAAATTATAAATTATAAAATATTTTTTGAAAAAAATGTAATGGCCTAAAGCTCAAGCCAATAGAAACTTTGAAATTCATTTACATTGGTAAGAGGAGTTTCCCCAAAAGAAGTTCCCTTTGCTATTGAAAACACAAGTCCAGATTCCTCCCCGCTGCCAAAAAAAACTTACAAGTTGCTTTTTTTCATAACAACCCTATGTAAAAATCATTTTCTCCATTATACAGATCATAGAAAAGAAGTGACTTGTCCACGCCACAGAACAGATGGGACTCAAACCCGCATTTTCTGACTCCAGCAGTGTCTCCAAAGCACAAGAATGTTCTCTCCATTCCACCATGCTATCTGAGTGGGACCTTCATGTAACTGAAGCTATGACAGTGCTCCCTCCAGGGTGACTTGACCACAGGAGAACCAGTAGGAAAGCACATCCTGCAGAGCCATCTGGCATTGATTGTTTCCTGGGTATCCTACAGGCTTGTTGTGGTTTGGCCTTCACTCTCGAAAAGGACCATGACATCAGGGAGGTGATGCCATGACATGCAAGTGAATTGGATTTAAGAGAGGGAGGGCTGTGCCAAGTCACCAGCCTTACTTCCTCCTACGGGCTTGAGATGTAAAGGAAGCGATCATTCCTCTCTGACCACTGCAACTGCTGAAGTAGAATGCCATGTTATTTCTGCCCTCGCTAGTCCAGCCAAGACTCAAACTCACAAAGGAACATCAACCTCCTTGTTTGTTAAAGGATGTTAATGAAGAGGGGAAGCGTCATATGGATGTCAGAAGCACCGTGGTTCAGTGCTGGTGGGCTTTGGTCCTTTTTTTAACTTAGGCTAATTCAACAAATTATTTACTAAGCACCTACTATATACGATGCCCTATGCCAGCATCTTGGGAAACGGAAAAAAAAAACAAAACTAAAATGACCCCTGACCTCATGCAGGGGTACTGTAATGTGTACATAGAGAAGTCAGTGCAAGATCATGTGATGAGAACTCGAACATTGAAAAGGAAAGGAATATATTTGGTTGAAGATGCAATGAACTCTTCAGAACAGCCTTCATCTCACAAAAAAAAAACGGCCTTTTGAACAAATGACCTTCATTCATTCATTCAAACTGCATTTGACATTTGTGGAGTCTTGGTTGTTTAAAATCTAAAATATACATTTTAGGTGTGGAATTAATAATGGTTAGCTAAGGTATAGAATTAATAACAGCTAGCTGGCATTTATATATATATATATATATATATATATATATGTGATATATATATACACATAAATATATATGTGTATATATATATGTATATATATATATATATATATATATATGTATCACTTTAAAGTTTGTAAGGCACTTTACAAATATCTCATTTTGTCCTCACAAAAGCTATGATCTTCTGGGAGGTAGATGCTGTTATTATTTTATTATTTACATTCTACAGATGAGGAAACTGAGGCAGACAGAGATTAAGGGACTTGCTCAGGGTTAAACAGGTAGTAAACGGCTGAGGCTGGATTTGAATTCAGGTCTTCCCAACTCTAGACCCAGCATTGTATCCACTGTTAAAACCTTTGGATTCAGTTCTCTTAAGACAGTCCGTGGCACACTAGAAAGTGTTCTGGGGACTTGGAGTCAGAACCCTGGGGGGACAAATGCAGCTTCTGCCACTTATTTGCTGTGTAACCGTGATCATTTAACATCTCAGAGCCTCAGTTTCCTCATTTGTAAAATACGAGGGTTGGGCTTGATGGCCTATAAGGTGCCTTCTTGCTCCAGGTTGATGCTTCCTCCTCTTCCGCCCAAAGGCAGCTATGATCCTAGGATTTGTCGTTGTTGAGCTCTGTCTGCCTCTTTGTGACCCCACTTGAGGTTTTCTTGGCAAAGATACTGGAGTGGTTTGCCATTTCCTTCTCCAGCTCATTTTACAGATGATGAAACCAGGGTAAACAGGGTTAAGTGACTTGCCCAGGGTCACATAGCTGGTAAGTGTGTGAGGCCAGATTTGAACTCAAGAAGATGAGTCTATCCTGACTCCGTGCCAACATTCTATCCACTGTGCCACAGAGATGCCCAATCCTATGACTAGTTAGCCTCAAAGGTCTATTCTAGCTCTAAAGCTATGACCTTCTGATCCCACTACTAGATTTCTACCCCAAGGAGACGAGAAGAAAAGACCAACATCTACAAAGATACTGAGAGCATCATTTGTAATGCCCCAAACGAGCCAGATGCCCATCAATTAGGAAATGAGTGAATGAATTACGGTATATGAATGGAATGGAATATTACTGGACCATAGCAAGCAATGCCTACAGATGCAGAGCCCCTCAGACTTTACTTTACAGGGAGAGGGCTGGCTGCTAGGGGCTGAGCTGAGTCAGCTGCTGGTTAAAAAAAAATGACAAGACCCAGGAGCCAAAGGGGAGGGGCTACAGACAAGGTCTAGCACAGAGAGAGCAGGGTGCTTGAGATGCTTCCCAGGTGGATTATCAGAACTGAAAACTGGAAAAGACAAATTAAAGATCAGAGACAGAGGACAGAAGGGTGGCAACAGGCTTCTCCTTGCTATAACCTATCTTGGAGGGCATTCCCCTGAGGCAGTAGCAATGAGCTAGCCTCAGAGAGACATCATCAGAAGTCCCTGTGAGAGGCAGGATGCCATATGGAAAAGCATTGGCTATGTGAGCTTTGGTTCATATATATGTGCTTCGAGGAGGAGCCAAGACCTGGGTTCAGAATCCCTGTCTTCATCTAAAGATGACCCTGTTAGAGGATGGTGACACTGTGAATTGGTCTAACCATTCTAGAAAACAATTCAGAACTGTTTTTGACTGCAAAAGTCACTAAACCGTATATATACGTTCACCTAACAATACCATTACCAGCCGCATGCCCCAAAGTATATATGAGTTTGTTTCAACAATCCGGCTAGCAGCTGCTGTGGGGGTGCAAAACCAACAACAACCAGCTCACAGATTGCTGCAAGCCCAGGTTCTTTTGATCTACTTTACTAAGGAAAGCAATGTTAAGGGGCTAACAATATCAGTTTAATCCAGCATACAAACATCATTCACTTAGTTCACGGGGAAAAGCCAGCACCCTGAACTTCAGAGCAAATACAAACAAATTACAAACATCAACAGACCAAATACAATTCATAGTTACCAAGAAAACCATCAACATCTAAGTTCAGCTGGAAGGCCCTTAGAGAGACTGCCCAGAGTCCCATACCTCCAGGAGTGAGAACCTTAAGCAAATAACTCTGTTCTCCCTTTTTACACAGTTTCAGACATCATCAAACGTCATCTGAGCAACCAGAACTTAGGCTCCTTTGATTGGCTGTGGTGTTAGCATCTCCCTTCACTGGCTCCACCTGGAGCCCCACCTTAGTTACCAATTCATACCCACATAGGCTTAGCACCTAATAGATAGGGGTTTGGGCCTGGGGCTTAGCACCTAGTAAGACTGAATCAAAGACACGGAATTAATCAAAGGAAACAAAGGCCAAACTCTTCAAGGATCCCCATTGAACATCATTTAGAATTGAACATCAATTAGGAATGATGTTGTTTCCTACACGCCTTCATTTGTTTGCAGAGGGCGTTGTTGTGGAGGGGAAAAGCAGACTGAATAATGCCTTTCCTAAAACTTTTCAGCATAGCCTGTATACTGTCTGGGGGCTGCAAAGGTCTAGGAGAAGTCACATAGGTGCATGTTAAATCTTTCATTAGGTGTTGTCCTTAATGTTTCCGTGCCGAATGTAACACTGAATACAATATCCAAGCAGGCCTGTTCATTCTCATGGATAATCTGGAATCTCCTCCATAGCTATGTGACAAGACTCAGTGTTGCACTGGAATTCCTGGAGGAGTGGACCAAAATCAGTAGGTGGGAGCTCAGAACTAATGATTGGCTATCCACACCAACCATACCCCCTAACCTGACAAGTTGCTGAGGTCTCCCTTAGAGAAATGAAAGTGGGGGAAAAGGTCATCCGTACTCTGAGAACTGCAGAGAGCTCAATAATGCTCCATCCATTACATCCAGTCTGTGGCATACACCTCCATCACCAAGGTGAGCGCAGGACACCTAGATCCTGATGTTTCTGATTGAGTAAGATCATGCTGGTGACTAAAAGCGCCACACAGAGGCCAGATGAAGAATGCAGAGACAGAAGGCTAGATGTTTATGAAGTGATACAATATAAAGAAAGCACAACCAAAAGAAAAAAAACGTGAAGATGAAGACAATATTAAATGGCAACAAAATCTGAGTTCAATACTATATACTAGATTAGTTCACTTAAAGCACATCTAACTTTGGAGAGACATATATTGTATATGGGGAATTGTCAAAGTGTTTGTTTGAGTATATCTTCCATATAAAAAAATTTAATAAGAGAAAACAGTAAAGCGCTATTCTTCTGGGGGACAGCTAGGTGACACGGTGGATATAGTGCTGGCCGTGGAGTCAGGAGGACCTGAGTTCAAATCTGGCCTCAGACACTTACTAGTTGCCTGACCTGGGCAAGTTGCTTAACCCTGTTTGCCTCAGTTTCCTCACCTGTAAAATGAACTGGAGGAGGAAATGGCAAACCAACTAGTATCTTTGCCTAGAAAGCCCCGAGAGTCATCACAAAGAGTCAGGCTCAACTAATTGACCAAACGACAACAATCCTCCTAGAGAGCCATACCACCTTCTTTCTTTCAACCAATAACAAAAAGTAAATTGTTGTTGTTTGTCCTTCATTTTTTAAGAAAACCAAAGACATCATGAGGGTAATGTCCTGACATGTGAGTGAGTTGAATTTAAGTGGAAATATTAAATTAGAGTTGGTTTAACTGGCTGTCACAAGTTCTTGTACATGCTACCTTGCCAAACTATTTCAAGGAGTATGCTTTGTGTCTTTATCTTCGTCTGCTTTGGTAAAAACAATTTTGCAAAGCAATTAAAAAATATGCTAAGGAAATTTGGCCTTTTAGGCAATATCTTTTTTTAGTAGGTATCACCTCCTAACTCGTTACATCAAGCTTATCTTTAGGCCTAGTTAACTATTGATATAGTGAGGACATATTTAGTATTTAAGCCCTTTATTCGTTTTCCTAAAAGTGCCTTTCAGAGAGACAAAAACACAACAGAACTTCACGTAGTTGTAATGACAAATATCGACCCCAAGAAAAGAATTGAAAAAATGCGCTTCCCTCCCTTTATTGCAAAGATGGAGGAATATGGATGTGGAGTAAAGGATTTTGCAAACCTTGAAATGCTATATAAATGTTAGCTATCATTTTCATTATTATCACATATTGTCAGACATAATCTTTGTTGATTTGGCTGAACATTTATTCTTTCTTTTTAATTTTTTTTACAAGGGAAGGTCCTATGGGGAAGGAAAGGAAGAAAATGATTCAGAAATAAATGTGAAGAGATGGCATCAATAGTAGTAGTGAAAATTAAAAGGAGTTTCATCACTTCAAAAGGATGCTCATTCTCTTTCCCTCCAAATCCCTTGTTTTCCTAACTTCCCTACTGCCCTTGAGGCCAACCACCATCCTCCCAGTCACTCAGGCTCAAAGTTGAGGTGTGGTCCTCCACTCCTCATTCTCACTCATCTTATCCAAACCCTTCTTACCATCTCTCCTCTGACCCTGACATTGCCCTGAGGCAAGCACTCTTCACCTCACACCTGGGCTATTAGAACGGATCCCTGGTGGGTCTTCCTGCCACAAGTCTCACGCCACTCTGAGCCATTCTCATTTCAGTGGTCAAAGAGGCCTTCTTACTCAATAAACTCCAGTGGCTCCCTATCACTGCCAGGATCAAATAGAATATCCTCTGCTCTCCTAAGCTGCCCTCCCCTGACTTCTTATACCTTTCACCTTCCCTTACTCATAGTCTAAGATCCAATGACAATGGTGTCCTTGCTGTTCTTCAAAGATACTCCATCTCCTGACTCAAAGCATCTTCCACTGGCTGTCCCCCATCCCTAGAATGCTCTCCTTCCTTATCTGTCTCTTGGATTTCTTGACTCTCTTCAAGTCCCACCTAAAATTCCACCTTCTACAAGAAACCTTTTCTTCTCCCCCTTAATTCTTGAGGCTTCCCTCTGTTGATAATTTCCTATTTATCCTGTATATAGTTTGTTTGAACAGATTTGTTGGAATATTGTCTCCCCCATTAGACTATCGGCTTGAGAATGGGGGCCATCTTGTTCCCTTCTTTATATCCCCAGACTTTGAGCGTAGTGCCTGGCACATACGTAGTAGTCATTTAATAGTAGTCACCAGTCCTCTTAGGATCATGTCTGTCAGAGGACAATACATTTGTAGCCTGAGTGACTTGGAGGGATGGTTGGATTTATTCTGTGATGTATGGATTCAGTCAAAGAGCAGACTTGAGGACCTAGAGGGCCACATGTGGCCTTGAGGCCTCCGGTTCCCCACCCCTGGTTACTAGGCAAACTAGTGATGAGGGCTTGAATTGGATTGACGACCATGAGAGTGGAGAGGAGATGGAAGAGAGAGGTGTTGTAGAAGTAGAAATAAGAAAACTTAGAAGTTGATTAGATATGGGAAATGCAGGAAAGTCAAGATTTGAGGATGACTTCAAGGTTGCAAAACTGAGTGACTAGAAGAGTCATGATGTCCTCAACTGAAATACGGAAGATTGGAAGGTGTGTGTGTGTGTGTGTGTGTGTGTGGCAGTAGTAGTAGCAATGATAATGAGTTCCTTTTGGAAATTTTTGAGCTTTAGATGCCTACAGGATAAATGCCCAGTAGGCATATGGTGATGCACAACTAGGATTTAGGGAATTGGGGAATCCTAGGGATCTCTCTCACACACTCATACAATGCTTCTTGTATTTGAAATGGATATGCCATACATACTAGTCCATGGATTAGTAAATACAAGTAGTATCTACATTTTACATATGAGGTGCAATGCTCGTAAATTAACAGCCTAAGTTACACATCTACAAAGCAGATGAATGAGGATTCAAACAAATCCAGTTCTTCCGACTTTAAATCTAGTGTGCAATTCATTAACCTACAATGTATTATGCAAAAGTGTGTGTGAGACGTCAAAAGGTACTTCTTTCCTTTTATAGTGTCCCCTCTGGCATTGCTCTCCCAGCTAACATAGATTCACAGACTGGATCCCAATAAAGTGACTGACTACTATTGTTCTCATACTTTTAGAGATAACCCTGAGAGCCTGAGTTTCTGGGACTGTTGTTCACAAACTCCCGCTAGTGTGCTTCCTAGTCACAATCAGCCAGCCAGACAACTAGGTTTCAATCAAAGTATTCACTAATTCACCCCCTAACTAGGACAAGTAGACTGATTTTAAAGGGAAAATAAAATCAAGCCTCCCTTCTCAGAGGGAAAGCCTAGTCCCCATATGGCTTCTCAGAACATGTGGTGCTCTCCTCGTAGGAATTAGGGATGTGGGGTCAACTAGAAGTCACCCCCTCACCCTCAGGGAAGAAATCAAGATGCTCTAGGTAAAATTTAGCTCATGATTCCCTTTAGCATATAGGGTGATCCAACTAGAGGTCTTAACAAAACATCTCTAGGTGTCCCTTTTAACAGATGGCACATCAATATGTTTCTAGGGATCCCTATCATGCATAAGGTGATCCCACTGGAGCCCAAACAAAAATTTCCTCCGGTTTTCTGTACCATATGGCACCCGAATTTTCCAAAGAATCTCTGGGAATGCACAGGGCAATCCAAATGGTACTGCTAGCTCACTCCATAGTAGGATAGACAGACTTAGTTCAAAGACAAATAAAACAGAGTCAGATAAGCCCCAAACACAGGTTATGCTCTCAAAAGGGATTAATTACTTGGGGCTGATTTCTCAGGGTTTCTAGGCCAACAGGCAAACCTTAGTCTATGGTCCTATGGTCCGGAATGATCTCATATAAGCTGTCTGGACTCATCTCACAAATGAAGCAAGCAGTCTAGGTCTGCTTAAAGTCAAGATATAAGCTTAAAAAAAAAATTTATGACCTACTGTGCTCTAGGAGAAATGCTAGGCACCAGGATATTAGGGATTGAAAATCCATACTGATCACATTACCTACAGTACTCATACTGGGTACAGTAATACAAGAGCTATCAGTACATAAATATTCAAATAAGCAAAAGTTATCTCAAAGGAACTGGTCTGTCTTTGTAAGAAAACACTTGAAAACAGCCTATCCAATTATAGCCTAAAACAAAAAAGAAAAATGTTGTTATTTTTCCTAGTGGATCCCTGCAAATTAGGGTGTACGAACATGAGAGTCCTGGATGGAGACTCCCCAGTAGGTCCCTGAAAATGCAAAGGTCTTAATACTAACCCAAAGACCCAACAGTAATAGCACCACTAGTGGGCTTACTCTCCGACTCAACTGTCCTAAGAGTAGTGATTACTATTTTTCTCAGGGTTCTAGGTATAACCATAAGGGCATAGGTTCTCTAGCTGTCTATAGATGTGTTTTCTATGAACAATCAGCAAGTACATAATTAGCCTCTTTTTTTTAAAGCTATGTTCATACAGCATATTCCCCCATGTTTTAGGTTATCCAGAGTCAGGTCTTGCCTCACTTGGGAACAAGGCCAGAGTACGTGAAGACAGGGGTCTGAGTAATGACATATCCAGCAGATTTAGCCGAAAAGCTATAAATCTCATCCTTAATTTCTAAAGTCAATTAGGCAGTCCTGGGGAATTTTGCCTAGCAATTGGTGATGGTAGCAATGACAGCGTACTTGCTGTCTTTTTCTCCCTGAACTTTGGAATATGTTTTCTTCACTGTTTAAATGGTAGAGCTTAATTTCTAAGAAAAATTCTAAAAAATGAGTGAGGTTCCTGGGAAGAAAGCCTGGTTAACCTGTTGGGAAAGTCATTACCCAAATGAGAAGTTTGGGTCTAAGGATATGAACAGGCAGTTTTCAAGGCAAGAAACTCAGGTTATCTATAGCCACATGGAAAAAAAAATGTTCCAAGTCACTAATGATTAAACAAATGTGAATAAAACAATTCTGAGAATCCACCTCATACTCATCAGATTGGTAAAGATGGCAAAAAAGGAAAATGACAAATGTCTGAAGAAGGGTAGGAAAACAGGCACATTGATGGTGGACCTGTGAATAGGTACAACCACTCTGGAAAGCAATGTGAAATTATACAGAAAAAGGTACTGAAAGTGCATACCCTTTGACCCAGCTATAGCACCGCTCAGCCTTTACTCAAAAGAGATCAAAGACATAGGAAAAGGTCCTATGTGCTCAAAAATATTTATAGTAGTTGTTTTTGGGTGGCCCAAAACTAGAAACTAAAGGAGTACTCATCAATTGTGGAATGGTTAAATAAATGTAGTATAGGAATATGATGGAATACTATTGTGCTGTAAGAAATGAGGAAATAGATGATTTCAAAGAAACATGGAAAGACTTGTATAAACTGCAGAGTGAAGTAATAAAAACCAGAAGAACAATTGATAGCATAGCATCAACATTATAAAAATGAACAATTTTGAAGACTTTCATAAACTAATTAAGAATAAAACGAGTGGAACCAGGAAAACAATTTATTCAGTAACAATAACACTCTAAAAACAAACATCTTTGAAAGCTGTAAGAACTATGATCAGTCAGTCAAGAAGCATTTACTAAGTACCTACTACGGTCTAAGCACTGGGAATACAAGAGGCAAAAGATGGTTCCTATCATTGAGAAGCTCACAATCCAGCGGGGGAGACAACAAGAAAAAAAGTGTATAAAAAAGTTATGTACAGGATAGATAGGAAACAATTTTTTAAAAAAAGAAATAATTAAAAATAATTAAAAGAGGAAAGGCAACAAAATGACCATCTATGATTCTAGAAGACTGATGATGAAACTATCCACCTCCTGACAGACAGATGATTGATTTAAGGTGCAAAATGAAACAGTTTGCATATGGCCAATGAGGGAATTTATTTTGCTTAACTATACATATATGATATGAGGAATTTGTTTTTCTTTTCTCTTTTTTCAATGGGGTAGGGGTGGATGGGAGAGAGAGAAAATAGATTCCTGTTAATTACATATAATGTTGTATGCACTTTTAGAAGAAGCCACTGTATTGTTAGTTTTGCATAATCGTTTTACTTTATTATAAAAGAACTCATGAGGTGGGAACAATTTGGAAATGTTTGTAATGTAAAAGCAAAAAACCTCAATAAACTTTAGGGGAGAAATTCACCTTATAGCATTGATCTGCATGTTTCCCTTAAAGTGGTCAGGATGTAGGCTCATTACTCCATAGAGTGTGTTCTCACCAAAGCAGAATGGGGAAATGAGCTGACTGTTTACCTCCCATTTCATTTTTGGGAGGCTATTGGGGTTACATGACTTGCCCAGGGTCTTACAGCTAGTAAGTGTCAAGTATTAGAGGTTGAACTTAGGTCCTCCTGACTCCAGGGCCAGTGCTCCACCCACTGCACTACCTAGCTACCCTCTCCCACTACATTTATACACATACACACACACACACACACACACACACACACTGAGCTTAGCTGGGCTGTTCTTCAGCTCACAAACAATCTCTCCCTAGACCCATGCTAAAGGAGTTTCTACTTTTCTAGCACCTTTTCAATTCATGTAGATGGCTAGAGCTTCCAGGGACCTCAGAAATCATCTAGTCTGTCTGCTTTCATTTTTCAGGAAAATTAAGTGATGGAGTAATATTAACCAGACAAGGGAGAGAGGTGGTCATAAGGGAAAAATAGATAACGTAGAGTATATCCAATTAAAAATCTTTTGCATGATTCAATGTAGCTAGAAAAGAAGAAAAGCTGTTGATAAGGAATAAATCATTATTTTCTTGGTTTTGGGTCTAAACCTATGATTTAATTGTATAGGAAACTCTCAATCAATGAAGATTGGCACCTGTTTTGCACCTTTCAGATGCAGAGAGTGGCCCCTGGGCACTGAGAGTTTAAGTGGACTTAAAAGGCACGGAGGCATAGAGCCACTTTACATCAGAGGCAGTTCTTGAACCCAGATCTTTATGATTCCTCAAGACTGCCTCTCAAATATTTCTAATATCCTGATACACAAGGAATTGATTTGTACATATATATAATATACATACATACATACATACACACATATATGTATATATATATACCTGTATGTATTTATGCACACATACACAAGAGTCATTCCCCTATAGACTCACGCACAAAGGATAGGAACAGGCAGTTTTCAAAAGAAAAAATGCTTGTCATCAATAGTTATATGAAAGACTGCTCTAAATCTCAATGAACAAGATGACTGTAAATTCAAACAATGCTTAGGTTTGATCTTGCACTTATATCAACAAAGATTTTTAAAAGGCAAAAATGGTAAATGTTGGAAGTTCTACAGGCAGCAAGCATGATACTGTGGTCTTGTTGAAGTTGTTTGTTAGTCCAACCATTCCAGAAAACAATTAGGATTGATACTATAAGTCTGTACTAAAGAAAATTTCTATTCCCTGTGGTGGGAACAGTATTCTAATCCTGGTTCCCTTGCAAGTTAGGCTATAGTTTTTTCTACTGAAACAAGTTTTTAGACTTTAGTTCAGGAGAAAAAAGGCTCAGACTATTGACATCATTTCCTGGTCACCCAAGTATAAAAGAGCTACAAGGATTTCCAAGTATACTCTGAGGCTGAGTTGGACAACTCAGGCAAGGCAACACTGTTCAGCAGAGTCAACTTGGGGTTTCCTTGTTGAATATCTTTCTCCTGTGAGGGCTAAGGCAATCTCCTTTCATTAACTGTTGAATGACCTACAAGAGTCTCATTTGTTCCAACATCAAACAAAACTACCAGGCTGAGCCATCCCCTCCAAACCAGCATTACCACTATTGGGCATATACTTTTAGGAGATGACAGGGCAGTGAGCAGAATCAGGAGCATGGTTTATACAAAGATCACATTCACGTAAAGGAAAAAAAAAACATTGAAAGACATTACAACTCCAATCACTGCAATGACCAATCTTGACTTGAGAGGACCAATAGTAATATATACTTCCTATCTCTTATCAGATACAGATGTGGAATGAAGGATATGCTGTCAGACTTGGCCAATGTGTTGATTGGTTTTTTCTCAGCTGTCCTTTGTTACAAGGGACAGCACTGGAGAGAGGCAGGGAAGCAAGACTGAGAGACATTGGGAAGTAATGGTGATTTTTTTTTAAAGAGCATCCATTTTTTGTAAAAAGTGAAATGTCTTACCCATAGTCAAACAGCTAGTAAATCAGAGAACTAGGATTTTAATCCATGTCCTTTGAATCTAAGTAAATGAATTTTGCCACTTTGCCTTTGTCTATAAAAAGGCACCAAACTGTAGCTTCTAATAGATGAGGGAAACTGAGATGTGTCCTCATCAAACTCAGATTCAGAAGAAGAAGCTGCAAAAGGTTATTCCAGTCCGGGAAATCTTCCAAATACTCAAGTGACAGCCCCACTATACTTGGAGCCAAATAACAGCTAGGATACTGTGTTTAGTACTAAGGCACATATTTTAGGAATAGCATTGATAAGAAAGTGAGCACACACTCTGAGGAGAGCAACCAGTATGGTGAAGGGTCTTGGGTCCATGCCATAAGAGGACTGGTTGAAGTAACTGATATTGTCTTGCCTGGAAAAGAAGACTCAGAGGGCAGCTAGGTGGTGCAGTGAGGAGAGTACTGGCTCCGGAGTCAGGAGGACCTGAGTTCAAATTTGACCTCGGACACTTGACACACTAGCTGTGTGACCTTGGGCAAGTTACTTAACCCCAATTGCCCTGCCCTCCCCCTTCTCCTCCCCCCAACCCCCCTGCCAAAGAAAAAGGAAAAAAAAAGGAAAAAAGACTCAGAAAGGACATGGTAGCTAACTTCAAGTATCTGAAAAACTGTCCTATGGAAAGGGGCTTGAATATGTTCTGTTTATTCTCAGAGGCCAGAATGAAGAGTAACAAGAATGAGTCAATTTAGGCTTGATGTAAGGACTTGCTACCCTAAAGTGAAATGGAGTACTTAGGAGTACTGGAGGTCTTCAAGCAAGGATCGGAACACCACTTGCCAGGAATATTGTAGAAGAGATTCTTACTCAGGTATAGGTTAAGCTCAGTTGTCTCTGAGGTTCTTTCCAACTCAGATTCTGTCATCCCATGAGAGCAAGATCATGGTCCATATAAAGTCTGGGAGTTGGCATTTAGTAGATGATACTGACAAATATTTACACAGATATTTGGATATTAAAAAAAACTAACCTACTTGGAAGAAATATTGCTTTTAGTAAATAAATGAGTTATATACACACACACTATGTATGGCATCAAAGCAACTCAAAGAAAAGCCAGAGAAGTGGAAAAGTTAGAATAATAACCAGCACTTAACATTTTCGAAGAGCTTTAGGAGCATTAATCCAGCCTGAGCCTCACAACAGCCTAGCATAACTAAATTAGCACAAATGAGGCTTTTCCCCAGAGACGGCCAAATGTAGAGCACAAAAAAAAAATGGTGCCATGGGGAACAGAAGGAGAAAAGAGTGAGACCACCAACGTCCCAGGCTCTACCTCTTCACCAGAGTCAAGCTAAATATCTCTTCTGTGAAGCCGCCATGGCTCCAGAATCTGAGTGCCTCCTACCCTAACCCAGGACAGAAAGGCCTAGGAATGTGAATGGCAGGAGACCCTCAGTCTATATGCCTCTCTAGCTGAAGATGAGTTGAATATCTAGGGGGAAGAAAAAGAGGGGGGCAGGGAAGAGCAGGGTTGCTCATCTCCAAAGCCTAGGGTTCAAGACAGAGCATCTTGGCAGTTCATCAGCCTGCCCATTTTTAGTGTCTGGACAGCTGAGACCTCCTCACTTCCCTTAGTTGAGAGGCCTATATGCATTGGTGGTCAGGAAGAAGAATCCTACAAGCATTGAGGATGCTCACACCCTTAAGGTCCTAAACCTGCTGCCAGACCTTCTCAAGAGCAAGAGGAAAATACAGTAACCCCATATAACCAGTGCCAGTGTACTGTCTTTTGCAGCTTTCTTATCTGACAAATGGTGAAGGTGAGTCCACTTGGATATGCATCTGCTGTGCCTGGGTCAGCTTATAAGATAAGCTCCCACCAACACTACCTTATGTCTTTGTCATTCCTTGCCTCGGGCTGAACTTCACCCTAAAATCAGTGCAAACAGGGAGAGTTAGGTGCCTGAGACTGTGCCTACATATGGACAGGGATAGTAGTGGTAGAGTAAAAGGTGGATGAGTAGATGGGGGTGTCACACTTCCTCTCTCCCATACCAGCAATCCAAAATTGACCTCACGTGGTCTAAGTAGCACTAGTAAACTAGAACTTAAAATAGAAAGCTATCTTCTTCTATCTCTCCTTTCCTTCACGGAAAACTCTTAGAAAAAGTTGTCTTGTCTCCTTGCTTCTGCTTCCTCTCCTTATATTCGTGCTGCTGTCTCCTTTGCTTAATCATCATCCAAGTCTTGCCTTCTATGCGTGGGTATCCCCCAAGGTTCTATCCTGGAAATGCCTCCTCTCTCTCTCTTTCTCTCTCTTTCTCTCTCTCTCTCTCTCTCTCTTTCTCTCTCTCTCTCTCTCTCTCTCTCTCTCTCTCTCTCTCTCTCTCTCTCTCTCTCTCTCTCTCTCTCTCCCTCCCTCTCTCTCCCCTCTGTCTTAGTGATCTTGTCAATTCCATTGGGTTCAGTTATCATCTCTTTATCATTCCCAGCTCTATATATAACACTGTTTTCTCCCTGAGCTCCAGTCACATACCAAGTGCCTGCTGGGCATCTGTACCATAAGCATCTCAAACTCAACATGTCCAAAATGGAATTCATTTCTTAACCTTAGTGTTCCCCATCACCCAATGTCATGCCTTTTCCAAAATGCTTTATTTCTATTTAGGTCCTCTACCTAGTCACCTAGTTTCATGACCTTAGAGCCATCCTCAACTATTCTCTCTCCTGGATCCCCAATATTCAGCAGCTGCTAAGTTTTATTCACTTTACTTTTATGAAATCTCTTCTATCCACCCCCTTCTCTCCACTAATATGTCTATCTAATTGAGGACCTCATCTCTTCTCATTAGACCTACTGCAATAACCTCTTCATTGAACTCCCAAGTCCCAGGTCGCCCTCTTTCCAACGCATCTGCCACATAGCTCCTTAAATCATCTTCCAAAGCACAAGGTTGACCATGTCAGTCCTCTGCTCAACAATGGCGCTTCAAAAATTCTGAATGACTCAGAAAATGACAGGGCGCCAGCGCCAACAGAGCTGGTAGGACTATACTGTCATTTTCTCTGAAACCAGCAGTTTTACACCATCTAAGATGATGGAAACTCTTCAGCTTGGCATAGAAAGTCCTCCACACTCTGGCTCCAGCCTCTTTCTAGGCTTGTTTCATATCGTTCCCTTCAATGACTTCTATATTCCAGTCCAATTAGCAGCTTTCTTGTTCCATAAACTCAGCATTCCATCTTATGCTCCTATGCCTTTGCATAAACTATCCACCATATCTAGGATGCATGCACTTCCTTCTTAACTCCACCCTCTATGATCTATGGCTTCAAGGCTCAGCTTCCTTCATTAAACTTTTCTGATTCCCCTGGATGTTCATGCTCTCTCTGTTCTCAAATTGTCATATAGATACTTATCACGTGCACGTTCTATCCCCTTGTAGAATATAAACACCTTGAAGGCAGAGGTTGTTTTTAATTTTGTCCCTGTGTCGGCAGTGCCTAGCATAGTGCCTTATGTATTTTACTCACTTCATGAGTACTTGCTGGTTATCCTGTATTCGAAGGTCCCAGATGGTTCAAAGGAGTAGGATCCTTCTTCCTCTTCACCCCAAACCCATGTCCCAGGGTCTCTGAGTCCTTTGTCTCCAACCACCATCAAGAGTCACTTTATTGCTTCTTTCTCTAGGTGAAAAAAATCACTAAATCTGAAGACTGGAGCAGGAAAGAAGGTGAGGGGAGGGATTTGCTTCCTTTACCTTATAATGAGAATTTTCAGCGTGGTCTCCTTTAGCATGTGTAGAGGTGGAAGTTGCTGCTTCTGATGCTGCAGGAGAGACCACTCAGGTTGAAGTTATGGTAACATGGCCTACATTCACTATATACAGTAAATTATAAGATCATAGAGGGCAGGGGACAGCATCTGTATAAGAGGACAGTGCCTGTTTAACTTGCTCATTACATGGCCTTGTATACCAGCACACTTTTGATGATGATGTTGTGTAGGTCCACATGAACAACAGGTTTGAGAAAGAAATAAGAAAAACACAAACAAAAAATAAGAATGCTAAAAAAACACCCTAATATTTAAATGACACACAAATGAATTGTCTAAGATAGCCAGAACAATTAATCCAGGATTATAGCGTTGTCTCAAACATAGGCAATTATAAAAGATTTCCTTCTGCATAGCATTTCTTGGACTTTAAAATGAATGCCCTCCAAATGGCGTTCCTTAAGCAAAACTTCTTGACCAGAGGTTTCCCAACAGGTGACGAGATTTGTTTTTAGCAGTCAATGGAAAGAGGATGCCTACCAACAACACTGAAGTTCTCAAAGAACTGATGTAGATATAAGAAGATATAAGATATCTTGTAGATATAAGAAGAGTAAGAAGTAGTTTGAGGTGAGGTATGACTATAGACTATAAACACTGACAACAATCAGCGCTTTCGATTTCCGTTTGGAATCCTGTTTTAGCCAAGAAAAGTGTGGTTGGAAAAGCTTGCTTTCTAGCCTGAAATTTGTTGTACATAATTGGGTGCCGAAGAGGTAAAAAAAAAAAATACAATTATTACCTGGTTACAGAATTCAGCATGCAATTAGTTCTTTGAATTCGGATAGGAAGTCACCATCTCAAATGCTCAATTGCATTACTTTCTCATTTCTCATTTGAAAACAAAAATCTTAAATGAGTCAGAGAATGACAGAGCACCAGAGCAAAGAGAGCTGGTAGAGCTGCACTGTCATTTTCTCTGGATTGTTGTAAAACCAGCAGTAATTAGGTGGAGGCGTCAGTCATATCAGACGACATTTGCTAGACCTTCACTGTGTGCACAGCACTCATTAGACTCAGTCAATTTCCAGTGGTCCTTTTTTCCTTATTCGTGGGTAAAAAGCTCGTTCAAATTGATTTGAAAATCTCTTTTATGTAGCATCTTTGCTCCTTGGGTTTGTTTGTTTTCTCTTGTCTCTAGGGTGAGAAACAAAAGCAAACTAACTGGCTCTGCTTTTATTTCATATTCAGACTAATTATTCATTTTGATGTAGCTGCAAAGACCAGGAGAATGAGATTGTCAAAGCGGCAAGGGACCATTTAAACATACATCCTAAATAGATGAATTTGCATAATTTATGTTAATGACCCATTGTACTTTGTTAAACAGCCGCAAATACCTAGTGATCTTGGAAAAGAAGAGATTTCAAAAGATCTAAAAGAAATTTGAAAGGGGCTGAACCTCAGCACTGAATAACACCACAAAAAATGAAATTGACTGTATTTTAACAGACAGGAAACAACTTATTACTAATGTAGCATTCATTCCTGAATCAGATCTCTGTGTACAATCAGACCATTAATTATCAGAGCAAAGGTCAAAATTATTGCAAAGCTAAAAGACTAAAAATGAGAAAAAGATGTAGTGTGTAATTAAAATAGTTCTAACCTGACCTATTTAAGTAAGTTGTTAGTGCCTAAAATAGGAGATGGACAATGGAACGTCATTGATACCAATTACATTATTTCCATACATAAGTTTATATAAGTTGCCACAAACAGAATATCAAAAGGGTCTAAAAAGTGCCCTAGTCAGCAAACACTTAACTTCATTGCCAAGAAGAAATATGTGGCAGCCAAGGGCCATGGCAGTTTAGAATATAAACTCATTTATAAGATTGCATGGTGGAGTAGAAGATTATGAGCAGTATTGCCACAAAAAAAGAGAGGGAAGTAATGGAGGATAAAACTAATTTAAAAGAAAGCTTTTTGGATTGACCCAACAAGGCAAAGACATTACAAGAATATTTAAGGATGAAACTGGAGAGAAGATAACAAACTGGCAAAAGATGAAAATAATTTTCAAATATTTTTAAACAAATTCTCTTTACTATTATAGAGGACAGTGGGGCCACCACAGTTAGACTCTAACTTCACAGTCCCAGATGTGCTTATAGATGAATTTGACATGGGACTGAAGAGGATAAAGATGGGAAACATCCAGACTAGGCCAACTGTACATGGAAAGCTGTGCTATAAGTAAAAACAATTACAAGGGCATTAAGGGATTGATTTTCATGGTATCTGAAAGAGAAGAAGATACAGAAAGTAGTGCAACAACTTTGGATCTTATTACTACGAAAAAATCAAAGGGTCAATAACAACTAACCTATATGCCTAATTTCTCATCCATATACATTTTTAATGAAAATAACGTACAAATACATTAAAGACACTTTTGATGAAGGTATTAGAAGAGAACAGGTAGGGTTTCAAGAGCAATATTACATGGTACTCCTTATCTTTGCCATCAGAAATTTAACTAAGAGATGTAGCAGATACGAGATCCCATTACACTTATTATTTCTTGACTATAATGAAGCACTTCATTTAGTAGAGCAAAACATGATAAAAGTGGCTCCCATGCATGTATCAAAATTATATCATCTTTCTTGAAGTATGTAACCCAAACAACAGCAACAGAATTATATAAGATACTGTTATTCAATGACCCCCCTCATCATTAGTATCAGGCAAGACATAAAACAGGGAGACATGCTCATCAAAAGCATTTGCCACTGACATGGAGGAAATCTGACATAACATCCAAGTCAACAAAGGATTCCCTGGGAAATGCTGCTGTTTCCCTCCCTGATTCCCTCTAAATGCTGCTTTTTCCAAATGACTTTGTGCTGATTTCATCAAGCATCACAACACTGTAGAGGCCCCTATAACCACACTAAAAAATTGGGCCTAAATATTCTCTCAGGAAAAAACTACATGGACAAAAATTGCCTACTCTTCAGACTATTATATACAGCTCGACAGACAACCCGTGGAATGTGTCCATCAGTATATGCTTCTTGAACAGTTTTTGCGAGTGGACAACGAGAAGGTATAGAATTTAAAAAGAGAAGAGCGAGCTGGTTTGCCTTTGGAAAGTTACAAAGTTCTTTTAATCATTCCAAACTTTCCCCTGAAAAAAAAATTCAAAGTTTTGAAAACCAATATTTTTCTAATGCTATTGTATAGCTGCAAGACATGGAACGTTATAGCCTGTGAAGAACTGAAGACTAGTATTACCCAGAGAGAAATAGAAAGGCACGTGATAGGTATGAACATGGTGCGTAAAACAGGGAGTTGTGCAAGATAACAGAGTAAAGAGTGTCATAAAATGAACGTATGAGGAAAAAAGATGGTCTGGTCACACGTTGCGAGGTCAAGATTTACTAATCCATGTGGCACTCCATGTACTCCACTAGTATTCTTGAGATAGCAGAAGAAAATGAAAAGGGCTCCTAGCATGGATGGACTTTTTATGAGGAACCTATGGGAGAACACAGGCAAAGGGTAACAAAGGATTGACAGGTGTGCATAGTTTGAACCGTGCATCTTTGACAGGTACACTCACAGCGATGAGCTCACAGAGCCGTTTGAGAATTGAGTAAATTGAGAATTTAGTGCCAAGTAAAGAAAAGGACTGAACAAAAATTCATTACTAAGAAAATAATGTCTACCTTTTCTATAGCATTTTGCCACTTCATTGTAGATTGCAACCAGAAATCGCTACTGAATAAAACAAGTTGTATTTTATTCCCCTTCCCTGGTAGAATGTAAGCTCCTAGAAGGCAGGGACAGACTAGTTTTCATTTTTGTATCTTCAGTGGTTATAACTGTGCTTTGAAAATATTTTATGCATAATAAATGCTTACTGAATGTATGAATGACCTCTAAAAACACATTTTAAAAGCAATCATTTCTTTTACCAAATGCCAAAATACCCACAAGAAAATTACCTTTCAACTCTGTGAGCACTAAATGCATCAAATTCCATGATAACTTACACATGGCATCTAATTTTATATCATTCCAGTGGCTTTTTTTTTGGGTGATCAAGAGAAATCATATTCCTAATTTGCAAAAACATGAACCAAAGGAAAATGACAATAAGCCTCTCTTTCTCTCTAAATTTAGTTTATAAAAATGGTAATGAGTGAGATGTCATGCACCCTTCTTCACTCAGGACCTTTTTTTCCAGAACCGAATCAGTCATTAAGGGTAGAGGATGGGGTGGTGTGTGTGCATGTGTGTATGAGTTCATGTGTATATGTATGCATACACATGTATGTTTGTGTATTTGAGTAAGACCGTTAGTGGTTTGTGAGTGCAGGAAAGTGATTGGGATTTTCTCTGTAAGAAAGATAAAAGGAGGTAATTGCTGCTTCCTAGTTCTCAAATTGGATTAATGACTAAGAAGTGCTCTGCCAACTGTCAGGTTTTGTTATTACAAAATTAGGCCATTAAAGGAGGGCCTAGATAGAACATTTATCCTCCCTGATTCTTTGCAGAAAATTCATTGTCACCAGACCTTCTAAGCATTGTTACTACTGGAGGTCATCTTCCAGAACATGGAAATAGCTTTATTACACAGAGCACTTGTTTGTAGTAACCTAATTCCATCTTTGTGAAGGAAAAAAAAGCTTTACATCAGACACAGAAAATTTTCCATGCTTCTTGACTTTATTTCAAAAAGACATGAATAATATTGGTAAGCGGGAAAGATCACAGTTAAAGCTTTCGAGAAAACTGGTTTTCGTATTCCCGGTGAAGGTAAATATGAGCTCTAAAGGACATTTGGAAGATGCTGACAATGCTGATTATGATGACAATGAGGAGAGTTGACATCACTATTGTTCTTGAAAGTTTGCAAAATAAGTGCCTTACAACAAAACTGTGAGATAGAAGTGCCAGGTTACTTATCTCCATTTTACAGGAGAGGAAACTGAGGTTCAGAGGAGTTTAGTATCATAAGACCATGGTTTCACAACTAGGAATTGAAAGAGGAGGTGGATAGTGAAAACATAATTTTGATTTAAGAAAAGTTTAATTTATGAGCTGACAGTGCTTACACAATATTTGAAGTTTTAAAAAGATGAATTAGGTTTTAGATTGTAGCAGACATATCCAATAGCAAGCACTCTACTTCCCATGAGGCTGTGTTCCCAGAGAGGAGGAAGGCAATCAGCATGTAGGGATGAAAGGGAAGGAAGTATCTGGGAGAATGAGTGACAATTGAATTGTGAGTACAGTAAAAGCGTGCCATTGGCTATCAGGCCAGTGACTGAGGCTTTCCAAGCCAAAGATCAGAGCTGCAGGAGAGACAGTAACCTGGCTGGTTATTGCCCATAAATGAGGTCAATAGATGCAGGATTGGATCGTGAAAATGGAATGAACAGGGAACTACACCAAGAGGAATCCAGAAGCAGAAAATCTAGAGCCAAGAGCCTTGTGTTCTACACTGATGAAGCTCCAACTCTGACCATTTTGGAAGGCCTCTATTATTAATGTTTTGAGTTGAACAATTGTAAATGGATTATTGTTTTTTTTTCCTTCCTCCTGGACCCATGTCTGGATTCCATTTTTGTCTTTCTCTGTTTGGCTGCCATAGTTGCTAGGTGAGCTGACTCAAATGACTCTAGAAGTGAGCTAAATTCAGAAGTTTCCAAAGGGAGAAGGACCAGACATTAGCCATAGCAGAAAGAGTATTAATGTTTGAGAAGTCTCCAGATTGAACTATGAAACAATGGTTTGTAACACAGCACTTTCTCTGAAGCATTTTAACTACCAAAAACATCAACCAGGATTGAATCAATGTTTTCTGAACTCTGAATGCCTATTCTTAGTACACATAAGATGTAACTTAATCAGATGTTTTCAACAGTAGAATAGATCGAAGTGCAACCCCTGGATTATTTTGGAAACTGAAAAACTTGTTTCAGAAAATGGAAGTCATCCACCTACCCCACTCATACAACCTCTAACTTCCAACCTCTTATAACACTGAGCTAACCATTGTTGGTAACTGAAGGTTTTCTATAATTAAGCTCTGAGAGGGCAGAAACCACTTCATTTCCCACTGCACCCCTCTATTCCCCATCCCCAGTCTTTTTATTACCAGAATCTGGAACAGTGCCTGGAACACAGTGCTTTAAAAATTCTTGTTGACCAAATGATCGATTTTGGCTACTTCCAGCCTTCTGTCCCCTTGTTTTACCTGCCTTCACCAGCACAGTTCCTTCAAAAAACCGGCTTGACTCCAGCACTAGTTACATGGTTCTTAGTTCTTGAAGTGAGATTCCCCACTATAATTGTTCTTTCTTCTCTACAAAAATGTTAGTGACAGTGCTTTTGCACTTCTGGATGCAAATTAACCATTTTATAAATAAAAATTAAGGTATTTATTATTGAAAATGAGACACTTCTTTTGGGCTTAGTTTCCCACAATCTCTCCACTCCCCAAATTCATTGCACTTTATTTTTTCTTTATATATTTATCAGATTTGTAATTTACATTATGACTATCTGTGTCCATTTCTTATTCCTGTTAGTAAAATATAAGTCGCATGAAGGCAAGAATCATGTCTTCTTCATCATCTTAGGAGCTCCCCAACATGTAGCACGGTGGTCCATGTCTTCTTGTAAATTCTCTTCAGTCCCCCTCCCAACATATTGCAGACCTCTTCCTGTAGGTCTGATAATATTACATGGGTAGCTACAACAATTAGACCGTCCATCTATTATCCATTATACTTGCTACATGCCAGGCTCTCTCCTTTTCTTATTATCTAAACTCTGAAAGATAGCCTTTATAATACTGCTTGTGGGTAAATCATCCCTGTAAATAAGCATCCATCTACTTATTCTCATTATATGTTTCTTCATAGTTCTTTGGGTCAATCATGATTTTTATCCTTCGGATGTTGTGGCATGCATGATTCTTAGCAATATAAAATCACTGGGAAAATGCAGATGTTAGAAAGATTAATTTTGTGTCTGAGAACAATTTGGAATCATTGAAAGCCCTTCCTAACATCCAAAAGGATATCCGGGCTGTTGCAAAGGCTGTCGCCTTGCGTCCATTGAATTCTGAGCCCCCTTCAATGTCCATCTTCAGTGTCTGTCCATCCTTATGAACCAGTTCATTTGGTTCATAATCTAAACAGCTGGTATTCTTTATTTCCCTGGTTTTTCCTCTGATTATTATTGGCTCACTCAAAAGACTTTTTAGTATTCCAAGGCTTCATACATTTAGCATCCCATCACTCCAAAACAATAGCATCTGACGGTCTTTGTCATTCATAGGAAATCGTTTTTCCATTATGGTTCTCCACTGAGTATTTTCCATGACGGTGTTAAGGACCTTAGGAAAATTCATCTCCCTGTTTTATGCCTTGGTTGATTTTGATCATCAGAGAATTGTCAACAGAATCTCTTTTTTAACTTCTCTCAAGGGACCTTGTATGATCTTAAAGTGGACAACATCCTGTTGGAGAAGACTTTTAAGGCTACATTTTGCTCTACAAAGTCAGTTTCCTTTCAACAAACAATGAACACAGTGGGATCTTTAGTTCTCTGAATCATTGGGTCAATGATGTGTTGGTGAGATGTGTTTCTATTGCAGAATGTTGCCTGTGAAAGCCTTTGCTGGTTCCCTTCTCACATCTTCATCAAGCCTGCCCTGGTTATATATTTAAATCATTCTCACAAAGAATTTATAGAGATTAGAAAGTAAGCAAATAGGTCAGTAATCATTGGCATCTTCTCAATTGCCCTCTTCAATCAGCAATGTTGTCTGTGGCTTTTTTCCCCATTTGATATTTTCTTCTCTTTTAGATATTTCAATAATTGATCTCAGTGCCCTTAGAATTATTTCTCCTCCAACACTGACATTCTCTATATTTATTTGGATGAGTCCAGCTACAGTTTCATCTTTGTCTTGTTTAGTGCAGGCTCCCCTTCCTTACTTGGCATATCGGAAACTGAGATGTTCAAGTCTAAATATGAATTATTCATGATATTTTACAAAGAAGATAGTTTGTTATAAAAATATTTTCAGATTTAATCTATTTGTCATCTGCTTTTTTGTCCCATTTGTAATTTCATCTTTAAATGCTTTGGGGGATAATCTGACCTAACTGAGCCTGCAAACTTATTTTATCTCTCCATTGCTTCTAGGTGAAGTCATCTTACTCATAAGCATCTACTATCTTCCAAAAGGTTTGGCTAATGAGTTCACAGTCTAAACTATGAAGGCAGCTAGATGGCACAGTCAATACAGCGCTGGACCTGGAGATAGGAAGACTTGAGTTCAAATCTGGCCAAAGACACTTACTTATTAACTATGTGACAATTTGGGCAAAACACTTAACCTCTGTCTGCTTCAGTTTCCTCAATAGCAAAATGGGGATGATGATAACACCTACTTCCCAGAACTGATTTGAGATAACTATAAAGTACTTTATAAACCTTAAAGTACTTAAATAAATGATAGTTATTATTATCATTGTTAATAATAATATGCTTGTATTATCCTTGGCTATACTATTAAGAAGATCGTGTTTCATATTTTTGATTATCAAATGAGATATTTGTAAAGTACTTAGCACAGTGCCCGGCATATTGTAGGTGATAAATAAATGCTTATTCATTTCCTTTTCCTTTCTAGGCTCTTTTGGACTCCCTGTCATGTCAATTGCTTTACAATGGTTAAAATTAGGTAGGAAATGTTGTTAGCCCATGCTAACTTTCCCTTATTCTCTTTCCCATTTGGGGGTGGAGGTGGGGAATGATATCTTATTTGAATACGCATGTTAGTTATTCTATTGGTACTATATATCTACTCATCTTTATCTTTTGTTCTAATTTGGTTTTGATTTTAATCTTTGTTCTAACAAGTCTATGGTCTTACTTCACACAGATAGTCGATTCTGATATGACTCCCACATCCGTAACCAGTCATTTCCTGTCTGTTGAGATAATCATTCTCTTTTTTTTTTCTATGTGATTTTGCATGTGTGTGATATTCTTCAATTCTCTTCATATTCAAAGCCTTCTGGCTCTTGTTGAAGAAAGTATTCGTGATTTATAGGTCTGAGACTTCAGTGTAGTCAACAAGCCTTTCATTCCTTAATCCCTCCCCCCTCCCCCCACGTAGTAGTAGTTTATTTCTTCCAGTTACATGTAAAGATAATTTTCAACATTCATTTTTTCTAAGATTCAGAGTTCCAAATTTTTCTCCTTCCTTCCTCCTACCCCCCCCCCCCCCCCGCTTAAGACAGAGAACAAGCTGATATAGGCTATACATGTACAATCAGGTTAAACATATTTCCATATTAGTCATGTTGTGAAAGAAATCATTCCTTAATCCTTAACCATATTTTCCAACACTTTTTTTCATCTTTTTCTCTTATGTGTGTTGCATTGAAGCCATCAAATACTAGAGGTTATGTAGATTTGTGTAAAGAAAGGGCTCTTAGCCTAGGGACTGGGAACTGGCAGAAAAATGGATGGATGGATGGATGGATGGATGGATGGATGGATGGATGGATAGGCAGACAGAGAGACAGACAGAGACACAAAAAGACAGACAGACAGATAGATAGATAGATCGATAAGCAGTATTTCAATGTAATTTATTTTTTCCTTCGTAATCTTACGGATTTTATTGTATGCTTTAAAAAACATTATTCTGAGAAGGGATTCACAGACTTTACCAGAAGGTGTATACGACAGAAAAAAAGGTTGAAGACCCTTGGTTCAACTGGGTTTTTCATAAAATTCTTCTACCTCCTAAACCTCTATAATAGCTATGGACACATAAATCACAGTCATGTTTATGGTGGGCTTTTCAGTTCTGCTTATCATGAAAAATGTTAGGAGAGATGAACGTGAATCCCATGAAATGAAGGGACTCCTTGTACTTGGTGGCCACTCCACCAACTTGTTTATTTGTTTCTCCAAGAAGAACCTGTAAGCTATCCTTGCATTTAGCTGTAATTTCTGATTACATTTAATAGTTAATAAATAATTTTTTTATAAATGGAAGAATGAATTAAGTGAGTGAGGATATAGGCAAAAAATCTTTCCCTTAAAGAATAGGGGTGGGTTTTTCTCCTTTTTTGGAAGGCTAGGATTTGTGGGAGGTTTTTTAATTTTATTATAAATTTCTATCTGTTTCTAAAATCAGTTATTCATATAGATTTTGGATTTTACTTTAATTCACCTCTTCATCCTACTTTTTTCTGTCAACACAGATTTTTAGGAGACCTTCCTCTGCTTTCTTAACTAACAATAACTAGAATTTATATAGTGCTCTTAAGGTTTGCAAAGCATTTTATAAATATTTTCTCATTTGATCCTTGTAACAACCCTGGGAGGTAAGTGCTCTAATTACCCCCATTTAACAGGTGAAGAAATTGAGATAGACAGCAGTTAAGTGACTTGCCTGGGGCCAAGGTCACATGGGCCTAAGGTTGGATTTGAACTCAGGTCTTCTTGCCTCCAGTGGTCTATCCACTTTACCACCTAACTGCCTTTAAAAAACTAATAATACTTGTAATACCTATTTCACAGGACTGTTGCAAAAAAAAAAGGTTTTATAAACTCTAAAGCCTTATGTAGTTGGAAGCCCATTGTTGTTGTTATTTCTTCATATCTGCATGTCATTCACTCTGACCTACTTGCTGTAGTTAGGAATAGTCTATTCTGATGGACATCATCTTCTCTCTCCCACTCCTTTAAAGCTCTCAATGTTTTTACCCATTTTCTTTTATCCTGGAATTGCCAGTCCTATCCCCTTCCTTCTCAGCTGGCATCCTGCTCCAGAAGGCTGTCAACGTCTTTCTCTCATCTCCAATCTCTCCATCTCTTCTAGGTTCTCCTCACTTTGCTTATCAGTATGCTTAAGTCTCTCCTTTCTTTAAAAAAAAAATCTTTCCCTAGACCTTGATATTTCCTACCTTCAGTGCTAACCTTGTAGAAAAATAGTTTCCCCTCCACTCTATCCTCAACCTCCTGTAACCCTCCTGCTTCCACCCCTACCACTCTACCGAAATCAATCTAACCTCTTTATTTCTAAATTCAGTGGTTTAAAGCTCTTTCCCAGATTATCTTCTCTCCCTACACTCTCAATCATGATGATTTCTGCTGCATCTTTTAGGTGTAATTCACTGACCCAAAGCAATTTTCTCACCTATAAAGTAAGTGTTGGACTAGATGACATCTAAGATTCCTCCCATCTCTTAACATTTCATGATGTTGAGAAATTTGACCAAAGTTTGAGAATTTCTTTGTCTCAAGAAGATCTCGACAGTGCTAGCCCTCAAAGTAAAAAGGATAGGTGACCCTTAAAGAAACCTAGGGGGAAAAAATTCAGCATTTGATAACCTTCCTACCTTTTGTTCTTAATAGAATCCTCTACATTTTATTTGAATTGAAGAGTCAAGACATTATTCTGTGAGGTCACACACTAGAGCTTCCGCTAGGAGATCAAAACGATTGATAACATCACTTGCATTCTTTATTCCTTCCTCTCAAATAATGCATTTCATTGTTAATTTAAACATAAGGTATACCGCTGTTCTCTCAAAGGAAGTTGGCACTTCATAAATAAGAATACAGAAAAAAAAAACCCAACTATGTAAATCTGTGCCAACCCTCCTAGTACCTTGGGGTTAATTTAGCTGTCACAAGGATTTTTCCCAGGGAGGGAAGCAGGCTGCCCCCACGGGACAGCCAGCAAACCAATTTACAGTTGCCTCATTCATTCTGCCTCTATGTAATTTTTTCATCAAGATATGATTTACTATGTCGAAAAGCATTGATAAGGTCAATAACCATATTCTCTTCACGCTCTGATTAGACAGTATCTTTGGACAAATCTCTAAATCATCATGCAGCAAGTAATAGGTCTTTCATTGCAAGATCATAAACTGCCAGCACTAGATAATTAAACTCCCTGAATCAATAATATGACCCTTGACACACCAATAAGATTTTAAAGGAGTTTGCTACAACTGTTGTGTAATCACTTAAAGAAGTATTTATTTCAAGAAGGATGTTTCCATGCTTCCAAAGTAGCATCTGTTGGCATTTCTGTTGGAAATTTAATAATAATTTACTTTTGAATACTGCTTTAAGGTCTATGAAGCATATTCTTCACACCCTGAGATGAAGGAATAACTTTCCCTCAAACTAAGGCACAGGGCAACTAAGACATTTTGGATCAAGATGTTAAATCTGTAAGAGACTGTAGATGTTATCAGCCCAATCAAAGCCCAACAGATGAGGTACAAAAGATTACGGAACTTAAACAGGGTCATATAGCTAGTGACTCAAACTGATATCTTCGGAATGCATTACTATACCATGCCTCCTGGGATGTAAAACAGCAGAGCACGTAAAGGGACCAGCTATCCAGGTTTGGGGTTAATCATGCCCTTCTCCTCTTACTGCCGGCACTAGCCACATTCAGCTCTTTCTCATATCCTGATTCAGACTGGAAAACAGAAACACATCATAGACTATTAAATGAAGGGCAGTTTAATAGTGGGGGGAAGGGAGAAAGGAAGGAAAAAAAGGAAAAAGAAAAGAAAAAATTTACATGATAACTATTATATATTTAAAAGGAATAGCAAGTTGTATTAATAGAGTTACAGTTTCATGTGCGATCATCTTTTTATAATTATAGTATGTTACAGAAATGCTTGTTTCATTCCATAAATTAAAAGTTAAATACATTTTAAATTTAAAGAAAAAGTTGGAAGGGGCATTCAAGATAACCTAGTCCAACCTACTCATCTGTTAGGTGAAGAAACTGAGACTGAATGATTAAGTAACTTGCCTGAAGAAAATCAGTGACAAAGCAAAAACCAGAAAGCAGATTTCTTAACCCACAGACCAGCCTATTTGCCGTTAAACCTATGTCTGTTAAGCTCCCCACTTTATAGGCCAATGACATTACTTCTCAGAAGGGAGTAGTGAGTAGGTTCAGATTTGGAATTTTAAGTCTTGCATCCCCAATCAAGGAGGGGCATCTCATCTGAGATTCTTATCACAGTATTCCAGAAACCCAGAGTTGGAAACCATCCCAGAGGCCATCTACCCCCAACCATGCTTTGTTTGTGACAAGTGTTCATCCAAACCCTTCATAAAGGCCTTCAAGTGATTTGGTATTAGTTTAAAAAAAAAATAGAAAAGTTGACCAATGGAACAGATTAGGTAAATAAAACCTGGAAACAATCATACATGGCACAACAGTGTTTGATAAATCTAAAGACGCCAACTACTGGAACGAGGAATCCCTGTTACAAGAAAACTACTAGGAAAACTGGAAAACAACCTGGAAGAAATTAGTTTTAGACCGCTCCCACTCTGACACCTATGGTACAACTACCTGTATGACCTTGGGCAAGTCATTTAACTTCTCTCAGCTGGCATTTCCTCATCTGTAAATTGAGGAAGTTGAGTTAGCCAAGTCAAGCAGACTAGGCCCTGAGTTCCTTATCAACATTAGATCCTGATTCAGTGATTTTATGATATCTCACACCACATGCCACAATAAATCCAAGTTGACACATGACTTAAACATAAAATGTCATTTAGTAAACAAACTAGAGGAGAAAACAAGGAAATAGCTTCCATAATTATGGATAGGGGGAGACAGCTGGTGAACAAATAGAAAGGGAAGTTGTGATCACAAAGAACTAGCATGAGTTTTTCAAGAACAGGTCATGCCTGAATAATTTCAATTCCTTTTTTGACAGGGGAGTGAGGAAGCCTGAGTTCATTAGGGTTCATTTGCATGAGGGCAAAAGTTTCACCTGTTGGCCTGTACTACAGAAATGGTTCTTACTCAATCTCTTCTGTCCCTACCCTTGGAATGTGGATGCCACATATGTTAGGCATACATCCATCTCCTCCCACCAGGCTTCACCTGCTTTCAAGTCACTGCCCTCTTGAGGCTCCACCCCTATAGAGCATACATGGAGGGCAATGATGTGGAGCAGGGCCAGTAACTCCATATAGCAACCTAGCCATTATCAAACAGCCAAAATACTTTTCATTTGCAACTTGCCTAAGGGAAACTTTGGATTCATATATTCTTTATCCTGATTTAGGAAATTTACAAAGCATAACTATCAATAAGATTCTCTCTCACACTTCTTCTGAGCCCCCAGCCAGATCCCAGGGTGAAAATCAGCAATATAATGTCTGAGTTCTTCATCTATCTCTTTGTGTTTCTCCCTTCTCTCTCTCCACATAGTTTGCCAGTCACAGCCACTATTCTTTCTTTTATACCTTCTGATTAATGAAACATACGGATCAAAGGAATTATAATCAATCAAATCTTTATCTAAGCCAGCATTAGTGCTCATTAAACAGAAAGTGTACAAGAACAGAAAACCCATGGATTTAACATATGCTCTCTCAGATAACAAGAGCTGAGAGAGAGAAGACAGGCACTTTACCTTCTGCTCAACAGAAAGTCAACAGTGACCAAGGGCTCAGACACTCTCTCCTCAGTGCCTCAGACTTTCCTATGTGGCCACTGAAGGTAAAGGTGGCCACTGCCCATGGAGTTCCAGGAGCAGTCCCTTGTCAACCATGATACATCAGCATCTCTCAGTCTCTAGTCTTAAGCACTCTCAGCTCAAATCCCAATGTCCTAGTGGAATAATGTCTAGAAGATTATAATACAGTTATGAGGATTCAGAACTGGTTGGAAGGCCAGGCTCAAAGAAGCATTGTTAATGGTTCAATGTCAATGTGTCAGGAGGTCTCCAGAAAAGCAAACCAGGGATCTGTGTGTGGCTCTGGGCTGTTGGACATCTGTATCAAGGACTTGAATAATGACAGAGATGGCACACTCATATCCTTATCAAATTTTCAGATGATATCAAGGTGAAAGGGACAGCTAGCACATTTGATGAAAGAGTAAGATCTAAAAAGATTTTGCCAGGTTAGATTATTAGGCTGAATCTAATAAGATGAAACTCTATAATGATAAAAATAAAGTCATACACTGAGGCACAGAATTTCAACTTCGCAAGTACAAGACTGGGGAGACATGTTTTGAAAAGCAATTGTTCTTGAAAATACCAGTTAGCTAGGGAGCCATAGACTGCAAGTTTGGTATAACTTGTTAGCAGTGTGATGTGACAGTCAAAAAAACTAAAGCAATCTTAGGATACATTAAGAGAGGCATAGATTCTAGGAATAAGAAGTTGGTAGTCCCACTGTACTTGGCCCTCATCATACCTCATTAGGAGGATTCTGTTCATTTCTAGGCACAGAACCTGTTTTCTGAGGACCAACCTAGCCATCTATGGAGGAGTACATCACCAATAGGTTGGCCACCTGATGATGATCTTTTTTTTGGCCATGGTAATCCATGAAACAAAGAAAAACACAAAATAAGGAAGGGAATGAGCGTTTATATTATGCCTACTATGTGATAGGCACTGTGCTTGGCGCTTCAAAAATATTATCTCATTTGATCTCCACAACAACCCCAATAGGTAAGTTATATTATTATTTCCATTTTACGATCAAGGAAACTGAGGCAAACAGAAGTTTAGTGACTTGTCCAGGGTCATACAGCAAGGGGCTGAGGTCAGATTTGAACTGACTCCAGGCCCAGCATTCTAGCCATTGCACCACCTAGGTGCCTACCAAAGTGGAGCTTGATCCTATGTTATCCCCTTCCATTTCTGCAATGATGGCAGAGTGATAAGAGACGGGGGTATAGGGTGCTAAGAATTATAGTTTTCAGACCATCAATAAGCTGCATTTTGATGTTTAGTAATCTATTTGTGAAATCTTTATCCAATGACCAACAAGCAGCCATGCTGAACCAGGTCAATCTTGACATTATTGCTAAAAATGGAACCAGAATAAAGAGGGAAGTTTCAGCTAAATGGAAAGATATTCAATCATTTCCAGTTGTGCCTGACTCTTTGTGACCCCATCTGGGGTTTTCTTGGCAAAGACCCTGGAATGGTTTACCATTTCCTTCTCTAGTTCATTTTACAAATGAGGAACTGAAGCAAATAGGGTTAAGTGACTTGCCCAGAGTCACAAAGCTAGTAAGTGTCTGACTCCAGGGTAGGTAAGTAAGACTCCAGGGCTGACATTCTATCCACTGTGCCACCTAGCTGCCCCAAATGGAAAAATAGCTTACAGGTACTCCCTGGAAAAGCAAAGAAAGAAGTTGGCAGAGTGTATGCCCAAAATAATAATAAGTATTACTTCATGAGATATTTGGTTATCATATCTTGCAACACCAAAGAAATGAGAGAGAACCAAGATTTGTAGATTACAAATTTATGAGATGCTTCTAACCGCTTTATAATTTTCTTCATAAAGATAATTGGTAGATCCTGGACATAGTGAGCACTGAATAATGTCTTTAAAATGAAATAGATTATATTTTAACAAAAGGAAAAGATTAATTGATGTGAGAATTATTCCAATGTCAAATTTCTATGTACAGTTAGACCAGTGAATTAACAGAGCTAAAATTAGAATTAGTTAAAAAAAGGAACAAATAATAATAATGAGAAAAAGACATGGTATACAATTGAAACAACTTACCCCAAAAATATTTGAACAAATTGTTGCAAGTCAAAATGGAGAATGGACAACAAAAGTAATATCTATGACAACTATAATAATTTTATCCCGAAGTTTAGTCAATGTAACCTAATTGACACAATAAAGACAAGAAAAGAAAGCACTTTTGTCAACAAACATCTGACTTTCTTGCCAAACAGAGAGTTACCAAAGGTAACACCAAGGTAGAATATAGACTCATTTGCAAAATCTCATGAAGAAAGATATTGCTGGACCATTATTAGCCATAACATCTAAGAAACCAGAAAGCAGAGGGTAAAAAGAGACAATAGAGGGTAAACTAGTTTAAAGAAAGCTTGGTAGGATATGCAATTAAGCAAAGTCATTCCAATAGTATTTAAGAATGAAAATGGAACAAAGACTACAAATGGATAAAAAAAATTGAAAAAGATTTGCAAAAATCATTTTAATAATGAACAATGAAACTACCACACTTGGAGATATTATCACAGCCCTGTGATAGAGGAGATTATAGAGGAGACAGGAATGGTACTAAAGAGAACAAAGATGGGGAAAGCAACCAACTATATGTAAAGGAAGGAGTTACTCATCCCACTTCAGCTGATGTTGTCACTGAAGGCCCATAATGTGATTAATCACAAAGTGTTCGTAAGAAGGGTGCTAAGGAGTTTTCCTAAAACTCCATCTGTGCTGGAGAAGACACAATAGAGGGGGTGGGGGGAGGCTTAGGGACAACTATACAAGGCATATGAAAGAGGGGAAGATACCAAAGGCATCCTCCCATCTTTACAAAATCTTTATGAGTGTTTCTATGTATCAGCTGGAGGACATTATCAATTAGGATATTAGTAGGTAACAAGCAGGTTTTTGTAAAAAATATTCAACGAATCTATAACATTTCACAATTAGCTGAAAGGTGTAGAGAATATAACATCTCATTTTGCTTATTGTTAGTTGACTATGAAAAAATATTTGATTCAGTAGAACAAAACAGTGTTTTATGGGACACTGCGGTAGAAGAGATCGGGTAGATTGAAGTGAGAAGAGACTTGAGGCAGGCAGACCCACCAGCAGGTTGCTACAGCAGGCCAGGCATGAGATGATAGGGGCCTGCACCAGACAGATGGCAGCATCAGGTTAGAGAAGGGGGGATACTGGAAAGATAGTGCAAAGATGAAATTGACAGGCCTTGGCCCGAGGACTTGGGAGGATCATGTTACCCTTGACAGTAATAAGGAAGTTAGGAGGTGGTGAAGGTTTAGGGGGAAAGACAATGAGCTCTGTTTCGGATATGTTGAGTCTAAGATGTCTACAGGACATTCAGTTTAAGATGTCTGAAAGACAGTTGGAGATGTAAGACTGGAGGTCCTGATCTATATCTTGCCACTGAACTCAGATGGCTTCAGAGGAGAAAGTGGGGCTGGTGACTTTGCCCTCCCTCACTTAAATCCAATTCACTTGCCTGTTGTGATATCACCTCCCTGATGTCATGGTCCTCTTCGAGAATGAAGGGCAAACAATAACAACAACAGGGCAGGATAGGCAGATTTGAGAATCATCAGCATAGAGATGGAGATTAAATCCATGGGAAGCCATGAGATCACCAAGTGAAGTTATATGGAGGGAGAAGAGACAAGGCCCAGAGAAAAAACCTATGGGACACCTATGGTTAGAGGGCATTGCCTGGATGGGCATCCAGCAAAAGACATTGAGAAGGAATGATTGGAGGAAGAGACCCAGGAGAGAGTAGTATCTCAAAAAAAAGAGAGGGTATCAAGGAAGAGAAAGTGACCAACAGTGTCAAAGCCTGTAGAGAGGTCCAGGAGAATAAGGATTCAAAAAAGACCATTGGATTTGGCAAGAGGTCATTGGTAATGTTGGAGACAAAAGTTTTGGTGGAACGATGAGGTCAGAAGCCAGATTATAAGGGGTTAAGAGGAGAATGAGAGGAGAGAAAGTGCAGGCACCTATTGTAGATGGCCTTCTGAAGGAGTTTAGCCACAAAGAGAAGTACAATGGTTAGCAGGAATGGAAGGATCAAGAGAGGGTTTTTTGAGAATGAGGGAGAAATGGACATGTTTGTAGGCTGTAGGGAAGCAGCCCATAGAGAGGGAGAGATTGAAGATAAATGAGAGAGTGGGATGACTGAGGGATCACCTCTATTTGAGAAGACAGGATGGAATGTGATCCCTTACACAGGTGGAGGAGCCTTGGTAGGGAGCTGGCCTTTCTCAGTCTCCATTCTCCTGCATTCTATGCAGCCTTTGAAACTGTTGATCACTTTCTCCTCCCTCCTTTCTCCTCTCCTCCTACTCTCTTCTCTCTAAGTTTTTGAGACACCACTGCCTCCTGGGCCTCCTCCTATCCATAAGATTGTTCCTTCTCAGTGTCTTTTGCTGGATCCTCATCATGTGAGGAAACATAACCTCTAGGGAGATGCAACTAGAAAAATAACCCCAAGATTCTAGTTCTTCAAATGTAAACAAGGTTCAGTGATATTATGGTGAGAAAATTGCATTTAATGTCTACCCTCTCCCATCATACTCCTCTCTTGGCATTGCTGCCTAGAGGAATCATCAAGTCAGTAACAGGCATTTGTGATTAAGTACCTACTATGTGCCAAACATTGTTCATAGAACTGGAGATACCAATAGATAGATAGATTGATAGATAGATAGATAGATAGATAGATACAGAGATATGGAAATACGGAGATACGGAGATACAGAGATAAATACATAGATACATAGATCAAGAAAGAAAGAAAAGAAGGAAGGAAGGACTGAAGGACTGAAGGAAGGAAAGATGAAAGAAAGGAAGAAAGGAGGAAGGAGGGAAGGAAAGAAGGAGGGAAGGAAGGAAGGGGAAAAAAACCAACCCTGGCTCCCAAATATCCCATAATCTAACAAGGAGGACAAGATACAAACAACTATCTACAAACAAGATACATATGGAACAAACTGGAGATCATATTGGAGGGAAGGCTCTAAGATTAAGGAGATGGAAGAAAGGCTTCTTGCAGAAGAGACTAGTGGAGACTAGAAGGAAGCCAGAGAAGCCAAGAGGTAGAGATGAGGATAGAGTTTCCAGGCATAGGAAATGATGGCTAGCTTGAAAATGCATGAAGTTGGAAAATGGAGTTTCCTGTTAAAGGCCATTGTCACTGGATGGCAGAGTATGTATAAGGGAATAAGATGTAAGAAGACTGCAGGCTTAAAAGATTAGTGACTTTTGTCCCTCTTCCTACATCACAGCCTGGTAATCTATACACATCAATAATGCATGTAATGTACCTTGCGAACCTTAGAGTATGTGTGTGTATATATCCTATATTACATATGCATACACATATCTGTCTATCCATCCATCCATCCATTCATCCATCCATCCATCCATCCATTCATCTATCTATCTATCTATCTATCTGTCTGTCTGTCCATCTGTCTGTCGGTCTGTCTCTCCTGAGGACATCAGCTGACTATGCTGCTATGGCCAAACAGTTGAAACAGGCCAGCATCTATGAGACTGAAAAGCGCTGTGCTGGGTACTCAGGAAGATAAACAGATAAATAATTGCTCCTATTCACATAATGGCTGATCAGGCCAATAAGAGCTCAGAATGCTCTACCACAGGGCAGGCGCAAACAATCCATGTGAACATTTGGAGTGAGTTCTCTAAATCTGCACATCTTGCATTTCTTTTGGGCTGCTGCATTTCTGCTCTGCTCATAGACCACGGTGCCTTCTGGGCACACCATGCTGGGGGGTCCTGTGCCACTGTCTCCCATGTCTCATAATCAATTCCAAAGTTCTTCAGAGAGACCTTGGGAATGTCCTTGTATGACTTCTTCTGACCACCATGTGAGCGCTTGCCTTGTGAGAGTTTTCTTCGTAAAATGGTCTTTTAGGCAAACATAGTTTTGGAATTCGAACAGCATGCTCAGCCCATTGCAGCTGAACTCTGCAGTAGAGTTTGAACGCTTGGCAGTTTAGCTCAAGAGAAGACCTCAGTGTCAGGTACCTTACCCTGCTAGGTGATCTTCAGATCTTCCTAAGACAATTCAAATGGAAGCAATTCAGCTTCCTGGCATGGTGCTGGTATACTGTCAAGGTTTCACAGGCATACAACAATGAGGTCAGCACAATGGTTCTGCAAACCTTCAGTTTGGTAGGCAGTCTAACACCTCTTCTCTCCCACACTTTCCTTTGGAGCCTCCCAAACACTGAACTAGTGCATGGGTCAACCAACTCATCTCTTGTACATCCCTAGAAAGTATACTGTCAAGGTAAGTGAACTTATCTGCAGTATTCAAAATTTCTCTATTCACAATTCAAAACATCACCCTAGTGTGATTCGAGTGTGAATCAAGACATCACACTTTTTGTGTGACCAAAGGAAAAGCATTTGTTAACATTTAACCTCTGTGGCCAAGCTCCTTCCTCTGTAAAATGAAGAGGTTAACTAACTAAATGACCTCTAAGGTCCCTTCAGTTACAAACTTTTATGATTGTGTTTTTCTGTTGTAATACTCTACCACAATAATTAGTTGTTTTAAGCCAAAGGAGCACTATGATGGTCCCTATCCACTTTGTTCCTTCCTCTTCTTTTCTTTCTTCTTCAATTTGTCTTAGATCAAAAATTTGGAATTCAATTACCATCAGTGAGCCCCTAACACCTAGGTAGATGTTGGTTCTTTGCCTGACTTTATATTTATATTAACCTCTGCAGCAGAGGCAAAATTTAGTTTATGGAAACAGTTGGGTAATGAAACAACAGATTATATTATCGCATCTAGATAGAGAGGCACCTAGGGCTGACAGGTCCGACATGAAGCTGAGTGCCTCCTAAACCTAAATGTAATTGGGAAACTTTTAACAAAATAAATTAAAATGCAACATAACATTTGGTGTTATTCAGTTGTATCTGACTCTTCATGACCCTATTTGGGGTTTCCTTGGGAAAGACACTGGAGTGGTTTGCCATTTCCTTCCCCAGGTCATTTTACAGATGAGGAAATGGGGGTAAGTGACTTGCCCAGGGTCACACAGCTGGTAAATGTCTGAGGCCATCTTTGAACCTGGGAAGATGAGTCTTCCTGTCTCCAGGGCTGGCATTTTATCAGCTTTGCCACCTAGCTTCCACAACAATAAGTCAATATGTGTCACTAGTTTCTGAGTGAAACATCACTCCTCGGGAATAACATACACACTCAATTGGGTATCTTACCCCACAGGAAAGAAGGAGGAAGGAGATTATAAAGGGGGGATGATAGAAGGGAGGGCAGATAGGGGGAGGAGGTTATCAAAAGCAAACACTTTTGAAAAAGGGACAGGGTCAAGGGAGAAAATTGGATAAAGGGGGATAGGATAGGAAGGAGCAAAACATAGTTAGTCTTTCACAACATGAGTATTGTGGAAGGGTTTTGCATAATGATACACATGTGGCCTATGTTGAATTGCTTGCCTTCTTAGGGAGGGTGGGTGGGGAGGGAAAAGGGGAGAGAATTTGGAACTCGAAGTTTTAAAAGATGTTCAAAAAAAAAAGTTTTTGCATGCAACTAGGAAATAAGATATACAGGAAATGGGAGACAGAAATTTATCTTGCCCTACAAGAAAGTAAGGGAAAAGGGGATGGGGCAGGGGAGTGGGGACAGAAGAGAGGGCTGACTGGGGAATGGGGCAACCAGAATATATGCCATCTTGGAGTGGGGTGGAGGGTAGAAATGGGGAGAAAATTTGTAATTCAAACTCTTGTGAAAATCAGTGCTGAAAACTAAAAATATTAAATAAATTAAATATTAGAACATAAAAAAAAAGAAACCACTCCTCTAGGATGCCTGAGCAGTGGTGACAAACTCAAGGATCTCAAAGTCTAATGTGGGAGGCATCCCAGAAGATGACTTGGGAGCAATGGTGTCAAACTCAAATAGAAGCAGATGCCTAGTAGCCTGGGCAGCACTTTGACTTAGAAAACCACAAATTAACATTATCTATGTATTGTATTTTTATTTATTTTGTTAAACATTTTCCAATTACATTTTAATCCCAATTCAGGAGGCCTTTGGGAGTTTTGCTGACTCTCTAAGGGGCCTGCTGGCTGCAAGTTTAACACCTCTACTCTGGAGGATTGAAGGGAAGTTAAAGGAAAAGCTGGCCTTTCCTAAGGACTTCCTGAAATGCCAAATTTGCTCTAACCTCACAAATTCAAACTCTCAGAATCGCTGCCTCTACTTCTGAAATAGCTTCTTCCTTTTCATACAAATTACTTAGGGCATGACGCAATCTCTCACACAATGGCTTGGATTGATTCAAGGAGCTGTACAGTTCCTATTCACATTCAGTTCTGATTGTTTGATTCAATGAAAAAGTGTTCTTTTCTAGTTGAGGAGTCACAGGTAAATTGGGGTGGTTTCAACTCCACCCTTACACTACAATGGTTTCAGTGCTCTTAAAGGTGCTTTCTGCTATACTGTACTGAAAGGAAGCTGAACGTGGAACACAAAGGTAAAAACAATAAACGAATTGATGAAAAAAGCATTTACTGTTTGCCAAGCACTGTGTTAAACTCTGAGAATATAGATGCAAAAGAGAGTACCTTCCCTCAGAGCTTATATTCTAATAGGAGAGAGAACAGTCCAAATAGTGTAGTGATGGCCCTGGAGGTATATTTTGCCTTGAGAAATTATTAACAATAATATTTATGCAATTAGGGTTAAGTAACTTGTCGAGAGTCACACAGCTAGTAAGTATCTGATTCCGTATTTGAACTCAGGTCCTCCTGACTCCAGGGCTGGTGCTCTAACCACTTTACTGGCTAGCTGTCCCTTTGATAAATTGTAAGGATGATGAGTGGAACCATAGCAGAATAGATTGATAGACACTTTCTTTTTTTTAATTTATTTTTTTATTTTTAGTTACAACACTCAGTTCCGCAAGTTTTTGAGTTCCAAATTTTCTCCCCCTCCCTCTCTTTCCCCCTCTCCCCCCAAGACAGCACATACTCCAATATAGATTCTACACATACCTTCACATTAAACTTATTTTCACAATAGTCAAGTTGTAAAGAAGAATTATAACCAATGGAATGAACCATGAGAAAGAAGAAACAAAAAAAAAAGAGAGAGAGAGCAAGCAAATAGTTTGCTTCAATCTGGATTCAGATTCTATAATTCTTTCTCTTTCTTTTTCCATCATGGGTCTTTTTTGGAGCTGTCTTAGAATCTTGCATTGCTGAGAAGAGCCAAGTCTATCAAAGTTAGTCATCACAGATACTTTATGTCTGTAACCTTGTATAATATTCTCCTGGTTCTGCTCCCCTCACTCAGCATCAGATCATATAAGTCTTTACAGGTTATTATGTAGTCCATCTGCTCCTCATTTCTTATATCACAAAAGTATTCCATTACATTCATATACCACAACTTGTTTAGCCATTCCCCAATTGATGGGCATCCCCTTGATTTCCAATTCTTTGCCACCACAAAAAGAGCTGCTATAAATATTTTTGAACATATGGGTCCTTTTCCCACTTGTATGATCTCTTTGGGATACAGCCCTAGAAGTGGTATTGCTGGGTCAAAGGGTATGTACATTTTTATAGCCCTTTGGGCATAGTTCCAAATTGCTCTTCAGAATGGTTGGATCAGTTCACAACTCTGCCAACAATGCAATAGTGTTCCAATTTTCCACATCTTCTCCAGCATTTATAATTTTCCTGCTTTGTCATTGTTAGCCAATCTGACAGGAGATATGTGGTACCTAAGAGTTGTTTTTATTTGCATTTCTCTAATCAATAGTGATTTACAGCATTTTTTCACATAACTATAGATATCTTATAGATATTCTTCCTCTGAGAACTACCTGTTCCTATCCTTTGACCATTTATCAATTGGAGAATGACTTGTATTCTTATAAATCAACTCAGTTCCCTGTATATTTTAGAGATGAGGCCTTTATCAGAGCCACTGGTTATAAAAATTCTTTCCCAATTTTCTGCTTCCCTCTGAATCTTGGTTGCATTAGTTTTGTTTGTAACTGATTGACACTTTCAAGTAGCAACAGCAGAGTTGATTTGGTTATAGCTTTAGAACTAAAAGGGGTGGGGGGGTGGGGAGGGCAGGGCATGGCATGCCACAGTGACATGGCAACTTGTGGAGAGATGACCAGGAATGAAATGCAGTTTAACCCATGCCTAGATACATCTCAGTGTTACAAAGACAATTGCCAATGTGGGGAGGGGAGAGCCAGGGTAATCTATCCAGGTTTGCAAGGGTTAAGTACTCCAGGGCTTGGTAGAGAGGAGTTTAACTTCCAAGGGCAACAAGAGGTTCAAAGTTAATATAATTTGTTATAACCTTCCTATAAATTGATGTGGGAGGAAGAGCAAAGTGATTAATTGTGAATGATATTTATAGATTATCTTAATTTGATTTATAAGTCCTATCATCTTTTTCTACAAATGACCCACAAGTGGAGACTTTATAAAAGTAGTATATGCATATGGCCATAGAGAATTCCATTGGCTTATATGGTAGTCATCAGATACTGGGAAAAATCTACTGATAATAAAAACAATGGTTCATATTTCCATGCTTTACAGCTTACAAAGCACTTTTTTCATTCCTCAGAAGGAATCCTGTTTTCCTCTTGGTGGAGGTATGGTATCTGAACCTACGATTTCATTTCAAAAATGTGATGTCCCAAATGAGGAAATTTCCTCTACAAGGCTAATTGGCATCTACTCTGGAATTGTAGAGCTTAGGAAGGTGCTTGGAGTACTGAAGAGGTTAAGTGACTTGTCCAGGGTCACACAGGCAGTACGTGTCAGAGGCTGAACTTGTGGACTTGATCCCAGGTATTCTTAATTGTAAGGCTTCCACTCAATGGATTATTCCATGAGTTTTATTAATCCCATTTTGCAGGTAGACATTGAGGCCCCAAAAGGGTAAGTGATTTTCCCATGATTACAGTTAGTCAACTGGCACAGCTAGAGACCAAATTCAATTAGTCTGTCTCTGAACCAGTTCTTTCTCCAAAACTTCATTTTTATTAGTTTCATCATTTAGGTTCCTCTCTCCCCCTGCCCCACCCTCCCCCCCCCATCCCGCCAAAAGATAGTTTGATATTTTGGGGGTTTTAGTTATCAAATGAACATGATCTTCATCTTACGAATGTTAGCTACACTGGTCTGGAAATATTATGATCAGACAACCTTTTGAGGAAAAACATTGCTTTATCTCTGCTTACTTGATTCCACTGTGTTCCTTGTAACTCCATCATCTAAATTTAGATGAGGGGGAAAAATGTCATTTCTTGCATGGAAAATGAACAAGAAAAACAGACTCTTTAGAAGCTGTTTAAAAAAAAAAAGCAAGTAGTTTCCAACTACACCGTACTATTTGCTCAAAATGTTTCTTCCTTCCCTGTATTACTTGTTCACTTAGTGTTAGAGATTATGTTGAGGACAAGCTAGTCCAGTGGCTTTTGTCTGCAAAATTCACCTTAGAAATAAGCATTTTGAAATGAAAGCAGAAACAAAGAGAAAAGCAAATATGCACGCAACTCTCACTTTGAGACCCTGTCTTCTATATCCTTTACATAGGAATCTTAATCAGAAACATAGCATTTTTTTCCCTCTTTGGTAGAAAAGAAATCTATATTTCAGGAACCATCCAGAAAGTTTTTAATATTTCACAGCCAAGTTTTTGGAAGCCTGTGTGTTAAATGAATATTCACAGATACCAGGTGGAAAGTGAAGGTGGTGTCACTAAAACTGCCACAGGCACTTGCAAGAGAATTGTATTAAGAGAGACTAGAGAGACTAATTCTAGAGGTTATAGAGAGCCGGTCTCAGAGTCAGGAAGACTTGAGCTCATGGGAGCATAGATCTTGAGTAGGACAGCACCTTAGAGACCATTAAGTCCAACCTCCTCTTTTTACAGATGAGAAAACTGAGGCCCAGAGAAGTCAGGTGATTTGCCCTGGGTCACACAGCTAGTAAATATTTGGGGCAGAATTTGAACCCACATCTTCCTGACTCCTAGTCCAGGACTCTATTTACTATACCACGGGACCCTGACTCTCCTGTTTCACCTCTGACTTGTGACTTTGGGCAAGCCAATTGCCCCAAGACTAAAGACTAAGTTGCAGAAAAGGTGTTGACTTGCATTGGTAGAGGGAATTCCCTAATTTGCAGTTATTCACACTAGTAAAATCACATTTTCCCTATTTAAAAAAGAGAAAAGAAAAAGGGAAAGGGGAGAGGAAAAAGAGGAGAAGAGAAGAGAGAGAGAGAGAGACAGAGAGAGAGAGAGAGAAAGAGAGAGAGAAAGGAAGGAAGGAAGAGGAGAGAGAGAAAGAGAGAGAGAGAGAGAGAGAGAGAGAGAGAGAGAGAGAGAGAGAGAGAGAGAGAGAGAGAGAATTTAGTGTGGTGTGGTGGATAGATAAGGTTGTTGTTGGTTGCAGCGTTTGTCCTTTCTAGAAGAGGACCATGACATCAAGGAAATGATGACACGACTTGCATTTGACTTTGATTTGAGTGAGGGAAAGCTGTGCAAGATCACTAGCCTCACTTTCTCCTCCAGAGCCGTCTGGGTCCAGTGGCCTGATATTCACCAGGAAAACTGGAGATGGCCCAGGATGCATTGGGAGACCCTGGCCCTTCCAGGCTAAGGTGTTTTCAGGTTCTCATTTTGAGTGAGCTAACGCCCATTCAATGAATAGGCCTCTTTAAGAAGTTAATCAAGGGATGGCCCCTTTGAGCAAAAACTCAAAAAACTGGACCCAGAAGGCTCTGGAAGGGAAAGTGAGGCTAGTGATCTTGCACAGCCGTCCCTCACTCAAATCAAAGTCAAATGCAAGTCGTGTCATCATTTCCCTGATGTCATGGTGCTCTTTTAGAAAGGACAAACACAACCTGTGAGTAGTCTCTCCTCCCCTTTCCTCCTCTCCTTACCTGAGGGTGCTTTGCCCAAAGGAAGGTACATTTCGATGGCCGAAGGCTGCCCCCTTAACTTTGGCTTTACTGGCTAGATTTCTTTCTCAAACCCAGCCTTAAACCCAACTCACTCTGGAGCTCATAGATTGGATAATAGGTCCCTGCCCTCCTAGAACAGAGTGAATGTGAATATTAAATAGTAACTGTTTCTCTTTTGGGCAGGAACCCTGAGGGTCTTCCCCTCCCAGTTTGGATAAAGTGATTAAGGTGACAAAGGTCTAAGGTTCTAGCCCTAAGTCTGTAAAACACATGATCTGGGAAAGTCATTTAACCTCTTTTAGCCTCAGTTTCCTCATTTGGAAGATGGGACAATAATACAATACTTCACAAGGTGGTTGTAAGGAAGAAAGGAAGCATCTATAAATGCTTTGAAAGACTCTGAAGTGCTGCATAAATGCGGATATTACTTACCATATCCCACATGGGATCTTTAATAAACAATTATTGCTGTGTTTCTGAGTTACTAAAACCAAACCATGGAATATTGTGAGGTATGAATTTGAGGTTGAAGATTACAGATCTTTCTGTTAATTTTCAACAGGCCCGAATTTAGTGACCATGTCAAAACTGGTCATATCTGGTTCTATCCAATCCAAACCAGTTTCACTTGGTCCTAACCAGTTCAATTCAGTTTAATCCAGTTCAAACTGGTTTAATCTGATCCAGATCCAGGACAAACTGGTTAAATCCTTCTTAGAATAATTTTATTTACTGAAAGAAATACTGGATTTCAATTAGACGCTAGTGAAAATAAAGATATAATCTTTCCCCATACAAGTTCCTGGACCTCCTTATGTCTATTCACATATATTCCCTTGGGTGGGGGGTGAGGGTGGGGTTCATGGACTCTAGATTAAAAATCATTGCTTTAGGGCCTCCCTCATTTAGGAATCTGAGAAAGTCCAGAGGGTTGGTAGCTCCCAGGAGCTTGATTCACTTAATTTCTCTAATTACAGAAAACATTTTTGGATTTATCCCCTACACTGTCATGGAAGCTCAACTTTAGGCTGACCAAATAGCATTGTCTTTTTTTTAATTGGGGGGTGGGGCTAGGAAAACTACAGTACGGGATATTTATATTATACCACAACTGCTTCCTCAAGTTTTCTAAATATCTCTTTAGATCTTTGGTTGTGTTTAAAAAGCCCAAAACCAAAAAACACCAGGTGGTTCTATGACCTTGCTAGTGCACTCATCATTTCCTTTGCCATTGAATTCAGATGTAGTCATTTGAGGTCAGGTTTTCTCCTAACAGTCCTTTACAATTACTCATCTCTTGATTTTCTAAATGCTCTTTGTCTTTCTTGACACTTAATCCTTTGATGGACGTGTAAACGTCATCAGTGTGAGTGTTTCCTCCACTTTCTTAAACTGGAAAGATCAAAATGTCTGCATGCTGTGGAGGTGGAAGTAGCAAGCTGTCTTTCTTGTTAACCGAATGAAAAAAAAAATTTACCATTCTCTAATCCTGAAGAATATGTTCATCTGTTGCCTATCAGTGGTAGAAATACTGTGGAAAGTCAGATTCCCTCCCTGAGGAATGAGGGTTTTGAATTTGGGGTCCGGAGATTCTGGATTTCTTTTCCTAGAGAGTGGCCAGAAAGGGATTAGAGGTGCCAAGTAGATCACTGGACAATAAAACAATGGCAAGCCTGTCTTCCAGTTCCCAACTGTGCATTGGGAGGAAGTATTCTAAGCACAAGGGGAGATCCCATCCTTAGATAAACAAGGTAATTTTACACGAAGCAACGGCCCTATTGAGAGCTTGTTTTATGATCACTCCAGGCTTGATAAGGTCAAGGTAATTTGGAGAATTAACAGCAATATTTTTAAAAGTTGAGCAAAATTATTTTCCCCTCAAACTCAAAAGGATTTAGAATTCTGAGAATTCCAAGGTAGGCCCAAAAAATGCAGATAGGTTTTCGTTCCTTCCTTATCTACCTCCTCCCTTAGTTTTCTGCCCTAAGGCCAATAGGATGCCCAGACTGCCAGTTTGGAAGTCTCTAACTGGAATGAAGAGAAAGACTTCATCCAATCAGATCAAACTTCCCCCAGGGCCAGGTGAAAGCTTAATTAGCTTAACTAGTTCTCTACAACTTATTAGCACCTTGTTAAGTTGAATTGCTCTCCTTTCTGGAGGAAATGAAGCTTCTTTGTGGTGTTTTAAATGTAAGAAACTACTTGTTTTCTTATATTGTTATTGGTAGTTTTAAGAGGGCATAAACTGAATCCTATTCATCTACCCCAATTCACCTCCACATCCTATCCCGCCAGCCTCCCAGGAAGAAGCCTTGCAAATTATTGGGGGTGGGGTGTGAGCCAGGGAGTAGGAGTGGGTGGGGATGGGTGATGGGAAATCTTTCGTGTAGAGAAATCCTTGGTTATAGAAACCCTCTTTCCGAATTCAGATCAGTCATTTATAATCTTTGGACACCGAGAGGTTGTCACTTGTCCAGGGTCATCAGGTTGTGTTTCATAGACTTAAACTCGAACTTCCTTTTTCTTACACGTTTTAGATAGTCTGGTGTAGTCTTTTTTTAAAATTTCAAAAAAATTTCTACTTGTGAATTTCAGCAAATACAAGCATTGCACTATACAAAGAAGAACAAGAGGCTTGCATAAGATTAAATGGAATAATATGTACAAAACACTTTTGCAAACCTTAAAGTGCTAATATAAAGTATTATAAGAAACTATGAACTTCTGTTATGGACAATTTGAGCACAATATATGTTTATATAAACACATACATAAATATGCAGCATGTCCCAAGTCTTTCTGTAATTTTAAGCAATGAAAATTTATTATATATGTATACATACATGTATTTAATTTAACAAGGTAGTATCAAAATTTCTATTTGTGTCTCCTACAATTTTTTTCATGCTACCTTTCTATGTGTAAAATGTTTCCCAGGGTTTTGGAGTCTTTGGAGATTTTCAGATGTCTTACCTTCTTTTCCCATCCCCCCCTGCCCCCCAACTGCTACCAGGAATCCCTAAATATTCAGAATTTTAATGGCACATTTGCAAAGAGTGGGTGGTGGTAAACTTTTGGATCTCTAATCCAGTGAAGTTAGTAAGGGAGGAAAAGGTTTTCTGAAGGCAATTAAGTGACTGCTGAGTTTTAATCTATAACTCATGTCTATTTTGATTTACTATTGCTTAAAATACTTCAATGTAACTTCATAAACTTTTTCCTTTTAATTTAAAGTTATCTGCATCGAAGGATGTAATTTGGATTTCATAGATAATTAAATCTGTGCTGGTAGCAAAGAGCTCATACTGAGGTGGCTTTTAAAATTCAGCAGATTGTCTTCTTTTTATTGTATTTTTTTATGCTACATGTTGCTTTTGGCATCAGCCTTACTTTCTGCATAGTGTATGTAGTTCAGCTAATGTTTTATTGTTTATTGTTGAACATCTCTTTATTAAGAGATTTTGGAAAAATTCATCAAACTCAATAATGAATTAATTTTTTCATAACATACTTGAAATTATTCCTGATAAAATTATAAAATATAACAAGATATAAAGTTGACAATGATTCACATCTCACTTTCCAAAGTATCCTTTTCTGTGGTTAATATTATCTTCTCTCTCTCCCATCTATCCTACTTCTCCTCTTTAATTCTATGGGAATCCCCCAAAGCTCAGCCCTTTAGTCCTCTGCTTTGCTTTCTCTACTTTCATTTATTCTCAGAGCTCACGTAAGCTCAAAATATCAGCTCTCTATGGGACTGGTGTCTCCATCTTCACCTGTATTTCCAGTAACCTACAGCATATTAGATCATTGGGATCATGTCCATTTGGAAAGTCTGCCATGAAGATTAATCCTGGACATGTCAGAAACAATAGATTGATCCAGTCTGTCATGAAACCACTCTCCTCCTTGACTCCCAAATTCACAACCTTGGTGGACATCTTTGACTCCTCCCCCTTTTTCGTTCTAGTTAATTCCTGAAAAATCTTCCAAAGGTGTCTCTTGAATTCCAGCCCTCTCCCCTTTCCTCAGCCAACACTGTAGTCCAGGGCTTTGCCATCCCTTGTAACAGAATCTCTCAGAAGGCCTTCTGGCCTTGGTTCCCTCAATTCGTCCCCTCAATTCTTCATCCGGGCATCTAGGCATCACAGTGGATAGGAATGGTGGACTTTGAGTCAGGACGACCTGAATTTAAATCCAGCCTCTAGCTGTGTGACACCCTGGGCAAGTCACTTCACTTCTCTCTGTCTCAGTTTCCTCATCTGTGCAAAGGGATAACAACAGCACCTACCTCATAGGGTTAAAAATACTATGGAAATGCTATTATTATTTATAACTATGATGGCTGTGTTTCTGCACTAAAGACTTCTAAGTCGACCTCACCTTGCTGCCACAACTACATCTGCTTATACAAACCGAAGAGCGGCTCCTAGCCTTTGTGATGATTCTCCCTTACCTCCCACCCCAGACAAAGGTACTACAGACCTATCTAGTACAGACCAGTAAATTCAATGCATGTGTTTGTGAGTAATTGTTTCTTCAACTCGCAATTATTCATCTTTTGTAGATCTTTTTACTGCCTATCGACTCTGCCTCCATCCAGTTCAGGGGATAGTGGTAAGGGGGATGGGGAGAGAGATAGACAAGTAAGGACACAGAAGCACCCTGGTTCCTAACCTTTTATAGGTGTCATGGATTCCTTTGGCAGTCTCATGAAGCTCAGAAAAACATTTTTAAATACATAAAATACACAGGATTACAAAGGAAACTACTGCAGAATGCAGTTATAAAAAAAATTTTATTCAAAAAAAAATCCAAGTTCACAGACCACAAGTTGAGTTTGCCCCAGAAGAATTCATGACCAAACAAGAGATAAAGAGCATTATGAAATACAGGATAGAAAATTTTGATAATATTAAATTTAAAAGCTTTTGTACAAACAAACCAATGCAACCAAGATTAGAAGGAAAGCAGAAATCTGGGAAACAATCTTTACAGCAAATGTCTCTGATAAAGGCCTCATTTCTCAAATATATAGGGCCCCGAGTCAAATTTATGAGAATACAAGCCATTTGCCAATTGATAAATGGTCAAAGGATATAGACAGGCAGTTTTCAGATAAAGAAATCAAAGGTATCTATAGGCATGTAAAGTGCTCCAAATCACTTTTGATTAGAGAAGTGCAAATTAAAATAATTCTGGGGTACCACCTCATACCAATCAGATTGGCTAATATGACAAAAAAGGAAAATGATAAATGTTGGAGAGGATGTGGGAAAATTGGTACACTAATGCATTGTTGGTGGAGTCCAGAACTGATCCAACCATTCTGGAGAGAAGTTTGGATCTATGCCCAAAGGGCAACCAAACTTTGCATACCCTTTGATCCAACAATACCACTAGTAGGTCTCTATCCCAAAGATATCATAAAAAAGGGAAAAGGACCTACATGTGCAAAAACATTTATAGCAGCAAAATATTGGAAATTGAGGGGATGCCCATCAATTGGGGAACGGCTGAACAAGCTGTCATGTGTGAATGTAATGAAATACTATTATGCAATAATAAGAAAAGATGAACAGGTACATTTCAGAAAAACCTGGAAAGACTTGTACAAACTCATGCAAAATGAAATGAACAGAACTGGGAAAATATTGTACACAGTATAAGCAACATCATGCGATGATGAACTACTAATGACTCAGCTCTAATGACTCCGGATCTAATGACAAGGATCCAAGACAAGTACAAAGGACTCAGGAAGGAAAATGCTATCCACATCCAGATAAGAACTGATTGACTCTGAATGCAGATCGAGGCATATTTTTTACTTGCTTTATTCTGTCTTGTGTTTTTTTTTTTCCTTTTTCTTCTTCCACAACTGTGATGAATATGGAAATATGTTTTACCTGATAGCATATGTATAAACTATATCAAATTGTCTACCGTTTTCAGAAGAGGGGAGAGGAGGGAGAAAAATCTGGAACTCAAAATCTGGTAAAAATGAATGCTAAAAATGTTCTTGATATGTAGTTGTGGGGGAAAAAATACCATTTAAAGCAAAAAAAAAAAATCCCCCAATAGAAAGTAAACTCCTTGAGGGCAGAGACAGTTTCAGCTTTTAGTTTTGTATTCTGTGCCTGCCCCTCCACCCACTACACTGGGACAGAATAGGCACTTAATAAATGCTTGTTAATTGATTGTTGAGGAGAAAGTTGTTTTGTTAGAGGCTAGAAAAACTGGGGGAGGGAGAGCAGGAACCTTTTCAGGTCATCTAGGAATCTCTTTAGGGGGAGATGGAGCCAAGGAGTCATAGTTAGAAACCAGAGGCTCGTAGACTGACTTTGCTTTCTGTTGTGGCCCATGGGCTATCTTTATGCACAAATGCAAATTCTACCCATGCCTGAGCCTCCTTGCAAATCCTTTGCATTGTGCTCCTGTGCTGAGAGGGAGCTTGGATTTTAACCCTCTCTTGCTTAAATTGGGTTTTAAGTGCCTTGTGGGGCTCATGTTGTTGTTACCTGCCCAGCTCCCAGTGCTCTCCTACCTCTTCTTAGCCATCTCCTCCTTCATAGCCAGCTTAAGACTCATTTCCTCTGGAGCACCCTCTTGCCTAACCTCTCATTCACTCCTTCTTGCACCGAAGTGCCAGGCCTATAGCAGGCAATGGGAATACATTTGCCATAAAGACAAAAATGGAAAGTCCCTGCCCTAAGCAGCTTACATTCTACTGGAGTACAGCTGGGGTGGGGCTGGGGAGACTAGATAAATAGATACTCATTATATTCCGATTAGCTTGTAGATCCGAAGTGCTAACATTGGAGTGAAAAGATGCTTGTAGGAGGTGGCACTTGAGCTGATGGAGACAGGGATTCTAAGAGGTGGAGATGAAGAGGGAGAGCATTTAGGGAGTAGCATGTGCAAAAGCTTGTGAAGAAAAGAAACAACAGGTCATGTTTAGGCTACAGCAAGAAGGTCATTCATCTTAGATAGAAATCATCCTATACGGCTGGCATTACAATTATTTCCTCCAATTATTCTGAAGTCTGATGTTAAGAGACCTTGTATTCTTAGAATTCTAGGATTTAGAATAGGAAGGAAGGAAGGGAGAGAAGGAAGGAAGAAAGGAAGAAAGGAAGGAAGGAAGGAGGAAGGAAGGAAGGAAGGAAGGAAGAAGGAAGGAAGGAAGGAAGGAAGGAAGGAAGGAAAGAAGGAAGGAAGGAAGGAAGGAAGGAAGGAAGGAAAAAGGAAGGAAGAAAGGAAGGGAGAGAAGGAAAGAAGAAAGGAACAAAGGAAGGAAAGAAGGAAGGAAGAAAGGAAGAGAAGGGAAGGAGGGAGAGAAGGAAGAGAAGAAAGGAAGGAAGGATTTATGAAGCACCTACTAAGTGCCAGGTACTGTGCTAAGGGCTTTACAAATATTATCTCATTTGATCTTCACAATACCCCGCAATGAGGTAGGGAACTGTTATTATCCTCATTTTATAGATGATAAGTGCCTGAGGCCAGATTTGAACTTAGGACTTCCTGACTTCAGGCCCAGCACTTTATTCACTTTGCCAACCGGTTGCCTCCCTAAGGAAGGGACCTTAGACATCATCAATTTACAGGTGAAAAAACTTAGACCAAGGAAATAAAGTGACTTATTCAAGGTCACATAGACACTAAATAACAGAACCAGGACTCAAACCTAAGTCCTCTGATTCCAAATTCAAGGTTCATTCCTTTATATTGTACTTAAATGTGATGGCCAGCAGAGTAGAAGCTGTAGGAGTTCAGATCAGAAAGCCTTCCCATGCAGGTCCAATATCCAGATGGCCATCCAAGGACAAGTCTAGCTAAGCGTGGAGAAGCTCATCACCACAAGCTGTATATCTAGTGGTTATTTTTGGCCACAAGCAACTCACAATACAGTCTATTATGGTGTAGAAGGGGTTGGGATTAGTGCCAATGGAGGGAGTAGCATATAAAGGAAAGTACAGATCCCTGAAGGAAGGTTAATTATTTATGTCCTTAAACAACTTTGAAAGATACAAGATGTCTGATCAGTGCCACGACCAACTGTGATTCCAGGGGACCAATGATGGAGCATGCTACTCACCTCCTAACAGGTCAGTGATGGTCTCAACATACAGAATAATGAACATTAAATTTTTCACATGCCCAATGTGTGGATTTGTCTGATTTGACTATGGTTATTTGTCAAAATAATTGTGTTTTTCTTTTGTTTTTTTTTTCCCCATGGGGGAGGGGGAAGAAGAGAGGAAAAGGGAACTAGTTATCATGGTATCTAAAAAAAAAAAGAAAAGAAAAAAGGCAGTCATTGAAGATTTTTTTTTTACATGCATGGAAGAGGACAGAAAGATGTTAAGAAAGAAAGAAACAAATAGGACAGTATTCAAAGTAACATAATGAATTTATTGTATACTTTAGTTTTTCAAAGAGCAAGTTGTACATAATTGAGTTGTGGTTTCCCCTCTATTCCTTTTTATGCTCTACTTTGTATACAGAGATGTTCTTAGTATATGTATATTTGTAAAGTAAACACATATATATGCATATATATGATTAATTTCAAAAATTTACATAGGAAATTTTTTTTTTCCCCTTGGAGAATATAATCTACCTCCTTTAGTAGATGATAGACTTCTTGAGGAGTGAACGTTAGCCTTTTACATCTTTGTAGCTCCCAGACTGTATAACCTACGGCCTCATATATAGAAGGTAATCAACAAATATATATTGAATTAATATTGTCTGTGTTCCCAAAGGATGTGGTGCATAGTTTGAATAACTTTATCAGGCACTTGGTTTGGCTTGGTACTTGTTTCTTGTATTTGTTTCTTGCTTTTTAAATAGATCATTAAGCACCCAGAGACAGTGGATCATAGCTTCTACCTAATAGTAATTCACATTTATGTAGCACTAAGATTTACAAGAAGGTTAGCTCAGCATAGAAGACTCTTCTTGAAATCAAGAAGGTTTGAGCTCAATTATACCTGCCTCTGACACTTGATAGCTGTGTGACCTTTGGCAAGGAACTTGAAGTCTCCCCGCCCTAGACAGCTCTGTAAGACTTTGCACTGGACATGACCTAACAAAAATGACTAACAGGGAGGTGATACCCAAAATAAGGAAATAGTAAGAGAAAACCTAGTTGCTTATATTAAATTCAAGTCACCCAGCTCAGATGAACTCCATTCTCGGGTACTGGGGAAGATATGACTGATGAGACACTGTGGGTGATATTTGAAAGATTATGGAAAATGGGAGAGGTACCACAAGGTTGGAGAAAGGCAAATGTCCCAATTTTCAAAAAAGGGATCAGAACAGGAACTGCAAACTTTAGAGTTGTGGGTTTGACTGCTTGGTGAAATTGTACAATAGATCATTAAAGAAATGGTTGGCAAAGCTCTACAAAGGGAAGTGGTGACTATAAGAGCCAACATGATTTCATCAAGAACAGGTCTTGTCAGACCTACCTCATGGCCCTTTTAAACTAATAGATGAGTCAGTCAGTCAACAAGTATTTATTAAACCCTTACTGTGTGCCAGGTCCTGTGTGAAGCTGGGAATACAAATACAAGGGAAAAGAAAGATGGTCCCTGTGGTCAAGGAGATTACATTTTAATGGGAGAAGATAACACCTAAAAGGAAGCTGAGAAATGAGGGTAGGTGGGGAGAGAAAGAGCATAGTGAGAGTCCAGATTGTAGCCTGGTGAGAAAAGAAGATACGGCTTACCTGGCCACACTCCTTCAATGGAGGTTCTGAGAGGAGCCATCCAGTCAGAAGGAAGGGGGAGGTGGTACATGGGCAAAGGGCACTTCTAATGGGTGAATTCCAGTGTGGGAAAATTTTCTAGGGATGATAGATGAGTTCAGATTGAAGCCTGGTGAGAAATTAAGATGAGAATGCTATCGACATAATTTACCAAGATTTTAGCAAAGCTTTTCATAAAGTATCTCATACTATCATTGTGGAGAGAGTAGAGAGATGTGTACTAAATAATAATACAATTAGATGAATTCAAAACTGGTTGATTGGGCAGATTCAAAGATTCAATGTCAACGAGGCAGAGGTCACAGGTGAAGGGCCCTAGGGAGCAGTGATTGACCCCAGGCTATTTAACTTTTTTATCATTGACTTAGATAAAGGCAGACTGGTATTTTTCTATCTTCACAAAATTTGTAGATGACACAAAGTTTGGAAGGATAGCTAAAACACTAGATGACAGAAACACAGACCCCAAAAGATCTTAACAGGCTAGAGTATTGGGCTGAATCTAATAAAACGAAATTCAACAGGGATAAATGAAAAGTCTTATATCTGGGTACACAAAATCAGCCTCACAAGTATAACATAGGGAAAGCAGAGTTAGACAGTACTGGTTCTGAAAAATATCAGGTGTTTCTAGTGGACCACAAGTCAACATCATGGTCTGGCAGCCAAAAAGGCTGAGGTGATCTTGGGCAGAATTAATAAGAGCATGGCTCCCAAGCGTAGAGCAGCCGTAGTTTCATTGAATGGTTCTCTCGTCAGACCTCACCTAGAGTATTGTATTCAGTTCTGGGAACTATGTTTTAAGAAAGTTATTAACTGACATATGTCCAGAGGAGTGGAACTAGTATGGTGAAGGGCCTTGCATTCATGTCATATGAAGATTGGTTGTAGGAACTGGAGATATTTCATCTAAAAAAGAAAAGAAACTCAGGGTAGTGGGGAGATAAGAGAGCTGTGTTCATATATTTGAAAAACTGTCATATGGAAGAATCATTAGATTTGTTCTGTTTGGTCCCAGAAGGCTGGACCAGGAACAATGGGTAGAAGTTACAAAAGGCCAATTTAGACTTGATTTCAGGAAAAACTTTCTAACAAAGCTGCCCCAAAATGGAATGGGCTGCTTCAAAGGCATCTAAGTGGTGGCAGTGGATGGGGCCTGGAGTCAGGAAGACCTGAGTTCAAATCTGCTCTCAAATACTTACTAGCTGTGTGATCCTGGACAAGTCACTTAACCTCTGTTTGACTTAGTTTCCTCAACTGTAAAACAGGGATAATAACAATATCTTAGTTCACTCACAGAGTCTCTGTGAGAATCAAATGAGATATTTGTAAGTGCCTGGCACTGAACAGATAGTATAGAAATGTTTATTACCTTCTCTCTGCTCCAAGAGGTGGTAGGTTCTCCTTCCTCAGAGATCTTCAAGCATAAGCTAGATCGCCACTTATCAGCTATATTTTAGTAGGGATTGCTTTTGTGTATGGCTTGGACTAGACAGCCAACACAATCTCTTCCATCTCCCAACTTCTGTGAGGTACAAATGAGTAGACCCCTAGAGGGAGTCCTACTTCAAAGGAGTCACAGTCTCACATCTTGGAGTTGTCTCCAATGAACAGGATAGACCTCACCTCACCACAGTATATCTGAAGCTATGCGGTAGAGATTCCATTAAAGCTACCACCTGATGTCCAGTCAAGGCTCCATAGGAGTCTCACATCTTGGAGTTGTCTCTAATGAACAGGATAGACCTCACCTCACCACAGTATATCTGAAGCTATGCTGTAGAGATTCCATTAAAGCTACCACCTGATGTCCAGTCAAGGCTCCATAGGAATCTCATATCTTGGAGTTGTCTCCAATGAACAGGATAGACCTCACCTCATGTATTGGCAATCAAAATGGGTTTGAGTGACATGTTTGTGACATCAGAAGCTTTTAGACCACGTGGGTTTAAGTCACATTTTTGTGACAATTTTAGGTCATGTGGGTGAGTCACATGTGTGACTCACCCTTGACCCTGAAAAAGATATAAAACCAGGGGTTGGCTTTCCTTTTCTGGAGCTCTGAGCTGCAGCAGTAGTGATGCGTGACTCTGAGCCAGCCGTTGTCAAGCTCCCTGGCTGAACTCAGATGTTGGTAACTACGAATTGTATTAGGTCTGTTTATAATTTGCTTGTATTTGCTCTGAAGTTCAGGGTGTTGGTTTTTATCCCTGAACTAAGTGAATAATATTTGTGTGCTGGATTAAAGTAAGGTTGTTAACCCCTTAATGTTGCTTTCCTTAGTAAAGCAGATCAAAAGGACCTGGGCTTTTGCAGCGTTCTGTGAGCTGGTTGTTGTTGGTTTTACACCCCCACAGCAGCTGCTAGCCAAATTGTTGAAACACCTCATTACGGTGTACCTGAAACTTCACTGCAGAGATTCCATTAAAGCTACCACCTGATGTCCAGTCAAGGCTCCATAGGAGTTTCATATCTTGGAGCTGTCTCCAAAGAACAGAATAGACCTCACCTCATCACAGTGTACGTGAAGCTTCACTGTAGAGATTCCGTTAAAGGCAGACTCTCCCTGTGATATGTATTCACCTCTTACCCCTTCTCTTCATGCCCAAGTAGATGACAAGATCTTTGTGGGAGGCAGAGTCATGTGTTATTATTTAATCATTTTAGTCTTGTCTGACTTTTTATGACTCCATTTGAGGTTTTCTTGGCAAGGATACTGGAGTGCTTTGTCATCTCTTTCTCCAGCTCATTTAACAGCTAAGGAGACTGAGGCAAACACAGTTAAGCGACTTGCCCAGGGTCATACAGCTGATGTGTCTGATACCAGATTCGAACTTGGGAAGATGAGTGCCACCTAGCTGTCCATTCTACATACCAGGCACTATGTTGGCCTTAAATGGAGGTTTTGGGAGGAGCTCTCTGCTGTACAGGCAGCCAGATGGGTGTAGTGGATAGAATCTGGGCCTAGAGTCAGAAAGTCCCCCTTGTTTTGAGACTTCTTTTCAGTATGCCATGACTCCTTTAAAGATAATTAGACATACTCTTGGGGTATCATGAAGGCAGAGACATCCGGAAAAGGTTGAAGAATTTAAAGTCAAGGGAACCAGATACAAAGAGTGACTCCAACACTTACCAGTTACGTAACCATCGGAAAATGACTCTGTCTCTTTCAGCTTTGGTTTCTTCACTAATAAATGGGGATAATGATAATGGTATCTGTAGGATACACCTCAGAGTGTTATTGTGGAGATTTTTTTTAAACAATAACATGTGACTCTGCCCCCCACAAAGATCTTGTCATCTACTTGGGCATGAAGAGAAGGGGTAAGAGGTGAATACATAGCCCAGGGAGAGGCTGCCTTTAACGGAATCTCTACAGTGAAGCTTCAGGTACACTGTGATGAGGTGAGGTCTATTCTGTTCTTTGGAGACAGCTCCAAGATATGAAACTCCTATGGAGCCTTGACTGGACATCAGGTGGTAAAAATTTGGAAAAGGAAAAAGAGAGGATGGTAGAGGTGGCAGAAAAAGATAAACAAGTTGAATAGGGCAAACAGGATGAGAGGCAACTGACAGGGGTGGGGCAGTTTTGTACTGGATAATAATAACCTCATATTTATTTAGCATTTATTTTACTGTTTATTTAGTGGTGAATAATAATGATAATAATTCACATTTATTTCGCATGTCAAGGTTCAAAAGGTACTAAACATTTATAAACAGTACCTTACTTGATCCTTGCCAAATCCTCAATAGTGTGTTGGGACTTGGAGTCAGAAAGACCTCAATTCAAATCTTCTCTCTGACACTTATTAGTCGTGTCAACAAAGGCAGTCAATTAGCTTCTATGAATTTCAGCTTTCTCATCTATAAAATGTGGGAAATGCCTGTTGAACTTACTTTACGGGGTTTTTTGTGAGGCTCCAAAAGAGATAATGCAGATAAAACACACTGCAAAATATGTAAACTTCTCTATAAATGTCAGTTATCATTACTGGTGAGCTGTCATGAGATGGACGTGCAAGCCGCAAACCTTGTTTGGAGCAGAGATACATAAAATGTTCATTCCATGGTATATTCAAACCTAGACAGAATCCCGATGACTTTGCAGACAAGCTAAGAGTCTTTAATATATGACAACCTGACTTGAGAAGTTAGTAGTTCTCCATATGGGTCATTGAGAGATGAGGAAACCAAACAGCAATTTTCTCACCCTTTCCCCACATGCTGATGGACAGTTTCCTTACCCCCTCCTCAATAATATTCTGTAGGAGGTCTCTGGAGATATAGGAAATTGTATTCATTTGCTTATGGTAGGCAGATAATTATTCTGCTACTTGTTATTTACATTGATTTTATGTCTTAATGCTTTTACTACTGGATTTACGACTCTTTCATGGTCTTATAATAGAGAGTGCTGTAAAGGATGGGGGCTCAGGCCATGATATAAAACCCAATCCTGAAAACACCCACAGTGAACCTGGGAGAAGTAGCAAAGGGCCATAGGGCCAGATCTCTCAGAAATGTCAGGGATCCAAATTATAGCCACATATGATTGTTAGCTAAATTAGTATGTTATTAAGTGCATCTGAGACATCATGTGGATTGACATAAGAGACTTAGACATCCCTTTTAACTGGAAGATGTGGGTCTTGAAGGCAGAACCAGAACAGGATAGGACCAGATCAGAGAATGACAAGTAGTTTCATTTGGCTAAAGCAAAGAGTGAAGGAAGGGAAGTAATATGAGTAGTGAGCTCCCTGTCACTGGAAATGTTCAAGCTGAAGGCCAATGACCACATCAGGTATGTTATAAAAGGATTTTGGTATTGGCAGGAATGTTGGCCTAAACAACCACAGGAGATGCTTGCCCCTCTAAGGTCCTAGGAGTATCCCAAAATTAAAGGAGGCTAGGGGATATCACTGTACCGTCATCCTTTAATGAGTCACAGCTATCAATGAAGTGCATGAGGCAATCAGGAGGTCTTTGATTCTAGTAAGGAGCTTATCTATAGCATCATAAGATTATGAAGTTGCAGTTGGAAGGGAACTTAGAGGTCAGAGCTCAAACTGATGAATAAGACCCCCATCCAGGAAGGAAAATGGTGTCAATTAATTTCTGCCATTCCTTTTCCCCTAAGTTTTGCTTTTAGAGGAAATAACTGAGGTCCGTGAATCCTCTGGCACACAAATGACATGAAAAAGTGCTATAGAATAAAAAGTCAGTGACTGTTTTCAGTAAACATCATTATATAATACTACAGTCTGTCCCCCACACTTGGAATATAATTCTCCCCAGCCTCTACTTCTTAGGATTCCTAGCTTCTTTCGAGGCTTAGCTCACGTGTACAAAACCATGATCTTATCAGTTAGTCTTTCCTCTCTCCTCATTGTGGATTGTATATTCTTCAGTTTACATATTATATACTCCCAGTAGAATCCTTGTGGGAGTAACCATTTTTCATTTACTTTTTATCCCTATCACTTACTGTAGGGCCTTGCATGTAATAGGTGATTCATTGTTGTATTGGATTGGATTTCGTGATATATGTTGGGGGGAGGGGAAGAGAGAAAGAACCTCTTCCTTTTGTTGCTGTTGAATCCTGCCCGTGGGATGTGTGAGGTGTTCAGGGAGGGCTAGCACCTCTGCTGTGTGGACCATGGAGCCCTTTTCAGGGCTGCTCATCCACCTTTGGTCTCTACCTGATTCACCCAACTCTCACCTGTGGCTCCAAGAAGCTGTAACACACATAGCAGCCACACCCCAGTGAAATGGTCTCAGCAGAAGGGCTAAACCAGGTTGAGGGTAACCAATAGGCCTCGAACCTGTTAGTGAATTAGGGGGTAACTACCTGTGAAGACTTCCTGTAGTGGAATGGGCAGATGAGAACAATTTGTTCCAGTGGCCTTAAAGGTGGCTGAAGAAGGCACTGTGGATCAGACATCAAAGACACCAAGGTCATCTACTGCACCCCAGGTCATCACCAGTTGTCTTGACTTTTGTATTGCCACTGGACTTTGATGACTCTGGAAGAGAGAGAAAGGCTGATGACTTTGTGCAACTCTGCCTCACTTAAACCCAATTCACACACAAGTCAAGATATCACCCCATGATGTCATTGGTTCTCTTAAAAAATAAAGGAGGAACAATCCTGCCTGTGTGAGGTAAAATCAAGTCAGGAGATTTGGGGTCTCATGTTGTATGATTTTTGATTCAGTGACCCATCTCCTACAGTAAAGAGAATTTTGGCTCTGGAGTCAGAGGTTCAAAACCCAGGTCTGATTCATACTGCCTGTGTGACATTGGCCAAGTCGCTTAGTCTCCCTTGGTTTCAATTTGTTCCTCTGTAAAATGAGAAGGTTGGAGTAGATGATCTCCTACCTTCCTTCTCCCTCTAGGTCTGCACTTCTATGATCTGAGAAGGAAGGAGGGTGACAGCTTTCTAACAAAAGAGAATGCACAGTCTGGCAATTTAGAACAAACAGCCAGATACAGGCACTCTATCACTCTATCAGTCTATTCCTGCTCACCAACTGCTAGCATCTTCTCTCCCTACCTCCACTAAACTCCTTTGTATTTATTTTATTTTTATTCTATATAGAATTACATATGCACTTGTCTCCCTTTTAGAATGTAAGCTCCACAAGAACAGGTCCTATTTTAGTTCCATTGTTACATTCCCAGCAACTACCACAGCACCTGGTACTTCATAGCTGCCTAATAAATGCTTGTTGATGGATCGATTGTTTTAGGCAACCAGAGTCTGAGGTGGTACTCTCTTCTCTAGTGAAGTCCAAACAAGTAGGAATAAGCAACTAGAGGGATTAATGTAAAATGGAAATACTTCCCCACACTCTGGGACTGTGATGCATCATAATGCATTATCCAGAAGGAAAATGAAAACCAGCCCAACCCAACAGTTCTCTGATAACCCACTCTTCATAAAAGATACATAGGAGGGTGTGCCCCCATTGTAAGAACTAATGATAAATGGCTGCTTCCAAGATGAAGGAAAAGCAGCTCCTAATGGAGGGCATGACCAAGCCCAAAAAGCTGGAGAAAATTCCAGCACAGGGTTGCTCACAAAGTAGAGCTGCCTCAAACCCGGGCAGATATCCAGAGGATGGTGAATTTGAGGACAAAGTACCAATGATTTGGATTCCGGAGCCTGAATGATAGGAGGTGAATCTAGCACAAGTGACAGACATCATTCTCCAAATGAAGACTCTATTTTACAGATGAGCTTGACTTTCACATGGTGTCCAAAAAATAAAAATCAGGCAAATGAGAAAAGAGTAAAGTGAAAAGACAGTAAAGCAAGCTCCTAATAGTAATTTTCATCTGTATTTACATACTGATTAAATGAGAAAACATATATGTAAAGTGCTTTGCAAATTTTAAAGTGCTTTATAAAGACGAGCTATTATTATTTTTGAGTGGATGAGAGAAGAATGTTTTTGTTTTTTGTGGGTTTTTTTTTAACTGGAATGCCCTTTTCTGCATTCTCATGCTTCCTGGTCTTTGTTTGTGCTCTTCACTATGCCAGTATTCCTTCCTTCCTCCACCTCACATGTTAAATCACTCCCCACCCTTTAAAGCCTAATTAAAATGTCACCTCCTGTAGGAAGCCATCCCTGATTCCCTAGACCTATAACAACTTCTCCACTGAGACCTCACAGTGTTTTGTGACACTAATGGACTCAAAATCATACATTGCATATTATAGCTACTTGTGTGATAGGCAGCTAGGTGGTTCAGTGGAAAGCGTTCTGGGCCTGGCACCAGGAAGACTCATCTTGGTGAGATCAAATCTGACCTCAGACACTTACTAGCTTTGTGACCCTGGGCAAATCACTTAACCCTGTTTGCCTCAAGTATCTTCATCTGTAAAATAAGCTGGAGAAGGAAATGGCAAACCACTCCAATATCTCTGCCAAGAAAACCCCAAATGGAGGTCATCAAAAGTTGAACACTACTGAACAACAAACTCATTACCCTGCTAGAGTATGTCTTGAAGAGAAGACCTTACCTAAACCGTGTATCCTTCTAAGAGCTTAGCCAAGACCTGCACAACTTTAGCAGTACGTAGGGGCCAAAGTTAGAATAGGGTAAACTTCTTCTGGCCACAGGTAGGTTAGACTAGAGACAGAATGATGATGGTTGGTGACAGACAGAAGCGCGAGCAGTGGCATCCCTACGTTTTTCACCGGCTACCCGAAATCCTTTGGCGGGTGGCAAGGGGCCTGTGGGCTGTATATTGTGCAGGCCTGGCTTAGCCCAATGTTCTGCACAGAATAGGAGTGTGATAAATGTTTATTGAATTTGTTATAGGGTTGGTTAAATCCAGAAGTGTGCTGGTAAATGTTTAACAACCAGCTTGGGGAGGGACAGGAGGGAAGAGGGTATAGTACACAATCAGCAGTGTGTGTGAGCCTGATTAAACTTAAAACTGTGTCAATGTGTACATTTTTTTCCTCCAGAGAACTGGTTATTAAACATTTACTAGCATACTCCTGCACAGAATACACTTTTAAGTTTAATTTGCATTACTGGCATTTTTTTCATCACTTTGCTAAGTCTATACAATAATTAGCAATACAATAAATCAATCCCTGATTTATAGTGTTTGCCCATGTCCAAGGTATCAATGCTCACACTGAAAAATTAACCATAATCTTGGGAGCCTGTCTGAGCTATAATAAAGCAAAACCTTATAAATTCTAAATTTGTAATACTTTGGGCAAGGTTTAGGGGCTCATGTTGACCTTCAGTCCAAAACAAAGGGGCTGATAAGAAGCAATGTATAAATGTAACAGAGACAATAGTTTTAACTTAAGCAAATAAATTATTTTGAAACATTCTAGAAACAGCATTGGTATATGACATATTAATTGCTAACATTTCTGATCTAATCACCAAAATAGGTCTTGGAAGACTTCTACAAGGCAAGCTTGTTGACCAGTAGACTTGGTTGGTTACAAAGCAACTTGGTTGGTTCCTTCATTCTTCTTCTGGTTGCTCCTGATTCTCTGGACTTCTTTCTCCATTATTCTCTGGCCCAAGTACTTGTCCTCCTTTTTTCTTTTATGTCCTCCCCTTCTAGAATGTAACCTCCTCAAGGTCAGCAACCACATTTCTATTCATTTCTCTTTATATTCCCAGAGTTTAGCAAAGTGCTTAGAATTTAGTAAGTGCTTAATAAATGCTTATTGACTCGTGTTATTGTATACACACACACACATTTAAACACACAAACCAACCTAAATTTCTTTTAAAATATTCCATAATTCAAATTATCACCAATTTGCACTGGCCTTCTCCTTATTTAGTTCTATTGAATTTTTTTATTATACATAGTTTATAGCAATATCCCAACTGATGATTATGAGCTTTTTAACTACTTTTGAAATATGAAATACAGTATATAGTGACAGCACATACATAGATAACATCCCTTCCTAAGGATCTCCCAGCTATCTGGGATTTATCCCATTTACAAGTCACTTAAAACAAAATAAAGTGACATTGATATACCAGGTGTCATCCAGTAAAGGATTGAAAGTTTGGACAAAAATCCAGGTCTCCTACCTCCCAATTCACTCAGTAGCTCTCTGCCACTATTCAGAGCAACTGTTTGAACTAACAACATGAAGAATGTAGAGGGAGTCTGAAAATACAAGAGCTATTTAGAAGTGTAAATAAACAAGCATAAATACATGCTCTTATTAATAAGAACATGGAGTCATTCATGTTTCCAGAAGGGTTTCCAAGTAGCCTGAGCCAGAGCAAAAAATTCCATAGCCTTGACTCTTTAGCCACAAAGGGAAGGGGAAAACACCCTTTGGTTCATACATGTACTTATTTTAAGTTTCTGCTAATGTCTGCTATTAGCTACTGAATTATTATACTGCTGCTCCCCTTCACTGATCCAAATCCTACCTACCCTTCAAGGCCCAGATCAAATCCTAGCTATTCTGTGAAGACTAACCACTTCATTCTGTATTCATTCCAAAGAGCTCTGTCAACTATCCACATAGCAAAAACCATGTGGATGAAAAATGCCTATCGTTGAAACCATGGAATAGAATAGGATTAACAACTCATAGACTTGATCAGTAAGTATATATACACACATACATACACACATATAACATATATACACACGTATATAACAGACAGACAGACTTTACACATATATAACAAACTGGATGTAAAACTAAACAGGATGGTGGTGGACTGAATTACATTTGGGAAAGTATACAGTAGTTTTTTTTGTCAATGATCCAAAGCTTCTTCTGGAAACAGAGAGCTATATTTTCATTTTTAAATTTAATTATTTTCACAATTAACAAACATTTATTTTCTCTCCCTTCCACTTGCCGACCCCAATGAACAAATTTAAAAGAAAATAAAACCCTTATTTAAAAATTTGCTCATTTTTCTAGCCTTGAATTTTATATTAAAATTGAACTCTGATCACCTTGGAGTGGGGAGAAGGCATTGTCCCAAGCTTCAAGCTTTTTCATGCTGCTGTTTTCAGAGCTAGTTTTGGGAGTCTGCAAGTTTTTGGTGCTTCCAAGATGGTATGATCCTGGGAGAGGTGCGGTCACTGCTCTTCCAGTCTGTGTTTTTTACCTAGGAAGGTCCCCTGCTCCCCTGCACCTACAAGCACTGGTACTCCTCTTTGCTTTGGAACTGAAAGTAGGTCCCCTGCTCCCTTGTGATGGACCACCAGGGCTCCTCTCTTCCCTAGAACACCAACTTGGAACTGCAACCCAGAACTGCACATGGGCAAGAGTTGCCAATCAGTGCCAGCTGAACCCAGTACCAGCAATGGGTCCCCTGGAATCTCTTTCTGACCAGTTGTCCAACCCTCTTGATGTCTCTGGGCTAAGAGATGCCGAAGCTGCTGCCGCTACTGCTGCTGCATATGGGCTCTGGACAGGCCTTTCACCCACGTCACCTTGCCAACCTAATTTTCCTTAGGCCAGAAAAATGTCTCACCTTGAACTTTTTTTGGCTCTGCTACTCCAAAATTTTATTTGAGAGGTTAAAGTTTTTTGGGGGGGAATGTTGACTCAATTCAGCTGGATTGTCTCTAACCTGCCGTCTTCTGCCTCTCTTTTTGTGGTGGCAAAGAAATGGAAATCGAGGGACTGCTCGTCAAACGGGGAATGGCTGAACAAGTCATGGTATAGGATTGTGATGGAGTACTAGTGTGCTGTGGGAAATAATGAAGGGGGTTGGCTTCATAAAAACATGATAATTCTTATATGAACTGATGCAAAGTGAAATGAGAAGAGCTGGGAGATCATTGTGCACAGGAACAGCAAGGTTATAAGGATGATCAACTGTGAAAGACTTGGCTACTCAGATCAATACAGTGATCCAAGACAATTCCAAAGAACTCATGATGAAAAAAATGCTATCCAGTTGCTTACTCTGAGTGCAAACTGAAGTACAATTTTCTCACTTTATTTTTCTTGCTTTTAAAAAAATATGGCTAATGTGGAAATGTTTTATATGATTTTACATGTATTATTAATATCATATTGTTTGCCTTGTCAGTGGGTAGGGAGAAGGAGTGAAGGGGAGAGAATTCGGAACTCAAAATTTAAAAAGAAAAAAAAATCTTTAAAAATAAATAATAAATTTAAAACAACAACAACAAATATTTGTTATAACAATCATGTACACAAATACTTTAGAACTTTAATCAATGCAGTTACAAACCATGATTCCAGAAGATCAAAGATGAAACATTCTATCCTATCTCCTGATGGGTGACAGACTTAAAATTCAAAAAGAGACATACACTTTTGGATATGCCAATGTGGGAATTTGTTCAGCTTATCAATTTTGGTTTGTCATTGCATTGATTCGAAAGTCATTAAAGTTGCTTTTTCTTCATATTGTTGTTATTGTATAAATTGTTCTTTTAGTGAGGTTATAAAAATATAAATCAAGAATTCTCTTTTGTTCCCCTCCAGTCCCCATCTAGGAAGTTCTCAGAGGTTATCGAATCTCAAGCTCTTTTGTGCAATAACAACATATCTCAGTTCAAAATCTCCTGTTTCCTTCTTCTGTGTGCTTTACTACCTGTGGCCATCGATTCAAATGGTTAATTAAGCATTTCATATTAACACTAATTTAAAAGACTGTGTGAACAGGGGATTTAAAGAAAATTTCACTTTTGCAAAACAGAGATAGCTTTGAAATAAGCCCATGCTCTCCCAGGGAAGGAGAAAGAAGGGAAATGTAATCATCTTGGATCTGCCCCTCTGGATGAGTTCAGCAAACTAGTATCTGCCCAGATAAGCCTCAACCTGAAGCCAGATATCATGTAATAATGAGATACCTCATTGCTGTAGCTCTCTCTACTCTCGCTTTCCCCATAGCTTTTGCCTTCCTGGTCTCCCTACTCTGGGCTGCTTCCTTGGGTGGCTCTCTTGTGCTCACCAGTCCCCAGCATGGGTGGTGGTAGCAGCGCCTCTGCTTGCTTCTCCTAGAGGACATGGAACCTTGGGTCCCCAGCACAGCAGTCAATAGCAGTGGCAGCTATCTCCCTCCAATCTGCTCAAGCCAATCTCTCTTCCTTGTCCTTCTCTCCCCAAGTCACCCCATCAGGAGTTGTTCTTACTCCTCCCTTCCCCCCGCCCATCTCTTCCCCCTCAGGAATGGGAGGGGATCAGTCCACCTGGGGCTCAGTAGATAAATAATGTGGAATTCCTGTGAACATATGATTACATACATGGAAAGGATTTTGCAAATTTAAACCTCTCTATAAATGTCAGCTATAAATTATTAGAGACTGCTTCTTGGTGTAGTGGATAAAGGGCTGGACTTGCAGTCAGGAAGAACTGAGTATGAAAGCTGCCTCACATACTTAATAGTCGCATAGTTGTGTAGCCCTTGACAACTCACTTAACATCCCTGAACCTCAATTTCCTTATCTGTAAAATGGGGAGAAAAATAACACCCATTTCACAGGACAGTTATGAGGATCAAATGAGATAATTTGTGTAAATATTAGATAGTGAGCTCCTTGAGGGCAGGGACTGTCTTTTGCCTTTCTTTGCAAACCCAGTGCATTGCACAGTGCCTAGCACATGGTAAGTACTTTATAACTGCTTATTGACCAACTTATGGACTGACCAAAATGCTTTGCAAACCTTAATTTAAAGCTCTATAAAATGCTAATTATTATTATTAGTATTATTTATGACTTTGGACAAGATACTCCACATTTTCATAATCCTCAATTTTCTCATCTCTAAAATGAGAGTCTCCTAAAGTCCCTTCCATCTTTGAAGCTCATGGAATCTTGTAGAACCACAGACTTCTATGCTTCTCTCAGGTGACAGGGAATCCATTACAACTGAAATGATCCCCTGTTTCACTGGGGGAGGAGGAGGAGAAGAAGGAAGTGGGGTAGTGATGGTGATACAGAAAGAAAAATAAATGAAAAGAAAAAAAATGAGTTGTTGAGACATATTAAAAAGTGCACAGAGGAGTCCAGAAGGAAGTACAGACTAGCAAGGCAGTTTTGAAAGTAATGGACTGAATTTGTCATAGACATTTAAAAAAAAAAAGCAAACTGTATAGAATAGAAATTCACAAATTCATATATAGTCCCTTTTTTTGTGTGTTCTACTTTGTATGTAAAAAGGCTCATTTGGGGGATTCAACACTCCAAATGTAAACAATTAAGTTCTGAACTCAAATAGTTCAGAATTTAATGTTTTTTTTTTCCAAAAGAGAAGGAAATGGATCATCAGGCTCCATTTGTAGAAAAGAAAAGTCTTTCAGCTCTTAAAGCTTAAAACTGCATTAAGACTTTGGGCATACACACACAAACTTTCCAAATCCTCAAGTGCTATATAAATGCTATATGTTTTTATTACTATAAATTGACTCATAGTACACGCTGGGTAAATCTTGAATAAAAATGTCTTTTCAATTAGCCCAGTGACTGCACAAATGTGGGAAACAGGCAACATGCCCTGCCCCACTTTATAGCTTGCAAGTAAAAATGAAGACTTTACAGCTTCTGGAGTTATCAGGCAGGGTAACAGGGAGTGCTCTACTGGAAAATAGGCCTAAAATTTTGAATATTTTGTTGGCGCCAACAGAAATTAATTCTGTGACTTAAATGTTATAAGAATAGGATATTTCTATAACACTACAGTTTATACAGTGCTTTTTACCAGTACCCATCCTATCTTCTTTCCTGAATCAATCAATCAACCAATAAACATTTATTAAATGCTTACTATATGGCAGGCACTGTGCTAAGTGTTGAAGATATAAAAAGAGGCAAAAGACAGTCTTTGCCCTCAAGGAACTTACATTCTGATGGAGGAGACAACATGCGAACAAATATATACAAAGCAAGGGAACATGGGATCAATAAGTAATTGACAGAGGGGAAGCATTAGAATTAAGAGGGGTTGAGGAAGACTTCTGGCTTAAGAAAGGATTTTAGTTGGGACTTAAGGGAAGCTAGTGACAAGAGAAGCAGAGATGAAAGTGTGACCTGTAACCCAATAGTCCCCACGGACTTTGTACCCACACAGACTTGGTCCAAATGGTGGGTGGACCTATAAGGGCCAATTTCTCTCTTTGGCTCATTGCCCAAACTTGAGGTTCACTCTTTGTCTAGGTTTCCACAAATGTGTGTAACAGGATCCTCAGCCCCCATAGAGGCACTCAAGGTAGGAAAATGTATGCTTAGAAGAAAGCTTCTATTTTACCCCACAAAAAATATGCAAAGGATTCACAGGAACAAAAAGAGAAACATTCAAGACCCTTAGAGAACTCACAGCAGTCCACAAAAAGTTTCAGAAAACAAATGAAGTACTTACAGTAGCCCATGAGTTTCTTTTTCTTTTTTTTTGGAGGGGGGAAGGGAGAAGGCAGGGCAATTGGGGTTGCAGCTAGTAAGTATGTCAAGTGTCTGGGGCCACATTTGAACTCAGGTCCTCCTGACTCCAGGGCCAGTGCTCTACCATGAGTTTCTTTCAGAAGGGAACTGAACTTGCATTTGCCACAGTAGGGCAATTCCTTGTTACTGCTGAATTCTTTCTCATGAGATCCTTGACCCAGTCCCTCAAAGACTCAAAACTTGGACTCCCCCTAGAAGGCAGGTACACCTTAGTCCTGTTGAACAGCCAGTCCCTTTCCCACTGGACCTACACTGTCCAAATCTTCCACAGCAATAGCAGGGAACAAAGTAGCAGTCTTTTGCTCTCCCATCCAACAGCTTTATTTTAATAAGCCAGTCAGATCAAGAGGTACTAATGAAGGACATATTGTCTGTCCAGCCCAGGACTAGGTGCTATTGAGAACATAAAAGAAAGAGAAGACTTGGATCCTGTCTTGGATCATGCTGCCAGGAAACAACAACTGAATTGGTAAGTCAAACCAGGCGCCGATTTTTTAAAAAGACCAACAAGATTGACAAACCATTAGCTAATGTAACTTATTTTTTTTACAAAGGAGAATGCAAATCCTAATCCGCAAAATTACTAATGAGAAAGGAGAGATCACAACAAACACAAAAGAAATCAGGAATGTTAGGGAGTGCTACACATAGATGCAGAGAATTGGAGAATTTATAGTAAATAGATGATTACCTAAAAATGTAGCAAAAACTGACCCAGCAGGAAAATAATTTCATTTAACCAATCTCAGGGGAAGAAATAAGGCAAGCCATCAAAGAATTCCCCAGTAAATAAACATCTGGCCCAGGCATATACAAAGCAGAATTCTGTCTCTGTTCAAAGACTCTCATAGCATCATTACATCTAATTACAAGAAAACTGGAAACAACCTGGAAGTCAGTCAACAAGAACTTTATATTAAGAGTTTCCCATGTGTCAGGCACCATGGCAAATGTTAGGAATACAAAGAGAAGCAAAAATGTTCCCCGACTAACAACAAGCAGTTCATATTCCAGTGGATGGCACAACCTGCAAATAACTATATAAATGTAAATATGTTGTGTAAACGGAAAGTAATCTAAGAGAGAAGATATTAGCAGCAAGATGGACCAGGAAAGATCTCCAGAAGAAAGTATTGAAAAAAGCCAAGATGGAGGTAAGGAGAGAGAGGACTCCAGGCATGGGAGACAGCCAGTGAAGAAGTATTGAGTTGGGAGATGAGAACTGTCTGTAAGGAACAGAAAGTAGGCTGGTGTTGGATAATAGAGTGTGTGGAGAACAGTCAAGTGTAAAAAGACTGAAAAAGTAGGAAGAGGTCAGGTTACAAAGGGTTTTAAATGCCAAACAGAGGACTTTGTATTTGATCCTGAAGGAAACAGTTTATTGAGTTAGGGCTGTGGCATATTCAGACTTGCTTTTTAGGAAAATCACTGTGGCGGCTGAGTGGAAGATAAACTGGAGTGGAGAGGTCAGTTAAAAGGAAGGAAAAATGCATTAAACACCTACTTTGCACCAGACACTATGCTAAATGCTTTTAAAATGTTATCTCGTTTGAACCTCACAACAACCCTGGGAGTTAGATGCTTATTATCCCCATTTTTACAGTTAGGGAAACAGGCAGACAGAGATTAAGTGGCTTGCCCAAGGTCACACAGCTATTATCTGAGGTAGGATTTGAAATCAAACCTCCTTGACCTCAGGACCAGTGCTCTCTATCCACTGCATCAGCTATCTGCCTTAATTACAATAGTCTAGCTAAGATGTACTGACACCCAGTACTGGGGGTAGTGGCTCTGTGAGGTCAAAAGGCAGTAAGGCAGAACTGAAGTTCAGGAAAGAGATGAGGGCTAGGAATCATCTGCATAGAGACAATAAATCGAACCCATGGGAATAGTAAGATCACTAAGCTAAGTAGGATAAAGGTAAAAGAGAAGAAGGCCCAGGACAGAAGCCTGGGGGAGCACCCCTAGCTAGCCAGCATGACCTGGATGAAGATCCAACATGGGGCAGAGAAGGGGCAGTCAGAGAAGTAGGAGAAGAACCAGAAGAGAAATGTCTAGGGAAAAAAAAAACCTAGAGAGGAGAGAGTATCCAGAAGGGAAAAGATGGTGATTGATGGTGGCAAAGGCTGCAGAGAAGTCAAGAAGGGTGAACTTTGAGAAAAGGTCATTAGATTGGACAATTAAGAGATCATTTGGAGAGGGCAGATTCAGCTGAATGGAAAAGTCAGAAGTCAGACTGCAGAGGATTTAGAAACAAAGGAGAATCAAGCACAAAAAGACAGAGGTAGCTTTCACTGTAGTGTATTTTCACACCATAAGAATGTTGGGACTCCTTTTGGTACAGTAAAAACAAGGCTGTCAGATGCTCCATGTCTCTCTCATCCAGAGTTATTCCTTCTACATGGCTGCCTGCTGGTGTGCCTTTCTAGAAATGACTTCCTCCAGATTGCCTCTCCCACACTTTCCTAAGCTGGATTTCCTTGTCTCTATTTCTAAACTATCTTATTCTCTGTGTACCAGTTAGTTCACTGCTTACCAGTGCCTGAAATTCCCCACAGTTAAATCCTTACTCTCTGAAGATTTAATTAGTATTCTTTCGAACATATTTATGAAGACCCTTAATAATGATGTTAAAGAAGACACAGTCTAATACCAAACCTTACGGTACCCATGAGGCACCCTCATAATCTCGCTACTCAATACGATTCTTCTCGGGCATCACTACAGTATGCAACCTTCAATGAGCTCTTCACCCTCTGAAAAATGATCAGACATGTTCTGGTAGTACGAATCTTTGTATTAGGCCACAACTTTTAGAAGAGGCAGCCTCATAAGATGAGAGCCTATGGTATGTGAATTTAGGGATCCAAGGAAGGTTCGCTTGACAGCATCCCCTCTAAAGACAGGTTTTAATTGCTTCCTTTAACTTAAGGTGTCAATCCCAGTTAAAAAGTAAATCCCTGTGAGAGAGTCGGATGATATTTCAAGCTGTAATCCCAGTTACACTTCATTATGAATCAATTCAGAGCATTTCTTGTGAGCACCCTGGAGCAGGAGACACCTAGAGCTGTTTAAATCCTGCCTCTGACACGGCACAGGCCATGTGACCCTGGGTCAGTCACTTCTCGGTGCCCCAGGCAACTCTCTAAGACTATAAATCACAGAGGAGGTTCTAATATGAAATGTTAGAAGGTTCCTCAGTAGGACTTCCCTATACCTATGAAATCATAGGTCCAAGCTCAAAATCAAAACCAAAAACTTTGCAAGCAAGTTTAGCTCTGAAGAGAAAGTCTAGACATTGGGCACTAGGGGAAAAGGAAGGGAAGGGAGAAGCTGAGAATGGGGAATCTGGGGAATTAAAACCCTTACTTCACAATCCTGCCTGGGGCCAACAACTTAGCTCTGTAGAAAACATTTACCTTGGCATTTGAGACCTGCCTGCCTACTATTCAACCTAATGTCTTACACACATATACTCTACTCCAGCCAGAGTGTTCCAAAGCCTTATTTTCCCTAGAAGTAGTCTATAAATTCTCTCCTCCACTTTACTCAAGTCATTCCCTGGAAAAGCTTTCCCCTTTCTTTCCGCCTATCCAAATCCTGTTCTCCCTCTCTTAACTCAGGTCAAGATTCCCATTTGCTTCATGAGGCCTCCTCTGAACCTATCAGTACGTGACTTTTCTTCACATGCACCCCTGTGACATTTTTGGTTTTGTATTATTGAAAAAAAAAACCAGTATGTTGTAGTGGAGAGTGTTGGATCTGCTGCCTGAAGACTAGGTTCAAATGGGCAAGTCATTCATCCTCTTCCAGTCTTAGTTTCCTCATGCAAAATAAACCCACAGGGTTGTTTGAGGTTCAAATGAGACGGTGTACGTAAAATGCTATATAAATGTCAGATATTCTTACATTGTTAACTCATATTATTATATAATGTTTTTTGGTCCACAAGCAGCTGCTAACCAATTGTTAAGGAAGTAATTTTTCATCATCATTCAATGAAACTGTATTTTTCTTTTCTTTCTTCTTCTTCTTCTCCTCTTTTTTCTCCTCCTCCTTTTTCTCCTTCTCTTCCTCCTCCTCTTTCTTCACCCAGAGTCAATAAGACCCAAGTTCAAATCCAGCCTCAGACATTCACTAGCTGTATGACTCTAAGCAATTCACTTAAACTCTATCTGCCTCAGTTTCTTCTTCTGCAAAATGAAGAGGATAACACCTGCCCCTCAGAGTTGTTGGGAAGATAGTATTTGTAAACCATTTTGTAAACCCTAAAGCACTGTATAAATGCTAGCATTATTGTTACCGTAGTTATAGTTAACTTACAGCTTTAGACAGTTACTTAGGGAGCCGAGACCTTAAGTGATTTGTTCTGAGTCACACAGCCAGGAGGTTTCAGATGAAATCCTCGAGTCTTCCCCATTCTGAGGCAGGCTTTAATCCCCCGCAACATGCTGCCTCTCTTGGATTTCATAAGACATTCAAATTTCTTAAGCTTTCTTATTTTATGCCCAGGACAGAGGCTTAGAAAGCAACTCATGATTTGTGTGTGTCTATGTATTAACAAATGCCTCTTTGTTTACATAATTTAAAAAATAGCACTGACAATTTGGCAAAAGGCAAAAACAAAATATAATTCACGAATTTGGTCATTTTTCTTCCCTCACTGGACTTCAGCCAGAGAAACTCTAAAAGTGAATTGGATTGGGTCTTCAGAAAACCTGCATTCTGACCTCTGAACAACTTTCACTTTACAGAAGAGGAAGCTGAGAGCCCAGAGAAGTGAGTGATTTTCCCAGGGTCACACACATAGTAACTGGCAGAACTGAATTTCAAACCCAGGTCCTTTGTTAATCCAGTACTTATTTCCTATCAGCACACTGCCTCCTGTAATGTGTATGATTTTTGTTTATGGTTATTTCATAAAAATTGTTTCATGAAAGGCTAGAAAGATAAGTGGGCAGCTAGGTGACACGGTGGATAGAGCTCCAGGCCTGGAACCAAAGACCGAAGTTCAAATCCGGTCTCAGATACTTACTAGCTGTGTGACCCTAGGCAAGTCACTTCACTCTGTTTTACCTCAGTTTCCTCATCTGCAAAATGAGCTGGAGAAGGAAATGGCAAACCACTGCAGTATCTTTGCCAAGAAAACCCAAAATAAGGTCATGAAAAGTCAGAAAGGACTGAAACATCTCAACAACAACAACAAAAGAGAACTAAGTTATTCTGGTGGGAACAGCCACATGGTAAGGGAGCGAGCCCATCCCTGTAGCCCAGGCCATGAGGCTGGGCCTACATGGTGTGTGGGTGAATGAGGTCACTTTTTCAAAAAGGGCTGACTGGGCTGAAAGATTGAGCTTAGAGAAATCTTCTTTAGAGGACCAATGAGAACAAGTAGCAAAGGAGTGAACAACTTCTGAAGACACCAGGGCATGAAAATCTCTAGACAGGTGTCAATTCAACAAGTGCCTACTATGTACCTGGCATTGTGAGTGACAAAAATGAAAACAGTCCCTGCCCTCAAGTTGTTTATATTCTAATGGTGGAAAAAAAAAAAACCCACAAAACCATGTACACAATTAAGTGAATACAAATACACTCATTCACACACAAAGTAAATATACATATACTTTTGGGGTACGGGGTACTAATAACTGGGGAAATGAGAAAAAGCTTCCTATAAGAAGGTAGTACTTGAACTAAAATGCTGAGGCCTGAATCTAATGGATTAGTAATTTTGGGACCAAGCAAGAGAAGTTATTATTGAGAAGTCTGAGGGAGTACAACAGACTTTTCTAGGCCATGGGCAGGACTCAGAGGGATAGATCCTAGCCTGAGAGTTTCTGTCAGAGGAAAGTATAGGCCTAGTCTCGGACTCCTGTTAGAGAAGAGCTGGGAAGATGAATAGGATCACAGCATTTAAAGCTGGAAGGAATGTTAGAGGTCATCTAGTGTAATCCCCTTGTTTTATAGACATGTAAATTGACATAGAGAGATATTATGTCACTTGCTCAAGGTCCTCCAAGGTACCTGGTAGAAACAGGCTTTGAACCCAGGTCTTCTGACTCAAAGTCCAGCAAATTATTGAAGGTAGAACCAAAACATTTATTCAAACACCAGAAAGCCAAATCCATCATAGCAACAAAGAAATCTATACACAGTATCAACGCAGGGTGCACCGCCATCCCCAAACCTTCCCTCCGTTAGGGCCTCTCCATGAACAAGGGCAAAAGCACTCCCTCTCTCACTCAGGCTTGCTGCTGCTCTGTGTGCGTGTGTCTCTCTCTCCCAGCTCTGATTGTTCTACCTCACTTCTTCTCAGCTCTGCTCCACCCACTGGACAAGCTCCTTCCACCACAGACTCATGTGGCTCAGACAGGTCACATGGGCCTATTAATGGATGGGAAAATCTTCAAATTGTATTAACAATACACTCCTTTACTCACAGTGTCTCCTGAGAGACTATGTTTTAAAGGAAGAGGCCTAGAGTTAGAAGGGTCATTTAAATCAAATCCTTGATTTTATAGATAAGGACATTGAGGCCCATGAAGGTTAAGTACTTGCACAAGGTCACACAGGTAGTAAGCAACAGAGCTGACATTTGAATTTAGATCCAGGAACTCCAAGTTTAGAATTCTTTCCACTATTGGAAAGAGTTTCTGCTCACTACACGGAATGTTTATTAGATCATTTTAAATATGTTTTTAAAAAGGACTTAACGGTATCTTATGTCAAGCAGGAGAAAAGATAAAATTACATCACAGAAAGGGAGCTTTTTATTTACTTGACTATTCCAAGAGGTGGCAACAAGATGTCAGCGTAGTATGAAGCAGTACAGTGAGATTCTCCACCCCCCTGCCTCCCAGCTTCTTCATCTAGATCCAGAAAATGCCACAGATCAAATCCTGATGGGGAAATCTAAGAAAAAAGTCACAATGAGTCATTTTTCTAGGACAGGTTGGCAAAGGGAGACAGAGAGGTCTGCGGACAGTGGGGACCAGGTCTGGCCAGGAGGCCTACGCAGGGAGCACCGAGAGCCCTGACCCATTCTAGGGTACCTCCAGGCTCCTATCAGGGTACTAAAATTGGAGTAGGTGTCAACTGGCAGCATTATTGCTCACGACTCAGTCAAGTTTGGCAAAAGAGGTACAAAACCTTGCCCAACCAACATACCCTAAAAATCGGAATGGACAAAATAGAATCAGTCATTTCATGAGATAAGAAATATTAAAACAGTCAAAATGCTTGAAAAAAATAGAAGAAAATGTAAGGTATTTCATAGCAATGATAACTGACCTGGAAAACAGAATGAGTAGAATTTAAATTAAATTTAATTCTGAATTAGAGAATCATAGGACTACTTGAATGCCGCAACCAAAACAAGAGCCTATGCATTATGTTTCAAGATATATTAAAAGAAACCACCCAAATCTCTAAGACCTACAGGGTGAAGTGGACAATCCATCAGTCACTTCCTGAAATCCCCAAATGAAAACTCCCAGGAACATTATAGCTAAAATCCAGAGCTTCCAGGTTAAAGAAAAAATATTGCAAACAGCCAGAAAGAAAAATATTTAAGTACTGAGGAGCCACAGTCAAATTCACACAGGATTTAGGTGCCACCAAGATGAAGAGACAGAGAGATTGGAATATGATATTCCAGGAAGCAAAGGATATATATATATGTTTACAGTCAAGAATAACTTACTGAGCAAAACTGAATATAATGCTCCAGGGGAAAAATAGACTTCTAAAGACAGAGGATTTCCAAGCATTTCTGGTGAAAAGCCTGGAGATGTATGGAAACTTTGAAGTTCAAACAAAAGAGTTAAGAGAAATGCAAAAAGGTAAAGATGAATGATCATGAGGGACTAAACAAGAATAAACTGTTTACATTCTAGTAAGAGGAGATGATACACATGTGTCCCTACTGAACTCTATCATCATCAGTGATCATGGAGTCTAATTAGATAGGTCTGGGAGGGGTTCTGTTATTTCATGATGATCTTAAGCAGTGAAAGAAAGGAGAAGAGGAATACAGTGGGAGAGAAGGGAAAGTTAGATTAGAGAAAATTATTTCACATAACGCAGCATTAAACATCTATTATGCAAAAAAAGGAGAAGGGGATGAGGGAATGGCTAATACTTGAATCTTTGTCTCATCTGAACTGATCGAAGGAGGGAAAAATATACACACACACACACAGGATTGGGCACAAAAATACATTTCATTCAACAGGGAAATAGGAAGGGGGTGGGGAGAAAGCAAAATTAGCAGAAGGGTACATTAAAGGAGGGGTTAGTCCTAAGCAAAACAAAATCTAAGGATTATATTTGTAGCTCTATTTGAGATGGTAAAGAATGAGAATCTGAGGTGTCCACAGATTGGTGAACGGTTGAACAAGCTATGGTGTGTGTGTGCACGTGTGTGTGATGGAATACTATTGTTTTGTAAGAAATAATGGAAATAGTTTCAGAGAGGCCTGGGAAAATTTACTGAACTGAAACAGAGTGAAGTAAATGAAACAAAAAGAACAATTTATACATTAACAACATGGTGAAAAATAAGTTTGAAAGAATTAGGAACAGTAATTAGTGTAATCACCAATCGTGATTCCAGAGGACTAATGATGAAACACTACCCACCTCCTTATAGAGAAGTGAAGCATTTAAAGTGTGTAATAATCTCTTTTTCTTTTGACAAGGCCAATGTAGAAATCTGTTATGCTTGACTATGTATGTCTGCAACAGGGGTTTTGTTTTTCTTCCATTCTCCCCTCAGGAGGGTAGGGGGAGGTTGGAGAGCGATGGAGAGAAGATAAATTTATACTGATTGAAAATAAATAAGATGTAAAAAAGAATGTTGCATAGAGAAGCAGCATGGCATAGCAGATAGAAAACTGGCCTTAGAGACAGAAAGACTTTGGCTCAGGTCCGGCCTCCAGACCAAGGGTTGGGAACCTGTAGCCTCAAGGTCACATGTGAGTTGGTTGGTCCTCAAGTGAGGCTATTTGACTGAATCCAAACTTCACCCAACAAACCCCTTAATAAAAGGAATTATTCTGTAAAACTTGGACTCAGTCAAAAGGCCACACTCAAGGGCCAAGAAGGCCCCACATGGTCTCAAGGCCACAGGTTGCCCACCCCTTCTCCAGGGGCAAGCTGTTTAGTCTTTCAGTATCTTAGGCAACTTTCAAAAACTCTAAAATGTAGGCAAGGGGTTTATTGGCATTATTAGGTGAAGTTCCTCACTTGGAGCTCACTATGCTGATGAAATCACAAGTCTCGTAAAACAAAAATTCTATAATTTTATACTTAAGGCAATCTCAAAATTTAAAATTAGAGTTTTTAGCCAGTTTGGAGATACAGCATTGCTTGTTGAACTTGGAACTCTCCTCACACTGTGTTGGAAAAACTGGTTGGAACTGACCATGAAATTAGTAGCAGGTACTTTTATAGCAAGTTCCTAAATATAGCCTTGGGCCTTTGGGGCCATCTTGAACAAGAATTAGTATGAGTCATTTAAAGAGTCTTGCACCTAACAGGAAGAAATTTGCACAGCTTTTTCCTGGTAAGGGCAGAGTGGAGGAGCTACGGTTTACATCCATGGTAAGAATAGTTGAAAAATCAGCTGAGAGATAGGTATTAGCTTGTGTATGTGTTTTTAAGTGCTTTGGGCATTCGCCCAGACCTGTGGCTTTATACTATTCCAGGACCAGGCATGTTCATAGTGGAAACAAAGAAAGGTATTCAAAGTCACTGAAATCCCCACAACACAGAACTGGGAGTTTACTCATAAATGCTGCTCCACCCACCCCCGCATTTGAAATAATAGATCCCAGCCAATAAAATACTTTAGGACTGTACTCCTTTGGACCCTGAAAGAGAAGCTGTGCAGAGACTAAAAATGGATCAGTATTTAAATTTATAGCCACACGTCAGGGTAAGATCTGTATTTCAGGCTTAATCAGGGTTAGCACAGTCTTTTAGAATGGGGTACTGAAGTCAAAGCCTCCCTTACGAATCGCAGATGTAGCATGATCCTATATGGGCAAGTTGACATAAAAATTAACTCACTTCAGGGGTCTAAAATATTATTACTTTCCCAGGAAGTATTCCTTCTCACTAAAGCTAGTGTTTCTGCCTGAACTTTCTTTTTAGTCCTGCAAAACGTATCCATAATAGTCATGTTGTGAAAGAAAACAGACAAAAAAAAAAACCAAACTCAAGGAAAATAAAATAAAAAAAAAAGTACACTTCAATCTATATTCAGACACCATCAGTTTTCTTTCTGGGGATAGATTGTGTTTTTCATCATAAGTCCTTCAGAGTTGTCTTGGATTATTATATTGTTGAGAATTAGCTACGTCATTATGAGTTGATCATGTTACAATATTGCTGTTACACTGCACACAGTACATTTCACTTTGCATCAGCCCTTGCAAGTCTATCCAGGTTTTTCTGAGAGCATCCAGCTCATCATTTCTTACAATACAATAGAATTCCATCATAATTATATACCATAACTTGTTCAGCCATTCCCCAATTGATGGGCATCCCCTCAATTTCTAATTCTTTGCCCCCAGAAAAGAGCTGTTATAATTTTGTACATATAGGCCCTTTTCCTTTTTTTATCTCTTTTGGGATACAGACCTAGTAATAGTATTGCTAGGTCAAAAGGTATGCATGGTTTTATAGCCCTTTGCACATAATTCCAAATTGCTCTACAGAACGGCTGAATCAGGTCACAATTCTACCAACAATGCTTTAATGTCTCATTTCCCCCACATTCCTTCCACCATTTGTCTTTTACTTTTTCTATCCTGTAGACAATCTAATAAATATGAGGTAGTACCTCAGAATTGTTTTAATTTGCATTTTTCCAATCAATACTGAGTTAGAGTATTTTTTTCATATGGCTATAGATAGCTTTGATTACTTCATCTGAAAACTGATCACATCTTTTGACCATTTGACTCAGTTCTATGTTTGAGAAATGGGGTTTTTATCAGAGAAACTTGCTTCAAAATATTTTTCACAGTTTCTCTTGCTTAACTGTATTTCCCCCCATCCTATCCCCACTATTTATTCTATTCTCTCTCTCCTTTCACCCTGTCCCTCCTCCAAAGTGTTTTGCTTCTGACTACCCTCTCCCTCAATCTGTCCTCCCCTTCTCTTATCCCCTTTCCCTCCCAATTTCCTGTAGGGTAAGACAGATTTCTATATCCAATTGCATGTGTATATTATTCCCTCTTTGAGCCAATTCTGATGAGAGTAAAGTTCATTCAACTCCCTCTCATCTCCCCCTTCTTCCCCTCCACTGTAAAAGCTTTTTTTTTTTGGTCTTTTTAATAATTTACCCCATTCTATCTCTCTCTTTCTCTTTCTCCCAGTACATTTCTCTCTCACATACCCCTTAATTTTATTTTTTAGATATCATCCCTTTATATTAAACTCACACCTGTGCCCTGTCTACATATACTCCTTCTAACTACCCTAATAATGAGAAAGGTCTTTTGACTGCCTGAACTTTTGATCTCATTTCTTCCTACCTCCTCTAGGCATCTCTCCCCCCTTCACTGGCTCCTTTCCATATCCATATCCTCAATAATAAATAAATAAATAACTCCTTTCTTTGTCCTTACTACCTGTATCTCACTTTAATTCTATTCCTTTCCTCTCCTTGATGGCTAAACTGCCTGAAAAAGTTTTCTCAAAGATCTAAAGGGGTCGGGGTAAGGCACGTAACCCTGGAAAGTGAAGGTAAGTGCAAGAACCCAACTGACTGAGGATAAGACCAAGAAGGACTGATCATCCTACCCCAAACCTCAGAAGTGTGCAGAGCCTGGCTCTAATACAAAGCCCCAATTCTGAAACTAAAGCCAGACAGATGAGTAAACCAAATTAGTATTTAAAAATTTGTATCTACATAGTCTTTCTGACCACTTATGGATATATCCTATGACCTTGGTGGGTCTTTTCACTTTGTGTACTTTCCCGAAGCAAATTCAGTTACTAAGGCTTCACCTCCCATCTCAAAGCATATAGGCTAAAAAAAAATCTCTACTCCTGACTTTGTCTAAGCTCCAAAACCCGAATCTCAAACTTTGTACAGGAAATTCAGAGTACTAGGTTTAGAATCAGAGGACCCAGGTCCCAATCTTAATGCCTCTACTTTCTAGCTCTGACCTTAAGCAAATCATAATCTGTGACTGTTTCCTCATCTAAAAAATAGAGGGTCAAACTAGGTGACCCTCTAAGGTCCTTCCAAGCCATCTATGATCAAATGATCTCCACCTGGATGTATCTCAAACAATATGTAGCACCATATGTAGCACCAACTTGTTCATTCCATTACCCATGCTCAAAAGCTTTAGGGTCCTCTTTGATCCTTTCCTCTCCTATGTAAGGTTTCCACGTATCCTGTGGATTCTACCATCACACCCCTCCCATCTACACCTTCCTTTCTATTCCTACTGCCATCACTACCATCCTTCCAACCCCCCTACTCCCATTACTGGAAAAACCCAATAGGTGCTTCTTCTCTCTGCTCACTCTCCCCTCCAATTGGTCCTTAAGAGTCCCAACTTTTTTCATCCTTCTGACAATGCCTACAGGCATTTACGAATATAGCTGTCTGAGAACACAGGTTCCAGTCAAGCTGTTCTACTTATTCTTTGCCACTTGAAAATGTCCTGTTATTCTGCCTCTGGACCTCTGTGCATGGGTTTCTCTATGCCTAGGATCTCCCTCTCCCTGACTTCACCTGCTGAATTTTCACCTGTCTTTTAAAGTTCAACTTAATTCAATATCCATTTATTAAGCACCTACAATATACCAGGTGCTGTACTAGATCTTGGATACACAAAGACAAAACATTTCTTGCTCCCCAGGGGAATGTAATCTAGGAAATTGGGATGGGTGGGAAGAAGATACACACATGCAAGTATAATCCAAGGTAAAATGAGGAAGGAAATGGATGGCTTTAAAGGAGCCCTCAAGTGGTTCTAAAGATAAAGATGAGGAAGTAGTGTTTCTCAGGCATGTGGATGCTTCCCATATCCAACTGCACAACCAAAGGTGGGATATGGACTGTTCACTTTAGGGAATACCAAGTAGTGCAGTGTCCTGAGGACAGTTCATAAAAGAGAATAGAATTAGGCTTTAACAAGCGATTGGATGTTGGTGAGGCAGAGAAGATTTAAGGAATGACTGGGAGAATGGGGGTATCAACAGAAACCGGGAAATTTGGAAGGATAACAGATTGGGAGGGGGTGTGTGAGGGGAGAGGACAGGTTCTATATGTTTGAGAATCAACTGAATTTGATTCAATAAATATTAAGTAAGCAACAATTATGTGCAAAGAATCAGGGATAGGAAATCAAAAAAGTAATACCTGCTCTCAAGGAAATCATTCTACTGGGGGAAACATAAGTAAATACTAGATAGCTTCAAAATAAACCAAATAAATTTGGGAGTCGGTGCCAGGGCACCAACTTGGGGATCAGGAAAGGCCTACATGTAGGATACTGGCACTTGAGCCAAGCCCTTTAGGAGCCAGGAAATCAAGAGGTTCTGGTTAGGGATAACATGTCAGGTATGGGGGTGGGTGGGAGTTGGGGCAGCTTGTGCAAAGGCAAAGAGATGGGAAATGTAGTATTATTTATGGAGAACTGCAGATAGACCTATTGGGCTGAAATGGTGAAATTGTGAAGGGGAGTAATTAAATCAGTCTGGAAAAATAGATGGGACCGGGATTGTGAAGGGCTTTAAATGACAGGAATTCATAGTTCATCCTAGACATAATAAGGAACTAAAGCTTTCTGAGGAGTAACAAGTTCTGACCTGTGCTCAAGGAAGAAGGAAGGATACATACCTATATATGAATTTTTAAATTATAAATATTTGAATTCAGTGATCCATTACTCTTCCCTCATACCAATCCTATCCAAACAGTAGTCGAGACTTGTCATTTTTACCTCCAAATATTATTAAACCAGTCCCCTTCTCTTCAGTTTATCTCTTTTTGCCAGTAGTAATACAATAGCTGCTAGTCCCCTCTTCCCTTTCTTTAACCTAACCTCCCTTTGACTACCAATTTAATCTTAAAGCACAACTCTTGGCTCCCTATTACCTCCAGGATAAAATAGAAATTCCTCAACCTGCCATATTAAGTCCTTCACAACCCAGGACCAGCCTTTCTAGACTTTCACAATATTCCCCTCGATGCTTCCAAAACTTGGTGAGATTACTCCTACCTCCACGCTTTTGCTCAGGTCTTTCTTCTCCTATATCTGGAATGTACTCCCTAGAAGTGTATTTTCATTATTCTACAGTGCTCTCCAGTCTCAAATCACCTTGTATCTGGTTTACATGTTGCATCCTCCTGCAAAATGTCAACTTCTTGAGGCAGGGACTATTTTTCTTTTTGTCTTTGTATCCCCAAAATTGAGGGCAAGGCTTTGCACATAGTAGGTGTTTCACATTTGTTGAATTAAAGGACCAAAGTTACAAACCTTGGTGACTTGGTAGATGGCACTCAATGAGAAACAAACTTTGGAGCTGTAGGAAATAATCAGTATTTTGAGCCTGTGTCACCTTTTTCATCAAATCCTTCCCTAACACTCCCTTTTGTTAACAATCTTCCCCTACCTTTTCTAGTTCTCTGTTTTGCATGTTTCTAACGCACTGACAATGCAAAGTTATAATCAGTTACCTACAGCTATTTCTTATCTCCCCACTAGACTATGAACTCCCTAAGGACAGAGATTGTCAAAGAATTATCTTCTATGTGACAGTGTTTTGCACATAGTGGATACTTGTTAAATGCTAGCAAGCCTTTAGTGGATGCTTATTACCATCTGCCAGGAAATAATCATAACCAAGACTGAAAGAGGTTGGGTTTTTCTAACGGATTTCTCTTGGACACTGGTGGACTTTCATATACCTTACTGAGAAATGAAATTGGTGCTTCTAGCAGAATTTGTTTTCTGTTTGGCAGGCCAACTTGTTCTGAGAAGGGAGGGCCACAATCAGTGTAGGGACAGAAAGACTTGGGGCATAGTTTCATACCAACACACAAGAGGTACAGAAATGGTTAGTAAAGAAAACCTCCCTGAAAGGCAGGTATTAGAATCACCAGATAAATTTACATGATCAATTTAAACACAAAGTGCTTTTTCAAAGAAATTAAATTGTAGTGAAACATAGCACGGGTCTTTCAAATTACCTAAATCTAGTTTTCTCAAGGTTTTATACATCAAACATGACTAAATCTGGTTTAAAGATTTGAGCCAAAAGAATGTCAGAAAAAATAAGGGTCTGTTAAAGTTAGATCAATTGGAAGGAGGAGGAGACTGAATTAGTAATTCAGAGAGTGGTTCTAAAGCAGACAGATTTGAAAATAGGGAACCATCCTATGTAGTGGAACTTGGGAAAGAAATCTGAACTCCCAAACAATTTATTCATATTTTTATTCGAATTTTACAAATCTTAAACCAAATCATACAAACACGAATACTGTTAGTAGTAACTATCCTGTAAAGTATGCTTTTTAAAAAAAAATCTGGAATTTAAAAGATATCTCAGTGTATTTTCATGGCTTATTCTACCCTAGGTACTATAGAGTACAGCTGATATACACGGATAATCACTTGTTTATCAGAAGGAAGATGAAGGGTTTCTAATACGGCAGAAGAAACAAATATGATCTAAACTATCCCTGGGTGAAGGATACAAATGGTTTAATCAATTGTTCACCAAATTTACTTGCTCAAACAAGTTAAGCCAGTTTTAGTGAAACTCCACAATTTACACTGAAACTCTTTAAATCATAGCTAAATACCACGGAACTTATACTTCACCGGTTTAAGGATCAGCTCAGGAAAAGCTACTTCTTTGTATTTCGTGGGATTTTCAGATTTTCATTTCCAGTGTCTACAACTGACAGAACAATATATTAATAAAGTTTAGACTTACTGATTCATAAAACTTTGGAAACTTCAGCTCTAAAACTGAAATGTAGATTTCAAATCATACCAAATAGAATCTTTAACCACATATTAAGAAGCTTTTAATTGTAAAGTTCAGAATGACCCAAATGAATAGATGATGTTATTAAATTACATAATATATATCTAGTCTTTAATCTGCCTAAATCTTTACTTAGTTTTTAAGGATATTACCAACTTTTGTTATCCACGTATATGAGTATAGCTGAAAAAAAAAAAAAACAGGGGGCAGAGCCAAGATGCTGGCTGGAAGGCAGGGACTTGCGTAAGCTACCCACCAGGTCCCTCCAAAAACCTGTAAAAAGGGGCTCTGAACAAATTCTAGAACTGCAGAACCCGTGAAGTAGCAGAAGGAAGCAGGGATCCAGCCTAGGAAAGCCTGGATGGTCACTGGATGAGGTCTATTTGGGCACGGAGCTGGGGGCAGAGGAGAGTGGAGCCCAGCATGGGCAGCAGCAGGACCAACCAGACCAGGAGCCGGGCCAAACAGGCCCTAGCGCCCTGAATCAGTGAGCTGTGGCAGTTACCAGACTTCTCAACCCACAAACACCAAAGACAACAGGCAAGGTTAGTGGGAAAAAATGGGGGGGACAGTGAAAGGAGTTCAGGGCAATGGGGGTGGTGCAGCTACAGAACTACAGCTGCAGTTGCTTCCAGCCCCAGGCCCACCTGGTGGGAGGAATTAAGTGGCAGATCAGAGCAGGAGTGCACAGCCTGCTTAAGATCCCAGTCAGGTCCTGGCTGGCGGTTCTCGGGGAAGGAGGAGTGATGGGGTTGCAGAGCTGGCTGTATAGAAATAGCTCCAAAAACAACAGTGCATCCCCTCAAGCTTGGAACAAAGTACTCTTTACTCTACAAGCAGTCATACCCCGAAAAAAAATTCAAGGGTCAAGTAAGTTGGCTGGGAACATGGCCAGGCAGCGAAAACGCTCTCAGATTCAAACTCTGACTTTGGAATCTTTCTTTGGTGACAAAGAAGACCAAAATATACAGCCAGAAGAAGTCAACAAAGTCAAAGAGCCTACATCAAAAGCCTCCAAGAAAAACATGAACTGGTCTCAGGCCATGGAAGAGCTCAAAAAGGATTTGAAAAAGCAAGTTAGAGAAGTAGAGGAAATATTGGGAAGAGAAATGAGAATGATGACAGAAAACCATGAAAAACAAGTCAATGACTTCCTAAAGGAGACCCAAAAATGCTGAAGAAAATAACACCTTAAAAAATAGACTAACTCAAATGGCAAAAGAGCTCCAAAAAGCCAATGAGGAAAAGAATGCCTTGAAAGGCAGAATTAGCCAAATGGAAAAGGAGGTCCAAAAGACCACTGAAGAAAATACTACCTTAAAAATTAGATTGGACCAAGTGGAAGCTAGTGACTTCATGAGAGATCAAGATACTATAAAACAGAACCAGAGGAATGAAAAAGTGGAAGACAATGTGAAATATCTCACTGGAAAAACCACTGACCTGGAAAATAGATCCAGGAGAGATAATTTAAAAATTACTGGACTACCTGAAAGCCATGATCAAAAAAAGAGCCTAGATATCATCTTTCAAGAAATTATCAAGAACTGCCCTGATATTCTAGAGCCAGAGGGTAAAATAGAAATTGAAAGAATCCACAGATAGCCTCCTCAAAAAGATCCCAAAAAGAAAACTCCTAGGAATATTGTCACCAAATTTCAGAGCTCCCAGGTGAAGGAGAAAATACTGTAAGCAGCCAGAAAGAAACAATTTGAGTACTGTGGAAAAACAATCAGATAGCACAGGATCTAGCAGCTTCTACATTAAGGGATCGAAGGGCTTGGAATATGATATTCTGGAGGTCAATGGAGCTAGGATTGAAACCAAGAATCACCTACCCAGCAAAACTGAGTATCACGCTCCAAGGCAAAATATGGATTTTCAATAAAATAGAGGACTTTCCAGCTTTCTCAGTGAAAAGACCAGGGCCGAATAGAAAATTTGACTTTCAAACACAAGAATCAAGAGAAGCATGAAAAGGTAAACAAGAAAAAGAAATTGCAAGGGACTTACTAAAGTTGAACTGTTTTGTTTACATTCCTACATGGAAAGATGAAGGGAATATGCATATATATATATATACATATATATACACATATATATGTGTGTGTATGTATATATGTGCATATGTGTGTATGTATATATGTATATAGACAGAGGGCACAGGGTGAGTTGAATATGAAGGGATATCTAAAAAAATAAAAGCAAATTAAGGGATAAGAGGAATATATTGAGAGAGAGAAAGGATGAGATAGAATGGGGTAAATTATCTTGCATAAAAGTGGCAAGAAAAAGCGGATCTCTAGGAAGGGAAGAGGGGGCAGGTGAGGAGGAATGAGTAAACCTTGCTCTCATTGGATTTTACCTGAGGAGGGAATACCATACACACTCAATTGGGTATCTTACCCCACAGGAAAGAAGGAGGAAGAAGATAAAAAAGGGGGGACAATAGAAGGGAGAGAAGATAGGGGGAGGAGGTAATCAAAAACAAACACTTTCGAAAAGGGACAGGGTCAAGTGAGAAAATTCAATAAAGGGGGATAGGTTAGGAAGGAGCAAAACATAGTTTTCACAACATGAGTATTGTGGAAGGGTTTTACATAATGATATGCATGTGGCCTATGTTGAATTGCTTGCCTTTTTAGGGACGGTGGGTGGGGAGGGAAGAGGGATGAGAATTTGGAACTCAAAGTTTTAAAAACAGATGTTCAAAAAAAAGAAAAAAGGTTTTTGCACACAACTAGGAAATAAGATACACAGGCAATGGGGCATAGAAATTTATCTTGCCCTACAAGAAGGGAAAGGGGGCTGGGAGGGGAGTGGGGTGACAGAAGGGAGGGCTGACTGGGGAACGGGGCAACCAGAATATACGCCATCTTGGAGTGGACGGGAGGGTAGAAATCGGGAGAAAATTCGTAATTCAAACTCTAGTGAAAATCAATGCTGAAAACTAAATATATTAAATAAATTAAAATTTAAAAAAAGCGTAGGGACTATTTTATGTGTATCTTCAGCATCTAGAACTGTGCCTGGTGCATAACAGACACCTAAGAAATGCTAATTAAGATTGAAGTTAACCTATTCCAGGAGCAATACTGGTTAACTACTGTCAAGTTATCATTTATTAAAGCAGACAATACATTATTTAATAAAAACTGATACATCTCTTTAAAAACAAACAAAAAAAACCCCAAACCTTGCCAGTATAATACCTTAACTAGTTATCTCTAAACACATTAGTAACAAAAATGGAGCTCAAAGGTGTAAGGATGCTACATAAAAGCAAAACATTCACAATGGTGGTATAAATTAGTTGGAAGAATGCCCAACTTTGACTTTTAAGTCACTTCAATATTATATGCCCCAAGGACACTTAACAAGGGCAAATTAGTACATGTGTATTGATTATTCTTTGTTCAAAATAAAGAACATGCATGTACTATTCAGGCCCAATTCTTAAACATGGTTGTTTGGGTTCTGGAACTAAATAGTCACAATAAATGAAAAGAAAGTGCTTAAGTTAAACTTGAGTTTAAATATGACCTATTGACCTGATGTCAGAGTACAATTAACATCTACTTGGATTGTTAAACATCTCACATTTTTCTACATAGCTGAAAATTTTTGAGAACACCTACAAAGAATACAACTTATATTTCAGCAGCCTAAGGTTTTGGAGTGGATAAGAACAATTAGACCAGTTGTGGAAGCAATGAACAAACTTGCTAACAGTGTGTAACTACATTTACAAAAGCTTTGATATAGATGACCACAATTTAATATGAAACTTCTGAAAGAATACTTATCAAGTTTTGACTTTTCAGGATGAGTGAACTGGTGGCTCAATGAGGATATTATTTATATTATCTATCTTTGTGATAGACACATTAGCATCAGACTTCTAAAAAGCTAAGAGTAGTTCTACTGTTTCCATTTAAAGGAGAGTGACAGGCCTGCAGGAACCAATTTTTTTACAACTTAAATACAAAAACAAATCTTATTTAACTTGAAAATAATTTAGAGTGACATTAAAGAAAAAATTGGACTGAATGTTTTTTCCCATTCATTCTGTCAAATTATCTAAAGCAAATGTATGAATGATTGCATCAAGAACACGTTAAAATTATGTTGCAACTATGAAGCTAATTAGCTAGCAATCTTGAAGGCCTGGAGCTAAATAACAAGTTTTTAGTGCCAAAAGACAGAATGAATCTAATATACCTGTTGCATTAATAATAGAATTAATTGTAGGACCATTAGCAAATATTCTGGTTGACATAAATTCTACTTTTTCCAATTCTTTTTAGATCCTCAATTCATCTCTTATTTCTCAACACTCAGATTATCTAGAGTGGACATTAAATAGGGGAAAGGAAATTCTTCTACCTCCTCTTTAAAAACAGAGCAGCTATTTACATACAGGGAAAAAATTTCCTACCTGTAACCTTGGTATAAGACACATTATGGACTAGATTGCTAATGGATGACTATAAAATTTTCATATTGCTCATGTAGAGGCTACAAAGAACATATTAGACTCTATGAGCTCCATTAATACTGGGGACTTCATCTTATCTAAACTTAACAACTCTCCCAGCTGCCCATACAATGTTCCCTACACAGGAGGGGCTTTGGAGATGTTAAATGGCCTTGTGGGTTTCTCTGTAACTGTCTCAGGACTGCTACAAGGAGTTAGTATCTAATGTCAATTGTAGGGAGGAAATTTCTGACCTGGGGGTGGGGAGAGGTACACGAGTTGCAATAATAAGGTTTATTAATTATAAGGTACCTTGTAGCCAGATGGAATGGGTCAGTTTGCCATGGTTTAAAAATTTTTGGAGAAACAAAGTAATAGGGAGGCATCGTGGTGTGGTAGAAATGGCACTGGAAAGGTGTCTGGAAACCAAGAACTGCCACTGTCTAATTCTGTGACCTTGGAAAAACTGTTTTATCTTTCTGGGTCTTAGCCAGATTAGAAGACCTCAAGGGCTCCTGCTAACCTTATTTGTAATGCCAAATAATTTTCTAGTGAAGACTAAATAGTGGACCATAAACTAAGGAGGTAAGAGAAAGGATTGCCAAGAGAAGCAATCCTAAAGAAATCAGCCAATTCCAAATTAGGATTGTTGATAGACCTTAACCATAAAACAGTGGCTAATGAAGAGATGCATTAACGATCAGATTGTCCTATAGGTTTTCCTTGTGTCTTAAGATTGCTATCACATCCACTTCAACACTGAATAATTTACCACATGAACACTTAAGCTGGTTCTGATTGGTTTTTGCTTGTATACAGCTTAACGTTGGCATCTTCAAAGGAGGGTTTTATCCCTTTGGAAAGGCTTTAGCAAGAATGTGGTCAAAACCACTTGGTGACTAATTTAGAAACTGCATGTTAAGTAAAAATTTTGAGCATGTGAAAAAACAATGATCAACACTGGTGTTCCACATTTATCTATCCATCTATCAATCATCTTTGGACCAGACATGTGATTGATCAGTATACGGAGGAATTTCTTCTATCAACATGGGTTAGCACTTCTCTGTAATTATAATCTTGTGTTGCTTGGGGGCACTGAGAGTTCAAAACTAGTCAAAGATCACACAACCAGTTCCATCTCAAGGCAAGAATTCTAATCCAGGCCTTTGATTCCAAAGCCAGTTCTCTATTTCCTCTAATTCTATGTATTTTAGAGTGGTGAAGTGGTTACAAGCCCAGCTTCAGAGCTGAATTCAAGTATTGCCTTTGGTACATAGCTGTGTGACTATAGGCATCTTGGGTGCCACCAAGCAATTCCCTAAAACTAAATTAGATAAATGGCCAACTTGCATTATTAGCAGATTGAGTTTCTATACCAGGAATTCCTTATTTGGAAAAAAAAAAAAAAGGCTATACCACATTGCTTTTCAGTAGTTGAACTGGAAGGGAATTTTCTCAGCTTATTTTAGATGTTACTAATAAATACCATTCTTACCACAATAATATCCCAAAAGATAGAGGTCTACTGTTAATTTGTTGGTAGCTTCCCCTTATTCTCATTTTCTAAGGAAAACCAAAAGTATCTCTAAGTGAAGGAGGCACTCAAAAGCTTTTTAAAAAGAACATTCTGAAGTAGAGGTGGCAGCTAAGAAGGTCCAAGTTAGCTCTAAGTAGCAAGAATTTAAATTTCAAATAGTTTTTCCCTCAGGAAAGTGTGTCCCTATGATTTATCATTTGAAGAGGTAGGATAAAAAAGGTATATGCCAACTGGTGGCATGTACCTATGTTTCTATTAAAAAAGGGCATTCTTTACGTGGATAGTGTATTCCATCCTTTGAGACCATCTCTGAGAGTGAGGTTGCCATCACCATAAGCAGCAGCGGTGGCACCCAAATAAGTTGTCTTCACAAGAGAAAGGGCTGGAGAAGGGTTAGTGCATTACAAGAGTAGGGGTGGTGGGCAGGAAGGTATCCCAATATTTACTGCTTGGTAAAAGACAATTAGCGTGAGTAGTTTTGCCAGTTTACACTATATACAGAATCTTTTATGGAAAGGGAAATTTGCCCATGAGATTTTGTTGTTCCTGCTTACTTCCAATAGATAGTTAAAGAAAAATGCCTTCTTTCTAAAGTAAACATAGTTCATATTTTTTTCCTGAAACTTAAGTTTCCTATTTCTGCACAAGAGAAAAAACAATTCTCCATTTTGGCAATAATATTCAATTCCATACAAAAACTGAGAGCTAACAGATTTCTCCACTTAGAAAGGTTAATTGTATACTCTCCTTTCAATTATTTTAAAAACAAATAGGAGTTAGTAAATGGACGACTGAATAAAATAGGGAAATCATTCTGTTGGTCTTGGGCATTTAGGGCACGACCATTTTTAAAGCTTCCTTAGAAACTTAATTCTTATCCCCAAATCCCCTTCAGCCCCAATAATCTATAAACAGCTGGGTTGGTGCCAACCGTTAAGATGGGGAGGAAATGAATACTTGTAAAGCTCTTAGCACAATGCCTGACATATAGTAGGTGCCTAATAAATGTTCCCTTCCCTCATATCTGATGGTATCTTAAATCTGAAGGTACCATATCAAGTCATTTAGAATACAATTTCCTTTCTTTGGTTTTTACCTCCACCACCTAGCATGGTATCTGATATGTAGGTGGTGCTTGATTAGTACTTATTGGTGGAGACTAAACATCTTTTCCCGTTTCAATTGCCCATTTCAAAGGCACAAGAGTTTAAAGCCAAGAGGACCACATTGCAGAAAAGAAAATCCCCAAGATTTCTCTTCATTCTTAGAAAGACAGCAATGACAAAATGTGGACAAATTGCTAAAGGCTAAGACCAGTACTAGATTTGGATGTTGTATGAAATAGCAATAGCTATCAAGAAAATAGCAGAAAAAAATATTGATTCAGCAACCCAAGAAATTCAGTTGATTTTGAAAAGCACTTCATTGATTGTATGGAAACATCCATAGGTCTTAAATATTAAACACCACTAGTTAAAAAAAAGGGAGTGGGGGCGGGAGAGATAGTCAAGAATAGCACTAAGATAGCTCTCAGCTGAAAAAGTGCTGGAGTATAGAGCAAAGAATAATTTCTTTCTCAAAACTGTTAAGCGCTCTTGCCTAAAGCACTAAGAAAGTTATTCTTTAAAGTTGCTTTTCTAATAAATGCTAAGAACCAAGCCAAAGAAGGATCAGTTGAAGAAACAGGGAATGTTTAGCTTGAGGAAGGCATTTAGAGGGAATAGGATAAGTATCTTCGAGTATTTGAAGGGCTACCATGTTGAAGAACCATTGAGACTTCCTCTATTTGGCACCAGAGGGCAGAACTTGGAACAATGATTAGATGTTGCAGAAAGGTGGAATGGGCCGCACAACAAGAAGTAATTGCTTCTCCCACACTGGATATCTTTAAGTAGTTTGCATAGCTTTTGGTTATGGGATTCCTATTCAGGTATGGATTAGAGATAGCTTCTAAGTCCCTTCAAACTCTGACTTCATAGTTACCTCAAGGGGTAAAAGTCCCCTAAGGTTATGGTCAATTCACAAACAAGAAACAATTAACTCAAGGCAACTTAAAAGACTAATTTAATAGTTTTCTAAGACTGAGTCCTATTCGTGACACAAGTAGAATTACAGTACCTCCACATAAGTCACAAACAACATAGTTTTGGGTTAAAATCATCCATGTGGACATCGGTCAATACTCAAAATTTCCATGTGAAACGGTAGACACCATCATTCTTAGTCTCAAAAAGTCTGAGCATTTAAGATTTCAACAGATTTTGTGGTTGGACTCATTCTTCTAAAGACCGAAATGGAGCTATCAAAAGACTGCTAGATGTGGTGTCCCACCTACCTATCTCTCATTTTCAATAATGGGTGTAATGTAAAGCTCTGCAAGTTTTTCATTATTTCATTCATGCATGATGTAATATAAATACCAATACCTTAAAAAACACTGAAGTAGGAATCAGGAAGTCCCTAATCCCAGCCCTGCCACAAACTGGTGACTGTGGACAAGCAATGTTAACCGCTCTGGGCCTCTGTTTCAATTATGAAATGGAGGGTTAGACTGGATGAGCAGATTCAGAGCTTGACGGGAACTTACAAGCCATACAATGGAGCAACTTCATCTTAGATATGAGGAAGCCAAGACCCAGAGAGGTTAAGTAAACTGCCCAAGCACACACAGATAATAAAACACTACAAGCAGGATTTTAACTCAAGCTCTGTTTCTAGAGCCAAGGCTCTTTCCATTGTACCATCCATTCTCTGATAAGAGCGACAATGTCTCAGGGTACCTAGATCTCGTCCTTCATTTCATTGTTTTTGGTATGTGTGTTTGGTGATGGGGTGGGAGAGAGGTCAGTAGTCTAGGCCTGTGGTTTTATCAGTGGAGGGCACTCCCAGAGAGGATACTCCTATTAGAGCACGTGGTATGTCTATAGGCTGAATCATCTAGCTCAAGTGTGTGTAGAGCATGAGTTACTTCCATTCAAAAGACCACCTTACACTAAAAAATGACAGCTCCCCTACAGTAAATTTCAAGAGCTTCATCTCTGAGGTCAAAGTAAAAATTCATTCTACATTCTCAATCTGAAGTATAATATTAACCGAACTGAAAAGATGAAAAGAACCTAGCTGCTCTTGATAGACCAGGTCATCTCAAAAATTATATACTCTTTTGGGACACCACGTATAAGTGATTGCAACATTAAAAACTGGTATGGAAAATCTTTGGAGAATTACACGTTGCTTTGTGAATAAAATTTTTAAAAAAGTTAAAATGTTCCCCCAAGTTAAAAATTTGAAACATATTCAAGCAATTCACAATGTTCTAGCAGACGTGGTGGGAAAGAGCAAAGGAGAGCACATGGGCTTAGTCTGGATTCTGCTACTGATTTAAATTGGGGAAGCTGCTTAACTCTTTAGGCCTCAATTTCTGTGTAATAATGGAACATAAGATTAGATAATCTTTCTATATCCCCCTTCTAGCTTCCAAATTTTTTGATTATATTTAAAACTTAACATCCTCCAAACTGATCTATGTTGTTAATAAATCAGGAGCCTGATGTGGTCAGAAGAAAGCTGGTTAATAATGCGTCCATATGTGCTCCCCCCGCCCCTGCCTTTTAAGGTACTTAAGTAGGCTGTACAAAGGCAGATATTATTAGTTTCTACGATTAGTTTTCAAACTTTAAATATTTTCTTGAGGAACAAAAATCTAAGGACCAATTACATATGCAATTACCACAAAAGTAAGTTTAACTATATGGTCAAACTTTATAATCTAACCCATGTATCTGGAATTTGGGGGAATCATAGGCTGGACTACATTTTGCATAGTAAACCCTTTTCTTCACAGATAGTGAAATTATTGTTGTTGTTAAGGATCAAAGCAGCAGGGGAAAATAGCTAACAAAACAAACACCCAAAAATCCCACCCTTGGGAAACTAATTTCAAGTACCCTAAAAACTACTTCTAAAACAACTATTAATAATAAATAATATATAAGGCTTTAAAATTTTTAAGGTGCTTTGACATCTGTTTTAATTCTCATATTAATATGCACTAGGAAATAAACACATATATACTAATATATAATAGATTATCCTAGTTTACATGTGAAGAAACTGAGGTTTAGAGATTGAATTGCACAAAATTTCATAGCTTGTTCATGGCATAGTCTGAACTGAAGTCTTTGACTCCTGGTCCAGTGGGCTTCCCATCAAAATATACCAAGTAAGTCTTAGACTGTTAGAGGTAGAAAAGACCTGAGAGATCATTTTAATTCAACTTGTTATTTAAGAAATGAGAAAACAGAAACCCAGAATGCTTAAATGACTTACCCTTGATTACGCAAAGTGATACAGAGCTGGCATATAAACTCAGGTATCCTGACTCCTAGTATAGTGCTGTTTCCACTGCATATGGATGTTTCCCATAACAGTATCTACTCATTGAAACAGTTCACCATGAATCTTTATTTTAGGTAATACTGTAATCCTAATGAGTTATTCATGCATTTGAATGTAATAAAAATTACTTTGAAAAATTAAGTTTTCCTCCTCGATGTATTATAAATGGAGAAAAAACCCTGAAAAATTAGTTAAAAAATTAAAATAAATTCACAAGGCAGGAAGGAGTTTAGTGCTCACAAGTTTGTATTTTTAGGTTTGATCAAGAATATTGTGTATTTTCTAAATACACTGACATAACAGTTTTGGAAGTTTACAAACATGTCTTAAGACACTAGGTAGGTAGATTACAACAAAAGGTTGATTTTTGTAAAAGATCTTCCAGAAGAACTTTTACAAACAACAGCATTTAGAAGAACATGTTTTTATGTTTACAGTGTTTTAAAACAGATACTCCCCCATTTTATAATTGCTCACATCCATCCTCCCACTCCAAAACTTTTTTGTTCAATTCAAATTAAAGGACCCTGATATTATAAAACTCAAGAGCTATTAAACAGTCCTTTTAAAAGTATGCTTGTCCCTGACTTTGAAAATATTGGAATTATTCAAATGAAGAGAGGGACAAGGTTGAAATGAAGAGCATCACACATTAAATACTACAGAGACTAGTTTTTTTAAAAATTGTATTTATACCAATAATTATACCATAGAGTTAAGGATCTGGGTGACTGAATGGCACAGGAAAAAGTATCTCTGGTTCCCCAGTTGAAATCCAGCCTTCATAACATGAAAGTGGGACATTTGATTAGTAGTCAGTGTAGCTCATATTAATTGGGCCAGGTAACAAACAATACTACCCTATCAGAAGAAAATAGCGGAAATTGAAGGATTTGGGGTGAGAATGAATCCTATGACCTTGTAGCAAAGACTCACAGGATAAGGAGAGTCCACTGTTTTTAATGGGAAATTGTTTGTTCAGGGCTTTTAATTCATCACCTTTCACTGAGAAAAACTCATGGATAATATGTAGGGAAATTAACTTCATAAGGGTGGAGAAGTAAACCTAAATCCTTCATATCACATTCAGAAATAACTAACATTCAGATTTCATGCATTTAAAAAAATTATCAGCATGGGCTTTAAGGGATAACCAACTGAACAAAGTGAAGTTTACTCCACAAGTCAGACTTTTAAAAAAAATCACGATAGAATTGTTTTTAATATATAATTTTATAACATATTAAACCTTTAAATAACTTTGCCAAGCATACATCATTGGAAATCTCTTTAAAATTGCGCTTACAATTTATTTGTTCTTTAATTGGGTGTAGATGAAAGTTTACATAAGCCTTAAAGATGTGTATCTCTTCTTCCTTGCAACTCATCACACACCTCTGCTGCTCTATTCAGGTCCTCCAACAACTTTATTAATAGAAACTAATTTCACAGTGCTTAACATTTCCCACTTATTCTAAATTTTCTGTTCTATTCCCATTCTCAAATCTATCTTTTCATTCTTCCTGGGTTCATTCCTAGTCTCTGCCTTTAATTACCAATGACCATTACATATTTCCCAGAATCTCAAACTTCCCTTCTTTCTTTAGTTTTCCCCTTCCTACAAAGGCATTCCATTTTTAGCTTAAAATAGACCTAGATGTGGAAAAATAGTATAATGATTGGCAAATATTAATAATGATGACCAATGGCTACAATAATATAAGACCAAAGTAGAAGCAATCCTTTTTGTGAATTAAAAAATTTAACACTTGGTCTTAATTTTAGCAGATATTGTGTGGACATCCATTTCCTATGGAATGGAATGCTTTATGCTCTTCACTCCATTAAATTATTTTCCTTTTACTTCAATAAATGTGAACCTTCTAATTTTGCCAGTGGCTCCTTAACAAACATAAATTATTATTCCATTGGTATTGCCTTCAGGACTGAGAAAGAAGCTTTCAGAATTTTCCAACAAAAACAACTTCCTTAAATTGCACTGCAAGTCAAATAAAGGAACACTTATCAAAATAGAATCCTCCAGTAGTATAACTTAGTACTAAGTGATTTAAAAAATAAGACCTAGAAAGGGAAAGATGGCCCCTCCAAGATCAGGAGATAAAATAAGTTAGGCAGTCAGCAAGTAGAAAAATCTGTCAATTCCATTTCTGTTGTAAAATTATTACTTTTAAGAAATAACTTTTATAGGCTGTAGCTAATATATTCAGGAATATAAACACTTTTCCTTTGGATTACCCTTCTCAAAACAAATATTAAAAGTATCAAATATCACTTGACCAAGATTAAAGCCAATCTGTCATAACAACAGAAAAGGCAGTGGACAATTATAAAATATTTTAAATTATCAGTAACAAGCCATCTATATTAAACCTTGCTTTCAAATTATAACCGAAACAAAAGCACAACAATTCTGTAGTGTACCAAGTGTATATTTCAATTTACTGTATGCGATCTAACAACAAATTTGGTCATAATTTACCAGATATACATAAATGATTTAAGTAGTAAAAGAAGATTCAGTTTCAAGAGAATAAGTTCATACCTCGAGAAAAAAGTTAAAGTACATTAAGAATGAAAAGCCAGGTCCAGTTTCTATGCAGTAAGTGAGCTGTAGTCTAATAAAGCAGATTTAGGTGATTTTCAGATATATAGCTTTCTTTTTAATATATATATATATATTTATATATATAGACAGATCTACCAATTGTAAACTATGGTTTTTCTTTAAGGGGGGATAAATGGGATGGAAAAATCTTTATACTATACTTACATATTCACAAAGCAGAACATTTACGTTTAAAATACTTTTTCATTCATATTATCTTTGCCCTACTAATTTCTACTTTGGACCCCACCAAAATTACACATTACTCATTTCAGTCTAGAACAATGAGAACAGGATGTATGCTTCAGATTAAAATAAAAATCAAATCAAATCTAGCCATTTGTCAGGTATACAGTGATGCAGTAGCTACCAATGAAACAATTAGATGAAAAAGATGCATTTTAATATCCATATAACTGTAGTTTATCTCAATTTCATCCAGCAGAAAACATCAGTGTCTAACATTAAACCATCATTCTACTGAAATAAGGGACAATGATAAAACTTGTCTCTTAAAATACATTATCAACTTTGATCGGATGGAGCACCAAAAGATTATGACAGATTATGTCTGTCAAAGCATACTTCAAAACTTTCCACACAACTAGCATAATTTAGTTACCTGATATTATAAAATAGGAAAATAGTCATTTTACACTTAAAACAAAGCTGAAAATATGGTGACCTTCTTACTCTTATACAGTACTATCACACTGGCCTAGCTAAGTGTTACTGGTAAATGCTGTGCATATTAATATTGTGGCACATTAATCCATCATGTCAAATGTTCTTGGTGTCCAATGATCAGTTAATTCATTTGCCACTAGGCAACATTATGTTGATAAGTTTAACTTAATAATACAGTACCCTTTTCTATCCCAAAGAACCTTAAATAGAAAGTATAGCACAATAAATCTGGAAATATGTTAATGGTTTTTTAAAAAAGATCCAATTTCAAAATTTCATGCTCCCCAAGTACCCCCAAACTGCAGTATGCTGAAATAGGCACAGATTATGTGAATTAGTTACTAGTAGAAATAAATATAATAGCAAGGTATCTTTTTAGTTTTTAAAAAAGGTACTGAGAACTAAGTTAAAAATCATTTACCATAATTCTGAAAACACTCAATGGCCCAGAAAATGTGAAACAAGAAAAGAAGAAAGCAATTTGTTGTGTTAATTTTAATGATGAAAAAGGGCACAGGAAGTAAAAATAACCTGATGTTTGACTTATACTGCATAACAAACTAGCCAAATTGGACACGCAGGATAAATTATAAAACAAATCATGTGGCTTAATAATTCTATGACTCTCTATTAGAAATTTATGCCTTTTATAGAGGACTGAGGTATATACACTGGCCAGATAGGAAGGGTAGCACAGGAGGGAGAAAGAAAGGGAGGTGGGAAGAGGGTAGCTAACAAACAGTGCCAAGGTAACAGATACCAAAAACTAGACGGACATGTCAGAAAACGTCATATAGTAACCATTCATCAAATTAAACTAAAGCAGCAGGAGAAAGTTACTTATAATCAATCATTTTAGTGGTATTTTGTCAACTTCATTGGAAAATAAAGTTAACTTCAGCAACATCATTCCACATCTCATGAAGTAGTGAAGTTTTTGCAATTCAAACTATCTGAAGGGAGGAAGGGAAAGGGGGAGTCAGTTAGCTCATTCCAATAAATAACCTCTCCAGTTCTTGTAAAGGGACACACAGGAACAAAGAGCTGGGAAACCATAATATCAATACCAAAAAAGAACTGTTTTAAGTTATGAAGCAAATGATACTGGACAACTGAAAAAAGTTGAACCACTGGGGGACTAGAGCCCCTCACAGATAATCTGTACTACTTTTTCTTTTAAAAAAATTTGTTTAAAAATAAAAAATAGAAACAAAACTCTACTAGCACAAACTAGCCTGAGTGGTTTGATGACAGTGTGATTGGGTTTGAGGAAGCTACTTCTGTACTTCCATAAAATTTTTCCCCATTCATGGTAACAAGTAACACATGAATGTAAAAACACTACGAGGACAGTTACTATGCTTTTAATATGACTCAAATAGCTACTGTATATCCTATAAATAATAAAAAATATTTTTACTTTGATAACTGATTGGAGATGTGAGTACTCTGTATAATTCAACCAAAAGGTTGTTTGCTGTACAGTCCTGTGCAAATATAAAAATTTAGTAATATTTTTTGCTATAAGGCTTTGACCCTACAGTTTTCACAGCAACATAACTACCATCCAGCATGTACCATATTTTGCAAGCCTTCAGTTCAAGAATTCAAATTGTCAATTCATATTATGTCCAACTGCAGCATCCTTGAGGAGTATGCTAGGTCAGTTAATCATCTAGTGACATACAAACATCCCCCGATTCGTCCCATCGAGATGGATCAGTCTGTTCTTCTCCATCATCAACCAACTCTTCATCAGCTTCTCCTGCTTCATTCTCCTCATACTCTTCATCTCTAGTGAAATCTGTGTCCTGCACCTGGTCTACACCTTCTTGACCTCCTGGTTGTGATTTATCTGTACATTCTACACATACTCCATAACGTCGAGATCCATGTCTTATTCCAACACTGGCTGCTAACATGAATATCTTCTTACACACCATACATTTATATTTTTTATCCTTTTTATGCACCTGATTAAGAAAAAAAAGTTTTAAAAATAGGTTGATGTACAGAATATTTAAAAAGGTAAGAGAATATTAAAGTAATTATAGAAATTAAATAATAGCTATTCCACAAAGTAGGTAAACAGGAGAATAGAGCATGGTATCTGACTCTACTACTTGTAGAGTGCTATATAAATTAGTTCAATTCTTACTTCATTTGCTATTCAAGACTACATTAACAAATCTATGGCAATTATTCCTCTCACGTAATGATTTTAAAATATTTCAAACCTCACAAATATATATTTAACAAATATAGTTAAATTTTCAAGTCAATATAAGAAATTACTTACCAGGGAATGTCTTTTTACATGTTCTCTTCGAGTAAACAATTTCCCACAGATATCACAGCTAAATGATCTCACTCCTGTATGAATGAGCAAGTGTCTTTTTAGTGTTCGTCTGTATTTGGCTACATAGTTGCAATGAGGGCATTTTAATTTGTTCATGATTATAGATGATTCACCTTTAGGAGGAAAAAAAGACCAAATAGAGCCAATGTGAGAAATGGTAAAGATTTATTAACACTAAAATAATTACCCAAGTTCCAAACTTCTTCCCAAATCCACTCCTCAAATTGCTAACAATGAGAAAAATAGGCAGACCTTTGCCCCACTTCTGTTGATATGCAACAGATAAATAATGGAAAGATCCCAAAACAGGAAGGGAGAAGGGGTAAATATTTTTATTACACACATAGTAAATAATCAAACCTTTAAAAAAAATTAAACAGGTGTTTACTTCCCTGACCTATTACTTCAACAAGGATTCTATAAATGATAGTCTCTCACCTGACCATGTCAGATTTCAATACAGCATCACTTTAAAGAGGATTTAAAATGGGGGGAGAGGGGACAAAGGAGAAGAAATCCCCCAAGCCTATTTAATTGCTAAGAGTATTTTTAATATTTCTTTTATGAGAAAACATACTTATCAAGAATCGGCTGGCTATTTGTCCATCACACTATAGTAAAAAGCAGTGCCCTCATGATGATCTGTAAATTCTAAAATGAGTCACGCAATTATCATTCGCTAACTTTGTAAGAGACTTTAAACCAAGGCAAAATGCCCAGTAAACTAATAAGTACGAAAAATTTTGGGCCCCTAACTAAACAAATCTCAAGGCTCAGAATACTAAGCTATTTTCCCAGTAAGTGAAATGACACAGTCTACCGGGCAAGGTGTTTCTCAGTTAAGAGTATGAGATTGTGCACAGGAGGAGGTGAAAACTGTGGGCAATTCCAGGTTAAGATTTTAAGCAAATTTTAAAATTTTTAAGCAAATTCTCAAAAATACTGTTGGTTTTACTTGCCATTTTCCCAGGTTTCTTGTTTTGGCCAAGATTCAGGCAACAATCCATACTTGAAATCATTTGAAGTACCCGGCAACAATCCATACTTGAAATCATTTGAAGTACCCGGTAACAATCCATACTTGAAATCATTTGAAGTACCCGGCAACAATCCATACTTGAAATCATTTGAAGGACCTATTACAAATTAAAAGCTTTTTTTTAACATCTAAATATCTTATTTGCAATACAATGTTACTTGATACCTAATTATTTTAACAAAGTTTAAATATTGTGCACGTCTAAACAAAGCACCAAAGGGTAGGATAGGTTTGCACTTCCAATTTTATTCCAAATGTTTTATTTCTCTGAATTTATGTACCCATTTGGTATGTTCTAAGTTAGTAATGTTAAATGAATTAATAACACAAAAATAAAACAATTATACCTATGCACTTCAATTTCATTAATAATTTTTTTTCATTCTAGCAGAAACCCATTAGTTTCATAAGCTACTACTTAGAGGGTATGACTACAAAGTCAGTTATATAGTAGGCTATAGTAGTATGTATTTTCAGAGAAATACAATTCTAAAAAGGCAGATGCTATCATTCCATTTAGAGACAGAATGATGCATATTGGCTTTTTGCGGGAGATTGAATATAGCTTTGGCCATCTGACTCATTCTTTCAACAGTAAAGAATGAAGACACCTAGCTATGCCTGAAATGATGCAGCAGATTCTCTCACAGTTTCACCACTTACGTGCTTTCCTAGTGGACTCCTCCACTGGGAAAGAGGCTATATTATCTTAGAAAGCTGCTTAAGGAATTCAAATACAAACGGGGTGGCGTTATATGTGGGCGGAAGGAGGAAAAGCATATGTTATGTGGCATAAACACTTAAAACATGTAGATAGGGATACAGGATACTGGTTTAAATGACAAATCATTGATGCAGTGTGGCTCATGCTACACTGCTGTACGTCCAGTGAAAAAATGATTACTGTTAAGGCATAATTAATGGAGAATAACTTGATTGACTGCAAATCTATACTATAACAGATGCAGGTTCAGCAGAAATAGAGGGGGAGGGGCAACATGTAGTACTCTGGCTTCACTGGGCATATACATTCAAACTCTAATACAGGCAATTGTTGGATCAAACTCTAGATTGATAAATCATTTATACTCGATTTTAATCCATATATAAAATTATGATATCTATGAATCCCAATAGTTCAGATTTGCATATGTAGAGGACTGCACTATGGAACATAAGCGCTTATTGCTGTGAGGTATTTGGCAAACAATCAAATAGCAATTTTTCTCAATGACCACCATGCTCCAAAGGAGGAACACATATGAAAAGAAGTGGGATCTCCTTAGTTTCCAAATGAATGAAAAGTTCACTTGGACAGCTGATTCAGATACAATTAAAGAGAGATGCCAAAGTAACTCACAAATTCAATGTCAAAAGAACAAAATAGTTAAAAGGATACTTTGGGGAATTAATGAGACAAAATAAGTTCTTAATTCAGGCCAACAAGGTCATAAAAGTCCTGGCCAAGAAATGGTCCACTAAGAATGAGTCTACCAGGATGCTGCTAATGACTACAAAAAGAATGAGTCTGACTTCTGAAACAAGAAACTTGTAGTCAGAATTGGGCTACACAGGCAAACCCAAACATATGAATTATATAGCTTAATCTACCTAGATCAATAGAGATGTCAGAGTGGAAAGGATTGGTAGTGACCTATCTAAATTCAAGCCTATAATGAGTGCCATTATTTAAAAATAAACCATCAGTCTTTTGTCACTGGCATGAATAGAAGCTAAAAGGCCTGCCTGGTAAAGTTCCCAGGCACTGAGTCAAAAAGCAAATAACGAGAAAAAAACCTGACCTCCTAATCATTCATGGGGACAGTAATTATTTCTTTTATTTCTCAAGGTTTCTGACACTATCTGTTGGCCATGGGAGGTTTGCACTGAACATATTACCGGATGACAGTGGTACCTGGACTAAAAAACGATGTTCATGCTTTGCAATGTATCATGACAGCCATGTTTTTTCTTTTCCTTCATCATAACTTTTAAGTCTAAGTGAATTCTATTTTGCCTATTGTATTAACTCAAATATTTCACCTATTAAATTTTTCTTGCCTCTTTGCTTGTATTTACTTGAATACATTCAGTTTTACTAAAATGCACTTTTGTTTCAGAAATACTATAAAATCAATATTTTAACCTGGATTTGGGGGGAGGGAGAGATTAGAAGCTAAGACTTTATTTCATTCACGTGGGGAACTCCAGGAATGGAAACCTGTCCATAAATACATGGGGGCATCTTAGCTTGTAAGTCTTAAACTTGCCTGGGGCACTGAAAGATTAAGTCCATGGTCACATAGCTAATAAGTATGAGAGGTAGAACTTGAATTCCAATCATCTTCCTGCCTCCGAGGCCAGTCCTCAATATCCACTATATATCATTAATGCATTTTTATCAGTTTAAAATTGGATATAACTTCTAGACAAACATAAATTTTTGGAGAGTCAATGTAGTGGGCTAGGGTTTAAGAGACCAGAGAAAGGAAAACTAGATTTTGAGTCCCACCTCTGCTCCATCCTGGACAAGAGAAGACTTGCATGTACTGATGCAACGTGCAATAAGCAAAAGCAAGGAAACAACATACACAAGCGCAACAAACTGAATGCTGTGAAATTAATTATAGTGACCAACCTTTACTATACCAATTGATATAAAGAACAACATGGCTCCCTCCCCCTCTTAAAAGAGGCATACGGCACTGCATATATTAGACTTATTCAATAAGCTCGTTTTTTGCTGGACTGGTTTCCTGCCCCCTTCCCTTTAACATTTTTTCTTATGGGAGCACGGAACACATTAGAAAATGAAAAAAAAAAAAAGGATTATCAATAAAATTTATTTTTAAAAAGTGAATGCAAATACTACGGGGAGAGGCAAAGTCCTTAGTTGTTAAAAATATGTTCTTTAGAAAAATAGGGCCAAAGATGGCAGAATTTCAAATAGGCCTGGAAGGCTCAGAGAACACCTGTATTACCTTTTTAAAATTTGTTCGGTTATTGTTGGTTCTTTTGATTCTGTCTTGTCAAAGTCTAAAGATAAGTTTCTGCTCCCATGTTTTTTAAGTCTGAATGCTTCTTTTGGTGGTTACTGAGTTTATAATTTGGAAAAAAAAAAAAGTAAAACCTTCCTTTTGTGGGCAGTGTATATATCTATATCAAAGTATTATTCTAAAAACATGGAAATTTTATAAGTTCCTTAGTCTTGTCCGTGCCCCCTTCCCACCGTACCCCTGAATTGTTTCACTAATTTCCAGAAGTCATCTACAATAAGTTTGTTGGTTTTATAAGAAGAGTGAAGGAAGCAGAGCAAATAGGTTACAAAAAAGTTTATTCAAGCTTTTACCAGTAAAGGACTGGCATCAAATACACAAGTTGTATATGAAGTATGGAAAGTATCCTTTTTAAAAAAAAATTAAAGATTGATCATATTTTCCAATAACTTATAGCCAAGTACACTAAATGAAATATTTAAATTGTTAGGTACTGCTATCTTCTCCAGGAATATTATTGTTTCATCTCCTGTAACTGACTATAAAACCCACTTTATGCTTTGGAAGTCTTATGAAAAAATATGAAAAATGAAGACAAAATAAACTGATAAATTTTAAAAGACCATAATCTGCATTGGACTGAGTTAGATCTGCATTTAGTTACTCTATAGTGGTACTACCTCCCCCCACCCTGTTCTTTAACAGTAGATATAACTTTGCACAATCACTTTTTACCTTGAAGCTATACCACAAAGGAAAAACCACAAGAATGACAGAAACAAGACAAAAGAAACTTAGAATACAGTACTTCAAGAAACTTTTAAAAAAACAAGGAAATAATAAGTTGCATTTAAATAAACTTTTAAAAATGCAAATTGTAGATAATTCTAAGGGCCTATTATTATGCGACAGAATTTGAATTGATGATATGCTGGAATTTTCAATAAATGAAATAGGTTTCTTCTGAGGAGGCAATATTTGATGCAAAATTCTAAACATAGAATCCTATTTTTCCACTGCATCATATGGCACTTGGGGGAGATATGCTCCAAGCATTAAAATGGTTCCTTCTAATCCTTCTTTAGCATTTCTTGGCTTGAGGGAATTTTTCATTTCTGACTACCCTAATAAGTACTTATTTGTTATACTTGGGAAAAAAAGCCACTATAAAGCAAGACAGTTCTCATTCTACAACTGAATACTATGGTTTTAAAAGCGATAACTTTCCAGACTTGGTCTAATAATGGAAGGAAACAGGAAAATTTTAGAATTTTTAGATGTGTGTGTGTGTGTGTGTTTCTATGAGCTGGTGGTGGTGGTCATCTATGTTTGTACGCATACTATCATAGCAAAGCCATGGATCTTGAAATTCCTCATACAAAACTTTCAATTAATTTAATTCTGGAATGCCCATGTTTCACAACTTTCTTCCAAGTAATAGACAAAGAGCTGATGCCAAACTATTTAATACCACAAACTTGATTAACCTTTCAAAAATAATAGTCTTACTGGTAGTTCATAAGATAAAAGTGACAAATTTTGCAACAGAACATTCTTCCATGAGGAACTAGGGAACTAATGTCCTAATGAGTATTAGAAGCTGAATGGCTATATGGTCTAACACCTGATTAATCTACTGTTTTTTAAAAACAGTATGTGTATCAGTATTACACCTCAGGGTACCTATGTTCCAAATACCTCAAAAGATTTATGATCATTTCTATTTTCCAACGTGGCTATATGATATCCCACCATCACCTTTATACAGTAAAGTATACAAACTGTGACTTAGGAACTCTGACACAACGGCCAACCATTATTCCAGAGGACTCATGATGAAATATGGTGCCCACTTTTTGATAGAGGGGTGACAGACTCAAGAGTGAAGACTGTGACACCTTTTATTATTTTGGCCATAGCCAACGAAGATTTCCACATTGTTTTTTCTGTTTGTAAGAGGCTTTCCATTTCTTTCTTTCACAGCCATGAAAGAGGCAGGGAGAGGAAGAATGGAATAGAGGGAGAAAACGCAGATTTTTCCCCTGAAAAAAATTAATTTATTAAAAAATCAAACTTCCAGATCAGTTGACCGCCATCTTAATGTAAGGCAGGCAGATCCACATCCCCATACCTCCATACTCCAGGAAAATACCAAGGTACAGATGAGATTGAATAACAACAAAGAAATTCAATAAGAAAACTACAAAAACTTACTTCTTCAATGCTATAACTGCACAAAAGGTCAGTCAGAAGCCCCAGAGAAATAGGAAAGAGTGCCTACCCAAAGGCCAGCTTAAGGTAACCAATCTCCAAGCCCTTGGTGTAGATTTTAATAACTGAAGCAGTCTGACTCAAAGAAAGAAAGTGAAAGACTTTCCCACAAGGAGTGAAGAGCTCTAAAATAAAGAATTGGAGGACAATAATTAGCTAAAAAATCAGGTAGCAAATTCTATCTATGAAATAACTTCTTGAACACTCAAACAGACCAAATCACTGCAAGACTGCAAGAAATAATCAAAAAGCAAAAGATAGAAAAAAAAGACGAAAAATAAATTACCTAATTAAAAAAAACTAATTAAAAAAAAAAACCTAACCTGGGAAACAAGATAATTTCAGAATCACCAGACTAATTGAAAACCACTATGTTTTTAAAAATATAAATGAAAACCAGAAGGACAAAAATAGAAAGAACCTCCTCCCAAAAGAAACTCTAAAAGGAAAAGTTATAGGAATGTCAAACAAAATCCAAAGTTCCCATGTTAAAAACAAAAATACCAAAAGCATATAGGACCACAAAAGAAATGGCAATTTCTACTTGATTTTGGAATACAGTATTCCAACTGGCAAATAACCAGGAATAACTTAGCAACACAATACATAGTGGGGAAAATGGACCTTTAATGAAAACAATACTTTCAAGCATTCTTGATGAGTAAATTGGAACTGAGTAGCTACTTTGAAATGCAAACACAATAACCCAGAAAAGCCTAGAAAGGTAACTGAGTATGTATGCTGATGCAATGCTAACATTCTAACAGGAAAAGAAATGTGTCCCTTTTAGAACCTTTATGACTTCAAAGGGTAGTGAGGGAGTTAAGAAAAACAAAAGGTAGCTTGGAGGTGGGAGTGTATGTGTGTTCGGTGTTGAGGGTTTGAAGGAGGAAAAAGAGAAGGGAGGGTAGAAAGGAGGATGCATTGCTATTATCTCTTAATTGGGGAATATGAGAACATACAAACAAGGAGGAAGGTGTGTAGGGGAGTGGGTATCAGATGAACCTCATTTTTATCTGAAACAAAGGAGGACTGAACACACCATACAGAATATGGGGTAGAAATATATCAGAGGACAACAAGTACAGATGATGGGGTGGGGGGAGGTAAAAAAGTAGGAACAGTAACAAGCAAAATAAACTTCCTGATGATGAATGGGATATTTAGAGGGGGAAAAAGAGGAGAGACCTTAGACAACCGAGGGTTGGGCAAACAAATTGTGGTTTACAAATCTAGTGGAATATTATTATGCAGCAGAATCCTAGAAAGAATGAAGTGATGCAGAGTGAAGTGAGCAGAAGCAGGTCAGTAGAACAACATCGAAAAGACAAGAATTTTAGGTCAACACAGTGATAAGTCATTTCTCTAGAGGAACTGGAGTTTCAAATTGTTGTGCAGAGAGCTGGACCATCAACGAATAGTGCACTAATGTGCTTGTCTGTTCCAAAGCCCTTCCATTTCATTTTCCTCTTTGTCAACTTTGGCAATGACTACAAAGAATGGATTCCAGGGGACAAACTGCTGAAAGGATAAGGGGGTACACACACACACACACAAATGTACAGTTATGTACGTATTGACGTATATGGCTTTATCTTCCTTGTCAAAATTTACAATCAATATAATTGAGTATTAACCACCTTTTTTCAGCTCGAATAAAATTCTGTGAAACTACCTGTGCTAAAAAAAAAAGCCTTCAGAGAAAGGAAAGACTGAATAATGAAAGCATGAAACTGCAACCAGCTTTTTACAAGGATAATTTGATGATTATTCCACCTGCTTATCAACTCGCTTTCATGAGGGGGGAGGGAAGATTAATCGCACCTCCCTCTGATAATCTGTCATATGCTTTTTAAACTTTCACTTTTTAAATTTTGATTCCACATTCTTTCCCTCTAGCTCCTCCTCCACTGGGTTGAGAAGGCAAGCAATGATGTCTATTATTCATGAAGTTATACAAAACATATTTTCATATTAGCCATGTTGCAAAACCAAAAACAAACAGAAAAAAACAAAACAAAAAAACCCATTCAAGAAAAATTGTGAAAAAAATATATACTTCAATGGGCACTGAATGGTTCATCAATTCTCTCTCTGTGGAGGTTGACAGAATTTTTTATTATGAGTCCTTCAGAATTCTCATGGATTGTCATGGAATTGTCTAATCATCTCGGTCAGAGTAGCCTAATACCTCAAGTTGTCCTTGCCAAACTCCTAATGCCCCTGTTAAAATAGCAACTGTACAAAGGATATGAACTGGCAGTTTTCAGAGGAAGAAATTAAAGATATCTATAGGCATATGAAAAAATGCTCTAAATCACTACCAATTAGAGAAATGAAAATTAAAACAACTCTTAGATACCACATCTCTCCTGTCAGACTGGCTAAAATAACAAAACAGGAAAATGATAAATGCTGGAGAGAATGTGGGAAAATTGGAACATTGTTACATTGCTGGTGGAGTTGTGAACTGATCCAGCCATTTTGGAACTATGCCCAAAGGGCTATAAAAATGTTCATACCCTTTGATCCAGCAATACCACTTCTAGGGTTGTATCCCAAAGAAATCACACAAGCGGGAAAAGGACCCATATGTACAAAAATATTTATAGCGGCTCTTTTCGCGGTAGCTAAGAATTGGAAATCAAAGGGATGCCCATCAATTGGGGAATGGCTGAACAAGCTGTGGTATATGAAGGTAATGGAATACTATTGTGCTATAAGAAATGGGGATGATATGGACTTCATAACAACTTGGAAAAACCTACACGACATAATGCTAAGTGAGCGGAGCAGAGCCAGGAGAACATTATACACAACCACAGATATATGGATTCTGTGAGGCCAACCCTGACAGACTTCACTCTTCTCAGCAACACAAGGTACAAAGACAACTCCAAAGGACTCATGATGGAGAATGCTATCTACATCCAGAGAAAGAACTATGAAGTATGAATGCATATTGAGGTACACTTCATCCTAGCCTTCCCCCGCCCCTTTTTTCTTTTTTTCTCTTGTTTTTGTGTTGGTTTTTTTTTTGGACCTGTTTCTTCTTTCGCATGATTCATTTCATTGATCACAGTTCTTCTCCATAACTTGACTAGTGTGTAAATTAATTCAATGCAAAGTTATACATGGAAGCTATATTGGATTCCATGCCGTCTTGGGGAGGGAGGGAAGAAAATCTGAAACTCAAAATTATGTAGAACCGAGTGCTGTAAACTAAAAGTAAAAAAAAAAAATGCTATAATTAAAAAAATAACAGCTGTACTTTTTTCTTACCAAGGCGGAAATTGAAAAGGATCAAACTTTAACGAGGAACCAAGAAATGTAAGACAATCAGACCCTATATTTGTCTAATGAAAGGAGAGAGTATTAAGAAAAGAGCTGATCCCTGAGTAGGACTTTGATAATCCATCAAACATTTATTGGGCACCTAAAGTCACTATGCTATGTACTGGGGATACGAAAAGACAGAGGCAGTCCCTGCCCTCAAGGAGCTCACAATCTAACTAATGGAGGAGACAACATGCAACCAAATACATACAAGGAAGCTATATAAAAGGATAAACAGGAAATTTAAAGTATTTAAATTTAAAGTAGTCAGAACAGAGAAGAGAGAGTGTTCTAGGCATAAGAAACAGCTAGAGAAAATAAATACCCAGAGAGAAAAGATGGAGAATCTTGTTCCTAGAATGGCTGGGAAACCAGTGTCACTGGATCAAAAATATCTGTCAAGAAGTAAGGTCTAAGAAGACAGGAAAGGTAGGAGAAGGGGTATGTGATGAGGGCTCTCAATACCAGAGAATTGTGTATTTGTTCTTGGAGGCAACAGGAAGCCACTGGAGCTTAAGCGAGCAGGGGCGTATGCGCATATGTGAGGGGGTGCTGACCTGACTGTACCTGTACTTTAAGAAAATCTCTTTAGAGAGTGAATGGAGGATGAATTTGACTGGGGAAGAGACTTGAGGCAGACAGACCTATCATCAAGCTATTTCAATAATCCAGGCTTGAGGTGATGAGGACCTACTGTACTAGAGTAGTGGCAGTGTCAACAAGGAAAGAGATGTAATCTTTGAGGTACTAATTAGATGGTGTCACCCTCTACAAGAAGATACCTATGGGGACAGGTACATGAACATAGTGCTGGACCCAATAAAAATTTCTCAGAATGCCATAGTACCGTTGAGACAGTCGGGTGGGTGGTGGGGGGGAGAGAAGCAAACAAGCAGGAAAATCCAGAGGCTATGATCTTTAATGGTCTTGTTATATTACAGAAGAAATATGAATGGCAGAATCTCAAACTATATTCCTGGATGAAACATTTAAATATTTTTCTTCATTTAACATTTTCAAAGTACCTTTCCAACATCAGATTCTATTCTAATCAAACAGAGTAATGCACTTAAATTGCTGCCTCTGAGTGAATGCAGTGCCCATTACATTTCCAGTCCTTTGAGGCCTAGTCAGGAAGACAGACATGATAGCCAATCTCCAGACCAAAAGAAAATTAAAAGGAAGCCCATAAGCAAAGAAGGTACTAAACAATTCTTCTTCCTTTTCTCACACAAAAAAAGGCCTTCCTCTCTGGTATTCTCAAAGGGTATTAGGCTGTTCATTTGCAGGGAGAATATGACATCTATGCATTAACAGTATTTTTTGGTTATATTCATTCAGCATTCCAACTTGGGATACGAGAAACATACCAAAACTAGAGATATTCATTCAAGTTACTTCATCCCACTATACAAGTCTGGTAGAATTAAAACTGAAACAATGGTGCAATGACTGTCCTGATATCAAATCTAGGGTTTTCGATGTTTATCTTGAAATACCTCATTTAATAAATTGTTTCAATTTCCTCATACTCCCATAACACTATGAGTCAACAAGGAGAACAGAGACCAAGACTGTTTTTGTTAGTTTAAATAAGTACTATAAAAGATTTAAAAATGAAATTTTCTTTCTTAAACTTTACATCAAAGAACTTGTGTGTTTTTTGGTTCTATGCCCTACTCTTCAGGAAAAATACTTAAATACCAAACTTAAAATATTCACCAAGGATGCGTATTGATGGCAGAAATCAAATGTGATGCACATTGATGGCAGAAATATTGAAATGTGAACATGTATATCCTTATAAAATGCAAGATCCTTGAAGGTAGGTATGGTTTCAGTTTTCTTTTGCATTCCTTATCACTTTATACATAAAAATGGCTTAATAAATGTTTGTTAACGTGAAAAAAAAAGGAAAGAAACACTGAAATGTGATAACTCTTACATTCTGATCTCTTTCAATCTCTGCTCTATGCCTGGATGCTTTTACCCCCATAGCAAAGACTTCACTTTATTATTTACTAATCTCAACTCATTCATTTATAGTCTAAGCTTTATGTTTGTCAGACAGAATAGAGTGACAGGAGTAGATAGAAAGTTACCCCACCATAGTAAAATATAAAATAAATTTTAAAAAATACCACTTGCTAATTTGGATAACTTTCTAATCCCCTCTGTGTCTTTTCCTCAAAAAGGTAAATGGATTCAATGGGTTTAGCAATGAAACTAGAGGTGGCAATGACAGGAAATGAAGTAGAACCCACAGAATTTAATTTGCTTAGCACACAAAAGTCAAGAAAAGGTGAAAATGAATTGTAATGTTTCACCTCAGTTACCCATCATCATTGCTGCACAAGTGAAAATATTGTTTTCTAAACTAAGAACTGATTATGTGCTAGAGGACATTCTTTCTTTTGCTCAACTTAAGTAAGAACTGTAATTTCCACCTGCAGACAGATCCACTGATCTTTAAAACTAGGTTTCTGAGAATGTTATTTTGTTCTTCAAGTAACCGCTTCAGGTACAATTCATGTTGAGATGTTTTGAGGTTTATATAAGTGCTTTCTTCATGACATCTTGTAATATGGGGAGTACATATTTCTGACCTTCATTTTACAATGAGAAAATTCTAGAGTTCACAGAAGTTTAAGTGAAGTAGCCAGTCACAAAACTACTGGGTATTAGAGCTAAAACCAGCTTCTCTCCACAGTCCAGTGTATCCCTCCATATCTCAAACAAATTCCTTTCAAAGGCATTTAGTTTCCTGGGATATAAAATACTCTGGGAAATTAAAATGCCAATTGTTTGTAGTATATATAGTAATATATAACAGTCATGGTAGTAGCAATATTTTACCTGAATATCATTTGCAAAGTGAGGCAAACTTGAACCTAGGCCCAGCTCTGAGTCTTTATTACTCTGTCCAATGTGCCCTTGGTAATACAAGAAAGAAAAATTACCAACAGGGTTAAAAAGAAGGTGTACATTGCAGGAAGCCTAAATGTTTTATAGTGGAGCTTGGCCTGGGTCCTACTGTTGGCTAATCTACAGGAGGCAGAGTGATTTGGGTTTAAGACTTGGTCCTCAAGAAAAAAGCGATCAGTGATCAAATCAAAAGGGGGGAGCAGGGCAGGAGAGAATGGAAGGAAGGAAGGGAAAGGGAGGGAGCCATGTTGCCTATCTGCCCAATTCCAGTTTGGTGCCCAGTGGGGAAGTTCCTATTTCTATTCAGAGATTATTGTTTGTCCTTTGTTCTCAAAGAGGACCATGACATCAGGAAGGTGATGTCATGAGATGCAAGTGAATTGGATTCAAGTGAATGGGATTTAAGTGAGGAGAGAGCTGTGCAAAATCATTAGCCTCACCTTCTCGCCCGGAGCCATCTGGGTCCAGTGGCAAGACATAGATAAGGACAACTGGAGATGGCCCTGGAAGCTCCAGTGGGCAACCTTGGACTTTTTAAGCTAAGGTCTTTACCAGATCTTAGTTGGACTGAGGGAATGCCTATTCAGTGATTAAAGCTAGGTAAAAATGAGGCAAAGAATGGCCTCTTTTACCTAATCTAAAAAGAAAAAAAAAAGAAAAAAAACCTTTCCATTGACATGTTATTCTCAGCATCCCATCCCATTAAGGGGTATATCCCAGATATTTCTGGCTAGCCCACAAACCTCTCCTTAGACATAAACCAAGTGCCTGGGCAAAGACTTAACCTGTTGTTGGCCATATCTACACTGGGGAGCATGGCACTATAAGCCTAGTCATAGAAATCAAGGATCAACAGGGGAGCTCTACATCTTCCCAGAAGGGAGGCCCTTATGCTAGGATTGTGGCCAAAAATCAAGATTTTATAGCCATGTCACCTTTCTCAGAACTTCTTAGTACCTTCATATGTGAAATGGGGCTATCTGGGGCTACATGAGAAGAGTCGTAAGTGTGAAGTAACTTTAAAGAAAACCTTTAAGGAATACAAAGAAGATACAAAAATAAAATACAAAGGAAAAAAACCTTTAAATACAGAAGAGACACAAATACATATCACAATGCTTTAAAGTTTACCACGTACTTTCATTCCTCAAAATAACCCCAAATAGGTACTGAAAATACTATTGTTTTGATTTTACAAACAAGGAATGCTTGGTTTCATATCAGCCATGATAAAATACCTTATGAAAATGATACTTGGCTTTCTGGAAAGCATAGCTTAAAATATAAAAATTATGGGCTAAAGAGCCCATGCAAGAGATGAAAATGCACCTGATAAGAATCAGTAAAAATACTGCTGCATAGAGCCTTGCTTTTTGAAGCAAGAACTTTGTTGTTGCTGTTTTTAAATCTGAAAACAGAGGGGCAGGGAGTCCATACTGATCTGCTAAGACAGATATCATAGACAGTACAGATACAACATAGGAAGAATACTATTTATGGAGCTTAATATGGTAGCACTAATCGAAACGTGTTCAGGAGCTGAGGAGAAAAAGACCAAAAAAAAAGCAAGACAGGCAGGAGGGGGTTAGGCATCAATCAGCTGGGGCTCTATTAAAAAATTAACTATGGTAGTTATAGTTTATCTTTAGAACTGTCTAGTCTCATTTAAAAAAAAAATTAACAAAAATCCAACCTTCTCTCCCACCTCTCAAAAGAAAACATTTGTAACAAGTTTGCATAGTAAAGCAAAACAAATTCCCACTTTGGCTATGTCCAAGAAATGCCTTAATCTGTACAGAGACCATAACATAATAGGTGGATAGCATGTTTATCCTAGCATCATTATTTTAAAAGCATTTTAGACCCACATGTACAAAATTATTTATAGCAGATCTTTTTGTGGTGTCCAAGAATTGGAAATTGGGGGGTGTTCATCAACTGGGGAATGGCTGAACAAGTTGCAGTATATGTATGTAATGGAATAGTACTATGCTATGAGAAATGTTGAGCAGGCAGACTTCAGAAAAAACCTGGAAAGACTTGAACTGATGCTGAGTGAAGTGAGCAGAACCAAGAGAACACTGTACACAGTAACAGCCACATTGTGTGATGACTAACTTTGATAGATTTAGCTCTTCTCAGCAATGCAAGAATCTAAGACAATTCCAAAAGATTCATGATGGAAAATCTCTCCACATGCAGAGAATGAACTCTGTTGTCTGAATGCAGATTGAAGCATACTATTTGTTCCTTTTTCTTTTGTTTTTTCTTTCTTGTGGTTCCTCCCATTCATTCTAATTCTTCCTTACAACATGACTAATGTGAAAATGTTTAATAACAATGCATACGTAGAGCCTATATCAGATTGGGGAGGGGGAAGGGGAGAGAGGTAGAGAAAATTTAAAACTCAAAAGCTTACGGAAGTGAATGCTGAAAACTAAAAATAAGCAAATTAATAATTTTAAAAAATACTTTGCTCCCTGCTTATAAAGTTAGAGATGAGTACCTGGCACTTCCTAACTTAAAGCTAGAGGCAAAGAAGGAGATCCAATTGCTTCTTTGTCTCCATAAGCTAGTACCACTATGGAGTGGTAACTGCACTATTTGGAAGGTAAAGAAACCCAAACACCTCACACACCGACTAAAAGTAAACCCAAGGTTTTACCCAATCTGCCCTTGGGTGGCTGAGAACCAGCTGTACTGTACTCTCCTCCAATGATGAAGAACTTGTGTAATCTTTGCCGCCACAAAAAAACAGCTGCTATAAGTACTTACAGCAGCCCTTTTTTGGGGGGACAAAGAAGTGAAATTGGGGGAATGTTAATCAATTGGAAAATGGCCAGACCAGTCATGGTATATGATTATGATAGAATATCATTGTGCTATACAAAAACGATGAGCAAGATGCTTTCAGAAAAACCTGGGAAGACACATGAACTCATGTAAAATGAAGTGAGCAGAACCAGGGGAACACTGTACACACTAACAGCAGTATTACAAGGATGATCAACTGTGAAAGACTTAGCTGCTTAATGCTCCAAGATGACTCCAAAGGACCCATGAAGAAAAATGCCATCCACCTCCAGAGAGAGAACTAATGAACTCTTAACGCAGATTGAAGGATTTTTTTCCACGGAGGGTGCGGGGGAATGCCCCATATTCATGACTAATGTATGACTTTACATGTATAATCAATATCAAACTGCTTGCCTTCTCAAGGAAAGGTGGGAGGGAAGGAAAGTATTCAGAACTAAAATTTTTTTTTAAATATATGTAAAAAAATTTACATGTAATTGGAAATATTTAATGAAATAAAATATATTTCTAAAAAGAAAAAAAGCATTTTACTTTAAAAATAAATACAGGTATGGGCAAGATGAATCCTTGAAACTGAGATCAAATTAACATGGGGAACATATGTCTGATAGAGGACAAATATGCCTTACTGGCTATGAAGTCCTGTCCTAGGAGAAGTTCTTATTTTAACTATGTTTCATGCTACAAAGAGGTTTCAAACTGCTGTTGGACTGAGTCTATGTGGGACCTGCTCAGGTTTATGCTATTCCCAACCTGAAGTCACAGTGGGAGGAGAGCCTGAAAACAAGTGAAGGGACCAATAATTCCCAGCAGAGAAAACTCAAAAAGAAATGAAGAAATTAAACCCATATTTTCAGTTTTGGACATACAAATCAATAAAGCGGGGGTAATAAAAGAGACACAAACACAAAGAAACAAATTTGAAATCATAAGTATCATAAGGATTTGGTGGCATGGATATGCAAGTAGTTCTAGAAGAAAATTTCTAATTAAACTAAAAATGAACAGGAAAAAGAGGTCACAAAGTAGTTAAACTCACAGGAGGAAATTCTCAAACTAGAGAAGAGATATTTAGGTGAGGATAAAGGGAGAAACAAAAACAATATTGTTGTGGGAATGAATATATCAAAGATCTCTTGAAAAATGAAGACTTAAATAAAATGAACCATTACAAAAATATAAGATACTTAGAGATTAAAAGAACAAGAACAAAAAGAATTAAAACAATTCAATCTCAGAACAGAAACTTAACAAGCCATAAATGAACTGCCAAAGAAAAAACTCTAGGTCCAAATGAACTTAAAAGTGAAATGAAATCAAGACAAAATAACTCCTATATTACATAAACTATATGCAAAAATATAGAAGGCACACTGCCAAATCCCTACAGAAATCCTTTATCAAAATAAAGCATGCATTTGTATCAATTTTTAAAGGACTAAAAAGAAATAAGAATTAAAATAAAATAAAGAGATTAAAATAAAAGAAATTAAGTTAAAAGAATGAGACAAAAATAATTCCTATATTATATAAATTGCAAAAAATGAGACAGCACATTGCCAAATTCCTATTCAGACAAGCATGTTCTTGATATGGTACTTAAGCTACGGGAAAATAAAGCAGAAAAAAGAAAACTACGTATCAACACCACTAACAAAATTTGATCTTAAAATATGTAATGAAGTGTTAGCAATGGGTCTAAAGGGATACTGACCAGTTTATTCACTACGACGACCAGGTTAGACTGATACCAGGAAAAAGACATAGTAAGGAAAACTGTAAGGCTAATAGACTGTATTAATAACAAAAACTATATAATTAGAGAAATAAAGAAAGCCTTCATCAAAATACAGCATGCATTTATATCAATTTTTAGAGGAAAGGAATAAATTTACTCAATGTGAGAAACAGTTTTAGCTAAAATAAAAAGTTAGCATTAACTTGTAACTGAAGGTCAGGGACAATGTAAGAATGTCCCTTTGTTATCTATAGTATTTGATTTGATATTGATAGAATTCAAGAAATAGCAATGAGATGAGAAAAAAAGAAACTGAAGGAATTAGAGATAGGCAAAATTATCAGTATTTGGAAGCAATAAGTGTGGTTTCCTCAAGAGAATCCCAAAATTAGAACAGGAAGAAAGCTCTTGGAAAAACTTCAAAAAATCTGCTGTACTACCACCCCACTAAAAACCAAACCAAACTAAACAAACAACACCTAGCCAATAAATTTGGGACTTGCCCAAGTACTCTTAGCATTTCACAGAGTACATTTCAAAGGATTTGGACAAAGTACTGCTAGAATCTAATGCTATATACTTTATGAAAGAAGCCTGTTCTAAGAGACATCAAGCTCTAAAGATTGAAATTCTACCACCACAAAAAATTATCCCAATTAAGAAGAAAATGGAAATCTTATGTTCTTACTTCATTTTCAAGAAGAATGATCTTTGGACTGAGAAGTAGATAACAAAAATGTTGAGTTAAAATCTAAGCTCAATGAGGTCTCACCTAAATGCCTCCTTCAATGAGTTTAACTCTCCAGGCCCAAACTGTATTCTAGCATACTAGGAAAAAAAAAAAACCCTGGTAGATATGACTGAGACCCTATCAGTGCTCTTTTTCTCAAAGAATGTTAAGACTAGAACAAGCCACAGTTTTGGAGAACACAATACTGATCCAATTTTCTTTAAAAAAAAAAAAAAAAAAAAAGGGAAAAAAGCCAACATACATACAAACCAATGATCATGGTGTTGAGAGACAGTTTGCATATATTTAGAAAAGGCATAACTTCTCTAAGTGCCACTATGGCTTCATCAAGAGGTTATATAAGTAGTACTTAATTAAGGATCCAATGGAATTCCACACATTAAAATAACAAAGAATGATGACTTTTAAAGAATATTAATCAAGCATAAATAATAACTAATAATTTTTCCCCCTGAAAGATGTCAGCATGTGCCAGGTAGCTCAAAAGTACCTTGACCAATAGCTTTACTTCCAGTTTCACCCATGCAGTCAACATAAAGGGTAGCCAATTTTTGTGGAGAAGGGAATCACCATCCCTGCCTCCCCACAACTACAAAACAACTTCCACTGATATGCAAATAAGTCCAAGTACGCCTGTGACATATATTATTATTGGCTTGACCTAGTGGAAAGATGTGGTATTCTCCCATTTACTTATCTCTAATGAATGGCTAGCTGGGTAATGTCGAGGTAATCTAGTCCCAACCCTTCAGTTTCCTCATCTACAATATGGAACAACCTAAAATGCTGAAAAGAAGCAGCGAGACTAAAAAGGAATTTGATCATCACTTCTCTGAAAGTAGGTGGAAAGCATCAATTCTATGTACAAGCTACCGTATCACATTCTTGCTGTTCTACCTTAAATGCCTTTATTGGTTTTGGAAATAATAAAAATAAAACAGGCATACTATTACATTTCTGCTTACCAATCTGTCAAAGGGTTATGAGGATTAAATGAGATGAGTTCAAAAGCTGTTAAGCAAAAAAAAAAAAAAATCTCTAAAACAGGAACTACTCTGAAGGAGATAACTCTCATTGTAACGTGGCTCAAAATTCTCAAACTCTACGTCAATGGTACACAAGGAATGCCAGGCCCTACCAAGCCAGAAATGCCTCCATATTGAACTTTGTAATGGACTATATATCAACTGCTGGTTCTGAGACTCATCACCACCAACTAATGAATTTTTTAGTCACAACAACCTAGGAAGACCTTCGAGTATGAAGTTATAACACAACAGGTTGTAAAAAGAAGCAACTTGGAAAAGTTCTGAGTAAAGTGCAGATAAAATGAGTCCCTGGATCATTTCATCACACTAGAATGTGAGCTCCTGGGGGCAAAGCCAAGATGGAGGCTGGAAAGCAGGGACTTGTGTAAGCTCCCCACCAAGTCCCTCCAAAAACCTATAAAAAATGGCTCTGAACAAATTCTAGAGCTGCAGAACCCATAAAATAGCGGAGGGAAGCAGCGCTCCAGCCCAGGACAGCCTGGATGGTTGCTGGGTAAGGTCTATCGTGCATGGAGCTGGGAGCAGAGCACAGCAGAGCCCAGCGTGGGCTGCACCAGGACCAACCAGATCGGGAGCAGGGTGGAACAGGCCCTAGTGCCCTGAATCAGTGAGCTGTGGCATAACCAGACTTCTCAACCCACAAACACCAAAGACAATAGAGAAAGTTAGTGGGAAAAAGTGGGGGGGCAGGGGGAAGACAGAGTGAAAGGAGTTCCTGGTTCGGCCACCTCCCCCAGGGGCAGCGGGGGTGGTGCAGCTACACAACTACAGCTGCAGTTGCTTCCAGCCCCAGGCCCACCTGGTGGGAGGAATTAAGTGGCAGATCAGAGCAGGAGTGCACAGCCTGCTTAAGATCCCAGTCAGGTCCTGGCTGGCGGTTCTCGGGGAAGGAGGAGTGATGGGGTTGCAGAGCTGGCTGTATAGAAATAGCTCCAAAAACAACAGCGCATCCCCTCAAGCTTGGAACAAAGTACTCTTTACTCTACAAGCAGTCATACCACGAAAAAAAATTCAAGGGTCAAGTAAGGGCCAGGCAGCGAAAACGCTCTCAGATTCAGACCTGGGAATCTTTTTTGGTGACAAAGAAGATCAAAACATACAGTCAGAAGAATTCAACAAAGGCAAAGAGCCTACATCAAAAACCTCCAAGAAAAACATGAACTGGTCTCAGGCCATGGAAGAGCTCAAAAAGGAGTTGGAAAAGCAAGTTAGAGAAGTAGAGGAAATATTGGGAAGAGAAATGAGAATGATGACAGAAAACCATGAAAAACAAGTCAATGACTTCCTAAAGGAGACCCAAAAAAATGCTGAAGAAAATAACACCTTAAAAAATAGACTAACTCAAATGGCAAAAGAGCTCCAAAAAGCCAATGAGGAGAAGAATGCCTTGAAAGGCAGAATTAGCCAAATGGAAAAGGAGGTCCAAAAGACCACTGAAGAAAATACTACTTTAAAAATTAGATTGGAGCAAGTGGAAGCTAGTGACTTCATGAGAAATCAAGATATTATAAAACAGAACCAAAGGAATGAAAAAGTGGAAGACAATGTGAAATATCTCACTGGAAAAACCACTGACCTGGAAAATAGATCCAGGAGAGATAATTTAAAAATTACTGGACTACCTGAAAGACATGATCAAAAAAAGAGCCTAGATATCATCTTTCAAGAAATTATCAAGGAGAATTGCCCTGATATTCTAGAGCCAGAGGGTAAAATAGAAATTGAAAGAATCCACAGATAGTCTCCTCAAAAAGATCCCAAAAAGAAAACTCCTAGGAATATTGTCACCAAATTCCAGAGCTCCCAGATCAAGGAGAAAATACTGCAAGCAGTCAGAAAGAAACAATTTCAGAATTGTGGAAACACAATCAGGATAGCACAGGATCTACCAGCTTCTACATTAAGGGATCAAAGGGCTTGGAATATGATATTCTGGAGGTCAATAGAGCTAGGATTAAAACCAAGAATCACCTACCCAGCAAAACTGAGTATCATGCTCCAAGGCAAAATATGGACTTTCAATAAAATAGAGGACTTTCAAGCTTTCTCAGTGAAAATACAAGAGCTCAATAGAAAATCTGACTTCCAAACACAAGAATCAAGAGAAGCATGAAAAGGTAATCAAGAAAGAGAAATCATAAGGGACTTACTAAAGTTGAACAGTTTTGTTTACATTCCTACATGGAAAGATTCATAAGACCTCAGTATGAGGGGAGCTGAAGGGAATATACAGAGGGCACAGGATGAATATGAAGGGATGATACCTAAAAAAATAAAATCAAATTAAGGGATGAAAGAGGAATATATTGAGAGGGAGAAAGGGAGACATAGAATGGGATAAATTATCTCACATAAAGGTGTCAAGAAAAAGCAGTTCTGTTGGGAAGAGGGAGCAGGTAAGGAGAAATGAGTGAATCTTTCTCTCATTGGATTTGACCTAAGGAGGGAATACCATACACACTCAATTGGGTATCTTACCCCACAGGAAAGAAGGAGGAAGGAGGTAAAAAAGGGGGACAAGGTAATCAAAAGCAAACACTTTTGAAAAGGGACAGGGTCAAGGGAGAAAACTGGATAAAGGGGAACAGGATAGAAAGGAGCAAAATATAGTTAGTTGTGGAAGGGTTTTGCATAATGATACACATGTGGCCTATGTTGAATTGCTTGCCTTCTTAGGGAGGGTGGGTGGGGAGGGAAGAGGGGAGAGAATTTGGAACTCAAAGTTTTAAAAGCAGATGCTAAAAAAAAAAGTTTTTGCATGTAACTAGGAAATAAGATATACAGGCAATGGGGCATAAAAATCTATCTTGCCCTACAAGAAAGAAAGGTAAAAGGATGGGGGGGGGGAAGTGGGGTGACAGAAGGGAGGGTCAACTGGGGAAAGGGGCAATCAGAATATATGCCATCTTAGAGTGGGTAGGAGGGTAGAAATGGGGAGAAAATTTGTAATTCAAACTCTTGTGAAAACTAATGCCGAAAACTAAAATATTAAATAAATAATGATTTAAAGTGCTTAAAAAAAATGTGAGCTCCTTTGAGGGCAGAGACCAAGTTTTTACCCAGCTTTGTATCCCCAGTGTTCAAAGAAGTGCCTGGTACAGAGTTAAGTACTTAATAAATGCTTATTGATGATGATTCTTGTCTCTGTTCTCCCTTAAGTGGCACAGTGTTGCTGTAAGTCTTCTTTAAGGAGCACTTTCTAATCACCTTAACATAATCACATAGGTTAACATATTCGGTACTGTTGTAAGTATAAGAAATTAAACATCCACATTCCAACAACCCAGTACAAGAAGAATGTATATTCCCATTCCATTATGAGATAACAAGACTTTTAATACACTAATTACATATGTACTTATGCATATATCCTCCTCTATGAAAGAACTACAGTGCTTCGTCATGTCATGGAGTTGATTCTGAGTTACTGAAGGGAGAGTTATGGCAAGCTCTAGCAAGTCCTTTTCAACCTGGAAAGCTATGTGCCTTCTACTATCTGAAGATCCCAGCCTAACTAAGTTCAAGGGGGTTCATTACTAGGTTGCTTGCAGAATGAGGTTTTTGCTCAGAAGAGGGAGCACACAAGCTAATAAAATTTGGGGTACTGAAACATACACACTTTCAAACAATTTTTTCCCCTAGTATAACTTAAAAATCATTCTTGTCTAATCTGTTACTGGTTCATTTCTTAACATATTTCCATAAAGCATTTCATTTTCATACATTACTGCCTTTACACACACCTTCTTTCCCATAAATCTGCATAATTAGTAAAAATTGTTCTGGACCTCCAATTTCACTGTTTCAGGGAATACCTGATAAGGAAATCCCCTCTACAAATGCAGACCAAAATTTTTCTGCAAACATAATCTTATAAGAGTTGCTTAGAGTACTGAGGGATTAAGTGACATGCCTGGTTCACACAACCAGAATGTGTCAGGAGTAGGACTCTAATGGTTGGGTCACCCTGACTCCTGGGCAACACTAAAGAATAAATCACAATGCCTTTGTAAACAAAATATTTACCTACATCTAAAACAGCACAAAATTCAAAATGCTTTTAATATTCATGTAATACTCAAATAAATGGTTTCAGTTTTGCTCATTTGTTCAATACAGAGAAATTAAACTGGTAAATATTGTGATTCCATGTTCTACAGTTAACTGCAATTATAAATTATAAATTCCTTGAGTTATAAGGATGACTAGGTAAAATCACTATAAGTCACAGACATATCAGAAGAAAATTAATCCATCTCTCTTCTCTCTAATCTGTATGATACTTATTCTCCAAATCCTTTTAATGTCACCTTCAAAGTTCCGACTGTACCTAGTACCTACCAGCATCACCTCCATCTTGACTTGAGTTAGCTTCAGCCAGCAAACCTGAATTGATGTTCCTATCACAATCCGGCCCTGAAAGTAGAGCACCATCCAAATCTGAAAAGGATATATAAAATACTGTTATTCACAAAATACTTTTCTTCTTTTTTAGTTTCATAAGCACATTAATAGTATGTCTACTCTATACTCAACACTTTGGAAACACTCATACTCAACAGGGTGGCAGTAGGGCATTACACTCTAGCTGAGGAACCAAGACGGACATAAATTGAACAATCAATGCCTAAAAGACCATTAAATTCATATATTATGACTTCAATTGGTGTTGACGGGAGAGAGAAAAACGTAAGAGGAAGAACATTCAGAAGTGTTCATGGATAATACAAGGTCAGATCTGGGCATTAAATTATGAATGAGATTTTGAGAAGCAATATATTCTGAACCACATCAGTGAAGGCATACAGGCTTGGGCAAAACTGAAGGATGCAATACTATGTATGGTTAAAAAGGCAGACTGGCTTTGAAAACCAGGCAGAATTTAGAACTAATGGAGTAGGAAGTAGTAAAATGCTAAAAACAAAATAAAACTATATTTTTAATATGCAAAATTGCCCAATAAATGTATAAGAATACAAAATTATCCACACAAGAAAAAAAACAAACCATTCTTTTAAATTAGAGGAGATTAGGTATGAAAAATTAAGAGGTGGGGAACAAGAAGGTAATAATAGGCTAATAGGCATTTCTATATTATCTATTATGGACTAGGCACAGGGGCAAAGTGCTTTTTTTTTTTTTAACAAATATTATCTCATTTGATCCTCATAAAAACCCTGCAAAGTAGGTACTATTATTATCCCCATTTTACAGTGACTGTTCAGGGTACACAGCTAGTAAATGTCTGAGGCCAAATTGGAACTTGGGTCCTACTGACTTCAGGCCCAGAGCTTTATCCACTGTGCCACCAGCTACCTCTGGTAGCCAAATGTATTGTAAGACTTCAGGTGGCTTTAGTTTAGAGAAAAGACTAAGGAAGGGAAGGAAATAGCTGCTGAATAGATACCATTAGTTAAATATAAGTCTACATAATATCAATTGTTCATTCTGTGATGATAGAAGAAATTTTATAAATGATACTTTGATCAGTAAGTCAAACTGCTACTTTACAAATACTTAAGTAGAAACATGTCACTATTGCTTGTGGTCATCAAGTCCTTCAATTAGAAAGATTACAGGGTACTTCCAGGTCATCTTCAGACTTTAACTTTAGCAAAATATAATTAAGTCCTTTGATTCCACAGAAAATAAGATTTATAAAGAGGTATGAAGCAGACCCCAGAGGTTAAGATGAAAAGGGGACAAAAGAGACAAAGGGAAGGAAAGTAAAAGAAATATGTCTACTTGCTTAAACTGTTTAGCCTTTTTAGTTACTAATGTTTATCCACTGTATTTAATACAGGAAAGGCTACACATTTTTATTTCACTTATTCTTTAGGCTCTCCTAATTTTCAAAACTGAGTATAAAAAAGAAACTACCTATCTTATGGGTTTCTTTAATCAACAGTATAAAATTCCCAAAATGAACTTGTTTATTGTCATATAATTATTGAAATCATATAATCATTGAAAACACTGGACCCGACAAAATGTTTAAGGGTGGCCTTGCTTAACAGACCTAATGGCCCTGATTCTCGCCTTGATACAACTGCAGAAAGAATTACAGGATGTTTCAAAGAAACTAGTGGAAGAAAACCAATTTATTTAGTCTAAGGGTTCTTAAACATGTGGTCTGGGAACTAGTTATTAAAATTTTTTTTTAAACTATTTCCTTTACCAACATGTATTTCCTTTATATATCTCATGCTATTTTAAAACATTGTGCCTCAAGTCTCTCTTCACTCCAGTACATCTTCCACTCAGCTCTCAGAATAATCTTCCTAAAAAGTCCATGTCTGACTCCACCTCCATTTCAAAAAAAAGCCACTGATTCCGTGATCAAATGTAAAAAAAATCCTGTTTGGCACCGAAAGCCCTTCATAACTTGGCCTTTTCCCACCTTTCCAATCTTCTAACATCTTATTCCCTCCCATCTTACACTTTGATGGTGACACTGTCTTGCTGTTCCTTGCACAAAATACTCTCCTGACTCCTAGCATTTTCACTGTCTGTCCCACATGCCTGGAATTCTCCCCCTCCTCATCTCTGCCTCCCAGGCTAAAATCTCACCTTCTACAAAATCCCCCCTTAATGCTAGTGCCTTCCCTGTTGATTACCCCTAAATGATCCGGTATGTACAATCAATCCTCAACATTTGAGCTTTTAAGACTTCAAACATTCCTGTGTTCTTATAGTATCCTCATTTTCACTTTTGCTTTGGCAATTGCACATTCCCAGCTATGCACAGTAGAGGAAAAAAAAATGAGACATACATATCTGTGGAGATGTTGGCACCCTATTAGGCACTTTCACCGGTCTTATTCACCCTATTATGCATTCGCTCCAGATTTTTATTATTTGCCTTTAAAACTCAAGTTCTGTATTGCAATTATGCTCCCAAAGCATAGTGTAAGTCCTCTGAGCCCAAGGGTGCAAAGTCAGTGATGTGAGATAAACTGTCTTCAGTCACTGTAAATAAGCCCATGAGTTTGGTGTTAAGTCAACAATTCAATATTATCTGCAAAAAGGAGTACTGTAGATTTCGTGTGTTATGAAGTGAGAACTATCTTGAAATGAATTTTTTTATTGAAATGTTAGCACAAAAGGTCACAGAATTCTAGAGAATTACTACCAAGAAAAAAATGTTTTGCACGTTACCAATTTTATTTTGTATACTGCATTTTATGGGTGATTTCATGGTTAATGGGTTAAGGAAAGTATGTATTACCAGAATTAATGTTTTGTTTTGTTATAAAGAATTGTATGCATAAAATTATTTTCAGTAATCTTTAGCAGGAGTAGCTTTTCGTGGTTGTGGAAACTTAACCCCCTATTTCCTATAGGTTCAATGTATCAATAGTCACAGTTTTGACTTTCGTGCAGTTTTCTAGTAATATTATGCCAGCAAAAGCTGAGGATAGATTGTATTGTTTGTACAGTTATGTTCATGTTTTCTCCTCCATCAGACTAAACTGTAAACTCCTGCATTTCTTTTCTATCCCCAGCATACTGAAGGGATCTGCAGACCTCACACATGTCAAAGGGGTCTGTAACACAAAAATGTTTGACAACATGTGATTTAATAGACTCTCCCACCCACAATAAAAGAATCTCTTCTACAGAAGTCCTAATAGATAGTCGGTCATTGCCTGTATACCTTCAAGCTCATTACCTAAGAAGCCTATTCCACAGTGGAAAATTTAGATCAGGGCTGTCCAAGGTTTTTATTGAAACAATAGACAATATATTTTGATTTGCCATTTTAGTGAGAGCTCTGTGGTAACTCAGTTTCCTTTACTAAAGCATTTATGTAAATTTCTATGCTTGTAGGCTTATATTCTTCTGATGACATGGTTATAGGATCATAAGATCACAGGACTTTCCAAGGCCCTCTGTAGGGAGGGAGAAACAAAGCCAAGATTCAAATCCTGGTCCTTTGGTTCAAGACCTCATACTCTCAAAGTACCACTGTTTCAGACTCTACTGAATCTCCAGTGTGTCAGAAACCCTCTCAAAAATCCATCATCCAGAAAGAAACAATATCCCAGACCGACCAATGTAAGTGTAAGACCTGTCTTATATTTTAGTAATATATCCTAAGATTTGATCACAATATTGACTCATTTTGATCTGATAGGCAACTAAACCACTAAAACCTTTTCCTAGTGGTCCAATACTCTTTTATCTATTATATTATCTATTATTTCCAACTGTCATTTACAAGGCCGACTAGCATGCCTTCTCTTCTGTCTTCAGAAGACCAAAAGTTAAAGAGTTCTGTGACAACTCCCCTCCCTTCAGCAAGACCCAGAACCATTAATCAATTAACTCTTCTTTTGCATGACTCTTATTTATGCGGCCACCTAATGGTATTTATTAACTGGTTCATGTTTCAGTACCTTTCTCATAAAGATTACCGTAACACTTTGCTGTGATCAAGATATAATATATGTACACATATATGTAAATCATAGCAGTAGTAAACACTTGAAATACGATATTTCATCTGATCTTAACAATCTTTTGAGGTAAATACTACAGGTGGCATTATTACCATTTTACACACGAGGAATTTTACACACGAGCAAACTAAAGCTGAAAAAGACTATGACTTGCCCATTATAATATTTGTAAAAAAGTGCTTAGCACAGTGCCTGGCATCAAGTGGCATGTAAATGTTTATTACCTTTCTTCCCCTGCCCCTCTTCCCACAATCATAAACCTAAGTTTGTCTCAAAAGTGACATTAGAACTCAGGTCCAGGGCTTTCCACTCCAACATTGTGCTATGTAAAAGCACTGATGCCATCTGGAAACCTATTTAGCTTCTCAAAAAAGGAAATGTTCTTTGCAATGCTCATTCTGAGGGAATAAATTCATATTAGCTTCAACTTTCAACTGCTGCTTCATAGATGCCTTGAGGTAGATTCTAGTTCTATGATCCTATGAAGATAACCACATGTTTAGCAGAGAAGTTATCTGTAGCAATCAACATCTCAAGCAGCAAAAATGACTTATACCATCTCAATTCAAATTCTATCTGTAGACTGATCACCAAAAATATAATAAAGAGGTATATAATAAGGTTCTCTGAACTTAAAACCCAAAGTTGGACTACCCAAAGTAATCAGATCGCTTTTTGGCATTAAAAAAAAAAAAAAAAAAGAAAAAAGCTCATACGACGATTTCTCTAAGTAAATACTGGATTTCCTGAAGATTTTTTAAAAAGACTTCCTGGTACAATGAAAAGAACACTGGGCTCCAAATTCAGCGGTTCAAATCCCAGTGCCTACTACTTGTGTGACCTTGGGCAAATCACTAAATCTCTCTGTGGGCCTAACTTTTCTAATCTGCAAAGTAAGGGGGTTGGACTAGATGGGGCCTTGGTTATTCCTATGATCAATTGTACCTGTCCAGTCAATTCAATGATTTGAATTACCAAGATCATAAATTCTACAAACTGAATTTATTTTTAAGAAAAAAAAAAATCAATACCCTATTGAAATGCAAAATATTAATACACTATAAACCAAATATGGACAGTTCCCACTGTATTTCACATGTGCTAATTATGGAACATCTTGTCCTAAATGTAGTATTTTGGCAAGAAGTCAAGGGTGGGGTGGGAGAGATTCACTGTCAAAGAAATACAGGATTTAGTTTTAACCTTACCTACATGTTTATCCTGCCACATTACATTTTAAGGTTGGTAATTCTACCAAAATTAACAAAAGGCTAGAATTTACGAAGTGTGAGCCAATACTCAGTGTCCCCAGCAGATGGCAAATCCATATTACTTCTGTATACAATCAGCTTCTTCTGAAAACTAAAATCTTGATCAAAGCTGGAGACAAGCAATTTTGTTTAAAAAAAAAAATTAAATGATCCTAATTCTTGTAATATAGGTGAAAGAATACTGAACTAGTAGTCCTAGTCCATGTTTTGCTACTTGATTGCTATGTGACTTGTATGCTTCACTTTTCCCATATATATAAAATGGGAGTGATAATCTCAGAAGCGTTACACAAATTTATCTATTACTACTATAATTTCAAACAAAGGGAAAATCTAAGTTCACCTAAAATCTGCAACTCCCTAATACTGTTTTAGGTAAAGACTATAAAAAGCAATAAAACTTAAATAACTATGATTGTCAATGAGTTCAGCCTCAACTAGCGCACACCAATACTACTTACACAGCATTTGTATACCTATTAATCCATTTCAAACACACTAATGCATTCATCAGAGGGCAACCAATCATTCACCTGGCAAAGAAGTGTGTTTTTAAAAAATTCTTGGTGCTTAGAAAGCCCTACCTTGGGGCAGCTAGGTGGCGCAGTGAGTAGAGCACCGGCCCTGGAGTCAGGAGGACCTGAGTTCAAATCCGGCCTCAGACACTTGTCGCATGTACTAGCTGCGTGACCTTGGACAAGTCACTTAACCCCAATTGCCCTGCCCCCCCCAAAAGAAACCCCTACCTTAACATAAGAATCAAAGGATAAAAAGCATCCAAAATAGAACTGTTTCATGATTCAATCTTCAAGTCATGGAAAATGAAGGTAGAGCTAATACTAATTAGACATAAATGATCATAGATTTATAAGCTGAAAAGCATCTTTTAGGTCAAGTCCAACTCTCATTTTATAGATGAGAAAATGAAAGCAGCTGGCAAGTGTCTGAGACAGGATTCAAGCCCAGGTCTTCCAGGCTACAAGCTTAGCATTCCATATATTGGCCAGGATGCCCTTGCCATCAGCAAAAATCTATTTGAAAGGAATATTTCTAAGTTATTAGTTTCATCACTTCCCATGAGGCCTTTCCTGATCCCTAGTCCCCAGCTGCTAATGCATCTCCAAACTACCTGACTGCTCAGGGGGAAAATCTATATCTCTGAATACTTGCTTCAATAAAGAAAGAGCATCTTAACAAACTAGATGTAGAATTTAAAAAACCAAAATAGAAACTTTGAATAAAAGACTTAACAAAATTGAAAACAAAAATACCCCAATGAATGAAGCTATGAGCTAGCTTTAAAAAAAAAAATAGTAAGCCACTAGCTAACCAACTTGATTTTTAAAAAGTTACCAGTATCAGAAATTAAAAAGTTAACAATTAAAGAAGAACGAAAAGAAATTATGACAGAAAGAGATCAATGAACTGAGTATACAATAAAGAAAATTAATAAAAAGAACAAAACAAAACCCTGAATCTTAAAGAAATCTTAAAGGCAATCATAAGAAATCTTAAATTTAAAATTTTAAGAAATCTTAAAATTAAAGGCAAAAAACCCCACTAAATTTATAAATAAAGCCAGAGGCAAAAACCCCCACTAAATTTATAAATAAAGCCAGAGATTAGTTCTTGTATTTAAAAAAATAAAACCATATTATCAGTATCAAAAATTAAAACGGTAATTCCAAAATTAATAATAAATAATATTACATATTATACATACATATTATATGCATAAATAATAATGCAAAAGAAACTATTGAAAATTTTCACCCAACTGTATCCCAACAAAACTGACAATCTAAGTGAAATGGATTAATATTTACAAAAATACAAATTGCCCATATTAACAGAACAGGAAATAGAAGGCTTAAATAGCTGTATCTCAGAGAAAGAAATTGAACAATCCATAAATGAACTCTCAAAAACAAAACAAAGAAAACCTAGGACCAGGTGGTTAGAGGACAATTCCTATACAAACAATACTACACAAACTGAAAAAATAAAAAAAGAAGGGGTCCTGCCCAAATTTCTATAACACAAATATGATCCTGATACCCAAACCAGGGTATTTTAATTTTAAGCAAAGAGACCACAACAACATATCACAAAGATTACACACACTGTGGGCAGACTAGATTTATATCATCTTAGTAACAGAGGGCTAGTTTAATATTAAGAAAACTATAAATATAAAAAAATCATGACCATATCAATAGATACAGAAAACTTTTGACAAGACATAACACTCATTCCAGTTAAAAACATCAGAAAACAAGAAAACAGGGAAAAGTACAACTTTCTTTAACATAAGTAGTATCTAATTAAATCTAAGAGTCAGTATTATCTGTAATGTCAACAAAACTAGATGCCTTTCAAATAGGATCAGGGTAGAGCAGGGATGCCCAATTTCACCATTCAATATAATACTAGCTACAGTAATAAGAAAAGAAATGTAAGGAATAAGAATAGGAAAAGAATTAATAAAAACCACTTTTTTTGCAAATGATAGGATGATTTACTTAAGAACGCACAAGACCATTAATTAGAAAACTAACCAAACAATTTCAGCAAAGTTGAAGGATAGAAAATAAATCCACATAAATCATCAGCATTTCAGTATATAGCCAACAAAATCCAGCAGGAAGGTCTAGAAATTCCCTTTAAAATAAATTTAAAATATTCAGGAGTCTACCTGCTGTGACACAACAAGAATTAAATGAATACAATTACAAAACACTCTTTACATGAAGATCTAAATAACTGGAGAAGTATTAATTACTCAGTGATATTATTATGTCCAATAATAAAAATGACAACACCACCTAAATTTACTTATTCAGTGCCACACAAACTATCAAAGAATTACTTCACAGAGCTAGAAAAAATAATAAAATTCTTATGAAGAACAAAAGGTCATGACACAAGAGAAATAATGAGAAAAAAAGTAGAATGTCTAGAAGTACCAGATCTCTTGTTATACTACAAAACATCATAACAAATTAGCACTAGGTAAGAAATAAGACAAGATCAATGGAACAGATTAGGCACACAACATACAGAAGCAAACAACTAGTAGTATAACCTAGTGTTTGATAAACACAAAGATCCGAGGCTCCTAAGGCAAGAGCTCATTATTCTACAAAAAAACTGTTGGGAAAACTAGAAAGCAGTCTGGCAGAAATGGCAGAAAAGGTGAGGAGTGGGAGAGGGAAAGAGAGTGTGTGAATGATTTGGAGATAAAGAGTGACATCATAAACAAATTAGAGAAGCATGGAAGAAATTACCTGTCAGATCTATGGATAAGGGAAGAGTTCATAACCAAACAAGAACTACAGAGGTTCACAGGGGTTAAGATGGACAATTTTGATTAAATGAAATTCAAAAGTTTATGCATAAATAAACCAAGTTATCTGTATTAGGAGAGAGAAAATTTTGTAGTAAATTTCTCTAAGAGTTCTCATTTCTAAGATATACAGGGAGCTGATTAAGAAATAGGTAAGGGGCGGGGTGGAGGGGGGTGGAGCCAAGATGGAGGCTGGAAAGCAGGGACTTGCCTAGGGCTCCTTTCCAGGACCCTCCAAACACCGATAAAAAATGGCTCTGAACAAATTCTAGAACTGCAGAACCCATGGAATAGCGGAGGGAAGCAGAGCTCCACTCCAGGACAGCCTGGATAGTTGCTGGGCAGGGTCTATCGCACGGAGAGGAGGGGAGCAGAGCCCATCTGGGCTGCGCCAGGACCAACCAGACCGGGAGCTGAGCGGAACTGGCCCTAGTGCCCTGAATCAGTGAGCTGTGGCAGTTACCACCAGACTTCTCAACCCACAAACACCAAAGACAACAGAGAAGGTTAGTGGGAAAAGCTGCTGGGACAGAGTGAAAGGAGTCCAAGGTTCATAATTCAAACTCTTGTGAAAATCAATGCTGAAAAGTAAAATATTAAATAAATAAAAATGAGCTCGGAAAAAAAAATAGGTAGCAGATACATACAAAACTGTGGGACTCGAGGTGCTAAATAAAAGGCTTTCCTTTTCTCTTAACAACCTTTCCAAAGTAATGATTTAAAGTGAGAGGGTCACCTTAGCCCATTACAGGTTCCCCCTAAGGCAGAGAAAAATACAACCTTGAACTTCAGATTTCAGCAGTCCAGAAATCAAAATGTGCCTTGCAGAGTTGAAGAACATTTAATTTTCATATTAAAATACAAACATCCTGGGAAAGGTTCCCACCTTAGTGAATTACGAGTGAATTGCTACAGATACCAGGAAGTGATGCCAGAGTAGAAAAGGGGAATACAGGACTACTAAAAGGTAAAACTGGAATACAAAATATTGAAGTGCATTTCACAGTTTTGCCTGGGTTCTAGCCTCCACATAGGCTATGCCACTAAAAATTATTAAATGCATGTTAAGGTTATAAAATACCATTCCTATACCTATAAAATATTGTTCTCTCACTAGTCTCCAATTATTCTCCTTCAAAACTTAGGGGGAAAAACCTACTCAAAATTTATCCGTTCTGCTCACTGCTGCTTCATTATTTGTATTATCTACACAGAAAAATGTGCTGCTACCACCCACAGCCCACACAAAAATACAACCTATTATACCAATGTTATTCATACTTGGGATGTGTATTATACTAGACACTACAATGATTAGAGTAGTAGTAATAGAGTGTTTCTGGTTAATGATGGCAAAGGTGGCTCCCAAAACAGTTAACAGTACCAATCACTTTACACTCTTAAAAGAGTTTAGAAAAGGGGTTTAAAACAGCTGCATACAAAGGATCAGTGCAACAGCTAGAGGCCACGATGGTGTCTATGAAATTTTCATCTCTTTAGGCTGTTAACAAGCACGCTTTATCTCTAAAAACACACCTTCAGTTAGCTAAGTGAAACCATGATTTTTCATTGCTTAAGGGGATGTATTAAGCATTATTTCATTATCTACCAAGACAGGGTAGGGTAGAATTTTTCAATGAATTGTTTAAATGTTTTGTTTAAACTGTTATCTTAAGAACTTTTTATAAAAAATAAGTTTGCACTGAAAATGTATGGCTCAGAAGTATGTGGGAATATGGATTATAATTAATTATATTTGCCAATAGTTATATCCTTGTTTATCGTGACACAAAAAGTCATCTTTTAAAACCCACTTTTTTCTTCTAGTGATACTATATGGTGTTCCATGACTCATAGTCATAATCTTAAAAGAATTAAAATTGACAGAGACAAAGGGCAATGGAGAAATGTTTGGTGGGGTGTAAATGGGCTGACACATTACCAATAACGTTTAGCAGACAAGAAATAATAAGCATCATACAGGAAATCTATGGTCAGAAAAAGCTACATTCAGATAACTTCTGAGATTGCATAGAATGTTAAAAGAAAGAGAAGGGCCATGTTTCGTAGATAAGGAAGACAAGGATAATAATCAGGATAGGGTATAGGAAAGGGTTGAGTTATATACAACTCTAGAGAGGACCCACAGTGACAAAATTTCTCTCAATTTGGCTTCACATGGAGGCTGGTGACTGTAATCTTTTAAGTAAATGGCTTTCTTTAAACTCCAGGTTCTTGAAACTGAAAGCTTTTAAGTACAGAACTGTGTCATTTTCATAGGAGTACCAGCAGTCCCAGATCCAGAGAGCATTGGAGTAGTTCCATATTCCAAAAATTGCTTTCCCTCCAAAAGGTCATTTTACTGGTTCTAGAAAGGTTTTAAAATTGTTTCCTAACCAACTGTTTTCTAACCAAATACAGATAATCTACAGAGGGGAACAAAACACATAGGGTTTAACATTAACATTAAGTATAAATAGCAAGTATCACTATAGAGAGTATTACTTGTTTATCCCTCTAAGTTTTGCTTTATGATGTAATAAACAATACTTCACCCCAAAATGTCAAAGTCTAAACACATAAAACTCTTTCATACCCTCCTCAGATTAACAACCCCTTCTCCCACCCCAGTTGTGGAACCATAATTAAATCAACTAAGTCAATGTTCTTGGTAAAGGTACATATACTCCCTAGTAACTCTGCAAACCAAAACACTTATCTCTGACTGCTACCCATCCCCCACAAGGGTTGTCTTCCCCATTAGAATGTAAACTCCTAGAGGGCACTTTCTGTGTTTGTATAGATTGCTCTTAGCATAGCATCTGGTACACAGAAAGCACTTAAATGCTTATTCATTCATTCATTCATTCAAACAAAAGGACTCTTTCGTAAGGCTCCTAAAAACACTCTATTAAAAAATTCCACTAACTACATCTAGCCCCCAGCAGAGCACAAAGGCTCCTCCGTGCTACCATTAACATTTAGGTGAGGTTTACAAACTTTACAAAAGCTAAGTGTTGTTAGCATTATTATGCTTATTTTACAGATGAGAGAAAAAAGATCAAAGAGCCAGTGGCACAAAGCTAATATAAGAGGTGGAATTTGAACCCAAGTCTTAACAAACTCCAAGTTCAGTGTTCATTCCACTACTACATGGTGCTACCTACGCGGAAATACAAACAGTCCTGAGGCAGTCTGTTGCATGATGTGATTCAAATAAAGACTCCAAGCCTACCTAGCTTCCAGCTGCTCACCCACTTCTAGAGCTATTATCTCAAGGTAGTCGAAAATACTGTACACTCACCCCCATCTGTGTAATTTGTATATACAGTCAACAAGCATTTATTGCGTACTTACTATGTGCCAAGGTAATGTGCTAATAAACTCTAAAGACAGAGGAAAAAAAACAAAAACATTCCTATCCTTGAGGACCTTCTAATGGGGGGAGACAAAATATACAAAAACAGGTACGGATGCAAAGCAGCCTTAAAAAGCAAGGCCTCAGTACCTGGGGGATCAGGAAAGGCTTCCTGCAGAAGGTGGCATTTGAGCCACAGAAGACGGGAATCCTAAGTAGAGAAGTAAGGAAAGAGATGATTTCAGGCACTGAGATAGCCACAGATGGAGCACTGTGTGAGAGGAATAGCAAGTAGTCCGGTATTGGCAGGTAGGTAGCTCAGTCCATAGATTTGTTGGACTTGGAGTCAGGAAGAGCTGAATTTAAATCCTGCCTGGGATGCTAGCGGTGGCCCTGCCTGACACTTAACCTCTATCTTAGCTTCTTTATCTGTAAAATGAGTATAACAGCAGCTACCTCCCAGGACTGTTATGAAAGATCAAATGGACAGTGTAAAGCACTTTGCAAACCTTAAAGCGCTACAGAAATGCTAGCTGTTATTTATTATTTATTGTTGCGGGATTGTAGACTGAAGAAGTACTATAGAAGAACGGAAAAATAGAAAGGGGTAAATCAAGAGCTTTAAATGCCAAACACAGGAGTTTATATGTATGGTTGAACTTAGGAGAAGTAAAAGGGAAGCACTTAAGTTTATTGGTCAGATCTTTGCTTTAAGGAAAATCACTTTTGGGAGGGAAATCAGGTAAGGGTGTTATTGCTATAGTATATGCAAAGACAATACTTAAACTGAGAATAATACAAATTAAAGTTACATTTAGTTTATAATGATTTATTCAAGGCATAGACATAAATAACTGGGTTCTAAAAGGCTACTGAGCAGAACAAAGCAAATGCTCTGACAAGTCCAAGTTTCAGGTCTTTGAGGATATGTTCAACAATGGATTATTTATCTGCCCTATGTGTTCTTAATAACACTACCAGGTGACATTTTCTGGGCCTCAGAAACTCAAAGATACCCTCTACTAAGGGAAAAGGGACCTACATGTGTTGGAATGAGACTCTTCACCAAATCACATATAATAAAATAATGCAGATTTTTATTTAAAAGGTGATTAGATGATAATTCCTAACTAGTAAACTAAGTTGGGTTTGAATTGGGTACTTTTAATTTTTCTAGATATAGGCAGCCCTCAAACCAATTATAGGTACTTACTGCCACTTAGAGCAAACAGCACACAAATGAATTCATCAGACAGCTTCCTGGTGTTTCAGGTAAGGCTTCCTCCAGCGTGACTCTTGGTCAGAACCCAGCCCCAGCTCCTCCCTTCCATGTCATCCCAAGTCACTGCTCTCAAGCAACAGAATTGATAGCTTGGGGCTAATGGCTCAAATGTGGCAAAGGAAGGAGATAAACAAAGTGGGGCAAAGAGAGAAGGAATAAAAAGGGTAGGAGACTATGAGAGAATGTCCTATGCCTAAAGACAAGGGTGGGGTGGGGGTGTGTGTATGTGTGTATGTATGTATGTATGTATGTGTGTGTTTGGGTTGGTAAAATAGCTCTGAAGGAATTTCAAAAATGTTTTAAGTGGCTACTTGAAGGATAACACGTTTTTTGTGTGGATCTAATGTGCCCTGTTATAAGGAAAAATTAACATTATTTTATGATCCCAAATTAATGTTTTAAAAATGTTCCAATGCTACATAGTTAAAATTCGTGACCCCATTTTGGGATTTTCTTGGCAAAGATACTGAAGTGGGTTAATGCCTTAGCCAGGGTCACATAGCTAGTAAGTGTCTGAGGCTGGATTTGAACTCATGAAGTCTTTCTGAACTCCAAGCCCAGTGCTCTCTACCTACTATGACACCTAGCTGTCCTAACCTAGCATTATTCTAATTATGTTCATACTACATTATTAGAATCTTTAAGACTTATGGGCACATATATAACCCATATCAAACTGCTTGTTTTCTCAGAGAGGGGAGGGGAGGGAAAGGAGAGAATTTGGAACTCAATTTTAAAAAAACAAATGTTAAAAATTGTTTTTACATGTAGTTGGGGAAAAACCAACATATTAAACAAAAAAAAATTCTAGAAAGACTTAAGGTAAAGATTTTAGTTTTACATATATAAGATCAAATTTACTTCAAAAGAAGCACCTGTGTTACATGCAATGCCCTGGGAAAACAAAGGCAAATGTGAAAAAACAGTACTTGCCCTGGAGAAATTTACTCTTTTGGAAAGCTACAACAGGTACCTAACAAATAAATACAAAGTAATTTGAAGAGACAGCGCTCATAACCAGAAGATAAGAAAAAAGTCCTCGTGTAGGAAATGCCACCTGAATTTTACATAAGCTAGGATTCTACCAAGTAGGTGAAGAAAGAGTACAACTCAACCACATGGAACTTTTTGGGCAAAGGCAGTCCAGAAATGAAATGTTATGTACAGGAACAGGTAGCAAGCCAATTTGACTTGGAAAGCGTGGGTATGAAGGACAGTACCAAAATAGCTAAACTGCGAAGTATTTTAAATGCCAGAAGAGGATTTCCTATTTCTCCAGAGAAAATAGGGAGTCAAGAAATGTTGAAGGGAGGAGGGGTTGTAACATGGTAGATTCTGTGTTTTTGGAGTATTGATTCATATCGAAAGGATAGTTTGGAAAAGGAAGAGCCTGCAGAAGAAGAAACCAATTAGGTCATTGCAATAATCCGGGTGAACCAGAACTATAATAGTGGATAAGGGAGTGGAAAGATATGAGAGATACTGCAGAGGGTAAGCCCAAAAGAACCTCAACAATTGTGGGAATATAAAAGGTGAAGAAGAAAGGAGTCAAGGATGACAAGATTCTGAACTTGGGTGTGAATGGAAGCCTGGTAGTAGACAATAATAGTTAAGTTCAATGCTACTATATGCTAACTTGACCACCAATTCAAACCAAAGCTCCAAGACAAATACTATCAAGCAGCAGTATAATATTACAAAACCAAGTTAAAGCCAACTGACAGAGCTGATGAAACAGCGATAAGAAAACAATCTGTGTTCCTGCTTTCTGCCACACCTGATATATAAAATATAAAATTGTTGGTGTTTGCTTTAAACTATTTACAATAATGGATTAATAACAAGCATTAGCTAAATGGGGGGAGGAGAAAAACATTTGTTAAGTGCATAGTGTGTGCCAGGTACTGTGCTACAAAGTGCTTTTTACACATATATTATTTTATCCTGAGGGTAGGTGCTATTATTATCCCCATTTTACAGTTAGGGAAGTGGAGGCTGACAGAGGTTAAGTGACTTGACCAAAGTCATAAAGCTAGTAAGTGCCTGAGGTCAGATTTGCACTCAGGTCTTCCTGACTACAGGCCCAAGATGCTATTCACTGAGCCACCTACATGGAACTGTACTTAGATGCTAGGAATACAAAAACTAAAATCACGTCTCTGCTCTTAAAAGCTTACAACTTATCAGAGAAGGTAGAGCGTACATGTATTCTCCCATTCCCTCTCTTTTTCTCCACTCCCCCCATATGTAAAAGAGAAAAATAATTTTTAAGGGCATCAGGAAAAGCCTCATGCAGGGGGTGTGACTTAAGCAAAATGTTGCAGAAAACTAAGAATTCATCAGTTTAGTAAAGATGATTTTTTTAAAAAGAGAGTCAGTCAACAAACATTTATGAAGCACCCACTCACTATGTACCAGGCATTATGCTAACCACTGGGGATACAAAAAAAAGGCAAAAAATAGCCCCTGCCTCCAAAGAACACACAATCTAATGGGGGTCAAAACCAAACAAACAAGTATGTACAAACAAGCTATATACAAAATAAAGCAAGTAGACATAAAATAAGACTTGCAAAGAATTATGTCCAGGGAATACTACAAAGTAATCATGTTAAATGCAATTGTGATGGTTACTCCATTGCCCCCCATTTAATTTTTTGGGGGAGGGAGGGAAAGCAGATCAATTGGGGCTAAGTGACTTGCCCAAGGTCACACAGCTAGTAAGTGTGTCAAGTGTCTGAGGCCAAATCTGAACTCAGGTCCTCCTGACTCCAGGGCCAGTGCTGTACTCACTTCGCCACCTGGCTGCCCCTCCCATTTTATTGATTTTTATATACTTTAGAAAACTTTACAAGGGGCACAAATCATGATACTGATATTTCAGCTAAAATAGTATTTTTGGGAATTTCTAGAAAAGTTTCACATTATTCCCTGGTTGGGAATACAACCACTGTCTCTCCCCTCTCTTTACCAAAGTGTATGTGGGGGTAGGGGGAGGAGAAGAGGAGGACAGACACACCTATGTTAACTAATTTTTATAGTAAACATCAACATAAAGGTCAACAAAAATTCTTAGGGCTTACTCTAGCAAAGCACTATGCTCCTTGGTAGGAAGACCAAGGGACAACCTCTTCCCTCAACAAGTATAAGCGGCATTTATCACTCACTCCAGCTCTGCAACACATCTAGCCATAGAAGACTGGCGGATAGAGGGGTTGTGGTGGTAATGGGAGTGGCAAAGCTAGTTCCAAGCTATCTAAAATTAATGCTAAAAATACTTTTTTGGCACTTTTCAAATTTATTAATATTCTTTAAAAAAAATTGAGTTCCAAATTCTCTCTCCAACCCTTCCTTTATCCATTGAGAAAGCAATGATAATGACTATATATGTGAAATGTTGCCCTCCAAAAGGTAAGAAAAATAAAGAAAATGAAAGAAGTCTACACTTCAGTGTGCACTCAGGTCATCAGTTCTCCCTCTGAAGGTGGATAACATTTTTCATCTGGAGTCCTTTGGAATAGTTTGAATCATTGTATTGATCAGAGCAGGTAAGTCTTTCCTAGTTGATCATCCTTACAACATTGCTGTTAATATATACTATAACCTCCTAGTTCTGCTCACTTCACATAGCTCTTCCCAGGTTTTTCTGAAACAATCCTGCTCATAATTTTTACAGAATAATATTCCATCACAGTTATATACCAAAATTTAGCCATCCCCCAACTTAGGGGCATCCCCCTCAATTTCCAATCTTTGCCACCACAAAAAGTTGCTATAAATAATTTTGTACATATAGTTCTTTTCCTTTTTATTTGATCTTCATGGAATACAGAACTAATACTATTGCTGGGTCAAAGGGCATGTACAGCTTTACAGCTCTTTGGGATAGATCCAAAACATTTTTCAGAATGGTTGGACCAATTCATGATGTCACCAGTGTCCCTATTTTTCCACCCTCTCCATCACCTGTCATTTTCCTTATTTCTATCATGTTAGCCAATCTGATGGGTACCTCAGAGCTGTTTCAATTTGCATTTCTCTAATCAACAGTGATTTAGGCCATTTTTTCATGACTATAGATAGCTTTGATACCATTTTTACTTTTTACTAACTTTACAAACAAAAATTTCTACTTCTTAAAGTTTTTAAATAATAAAACTCCTTTTTCATTAACCCAAGAGTGATGTGTGAGCTGTAGAGGTAGAGCTTACACTAAAAAGACGTTTAGTTCTACCTGTGATAAATAATATGCAACCTAGAAAAATAAAAATTTAAGGCAGTTCACTAGAGAAATCTAATAATATGTAAAACTGAAATTCTAAATCTTCTGGTTTCTATATCAATAGTCTTATCTAGTAACTTCTCCCAAACACACACACACACAAGGAAATTTTAGAATTCCAAAAATTCCAGTCTTTGAATAGAATGACACCAAACCTTTTTTTAAGGCCTATCATTATCATAAAACATTAGTGCTAGAAGGGACCCCTAAAGATCGAACCTTCTCTATGCCCAACCTTCTCATTTTTCTTCCTGGTTTAGTTTTTCCATTATAATGCCTATAGATCTAAAAAAGCATAGCAACTAAAACATCGATTTGTCAAACTACCTATTAGAAGGATAATGCTCCTAAAAAGAAAATAGTCTCATTTAAATGCCAAATGCTGGTCAGACCATGTCTGTGGAATGTTATATTCCAGTCTAGAAGCCACATTCTAAGAATACTGAGAGCAGCATGGTGAGGTGAAAAAAAACCCCAAATATGGTGCTCCAAAGCCTGGCTTCCTATCCTTGCTCTGCTACTCTGTGGCCTGGGTACCTTTCTTTGTCTGAAAATGAGGAGCTAGGGACTGAATTCAATTTTCAGCTGGATGGAATTTTAGAAAGCATGTAGTGGAACCCATTAACATTTTACAGGTCAAACAAAAAATGATTTGCTCAAAGTCACACAGGAAAGTAAGAGGCTGAATCTGGAATTTAGCCCAGGCTCTTTTCCTCCAAATTCATCACTCTTTGCAGGTATATGGAACTTTTGAGGTCCCTTTCAGCTCAAAATCTATGCTACTACGAACCTGGAGGACTTTCAAATGGACATCTATCAGAGTTTGAAAACCACATTTTTGGGTTAGGTATAGGATAATATAGTACTAGAAATAAATATAGCCCAGTTAGAGCAGGGAGAAAAACCCATTTTACCTATTTAAGAACCACATGTAGGAATTAATGCCATTCAGCCCAGAAAAATTAAAAAGATAGCTGTCTTTTTAAATGAAAAGAAAAACATGTGGAAGAACATTTTTTTGCTTGTTGCTTCAGACGGCATAGATCAGGATTCTAATCCCAACCTTCTGTCCTTAAGCAAGTCTCTAACTCAGTGAGCTCACTTTATGGTTCTATGATCCTCATCTATAAAATGTATGTATGGAAGAGAATAGATGATGCATAAGGATCCATCTAATCCTATGACTATGATTTTAACTCGAACCAATGGGGAACAAGCTATAGGGCAATAGATTTGGTACTACTTAAGAATTTTCTAAATATTAAGCTTGAAGAAGGCTGCATTGTTAAATAGTTGTCAGTGGAAATATTCAAGCAGACTTGGACAGCCATCTAATAGAATACTGAAGAAGGAATTCTGCAGTATCACTATCCCTTGCCACAGAAAATTTTAAGTGCCCAGTATTTGGAGATACTGTTTAGCTGTGTAAAATACTGCTGGACTGTGCCATACTATTGAAAGTCATCAATCTGTAATTCAAGTTAAAACTCTTCTGTAACCAAATGAATTTAGTAATTTCTATTCCTTCAAGACAAGAAAAAATAAATCATGTTAAGGATTTAATTCATTAATTCAACATGCAGTTATTTATCAAGCACCCACTAAGGGTGATTCGCTGTGCTTTAGGGTAAGAAGGAAACACAAAGACAAAATGTCAATTCTACTGCTTAAGAACATACTATACAAAATAAACTTTAAGAAAAATTAAGTCATTTAACAGTAAGCCAGCGATAACAAAATTTCTAACAATAGCTGACATCTATGACACACTTATTTTTTTATTTGATCCTCATAAGGTTCAGAGATCAGTTACCGCTGTTGCTATTCCCACTTCACAAGCTTAGAGAGGGGTTAAGTGGATTGCCTATGTTCACATAGTTTGTAAGTACCAGAATCCAGCTCTCCCGATTTCAAGTCCAACTTTTGTAAATAGCTCATAGCACTGCCTGACACAGAGTAGGTGATATATAAATGCCTAGTACCATCACCAATGTCAGCAACTCACCTTTCTACACATACTGTATAGCATGTGCCATCTGCCTACAGTACAGTTCTTTGAGATCCTCTATATTAACAATTAGGCAGTAGGAAAAAATTTCATTTTCTTTTTAAAAAAAGGAAAACATTGGCTTTTACTGCTCAAAACATCATCTTAAAGGGCTTTTTAAAATTAGTTCATACCCTTAATAAAATAGAAAGAGTTGTAGAGCAGAAAGTATTTGTTATATACAGTCAATGAAAGTACATTTCTACCCTAAGAAACACAAAACTAATAACATGAGATGAACCACTTCACAAAAAAAATGGTGTTTTGACCCCTGGGGAACTAGAGATAGGGCTTCTTTACTAACAGAAATTAGACAGACTAGCATGGTCACTGCAGCTATGTTAACGTGGTTGCCACTAGCAACCAGATTTTTCAAGCATATCACACTTCGAGCAAGTCACAATTCTTTGAGGCAACATAAGCATTAAATCATATCTGACAGTGGTGGACAAGTCTGAGGCATGCATAGGAAACCTCAAAGCCACTGGGCTGCTTCTTCAAATAAACCGGAATTAGAAACAGATAGTGTTGCAAAGGAAACTCATCAACCTAAAATCTTTCTATAGAAAGGCTTTGCTCTTGCCTCACCTCACACCTCACTCCTTATTCCCCTCACAAAAGGAAAAAAAATCCCTGCTCTATATTGGCTCATTCCTATCCTAAGGGCAAGAAAAACTGTTGCCAATCCCTAAAAAGTCTCAGGACTAAGACATACCTGAAAAAAAAAGGCGAGGGCATAAAAAAAGGGAGAGCATAAATAACATAATAATAGACATCTAGCTCTTCTAAGTTTATTGAGGCAGAAGTACTGAGTTTAAACAAACTCAATTTGGTTTATAATCTGCCCTATCACATATGCCACAGTTACTAAATTTCTAAAGTAGTCATGACTCTTTAAACATATGAAGTAAAATCATTGGAAAAAGTCAAATTATTTATATTAATTGTTAAATAGATATATAACACTGCCTGATAGTTCTGGATCTGTTAAGCTGGAGGAATTAACCAAGGGAAATCCCAACTACATTTCTACTCCCATACTCAATTGAATCTAAAATTAAGCACAGAGCAAACAGCAAGGAAAGTGAGGGAAGTATTCTTAGCATGCTTTTAAAAATAATATAAATTGACCGATCAAGTCAGTTCATATACAGATGCATTTACAACAATATTCTAATGCATAATGCACATCTTCATTAAAACATACAATATAAACAGTATATTTTCAACAAAAAACAAATAGAATTAAAATACTTCTTTCAAAATCCAAAAAAAAAAAAATCACAAAATAGTTACCTGGCTCTTCCTTAATAAATTGCAAATCCTCTTCTTGGTAAGAAGCAGATGTCTGCATCACTGAACAATCTTCTAAGTTTTCTTCATTATTAGGTGGTATATTATAAATAAATCTTTTTGTAGTTTGGTTTTTTCTTCTTGTTTTGCCAGTTTCTTGTATTCCCTGTGATCCCATATCATTCCAAACAAACACTTTTGACTGACCTTGGGATTCACTCTCAGCAGTTTCAGGCGAACTATCCTGGACCCAACTACAGTCATTCATTTGGTAGTTTTCTATTTGGCCCTCATCAATACTGCAACCATCATTTTCACTTTTTATACTACTCGCCAAATTCGTAAGATTTCGCGTTGCCCAAAATCTGGCAACCTTCTGATCCCGTGATGAAGGCAGACCATCTCTACTAATAGATCTCCGGTTATAGTCCACAACTACAGACTCTGGAGCTTCTGACTTTATGCTTATATTTAAGGCATCTTTAATAAAATTGCGGCAAGATTGAACAACTTCAGTCATCTGAAGGTAGCTGGCCACTGACATTACTTCAATGGCATTTTGGCTAGTAAGCACCAGATTACCAGAATACAAGAAGTCCAAGATGACTGAAAAACCTTGAACTGCAGCAACATCTAAATGGGTAACAGTGGTTTGGTTACGGTTTTCTTTGTTTGGAAGGTTTTCTTTGTTTGTAAAGCAATATAGAGTCTTGAAATAACGGCTGCCTGCAACCAGGATGTTCTTGTGAGCTCTGAAAATTCGTCCGCTCACCACAATGTCGACATCACAAAGAATGCCTTTCTTCCTCTGCTCATTTAGTTCTTGAAGAAGTTGATAACAGTAAGAGTTCTCATTTGGCCGACTGTTATAATCACAGTATCCCTCTTCATTAGTTGATTCTGATGGTACTCCCTCTGATTCCTGCAATTAGACAGAAAAACAAATATGAATTTGAAATCAATTTCCTTTTCAAAGTTCTAATGCTATGTTGAATAAAATGAGTAATTTGCAGTGCTGCTATTCTCTCATTTAAGAAAACAGTAACTAAACTGACCCACTTGTTAATAGTAACCACGTTTTGGAATTTCTCACAAAGATGGGAGTGAGGAAGAAATGGGGAAAGAGACATTCTCTCCCTAAGAAAACAAAACGAAGTTCCAGTATACCTAGGAGTTCTGAATATGGGTCCAACTTCAGGAAAATACTAGAAAAAAATGATTCTTCTGATCAATCTGCTTGGGCAGATACAGTAGGGCATTTTAAGGAGTTAAAAATCAAGGTTATAAATTCTTTCACCATTCATAATGATTATTGGACGCTGTCCAAAGGTATTACCTTTTTTCTATCTCATCTCCCCCCTCCCCGACTCTCTTTCCTCAAGACAATCCTAAACAGTAGCTTACATAGCATTATCCATGTTTTACAAGTGTGGAAACTAAGCTAAGTTATCAGAGCTAAAAATCCAACCCAGGACTCTAATGTCAAACCTAGTATTTTTTCTACTACACCAACCTGACAAATTGAATTTCTTAAATTTGGAATGTTTATTATATTTATTTTTCCCTATCTGCAAAGATTTGTTTAACCTAGGAGTAAGATTTAAACTTTTATTTCTGAATGAAGAGCCAGCACAAATAAAGCTTATGCTATTTTGAAAATGCTCAGGTTTTCCTAATTATCAGATATAAAAGAATGAGAAACCTTTTCCTGCCTATATAAATCTTACAAATCCTCTTTACACTGTTATTCTCTCCTTAAGAGGTGTAAGGTCAAAGTAGAAAGAAAGAGCACTGTAATCAAGAGAGAAGTGTATTCAAAATCTCATGTGTACCTATGGTCAAATCACAGCTGAGTTTCAGTTGTCTCATCTAAGAAATGGGAATTTTATCTGTAGCATTTGCTTCAAAGGGGAGATGATAGTGACATAATGTGAAGCACTTCTACAACTCCTTTAAGTACTGTGTAAACAGATGGTAGGTACACTTTAAAATCTGAAATCAATAGTTCTTAGCTTCAGGCAAAGCTTATGCACTGCTTTTGGTAAAAAAAAAAAAAGTACAACTTTACTCATAAGAATCAACTATCTTTTTCAAAAAGAAATATTTTGTTAACTATAAAGGATGAAAGAGAAAAATGCTGATCTCATTTTAAACTAGGAAAGTATTTTCTCTTTAGCAGTATTTTTAAAAGTTTACTGTGAAGGGGAAGAAGGCAGTGTGTTGCCAATCCATAAAGCCTGGCCTTGGAATCACAGAACCAGGTCCAAGTCTAGCCCATTTTATTAGCTGAGTGACTATAGGCAATCACTGGACATCTTAGCACCTCCAGCAGAGAGTCCAAGACTTCAAATTAGGGATGAGTAGTTAATATGCAGAGGTGGAGGGAGCTCTCACTTACCAAACAAGTTGCTTTTATACACCAAGATCTGCACCGCCCCCCAAAATAAAACTGGGGGAAGGAGAACATGAATTCTAGCATCATTCTATGCTCTATACTATAAAGATAAGAATTAATTGCTTTCATTCACATCTAAAAATTTATGCCATCTATTTTGGCACATCAAATACAGAAACAAAGCAGAATATTCCTGAATTAATTTATTTTCATTGTTTGGATTAGTTGGTTATCAAACAGTTTTAAAGAAGTTTTCACTGCTTTTGTGTTCAATACCTCCTACTCACATTTGAATAGTAGCACTGTGCCATATGTTTGTTATTAGCAGCTGTTAAACATGCCCTTCAATTGAAGCTTGTCAAGTCAAGATGTGTACTCTTGAGGACAAAAACTGGAAGTGCTTTTCCTTTAAATCACGTGTCCCCAAAGAGAAATTTGATGATTTTATTAAAAGACAAGAATCAGCAATTACATAGCACCATAAAAAAGGTGACAGTATGACTTAATAAAAAAGAATACAAATTATCAAATTCTTGATGGAACCTAGAAGAAATTAGAAAATAGACCAATAAATTTTAAAAGGTCAACTAAGCTTTATATTTGTTTTTCATAAAAATTCATGTTTAGTAGGTAACTTCTGAGTAGGAGGATTTTTCTTTGGCCTAAGGTCATCAGTATGCAGAGGTGGGATGGTAAAAAAAAATTTAAAGCACAAATGTACCCATGACTAGCCTGTTTCAAGTTCCAAAACAGTTAACAGACAAAAGTTCACCTAGTTATTAAAATTAGATTAACAAGAACAATTTGAAGACTCGGATAAGTCCAGCACTTTGTACAGGTGGGCGGAGTATTCGTTTAACTTTCTGAGACAAGTATAGTCATGAAAAGGTAAGAACTAGAAGTTAAGAGAACCAACCCTACTTGAACATCTATAATATTTCCTACACGTGGTCATCTAGCTTCTGCCAGAACACCATCAATGCCAAGGGTAAGAATAAATTACTGAGGTTGAGAGATTAGGTTAAATTATTTGCCTAAAGCCATACAGAAACATTTTGCAATGCCCTTTCACAAGCTTCAAATCCAACGTTCTTTCCAATAAATTTTTACATGGCTCAAGTTGTTATATTATAAAGTTCCTCCCTACATGGAACTGAAATCTATCTCCTCACAACTTTTTCACCCAACTGGTTCTATTTCTCTCCTTTGAAACCAAGCATGACAGTCACTAATTACTCTTGTGGTTTGTTTTTGTTTTTAAAAAGCACAGAGTTCTGTGAATAGATCAACTAATTTAAAGATCCATTTATAGAAAATTGTGGTTAATTTTAGATACAGAAAAGTTCTTGAGGAAAACCTAGGCTCAGAAAGTTTGTGACCTGTTATTACACCCCTCACAATTAGTCTAATATTTACTTATTCTTTCTGATGTGGTTCAGAGTCCTGGCTTCTCCAACTAATAGCTATGCAGTCTAGGGGGTAATCACAAGAAACTACAACCTGAGTTGCTGTATGGTGGAAAGAGAGACGATTAAGTCTTGACTCAATGATCTTGGACTTGTCACTTAAGCTGTCTCTCAATTTTTTTCATCTATAAAATGAGGATTTTGGACTAAATGGTAAAACAATGTCTCTTCTAGTTCTAGATCCATTTCCTCACCTACTAATGAGTCACCACTACTTAAGAAATAGTGCTGGATGTGGAATCAACCCTAAACTTGTTTTGCAGTTCTTTGAATTTACTAAGCAAATCACTTTGCCTTTCTCAGCTTTGGTGTCTTCATGAATAAAATGAGGACAATACTTGCACAATCTAACTCACAGGATTGTGGAAAAAGAACACTGTAAAACCTTAAAACATACCAATGGAAGGTAGTATCAATTACCTTACCCATAGGGTTGGTATAAGAATCAAATGAAATAATTAAAGTACTTTGGAACTTAGAAGCATTAATCACTGACTATTATCAACCATACATTTTGCTTTTAAAATGTCATTTAAACTTTATCACTTGATCAAGTAACTTATTACTTTTGTGACCAGGAGTAACAGGGGAAGAAAATCATGCTTTGTAGCTAATAGCCAAGTTAATGAGTGGTAAGCATCTAACATGGAGCTCTACAACTAACCCACTTAAAAGCATCTTAATAAAACTAAAACCTGAATACATATGAAAGGGAAAGGAATAATTCTTAAGAATTATGTTATATAACAAAACAATTTGTAGCAGCAATTTGAAGACACAGACACGCGCACACACACCCCTAGCACCTTCCCTCACCATTTCTTCCACTTCCATACGAAGAATCATGAATATAAATTAGATAGCAGAGTTTGGACAGCAAGAATTAAGAAACAGTATAGCTTAATTTCCATTTGCCTGAATTGTTTGCTCCTGCATCTAAACAGTTATATATGTATGCATGTATACAAATACATAGTTATAGATATAGACATATGCATATAGACAAATATACACACATACATATATATATGTGTGTGTGTGTGTGTGTGTATATGTATATATCTGTACACACACACACACACACACACACACACACACACACCTTCCAAACCAAACTCTGTGTGCATGCTGTACCCCTATGCCCAGTAGACACACTGCCTTGAAAACAAGTGCCATGAGGTTAACCGGCTATATATTACAATTTTTCTGCAACAAATACAAAGCGGCTTTTGATCCCCTAAATGAACAGCAAAACTAAAACTTCCCCACCATTCAAAGAGACAATATTCACCAAGATCACATCATTCCAACAGTTTACCCAAATTATATCTAATTAATGTGGGCAACAGAGCAGAAAGATCAAAATCTTAAGATTCTGACTAAAATGAAATTTTTAGGTTAGGTTTAGCTTCCTCCTACAAACCAAGGTGAAGCCAGGTAACAAATTTGATTTTGAGTTTTTGTTTTCTTTTCCTTCCTCTTCCCAGAGTCTATTTAAAGGCTGTAATGGCCAGGGAAATACCTAAATAGTAAGGTGTTTCAACAATCCGGCTAGCAGCTTCTCTGGGGGTGTAAGATCCACCCACAGCCAGCACCCAGAAAGCTGCCAGCACGCTGGGAAAGCACAGGTTCTTTTGATCTGCTTTAATAAGGAAAGCAAGGTTAAAGGGGTTGACAAGCTTACTTTAATTCAGCATACAAATATTATTCACTTAGTTCAGGGGAAGAGACCAACACACTGAACTTCAGAGCAAAATACAAACAAATTACAAACATTAACAGACAGACCCAATACAGATTCACAGTTACCAACATCTAGGTTCAGCCCAGGGGGCTCAGAACAAGGGCTGGCCCAGAGTCACATGCCACCACTGCTGTGGGTAAGAGAGCTCCAAGGAACAGACAGCCAACCCCTGGTTTTTATATCTTTTTCAGCGTCAGGGGTGAGTCACACATGCGACTCACCCACATGACCTAGAATCATCACAGAGAGGCGGACTTAAACCCAAGTGGTCTAAAAGCCTCTGCTCTCCCAGACATGTAAACTAGGCCCTCCCTGGAGTTAGCCCCACCTTGGGCCCCATCTTAGTTGCCAATCCACACCCACTAAGGTTTTACACCTAATAGGGGTTTGGGCCTGGGGCTTAGCACCTAGTAAGGCTCAATGAATTACTCAAAAGGAATAAAAGCCAAACTATTCAAGGGCACTCGTTGAACTAAGTGCTAAGGAGCCCATTTTGATTACCAACACATAAGGGATATAAAGTAGGTCCAAATCCTGACAGAATGTTTAACTGACATTAAATAATCAAGGATGGATTTTATTAAACTTTTTATGAAAAATAAAAGTTTAAATCATTAGTGGTGTTCGGCAGTATTTTTTTTTTGCTGTTAAATTTGGAAAATGTTTCCAAGGCAAAAATTGTACAGTATTATTATATATAGTTAAGACACTAAGTCTATACCAAAAATATCAAGACTGCTTTTAAGCTCATAGAAAATAAGTTTAAGCAAGCCTAGCAGCATATCCTGATTTTTCACAAATGCTGAGGAATTCACTTTGGCAAACCCAACTAATAGGTATTATTTACACTTGCTAAAGAGTAACTTCAGGCTACATATCCCAAGGTAAACAACTGTGAAAAGCCTTGGTATATTTTTTATATTTCTAAAAATTTTTTTTATAGAATATTATAAAAGGCTAGACATTTTATTCTCACCACAACCCATGCTTAAAGTATAAACATATGTGAAATGTATAGTAAAAGACCCTCTTAAGAACCCCAGCTGAAGACACCCTAATTAGTTTCAACAACTGAACAAGCAACCAATAACGGGTTTGTTGCACCCCATTCCCCCAAACTAGAAGGCATATATTGTGCTGTATATTATAGCACACCACAGTATATCATATAGTGTTATCATTTAACACTTTGAAAATTGAAGTCCAGAGAGGTCAAGTAACTTGCCCAAGACCACAGTGCTACTTAATGGTACGGTACACCTCCCAATTAGGACCAGTCTCTCAGTCTTCCTTTGACCACACATGGTAGCTATGCAATAAAGAGAATACCACTTACATAAACAAAAGCTATTTTCTAATATTTCAAGGATTCAAAAAATAAATTGGAGAACCGTTTTAATGTAATTTAGAAGAAGCCAAGAGATAAGAAAGCATTAATAGTAATCATATTCCTACCACCTGTACCCTCCAATGCCTTATTGATGTAAACTTAAAAGCAGGAGAGACTTGGGCAGCATTAATGCTAGGAAAGACTGTTACACTAAAAAATTTACTTTAGTCTGAGGGGAATATATAAAAAGAATGCTGAAATAGAAAATTTAGGCAACAATATTGGTTTTTAAGTAAGCTTCATCTTTAACTATTTCTCCCTCTTGCTTCCTGGGTAAAGGTCTCTCACTTTGTTTCTAATTCATAGAGATGAAGGAGTTCTATTGCTGGGAACCATTTATGCCAAATGAAGGGAAAGAAGACAAATTTGCTTTACCTTTTTATCTTCAACTTCCATTCGGCTCTGATCCTCTGATATAATATCAACAAAAGAACTCAAGCTGAATGGTCAATCAGAAAGTCACTGGAGACAGACTGAAGAAGAGTCACTGGTCTGATCTATCAATTAACTCTGAAAATATTAACTACAGATTTGAGTGTGCTGTCCCTTTTATAATAAATATGTAAAAGGGGACTGCTTTAATTTCGATTTTCAAAAATTTTCAAAACCTAACAACTTACCAAAGCTATCCCAATAAAAACTTTCCCTATATTCAGACACAATCACTGTTATCTCAAATCCTTCAAATATACAAACTAGTAAGAACTTCGACCAGCATTAAAATACAGCCACCTATGGGCAAGCACAATACTGCAAACGATGGCTAAGGATGGAAACACTCACCAGAAGTTTAGAATAGGAAATGAAGCCAATTTAAGCACCTGGAAATACCTGAAGTAATATGAACAAACCTCCCTCAACAACCAGTTCCCTCATATGACTACAGGGCCGCTTTATAAACAAGTAATTAGTGGTCCAATTTTGCATTTAGCCTAAAATAATGGTGTGAAACCTGTCAGTAGTTTGCGATTTGTAACAGTAAAATATTTTGATGAATTCTGACAGTAGAAGCAATCTCTGGACATGAGTGAAGTTTATCCTATAAAGGTGCAATATTCTTTGATTCTGGCACAGGAATAAAGAGGGTTATAGCTAGAATGGATTAGGAATAAAGAGTAAAGAGACAAGTAAGCACTAATCCAAGACTTGATAAGACTATACCCCCAAAAAGTTACATACTGTGGAAGACAAAATACAAGGATGCATTGTACCCAATACAGAGGTTCATACCCTCTCACACAAATGTGTGGTACATGAAGGATGTGCCAAAATGCAAGTGTGAGCTTACAAAACTTAAGGGCTGAAAAGGACCATCTAATTCAGGGGTTAGTCCAAAGGTTATTAACATCTTTTTTTTTAGGTCAGACCCTTTATCGAAATGTTCCAAGTGCATAAAATAAAATATATAGCATTCCAAAGCAAACGGATTAGACTGAAATAGTTTTCAAATTACAAGTTACCAGATCTTAGGTCAAGAACTCCTGATTTAGCCCAACCCCATCATTTTACAAATGAAGACTGTGACCCAGAAAGACTTAGTGATTTGCCCGAGGTTACAAAAGGTAGAGTACTGGAGGTAAAAATTTGAACTCTGGTCCCCTGACTCTAAATTCAATTCTGTACCATATCAGGTACAAGAAAAACTTTTGTTAATAACATTTTACTTAAAATAACATTTGCAGAAAGCCTTTAATTTTCAAGTATTGGACTAGGAGTTAAGAAACCTAGAATCTGGTGTTAGTTCTCCCACTGCTAAGCTTGTGTGATCTTGGTCAAATCATTTGGGATTAATCTCATCAGTAAAATGAAAAGATTGAAAAACTAATAATAAGGTCCCATAAAAAAATAATGAATTCCAAGGTCTTGCTTATAATATACAGAGGTCCACCAGAGGTACTTCTTGGCTAATTAATATTTATGTCATTACCATGTGCAATTGTCTGTTGGTAAGTTAAGAGGCTTGCTAGTGCTATAAGGCTAGACTTAGTTACTTACACTACACACTTATGTTAAAATTTTAACTTCTGATTCCTATGCTGTTATTAATAAGAGCCTGACCAACTACAAAACGAGATCTCTAAATATGGATCATCATTTTAATCACTTCAATTCACAGCACTGACACCTGGGAGACTGCATCTGTATACTTTAGTGATGTTGTGACAACTGCCTTTCTAAAGATGAATTCCACTTAACTGAAACACACCGGTTACACCATATCCCCAAACCAGCTTAGCTTTCAGCTGGATAAGATCAAGATAACATGCCAGAACTACAAATTTCTATTATTTCATTATGTTTGGCTCTGGGAATAATATCATGCAGCTCAATAGACAGCCACCACAAACTAGTCTATTCATGACTTCTGTCACTTTGGCAAATAGTCAATTACTTTGGAAACAAAAACGCAGAAGTCAACGGCCTGATGTAAATAGTTGTATCTGCTCACATCATCCTACCTCTAACAACACGGAGGAAAAAAAGAGTAAATAATAAGCAGTATCTAAAAGCTAGTTTACAACAGCTTTAAAAAAAAAGAACATCGCCCAGAGATAAGCCTGTTAAAAATATTTATTTAAGCAAAGGAGATGAGTTAAAAAAATTCATTCCCAAGTCAAAAACAAAGTGCCTGTTCTCAAAGAACTTCTCCTATTCTACAATCTGTTCAAAACTTCAAATTATCCCGATTTAATTAAATAAATCACTGAAGGGGTTGTCCTAAAAGTTGAAGCAAAGGATGTCATTCTTAAATCGGTAACTAGCCTTCAGACTTGGCTCAGCACTCACCAATCGTAATACTAACATTAGTCAGGACCCATAAAGTCACAGGTATATTTTAAATGGGTTGTCAGTGCTGATAAACTCAGACGAATAGAAACTGCAAGCTTTTAAGTAAGAAACAGCAACCTTTTATGTGCCTAAGGAAATCTAATCGTGATCCAATCAGATAAGATACAGCAAAGCAATCTGCTTATTAGTCACAGAAGATAAAACTGGTCTTTAACGCTAATTCTGCATAACAATTAGAATTGTCAGTCACCCATCAAACATTTCAAAACCCAATTCCCAGCACTGCTCCCCGAACCCCGACTCCCAAAAGGCTCCCACTCCAAGCCTATAGTCAGAAGGACCCCTCCACCGAGAGGTAGGAGTTCCTGGGGAGATTAGCGTTCCCCGCAGTTAAGGGCTCGGAGAAGTTAAGGAGGGTGTGCGCTCTACTTACCTGCGCGTGGGATTCGTGGAGTCTGTGCTCGGCGGAGAGATGGTGCCTGAGGAGGAGGGCTCTCTTGTAGTTTCGAGTACCCCTCGAAAGCTCATCGTGGCCCACTAGGGGCAAGTCCCCACTGCCCCCATCCTCGGGAGTCTTTTGGCACCAGGAGCAGGACATGAGGCCGGTGTCCTGGCAATACTGCAGCCAAGAAAACTCCTTCAGCCAGGAGGTTTGGAAAGAACAGTGCAGCTTCTGCAGGAGGGACTTGGGCCGGGCCAGCGGGAAGTGCTGGACGCTCTCTCCTTCCCCGGCTCCCACGCTGCTGCCCTCCGCCTCATCCCCCCCATCGCCTCCCGACCGCCTGCTGCTGCTGCAGCTGCCGCCTTCCGCCCCGCTGCCGTCGCCCAGACTCGCCCCCTCCTCCTCGTCCTCGCTGCTGTCGCTCAGGGACGCCCCGTCCTGCACCAACTCTTTCCCCTCCAGCACATCCAACTCGAGGTCCTCGTCCGCCGTCCCCCGCCCATTGAAGTGCCTCGAGGGCCACGCCGAGGCCTCGGCGCTGCCGCCGCTGCCATTGTTACTGAGACCCCCGCCACCGCCTCCACGGAAGGCCAGAGTCCGGCGGTTCCTCTCGGCGAACATGGGGCCCCCGGCGCCGCCGCTGCCGCTGCCGCTGCTGCTGCCGCCGCCACCGCCCAGCGAGGCGGGGCCGCCCCCGTCCTGCGCGAGAAGCAGGTCCTTCCCTTCCTCGGCGGCGGCGGCGGCGGCAGGAGCAGGGGCGGCCGCGGCGGGGGCCTCCAGGTCTTCGGGTTCCAGGCCCTCCAGTTCCACTTCCTCGTCCGCCCCCCGCCCATTGAGCTGCTGCTGCTGCCGCGGCTGTTGCTGTGGCGGCCAGGCCGAGGCCTCCCCGCCGCCACCGTTATTGTTCGTGGAGCCGCCGCCGCCGCTGCTGGCGGTGACCAGCCCGCCTCCTCGGAACGCCAGCGTCCTGCGGTTCATCTCAGCGAACATGGCGCGCGCCGCCGCAGCCGCCCGGTGCCCCCGGCTCGCGCCCGGTCTCGAGCTCCGTCTCGCGCTCGCTCCGTGCCCCCGTCTCGCGCGCTCCCTCGCTTTGCTCCCCCCTCCCTCCTCTTCCTCCTCCTCCCCCGCCCCCCTCCCACCCACCCACCCACCCCCTACCCCCGCCCCTCACGCCCGGGTCTCGCGCTCCTCTTCTCTCCCCCCTCCCTTCCCTCCGGTCTCGCGCTCACGGTCCCCCTCACGCGTCTGGCGCTCGCCTGGCTTCTTCCTTGGGCCGTTCTCCTCCTCCGCCCCCCTCCGTGGCGATTTCGAAAAGCGCTTCGCGGGAAAGGTTAGGGGGCGGGGGGAGGTGGCGGAGGCAGCGGCGGCGGCTGCGACGGTGGTGGTGGCGGCGGCTGTGGAGGAGGAGGCAGTTGGGGGTGCGTGGGGCCTTCAAAGTTGAGAGGCGGAGAGTACGGAGACCCTCCCCTGCCCCCTTCGGAAGGCCAGCGAAAAGAGAGAGCCTTCTCTCGGGGCGCACGAGTCCGGACCCCGCCGCCAGCCTCGGGAGCCGAGAGGACCCGCGGCGCGCCGGGCGGCCGGCTTCCACCATATAAAAAAACCGACAATGAACCCGGCCGAGCGTTTCCGTCCGAGCAGGCCCTGGCGGAGGTCGAATGGCAAATGAACAACGGACTGCGCCCACAATGCACCGGGGTAGCAGTAACCGCTGGAGGGGGAGAGGGTGGGGGCCGGGCTGGGGAGGGGGGCTGGGCTTGGGGGTGGGGGGGCGCCAGGGGAACGGGAAAGGGGCTGGGCTGGGCCTGTGGGGTGGGGGGGGAGCGGAAAGGAAGCCGGACCCCGGGGGTGGGGTGGGGTGGGGGCGGGGGCGGAGGAGGTGAGTGGGGCGTGGGAGGTGTCACCCAAGAAGGTGAGAGGATTACTGGGGGCTTGGAGGGAAGGGGGCCTGGTCTGGGGGATGAGGAGAAAGGCCGGGCCGGGCGCGAGGAACAGCTGGCGAGTGTCAGGTTATGGTGCGTTTCCTCCAGCCCACTCGCACCTCCTTGCCCTCGGCACGCCTGCCTGCATGCCCATTTCTCCTTTTCTCCAGCCACGAGCTAACAAGCCCTTAGACGAAGTGTTTTGAAAATAATCTCCGGGTGGGGAGCCGGGTTATCCAGCCTTTGGCGTTTGGTCCGTGGTAGGGGGGAGTCCCCCGAGTAACTGAACTTATTTTCGTCCTTTCACAAAGGCTGGACCGGGCGATGTGTTTGGAGAGAGATGATTGCACCATGGACACCTCCTCCTCTGATGCATTGTGTCTGTGTGTGTGTGCCTGCGTGTGAGGGAGGCAGCACCCCGGGCCCAAGGCAATAATCATTTCACAGAAATGCACCGCCCCGAGTGTCTTATTGCTGTGATGAAATGGAAATTTAAATAAAAGGTCGAACACGTGCGTTCACTGGGAAGTATTGACATGGGTGTTACATCACCGGCAGCCAATCAGATAGCTCCAGTTGTGTTTATATTTCTACAACCACCTTGTGAGTATTACAGTATGTCATAACGTTATAAATATTAGGCAGGGTTTTCCCCGGAGTGGGGAGGAGTCAAGCTCTTACGGTATTAGTGTGTGGCGGAGAAGATTGTGCTTTTAAGATAACAGTCTTCATTTAAAAAAAATCCGCCAGAATGTTTTCATTTTTACTGTTAAGTCAGAAGTAATTAGAGGGACAAATTTAAGATGAAAATAAAGCTGCCTAACAGTCTTAGAAAAGGTTTTCTAACTTTTACTCACTTGAAGATGATGGTTACTGTAGGTAAAACTGCTTGTGTATCTTTAAATGATAACTAATGTTTATTGAACTGTACTTAATCTGTTTTTAAATGTGAACTCATTAATTTTATAAAACTTTTTCAAGTAAAATTATTATTTCAAATATGGAGTTTGATCGTGTTTTTTTTTTTCCTTACCATTTCAAAATCAATGTTGATCGTTTTACTCTGTACACTGGTGTAGGGAACTCCCCCTATCAGTACAGGTCCTGCAGTTCTTATGCAGTGGTTTGTCATTTTAAGAGTCTTGCCTGGGGGCACTGAGAGGTTAAATGACTTGCTCTGGGTCATATAGGTAGTAGATTTGAGAGTTGAGACCTGAACCTAGGTTTTTCTGGCTATTGCCTTTCTGTAAGTAATATCCAGGGGTGATAAAAGTTAATAAAAATTAAGTGACTTTTGAAGTTTTAAGTATTTTATGATTTTTGGTTGTGAAATTCTTGCTCTGGTTGCTAGGGTATTTTTTACAATTTAATTTTTTGTATTCTCATTTTAAAATAATACTGCCTTCTATCTATGCATTATTGAGGTAATAATTATGAAACCTTAGAAAGCATACCATATATCTAATTAATTTGCTTACAAATTAAAATGTGATTTTCTGAAAGAAATTTTACTGTTTTAACATTTTTAAATTGATGTGTCTTTATATCATTGGCTTAGTCATCTACTAAAAGCAATTTTGATTTAATACAAAGTTTCAAATAGAATGTTTAAAATTAACTCTCTTAAACATTAGACTTTTAACAAAATCCTGCTTTGTACATTAAGTAAAGATGACACTACTCACCACTGGTAAAATAATGATTTTTGATTTTTGTGGTCTTTGCCCAGTGAGGTCGATTAGTTGATTCAGTTGTGATATCCACGTTATTACTTGGCTCACTTTGTGGCCAACAATAGAGATATCTGGTCTAGTTAAGAGTGTAACCTGTGGCCCTGGAATTAGGGGGTTTTGTTTGGTTTTTTTCCTTCCTGAATCAGTTAACTAGTCTTTATGATTGTCTCTTTGGCTTTACCACCATGTTCTAGCTGTACATTTTAGGAATATCTGATATGTTTCCATTATTTCTGATGAACAGTGACTTAGCATATTAGTAGTACATTGCTTTTTTGTCCTATTTAAAAAAAAGTCATGGCATTTTGCAGTGATTCATCACACTAAAGGAAAAAAGTAACAAAGAAGTAACTTTTCCAGGGTTGGGGTTAATAGGAAGTTTTGATTTTGCCTTCAGTACTTTCAATATTGAAATTTTCCTTTTTTTCCAAAACAAAGAATTAAGACTTTCTTTTCATCTTCTATGTTGTTTGCCTGTGATGGTAAAGCACCAAAAATCTGATGTGTACCAAGCTTGTCAATATGCCAGGAAGTGACTTTTTGACATAGTTCGTATGTTTTTTGTAATATGCACATTGCCTTCTACCTAGTATTGTACTTAAACTTAGCTAGTGATAAGTGATTATCTTGTTCATAACAACCAGTGGCTTTATCATTTCACGAAATCCCTGAATCCTTAGCAGCCAGATAACTCTAGAACGCTGTCAGTTGTCATGGAGATCCAGAAAGGATGGTAGAAATGAGGCACAGGAGGGGTGACATGACTTACTCAGTATCTTCTAGTAAGAGAAATCTGGTAAGCAAATGGGGATCCCCTGCTCTCTAAGTGGGCACAGAGGAATTCCCCCACCCTTTTCATATTCCTACTAGCAAATAGAAATCCTCTCTTCTAACCCAAAAAAACCTTTCCTATTGAGGTTCTGTCAGATTAAGGAAATTCCCACTCTATTGGGGAACCCCAGAAGATGGGAGAACCCCACTTTAGATACAAACCACTGAACCCCACTAAAGAGATTGTAGATAGCCTCAGTAGTTATGGTTCATCAGATGTTCTTGCTTATGGCATCTCATTAAATTTGGATCTGTTTTGTGTGATAGCTATACTCCTATACTCCGCTGCTCTGTAGTTTATATTCACTACTCACTTGTTTCTGAATACATTTTGACCTGTAAACCTTCTGGAACTAGATCAGTGACTTTAAATCTTTTTAAGCCCCCTAAGATCCAATCTCGGGTTTTCCTATCATCACCTTGCTTTTTTTAAATGCAAATAGACACTTGAAACAATCTTAATTGCATCACAGTAACAATGATTTTTTTTCATACTTAATGCTTTTAAGGTTTTTTTTCTTCTATGGTAAGTTCAGAGGGCACAGGCTGGTATAGAAAGAAAATCTTGTAACAGTCATTTGGGTTTTGAGATTGCAAATTGAAAATCAAATTAGTTAAGAACAAAAGGGCAAAAGCTTCTAATAATAATGGCTTATGTTTGTAAAGCACTTTATAGATCTCCAAATAGTTCTTTCATATATAGCATTTGTTCCTCATAACCCTCTGAGATGGAACGATTTTAATTGCTCTCATTTTTAAAATGAGGAAACTGAAACTCGGAGAGAGATTTGGTCCATAGCAGTAGTCTAGTAAGTGGCAGACTCCAACCTTTGTCTTCTAATTCCAAGTCTACTGCTCTTTCTACTATGCCATACTGGATGTAATGTCACTGTATATGAAACAAGTGAGTTAGTGGCTAACAGTGCCTAGCACCTGGTAGGTGCTTAATAAATATTTATTGATTATTGATTGATTTAGTATAGCTAAGAAGTATTTAAATCTTACACTCTAATACATTTGGATTTTTCCTCTTGCCTTGAAGTATATTAAAATGGAGTTAGAAACTTTTAATATCATAAAAGTATTTGCCTGAAGCAAATGATGAAGACAGTTTGGGGGTCTGTATTGCCATACCCAATTGGGCACCAAAATATACTGGACTATCCTTTAGAGCCTTGGTATCAAAATCATTCATCTTGATGGCTTCCCCTAATTTCCTGTCCTCAGCTGATCCTCCAGTGGACTATTTAAAGCTGCCATAGGTCACCTTGACCCTGCCCCACTATTGCTCAGAATCAACTGGGCTGAGCTGTTGTAGCAAGACCCAAGTTCCACTGTCGATCCCCCCCTTGACTATACCAGATTATCTAAAGCTACCATGGCCCTGAAAATTGTCCGAATGCTGTATAGCACAGCAAGAAAAACCAATTATTAACTGCTGGCTTTCCCATTTCAGAGACAACCCAGAGTGACCTGTGACTTTGTCCATGGAATTGCTCACTTTTAATCTGCCTATTGGGCTCTTCTTTATTGGAAAATGTGGTGTTATTTCTTTCTTTTTTGATTAAAGAGAGCAAGGAAAAGAATTTCTTAAACTACCGAATTAAGTTTTGTGCTAAGTTTCTGTAAAATTTATATAATTCTTTTTGGGGTTACTGGATTTGTGATTTCATTGGTCTAGAGAAAAGAAGCATCCTCTACTAGTGCAGATCTTGGAATTGCTAAGCAACCTTCAGTCTTAGAGAGTTGCCTGGGGACACTGAAAGATTAGTTGATTTACCCAGGGTCACACAGATAGTATGTGTCAGAGAGCAGGACTTGTACCTAAATCACCCTGATTCTCTGGCCAGCTTTCTCAACTGCTAAGGTGCCTCCCATTATGGTAATTAAAATATATTAGTAATACTTTGTTACTAATGTCTGAACCACTTAAAGTGAATTACTGACACTATTTAGTTAATTCCCACAACAACCATATGAATTATTTAAGGAGTAGCTATTATCCTCATTTAACAAATTAGGAAACAAACATAGACAGGTTAAAGTTAAATGACTTGCCTAAGGTCATTCAATGAGTCAGAAGAAGTAAGTAGTACATAGGGCACCAGGTTGCCATTCCAGTGCATGGTGCACTACTATAAATTGCTTTAGCAATTAAATTACATATTCTACATTTTAAAATGTTGCAGAATACATGGTTGCATGATATATGTCAAACTGCAAAATATCTAAATGTATACTTCTAATTTTCTAAAATTAACAATGCCAATTTTAACACCTTAAAATGAAACCATTTTTTCCTGGTCATAATTTAATATCCTTACAAAAGCTATGAAATATTTTTAGTTGGTATTATTGTTCTTTTGTCAAATGCCTCAGGGTCATCTGTTTATCATCCTTGGGTGTGAGAATTCCAGGTGTTATCGTTTAAGCCTCATGCTCAGCTCAATTTTGCCTTTATTCCCTAATTTTAATACACATTAATTTTGAGAAAATCCACCTATGAAAGATATAAATTTTGGATTGATTCTAGAATTGAAGGGGGCTATCTTCCAAGATTTTATGTGCCATTCGTAGTCATCAGATCTCAGTTTTAGAGTTGGAAGGCACCTCAAAAGTTGTGGAAACTAATAAAGTAATTCATATTAAGCTACTCAGAGAAAGACACTAAAAGCATAAGGTAATTTTATTATTTTTATAGGAATTCTGCAAAAGCTTTATTTCAGTGCTTATGAAACTGAAAGTAGGAACCCCGTTCAATTTTGATCAACTCTCCCTCCACATTTTTTTAAATCCATCCCACCCTCACATCATCTTCATTTCCCTTAACACCTGTTGCTTGGACCATTGTAATAGCCTCCTAACTGGTCTCTATACCTCCAGTTTCTCCTTTTTCCTAGCCCATCCTTTACATAGTTGCCCAAATAATCTTAATATTTAATGCTTAATAATGTCTTTACCGTGCTCTAAAATCTTCAATGCCCCACCCCTGTCGCCCATAAGATAAAATACAGTCTCCTTATCCTGGCCTTATGGACCTCCACCTCTACTGGCCTTTCTGGCCTTCACACCACTTCCTTCCACATGATTTGTTGCATATTAATTTTATAATACATATATGTTCTTCACTAAGCAGATTCAGATTAATAAACCAGGAGATTATTTGCTTTTTAAAAGGACTTATAAAATATCTTTCATAGGAAGCCTCCTTAATATATCTAAACTGTGTTTCTCTTTACATTTTAACTTTTACATGCAGCATTTGAATTTTGGCTTAAAAAAGCAACTTCACGGGTACAAGGTAAGAAAAGTGTGTGACTTGATAGTGCATCTGAAAAAGGGCTCATATGAAGTTTTAGTGGACTGCCAACCCATATGAGAAAAATGGGAAATGGGATCCAAAAAAGATACTATAGTCTTAGGCTACATTGAGACAGACATAATATCAAAGAATAGGGAGTAAAAGGTGCAGCTCTGCTCTGCTGGGGTCAGGCTACTCAGCTGGAGTATTGTGTTTAATTCTGCATGATACATTTTAGGAATCTAGATAACTTTCAGAGAAGGACAACTAACTCCAGGGGCCATAAGTTCATGCCATTTGCATTAGTTTTAAGAAAGTTAAGGAGTGTTAATCTGAGGAGGAGAGAAGGTTTGAGGAGAGGAGGACATGATGGCTTAATTCTCTGCAGAGAGCATAGGATGTAACACATATGCTTATTCAGCCTACAAAGATAGGCTTTTAATTCTCTTCAACAAACATTTATTAAGCTTGTGCTATTTGGCTTCAGTTACAGAACTAGGTATAATGGGTGGGAGTTGCAAAAAGGGAACTTGAGGCTGGATGTAGGGAAAAAACTTTGTAACCGCTAGAGCTGTCCAATATTGGGCCAGTTTCCTTAGCAGGTAGTGAGTCTGCTCAGTAGAGGCCTTCAAACGATTGGATGATCACTTTTTAGAATTTTTCAGGTTCGGTTAAAGTCCTCCACAGTCTAACCTCCGAATAAAATAAAAACTCCTCAACCTAGCATTTAAACCTTCTTCACTCTGGACTCCTTCCCCAACCCCCACTCTCCAATAGAATATTAGCTCTTTAAGCTTTTGTAGGATCGTAAATTTACAGCTTAAAAGAACTTTGAGAAGCCATCTAGTCCAACCCCTTTCAGTTTACAGATGAGGAACTGAGGCAGGAAGATGTTATTTGCCCAAGATCAAACAGGTAATAAGCCCAGGTGACACTTGGGGATTGTTTTATTTTGTTTCTAACTGCCAATGCCTAGCATAGTTCTTCGCACTAGAAGGAAAGTAACGTTTGTTGAATAAAAGTACATCTTTGTAGGATGTACAATAGGGTATAACTCTTTGTACTGTTTGAAGTGAAGAATGTGTGTGTACATACAAGAAATATTAAAATACAGGGAAAATAACCTGACAAATCACGTGACAGAAATTGATATGATGAATTTTTAAATCTCTTCAGTTCTTTAAGCAGGACTATTCAGTAATTTCCTAATCTCTGAGTGCTTTTTGTACATTTTAAAAGAATTCAAATCACAGTATTAAGTTAAAACATTTTGGAATTTCAGTTTCTGCACTCTGGCCAATCACTATTCTCACATGACTTTGCTCATTGATTTATTCTCTGATAGTAGACAAAGTGGAAATTAAATTAACCTTTTCCCTCTATATAAACCCTTTCTATGCTAAAAAGTTTCACTTTATAGGCAACTATAAAATAGGAGAAACATAATAATAGATATTTGATGTTTAGATTTTTATTAAACTGCATTTTATAAAATCACATATAACAAAATCTTTTAAATTTATTTTAGTGGGTCTACTGTAAATATTTAGTCTGTGGCTGCTTAGCTCACTTAGTTAAAGCACTGTGCTAATGAGGCCAAGGTCATGGGTTTTATTCCCCCTGTGGGTGAGTTAACTTTGCTTTGTTCCATAGCTGGGGCCCTAACCCTCACCAGCTGTCTCACAAATGTAAACTCTTGACCATAAAGAGGACCATGTGTGAAATGTGAAAGGACCAATGGGATGACAGTGTCACAGAGACTATGCAGAATCATTTCAAACTGAAATTGTTGGTATATTGTAGTAGAAAGAGTGCTGCATTTGAAGTAAAAAAGATCTTGGGCTCTTCTACTTGCTTACTTATCCTTTTCTTCCCCATCAGCTTTCATGGTATCACTTGGTTCTTGTCTTCTCTTTCTCTTCATTCTCCATCTCCTTTGCTGTTTCTATTGTATCACCCTTTCCTCCCCTTTCAGCTCTGTTTTTGGACTTTCTTATCTCATCAGTCTCCATGAGTTCACTTATCCTGGATATCTATTCTATGCAGGCAAACCTATAACCAGCCTTCATCTCTCTCCTAAACTCCAGGTCCGTATCTCCAACTGCCTGCTAGACATTTCCACCTAGGTGTTTCATAGACACCTCAAAACAAAATTCATTATCTTCTCCCCCAAAACCACCTCTTTCCCTGATTTTCCTATATTTCTGTTGGGAGCATTGCTCTTCTTACAGTCATTCAGGTGCACAACTTTAGAGCCACATTTGACTCTTTACTCTCCTTTACCCTACATATCTAGTGAGTTGCCCAGTCCTGTTCATTTTACCTCCATTTCATCTCTCTCATCCATTCCCACTTCTGTCACATAGCCATTACTTGTTTTAGGCCCTCATCATCTCACCTGGACCGTTGCAATAGCATCCTTGCTTTCAGTCTTCCCCATTTTCAGTCTGCCTTCACACACCAATTTAATTTTCCTAAAGCACATTCCCAACTGCCTAAGCATATGACCATGTCACTTCCATACTCATAAATCTTTAATTACTTCAAGAAAATACAAACTCTCTAGCCTGGTATTTAAAGCCTTTTACAATCTGGCTTCCATCTACCTTTCCAGCTATACTTCACATTGCTCCTCTTTATGCACTCTACATCCTGCCTAAATTGGCCTACTAGGAGTTCATAAAACTTGATTTCATCTCCTTGCCTCATGCCTTTGCACAGGTTATACCCTGTGCTTCAAATGCAGTCTTTCCTCATTTCTGCCTCTTAAAATCTCAATTCAGGTACCACCTCCTACATGAACCCTTTCCTGATTCACCTCTACTTCATGCTTTCTCTTCAAAATGTTTTAAATTTACTTTTTGTTTATATGCTCTATTTCCCCCCTTTCCCTTTAGAATCAAAGCACTTGAAGGTGACACCTACTGTCATTTTTGTCTTTTTATCCTCAAAGTTTCAGATGAGTTCTAGGCAGTTGATAAATGGTTGTTGAGTTGACTTACTACTTGTGTGACTTTAGGAAAGTAATTTACTTCTGTAGACCTCAGTTTCTTCTTTTGCAAAATGAGGGGCTTGGCACACTGTGGGAGGTTAGAAAAGTGGGAGGGGTTTCTCTCAAAATACTGTGATGTCAAAACAGAAGATATCAATTAAACTTTTAAAAATGGGGGAGGAGTGGCCCTATTCATCTCAAAGCTCCTTTTTAGCTCTAAATCTATGATCCTAATTTTCTCCTGCTCTGAAGACTCTTTAGAATAGATGGTCACATCTTCATATTGGAAAAAAAAATAATTCTACGGAGATGCCAACACTACTTCAGCCCCTAAAGATGAATTTTCACAAAGTGTGGATGATCCAGAAAACATAGTAACTGCTGCTTTTACTTCGATTTTTGAAGAGGCCACCACTGATGTCAGACATAAAAGAATGGCTGTCATAAATATGCCACTGGGCAGGAGAGTATGGATGGATAAGCACATTGTAAACAATTCAAAGGACTTGCCCTATGCACAGCTCATCTGTGGTATCTTCATGTTTAAAGGACAACATGTTATTTTGATTGCTAAGAACTTTTGAATACAATACAAGAGTCGCTTTTTTTTCTACTAGGGTAATGGGGTGATAATTTAGAGTTTAGGAGTTCCTGGCCAACTGTAAGGTATATTACTTCTCTCCTGGGCCAGTCACAATTGGTGTTATGTTGTGCAAAGTTGTTATGCCTCCCTGGCCATTAAAATAATGAGGCTAACCGAAGAAGTACAATTTAAGTGCATGGCACATTTTCCCCCTTGATTTTGGACTCCTAACTGCAAAAACATTTATTTTTAAACATTTCAGGATTTTTAGTTCCAACTGGAAGATTGAATAACCAAATTTATATTGCTTTGCATCTCATGCTCAGGGTTACATTTATCTAAACAACTGTTGAGGAAAAGTGGGAAATGAGAGCAGAGCAATTGAGGGCTATGATATGGAATATGTTGATATATGTAATGATGATCCTATAACTACAGCACAGTATTAGGTGTCACAGAACAAAAGAGTTGGGATAATGTTCCTTATTTATTACTGAATAAGTATGAAGACTTACTATGAGTCACTAATTATACAAATGTCATCTTCAGTTTGCCAGGTGAGGTAAAGCATACTGGAAGATTGCAAAGGTGGCATACATCAGACTTTTTGATGTTAAGGCTCTGAGATGAATGGAGCCAATACTTTGGATGATAGAATCAGGAGCCTAAAGATCTCAAGACTGAAAGAATAGGTCAGATAAATGTAAAGGTCACTGCTTAAATGAAAGAAAAAATTTGTTCAAATACAGGACGGAGGGGGATGGAAGAGCGAAAGATACCTAGTTAGCAATTCATCTGAAAGAACCTCAGGTTTTTGTTGGATACGATGCAACATGAATCAATAATTTGACAGTAGCCTTAAACTATAGTGTCTAGAATGACAAAGTTTTTTTTATTTTTTAATTAATTTATTTTTAGTTTTCAGCATTCACTTCCATAAGATTTTGAGTTCTAAATTTCCCCCCCTCCCTCCACTCCCCTGTCCCCAAGATGGCATGCAATCTGATATATGCTATACACATATGATCATATTAAACATTTCCACATTAATTTTGTTATAAAAGAAGAATCAGAACAAAAGGGGAAAGCCATGAGAAAAAGCACACACAAAAAGAGAAAATATTATTCTTTGATCTGCGTTCAGACTCCATAGCCCTTTTTCTGGATGTGGCTAGCATTTACATCATGAGTCTTTTGGAATCGTCTTAGATCATTGTATTGCAGAGAAGAACTAAATCTAACAAAGTCAGTCATTGCACAATGTTGCTGTTACTATGTACAGTGTTCTCCTGGTTCTGCTCACTTCACTCAGCATCAGTTCATGCAAGTCTTTCCAGCTTTTTCTGAATCTGCCTACTCACCATTTCTTATAGAACAAGAATGACAAAGTTCTTAAGTCCCCCTTATTCAAAAAAAAAGAGTTCACATTCCTATTATCAGTAGAGTTGACTAAACATCTTAGACATAAGAAACAGTTGCACATTTATACCACCCAGAGAAAAGTTTCACAGCATTCTTATAGTCTGACAATCCTTACTGTCAAAGTTCTTATTTACATCTAACTTAATTCTTTCATGCTGCATTTTGTTAGGTTAAAAAGCAGCTGGTCACCAGCCTCCATATAATAACCCTTCATGTACTTGAGTACTGTTATTAAGTCTCCCTTTAGTGTTCTATAATCCAGGCTAAAAAAATCCCAACTCCTATTTTCTAACCCTTTAATCATCTTTGTGATTCTGTTTTGAATGCTATCCAGCTTCTACAAATCACTTAAATTGTGGAGCTCAATTCTGGATATAGTACTTTAGTAAAGAAAGTAACTTGCTGTTAAAAAAAAAAAAGGCATTTTTTATGTACCATACTATAGTACCTTTATTGTTCACCTGTTCCATTTTTGCTCCCCTTGCCCCATGTAAGGTCATTCCTACATCCTACAAATCACTTCGTGTTTGATATTAGTGAGCTTTTGAACATTTAGTCATGTATACCTGTTGAATATGATGTCCAGTACTCCTCTGATTTGACTAATAAGCCTTGTTGTTTTATCTGATGCTAGGTGAATTTCAGTTTTATCTGCCCACATAAATTTCAGTTACTGTAAATCCACCTTTCAGCTTTATTTCACATTACTTTCCTTTTTGCACAGTCCAGTCAAATCGGTCTTCCTGTTCTCATCTCCATGCTTTTGTACGAGGTAACCTCCATGCATGGATTGCAGTCCCTCCTTAATTCCTTCTCTTGGAATCCCCAGTTTACTTCAAAATTCAAGTGCCCTCTTCTATATGAAGCCTTTCGTATGTTTTCCCCAGGTACCATTATCTTCCTCCAGAAATTATCTTGATCCGTTTTCGTTTAATGTACTTATATGTGTGCATTAAATTTACCGCCCTCAACATCTTTTTGTCAGTTGTCATGATTATACCATCTACACTGCATCTCCTCACCCCCTTCCAGTGCTGTAATCATAATCAGATCAACTTTGGCACCGCTCTGGAAGTTTTGTTGATCTACTTCCCAGTTGTTCCATTCAAAACTAACTTTCCAAACCAAAATACCCATCCCCGGCCACCACACCCCTTTGTGTGTTGTCACTCTCCCCACCCTCCCCACTCCCCACACCCAATTAGAACGTAAGCTCCTTGAGAGTGGGGACTGATTTATTTATTCCCAGCTCCTAGCATAGTGCCTAACAAAAACAGGTGCTTAATAAATACTTACTGATTGATTGAGGGTGAAGTGGGGGTGAGGTTAAACTCAACTGAACATTTAATCAGTGCTTACTGTGTATAGAAAAATTTAGTAAGACAGTTAGCCAAAGTATTATCTCTAGACCTTACTATCCCATAGGAAGGTATTACTTACAAAAATAACTGATACAAAATAATACATAATAAATATATAAGAAGGTGCAAAGTATTCCGAGGGAGGATAAAAGAGGAGAAGGAAAAAGGTGATCACAGGAGGAATCAGGAAAAGCTCTCTGGAGAAGGAGTTTTAGTTGGGTTTTGAAGGATAGCTAGATAGAAATTCAAGTAACAAATAGGGATATGTAGTGTAGGAAGATAGAAAAGTGTTCACTGTCATTTTCAAAAGCAATTTGAAACTGTCTTTTGAGTCACTATACTTGTGTATACCCTTTGATCCAGGGTATACACTAGGCATAGAACTAGGCATATATCACAAAGATCAAAGAAAGGACTCCTATTTGCAAAAATATCTATAGCAGCACCTTTTGTTGTAACAAAGAACCAGAAACAAAATGGGTACCTATCAATTGTAAACACTTGGACAAAATTATATATTGGAATAGTATGCCATAAAAAATGACAAATGCTACAGATGCAGAGCAGCTTTGGAAGAAGTATATGAACTGATACAAAATGAAATCAGCAAAACCATGGAAACAATTTATACAGTGACATCAATAAAGTAAAATAAAACAACTCTGAAGGATTTCTGAACTCTGATTAATGCAATGACCAATCATAACTTCGGAAAGTTAATGATGGAATATGTTTCTCACCTCTTGGTAAATAGGCAGTGTACTAGAAGTGCAGAATGTGGTATGTGTTTTCAAACATAGCATACTGATTTGTTTTTTCTTGACAAAGTTGTTTTAACAGAGCTGGGGGGGTGGTGGGAGGAAGGAAGGAGAACTTGTAGATAATGATAATGATGCAAAAAAGTAGAAATGAAAGATATCAATTAATTTTTTTTTTTTAATCCACGGAAGAGAGGAGAAGAAAGTTCAGAATGTGACCCAGGGAAGCAGGACAGTTTTATTATTGTGTCAAATTTGTTAGACACTTAAAATTGCTAATTTTGTACAGAACAATAAGTAGTCCCAGTTGAGCTAGAAAACCAACCATATAGAAGGGAGTAGCAAGATACAAGACTGAGTAAAGATTGTGAAAGCTAAGGAATTTGAACTTAGTTGGCGATTTACAACTATTAAAAGGTTCTGAGCAGAGGAATGAAATGTGACCAGCAGGACAACCCTTAGCTGTTATGGCAACGATACTAGAAAGATGGTAATGGGAATAGAGAGTAGGGTATGAATACTAGAGATGTGAAGGTAAAATCAAAAGGACTAACTAGCTAGTGAGGGGAAATATATTCATGTTTTCAAACATGGAAGTTTGGGTGAAATGGCGCAGTAGTGAAGTCAAAAGGAAGTGCAGATTTGGGGGAAAAGATGGTAAGTTCTAGTTAGGATGTGGGTTTGAAGGACACACAGTGGAGCATTCAGGAAAAGATGAAGTTCTATAGCCCAAGAGAATTTAGGGCAGGAGATAAAGCTTGTGGAATCATCTATACAGAGTGATAGTTGAAGAAAGGAGCAAAATGGGGTTACCAAGGGAGTAAAAGAGGACTGAAGAGAAATGCCTACCATAGGAGGCTGGGAGGAGAATGGGCCAGAGGTACAACAGAGAAGAAACTGTTAGAGACATAGAACCAGAAAAGGGTAATCAAAGAGGGAGTATCTTGGAGGAGAGGATTGTAAAGAATGTCCAATGTTACAGAGAGAGAAATGATGATAAAGGCAGAAAAATGCTGTTGAATATAGCAACTAGGCAACCTCAGAACAGTTTCAGTCATATAGGGATGGGAAACGTTTCAAGGAGCTGAAGAGAAAGTGAGTGGTGAAAAAGCAGAAGCATCGGGCATAATTTTCTCAAGAATTTTCCCAATAAAGGGGAAAAGTATTAGTTGGGGAACAAACATTTGTTTATTCAGTTGTGCCCAACTCTTTGTGACCCCACTTGGGGTTTTCTTGGCAAAGATACCTGGAGTGGTTTGCCATTTCTTTCTCCGGCTCATTTTACAGATGAGGATGCTGAGGTAAACAGGGTTAAGTGACTTGCCCAGGGTCACGCAGCTAATATCTGAGGCCAGGTTTGAACTCAGGTTTTCCTGACTTCCTGACTCCAGGCCTGGCATCTATTCGCTGTGACACCTAGCTGCCCCAAACATTTATTAAGTACCTCTATGTGCTAGGCACTGTACTAAGTGCTTAGATGGGGTATTAAGGTCTAGGGAAGACCTTTTTAGAATTAGAAAGATATGACTATGTTTATAAGGCCAGTTGGATTTATGAAAAAGGGGATGAACTGTGATCATTATTTTCAGTTACTCTTGGCACTTGGATGAATGTTAATTTGCAGAGCTGCCCCATACACTCAGTTCTGAAATGACATGTCAATTTTATCTTATGATGCCGCCTGAAAAAAGTGCCCAGAGCACAATTTCAATGACTTCAAAGTCAACTAAATAATGGAAATTGTTGGAATTATGGACAGAATTTAGCTGCCACAGGAAAAAAAAACCCATCCCACAAAATTTGTTACTTGTTACCTTACAGCACTATTACTAAACTGTTACATTGACAGTGTATTGTCAAATGTTGCATTCATGGATGAAAAACTAGAACACTGAAAAGAGTGATAACTTGGGAAGACTTACAGGTTGAGTTTGGTATCAATAATAGACCAGAAAATAGAACATACAAAAGACTTACCAGGCGAGGGGCAGGAGATTGGTTAGGGAGGATGTGGGAGCAGCAACTGTCTAAATAGCCGCTGGCATGTCACATGGTCCTGCAGTGATATGCACAGCAGATTCAGTTCTAGACAGGTTTATTACTGCTATGTCTATATCCTGTGCAAGACAAAAGCCTTCGGATCTACGTTTTACAATGCAATCATTCCAAAGATGTAAAAACAGCGTTGATTGCAACTCAGATGTACTGAATCAATCATGTAAGTGTCATTGCATCTACACAAATCTTCCAGATCAGCACACTAAACTAAACTAATGTTTCACAGTTAGCTAAAGGGAAGAAATAATAACAAGGTAGAGAAATATCAAAACATGTAGTGAAACACAATTAGAAACAAAGGTGTCAATAAGGTTGGCAACAGACTGTTGACATGAATAACAAGAAATCTAGTGACTGTAGAAGTTATATGCTATAGGGAAGGAAGTAAGCATTTATATGGTACCTCCTATGTGCCAGGTGCTTTTTGCAAATGAAATCTCATTTGATCTTCACAATAACCCTAGGAGGGAGGTACTATTATTAACCTGATTTTACAGCAAGGGAAAACAGAAGAAAACTGAAGTCTAAGTGACTTACCCAGGGTCGCACAGCTAATGTCTGAAGGTTGATTTGAACCCTGACTCCAGGCCTAACACTATCCACTTATACTACCTGCTGCCTCAATTTTTTTTCATTTACCACCTAGCTATAGCTAGGTCAGCAAATCATGAGTCCTTTGGAATTGTCTTGCATCATTGTTTTGCTAAGAATAGCTAAGTCATTCACAGCTGATCATCGTACAATATTGTGGTTACTATGTACAATGTTTTCCTAGTTCAGCTTACTTCACTTTTCATCAGTTCATGTAAGTCCATGTTTTTCTGAAATCCACCTGCTGCTCATCATTTCTCTCTTTTTTTTTAATTTGGAAGGGGGAAGGCAGGGCAATTGGGGTTAAGTGACTTGCCCAAGGTCACACAGCTAGTAAGTGTGTCAGGTGTCTGAGGCCGCATCTGAACTCAGGTCCTCCTGACTCCAGGGCTGGTGCTCTACTCACTGAGCCACCTACCTGCCCCATTTTGTTTTTTCCTTTTCTTTTTTTTGCTCATCATTTCTTATAGCACAATAGTATTCCATTACATTCATATGCCACAACTTTTTTTTGGGGGGGGAATTTGGGAGCAGTAAAAAGACTGCAATCTCCCCAAAGCAATTCACTCCATTCTTTCTTTTCAACTCTGGGCCTAGTTCATTATCAGTTTGTACTATCTGTTCCAGATCTACATATTTTTGGACATACTTTTTTTTAGGATGTCCATCCAAATGCATATTGGAATCTGGACAATTATGCATTCTTCATCCACTTAGTCTTTCCTTTGTGAATGGACAAGCCAAATTCCTGAGTAATTACAGATCTCTTCCAAGAGGCTCTGCAGTGTCTTAGGGCTTGATGCAATCAGCACAATTTTGTCCACAACACAGAAGCATCAGGAAAGTAAATGGAGTAAACAGTTCATTGAAGTGGTTTTTGCAGATCTTTCCTATTTTTCTTCTGTCATCTTCCATTGATAATCCATTTCCTTAATGGAACCATTGTTTTCACTTCCTAAATGCTTCTACATCAAGCATTGACAATGACTTCAAACTATCCTTTGTGTCTGTAGAAAGTTCAAAAAGAAAGAACAGTATGAAAACTTATCATTTCCAATTCATGGGCTCTAAAGATTTCTCCTTAGTTTGTAAGTTTATTTTACTTTTTTATTTACTCCTTGAATCTAATTGATTTTTTACCTAGGTTTTCATTCTTCCTATGATCTTATTTATCCTTAGATAGCTGTGGTTGCCCAATGTTCTATTTTTTTTTCATTTGGCTTGCCACATTTTGTACTAGTATCTTCTACAAATGCACTAGAAAAAAGCTTTTTATAGAAAACTATTCAGAGAATGTAAAATAGCTACAAATTCAGCCACCTGATAATTTTTATTTCTAAAAAGATAAAAGAACCCAATCAGTTGTCAAATATTCTAGATTCTACATGGCATCTTTTGTGTCTTCTCTCTACTCATACAGTCATCACCCTAGTTCGGGTCTTTATTACCTCTCCCCTGTACTATTTCAGTTGGCTTCTAATTGGTCACTCTTATTCAAGTATCATCCTGCTCCAATCCATCCTCTGCACAACTGCCAAAGTGATATGCCTAAAACATAGGTCTGACCACATCACTACCCAGCTGAAGAAATTCCAGTAGCCTCCTAATACCTTTGACATTTTGCCATCTGGCTCCAGCCTACATTTCCAGATTTATTATATATTACTACCCTTCATACACTATAAATTCTGATCCAATTGGCCGTCCTTTATATGTCCCGTCTCTATACCTTTGCGCAGACTCTTTGTTACAGTCAGGGTGTGCTGGAGCCATCTCCATCCACCTCTCAAGACCAGCTGTTAAATTTAGAGTGTGAACATTTACGCCTTGGAAACTGGACTACAAATCAGAGCTTGATGTATTGTTTTGTTGATTGTCTAGACTGAAGAAAGTGATGAAGAAAATGTTAATAATAATGAATGTTAAAAATATCCTTTACATGTAATTGAAAAATAAAATAAAATTTAAAAGAAAAAGATAATAATTAAGATTAAATTAAAAAGTCACACATACCCCTTTCCCACCAGAGAGCTGGTTGTTAAACATTTACCAGTACTCCCCTGAGACTCACAGGCCTCTCTCTCTGCTTCTGTTATGGATACTAAGGGATTGCTGCATTTTCTTCATCTTAAAATCTTCAATCAGCTGAGGATATGTTCCTGGAAGTGCTCAGGAGGAGCTCATCTCCATGAATGCTGTTGTGAGCTACTCTCATTGCATTTGTATCCTGAACACTTAGCACAGTGCCTTATACATAGTTATCACTTAATAAATATTTGATTGATTGGTTGATTGCAAGGGAACTCAGGGTTTATCTTCTAGCTCTGTCCAAAATGCTACCCACAGGGCAATTTATGAGGCCCTCCTACAAGCATAGAAATTTACATAAATGCTTTAGTAAAGAAAGCGTAGCTACGCAGAGCTTTCACTAAAATGGCAAATCACAATATGTTGTCTATTGTTTCAATAAGAACCTAAGGTTGGACAGCCCTGTTCTAGCTCAACTCTTTTATTCTACAGATGAAGAAATCGAAGCCTCAGAAAAGGAAAGTAATTCACCCAATGTCCCAAAAGAAAGTTTACTGAATTCTGTGTAATTGAAACATAGTATGATGGAACTCACATCTCATAGATTGACAGACCATTACAGCTAGAAGCTATGTCGTCCAGCTTCCTAATTTTACAGAGGAGGAAACAGAGAAACTAGGGTTAATGTCAGAGAAAAGCATAGAACCCAGTCCTCTTGACTTCTAGGACAGTGCTCTTTTAGCTAAGTTGCTGAAATTTGGCCTTCTGGGATATGGCCAAGGATTACTTGGGGACACCATCCTTTCCTTGGGCACCCCTACAGCTCTTATGATTTGGGCCTAACAAATAAGTGCCTATACCCTCGGTATTTTGGTTCCTGTGTCCTCAATATTTTTATTTTTGTTCAAAGCTCCCCCAACCATCTAGGACAGCCTAGCAGCCTCCTCCATCTGCATCTCTGGTAAGTTTGGATATGGATGGAAAGCATACCGTTGCTCAACAACCTGGGCTACGCAGTCACTGCGGGGCTGTGATTGGGCCGGTGCCAGACCTTTTACTCCACTGCCTAGTTCAGAGTTTAGTCATTTGTTTAATGGCTTCGTCCTTTCCCCTTTCTTGTCTGGAGAACTTTCATAGCAAGAGCTGAAGCCACAGTGCGTAAAATTTGGGTAAGAGTTCTTCTGCCTTTTAAGTTGTTTGCAGAATATCTACAAAAAGAGAGAAGTCAAAGCAAACACAGCAAAGACAGTGTGGTGTGATGGGAAGATAAAGTGGCTCTGGGTCCTAATTTGGCTGCTCGCTGCTTTTGTGAACCTAAGCAAGTCTCTGAGCCTTAATTTCCTCATCTGTAAAGTGAGATATTTTAACCAGATAATGTTTATTTTATACAATGCTACTAATATTAATCTGTTTAAAATGTATTTCCATCTTGCCAGCTGCCTTACCAGCTGGACAAGAGACTTAGCCCCCTTTAGCTCTGGAACTCCCTCCCTAGGGCCTCCACTGTACAGGTTAACAAATGCCCACTATAGCTAGGCTCAGTCTAGCCAAGCTTCACTTTACTTCCAACCGTCTTCCCCAAACTACCTTGCTACCACATGAATATCCTCAACATCCTTCCTTTCCCCTCCCCTCATTACAATTCTGGAAGTATATTCAGATCAATATTACCATTGGTACAAAAAAAGGTACATGTATCAATCTGCTCCCTGATGGCTGTCTTCACCAAACCTATAACTTTCTAAACCAAAATACCCATCCCTGGCTACAGCTTGCCTATAAATGTCTCCCCCATTAGAATCCCTTATTAGAATGACAGCCATGAGCATCGCCCAGTCCCACTGGTGATATTCAGAACTGAAACAACTGTTGATGCCTCACAGAGACTCTAGTTTAGTAGCAGCTTAACTTTTTTTTTTTCTATCTTGGTCACATTCTCAAACATCCAAATGATTTAATTTAATAAATATTCACTAAGTGACTACCATGTGCTAGGTTGGACACACTACTAGAATAACTGGAATTGGATAACTACATGCTACTTTTTGTCCATATTGTTTTCTAGTAAAAAAAAAATCTAAAAAGTTAAGGAATGTTGTTTTTATGTTTTTAGTGTCTTTTGAAGCTCTATTTACATGTTAAATGTGCTTAATGATGTGTTATATTTTTTAAAGAGTTTTTCATTTGCTTTGTGGCCTGGAATGGGACTAAAAAAGAGTTTAAAGCCTGGAGAAGTTGGCATTGAAGGTGAAGGGGATAGAAAGGCATCCATGATCTATAGTGGAGGTAAGAGAAATGATCCAGGATAGGATAGAAATGCCTGGGTCCCAGAGCTACTATGCAGGAAGAGAGAAAGGAGAGGTCATAGGCTTGGAGACCCTATTTTCAGAAACAAAATTTTTATGGTCCGTCAGAGGATTTTTGTTATTGTTATAAATTTGTTATCACAGTCAATAGATTTCTATCTTAGATATAAGGCAGGTTGTTTAATAGCAGCCCGAAGCAATAGTCCTTTTAAAATATACTTATTCTTTTTCATTTTTTCTTTTTAAGAATGGAAATCAATTTTAAGTTGTGCTGGAGTCGGGGAGGTGTTAAAAGTAGTGGCTGGGAAATCAAGAATGATCTACGAGTGCCTTTCCATTTTAAATTAAAGGTAGGGGATAGATAATGTCTAGAAAAACCCCTAGGGGAAACAGAAGGAAGATCCCCCAAACCCTGTCTACTCCCGGTTGACACCCAGAGAAAGAATGTCTTCTACTAAGCCCCACCCAACCACTGATTGTACTTACTAGAGCTCGAAGCTCATCAATATCCTTTGTGTTCCCCTAAAGGAAAACCATAGATAAGTGGCTGAACAGGCTTTGTGTAGTCCCCTCCCGCTCCTTCTTAGTATCCACCCCCCTCCCCACCTCCCCGCCAAAAAAACCACAAAGCTTTTACTATTGCTATAGTTTAATTTGTTTCTGGAAGAGGACTCTCTGGCTTCTGAAAACCAAGAGAACGTTTCTTTCACTTTGCAAAAGAAACACTGCCTTTTCTGGAATCTTGTATGTGCAGGTAAAATGATGATCCTGAATTTTTGTTGGGGCCCTGCAGGTCAAAGGGCTGCTCCAGCCAAACTTGTTTTCCTTATAACAAGCACGTAAAATGCTAGAGGTCTGTTAAAGTTGTAGTTTAGCTTATGATAATTAACACTAAATTCACACCCACAAAGTAAGACTGCTGTAGATACAAAAGGTTTTCCATGGATAAGATTCCATTCTACTAAAGTATTCATGCAGGTAAAGGACCAAATGCTATTCTAAAGCTGAAGGGATTTCAGGACTGAATTTAAGCTCCTTGGGAGCAAGATTATTTAATTTCTTATATTTGTATCTTCAGGCCTAACACAGTATCTGGCACATTGTAGGTACCTTATATGAATGCACAAAATGCGCCTTATATGGTTCACAAAAATGAACCAGTCCCTGCCCAGTGAAGAATTGTACAGAATGGGTGGAAAAGATATTGTCAAAGTTGTAAGGTTAAAAAAAATCAGTTATCATTGTTTTCAGTTTTCAGGTACATGTTAGTCATTATTTCTTTCCTTTATTAGAATATAATATATCTGTTATTTCCTTTGCAAATTTCCACAGCGTGCAGTGTCAGCATGTCTAGGAGAAAGCCCTCAGCACGTCCAGTGGACACCCTGGGGAGTATTTTCCAAAGTTCATGGACAAGAGTAGCACATTGGAGGGAGACTCATTTAAAGTCAAATATTGTGTACTGGAGACCAGGAAATGTTATTCTGAGAGAGATAGAGGTAAATGTATCTTCCCCCAGATAATCATACAATCATAAAAGCCTAAGTTTAGCTGGGACCTTGGGGGTCATTGAGATGAGGAAACCCAAAAGGCCTGAGGGTCACACTCAGTGAGTCATGGGAAAAGTCCTACCTTGTTCTATGAATAGTCTTGATTCATTTAACTTGGAAAAGTGACGTTAAACTATTTTAGACCTAGCTAAAATCTAACATAGGACAATAGAAGTTTAGAAATAGAAGACACCTCCTATCTGAGGCTTTTCCTGATAGCCTCATCTGCTAGTGCTTCTTCACCCTCCAAATGTACCTTGAATTTATTTGACATGTATTTCCTCTATACTTATACTTATAGATTATCACCACCAACCCCCAAGCCCCATAGAGTGTAAACTCCTTGAGTGCAATGACTATTTCCTTTTTGTCTTTGTATTCTCAGTGATTAGCACAGTACCTGGCACATTACAGAAATTTAATAAATCCTTGTTAATTAATTAATTGATCTTTAAAATCACAAAGTTTCCACAATTGGAGGTTCCTCCAGGGTCATAAAGTCTATCCCATGCCCTAAAGAAAATAATCTACTTCAAATCATTTTGCAGGTGAAGAAACTAAGAGCCAGAGATTAATTACTTACCCAAAGTCACAAGGTAGTTAGTAGCAGCTTAGTGCTCTTTTTTGGCTTCTCCATGTTACATAGCTCTAATTTCTTAAGAGATATTACCTCTTTTTTAATGAAAAATTAAAACTGAGGCTTTTTCAACCAGTCCTGATCATGCCAGTGACTCAACAAATCTCTTAGCTTTTGTAAATTTACAATATTTTTCTATAGTTGTCATTAATTATGAAGTTTACTTACGGTCTTTATGTATATTTTAGCCCATGTTTCTTTCCCTTGTTAGATTATAAATTCTTTAAGATCAGCTATTCTTTATTCCCATTGTAACTTCACACAGTTTGTTAGTACATTTATTAATTTAGCATATATATATATTGAGCATCTATTTGTTAAAAACAGAGTCACTGCAGTCAAATAGTTTATAGTCTAATAGGGCTTGTAAGAGGTACACAGATAATTATAATACAAAGCAGAATGGAATGATTAATGCTTACTATGTGCCAGGCACTATACTAGGCACTAGATTTATATATGTATATGATTTATATGTAAATGCATATTTAATTTATATTATGTATATAAATAGATGTATGCATATATAAATAAGACATTCCTGTCCACAAGGAGCTTACATTCTAATCTGATGCCCAAGGAAGGAAGTTTTAGCTTAAGTTAGAGGGATTGTAAGCAGAGCTATAGAGTAGTAGGTTGTGAAGCCCTTTGCAGTAGCAGTGGTCAGTAATTTAATTGTTGATCACAGAGTAAGAGGCAGTGTGGGTGGAGGGCAGTGGCAGGGCAGATGGCAATATGTCCATATTGGATAGTCCCTGTTGACCTTTATGGGGATGTGTAGCACAGTCTGGGGGTGGATAAGCTCACCTCAGTAATAAGGCAGAAGACCCAAATCTGAGTGGATTACCTGGCCCTGGGGAGGTGTGGTGTTCCAGGAAGGACAGTGAGTGCATTTAAAGATGTCTATTTCATATCTTTTCACCCCTTCTGTAAGCTTTCCAGTGCTGCCCCACCTTCTCAGCTGAGACCTTGCCTCAGACTTCCTTGAAAAAAATTAGATCTACCTCTAAGAGCTTCTTCTACCCTTCTCATCTTACATCACTCAGGCTTCCCTGTCTCTTTTCTGCTTTACCCCTGCCTCATGAAGAGGCAACCCATCTCCTTGATAAGGCACACCTTTCTACATACATCCTTATCCATGCCTTTCTGTCTTCCTCATTCTCCCTCTAATCTTCCTTCTGTTCTTGTCTACTGTTTACTGCCTATGTCTCTCCATCCTCAAAAAACCCTCACTTGATCCGATCATCTTTGCTAGCTATTGACCTTCCTATATCTCGCCTCCCTTCTTGACTCAACTCCTGGAGAAAGTGGTTTACACGAGATGTCTCCACTTCTTTGGAATCCCTTCTTGACTCCTGGAGAAAGTGGTTTACACACGATGTCTCCACTTCTTTGCTTCTCATTTGATTCTAAACCCTCTGTAATCTGGCTTCCATTCTCATGCTTCAACTAAGACTGATGTCCCCAGAGTCACCAGTGATCTCTTAATTGCCAAATCTAATGACCTCTTCTCTTGGGTTTTTTGTTTTTTTTTTTGTTTGTTTTTGGCAGGGCAGTTGGGGTTGAGTGACTTGCCCAAGGTCACACAGCTAGTACATGTGTCAAGTGTCTGAGGTCAGATTTGAACTCAGGTCCTTCTGACTCCAGGGCCAGTGCTCTACTCATTGTGCCACCTAACTGCCCCAATGACCTCTGGAGTTTACTAGTTTACTGAGTCGGGGGTGGAGGTAGGGAGGTGCAGGGTTGGGGGGTGGGGAGGGGGAGACCTTGATAGAGCTGCACTTTAGGAAGGGATCATTTTGGCAAATGAATGGAGTATGGACTAGAGTGGGGAGAGGTTTGAGGCAGGGAGATTATCCAGAAGACTATTGCAATAGTCTAGGCATGAGGTAATGAGGGCCTACACCTGGATGGGACAGTGTCAGAAGAAAAAGGTATATACAAGAAATATTACAAAGGTAGTGGTTCCCTATTATCTCCAAGATCAAATATAAAATCCTCTGATTGGCTTTTGATGCCTTTTACAACCTGACCCCTTCTGACCTTTCTAGTCTTCTTATATTTTACTCCCCTCTACTTTCCAATCCAGAAACTCTGGTGATTCCTCTTCACTGGTCATTCCCCATGCTTGGAATACTCTCTCTCTCTCTCTCTCTCTCTCTCTCTCTCTCTCTCTCTCTTCCCTAATCTTAATCTAACTGGTTTCCTTCAAGTCTCAGATTAATTCCACTTTCTACAGAAGGCCTTTCCCAGTCCCATCCCCAGTGCTAGTGCCTATTCTGTGGGATTACCTCCCATTTACACTGTATATGTCTTGTACGTACATAGTTTGCACACTGTCTTCCCGTTATAGAATGCGAACTCCTTTAGGACTGAGACTTTACTTTTTACTTTCTTTGTATTCCCAGTGCTTAGCATAGTACTTAGCACATGGTAAGCACTTAGTAAACTTTTTCAATGATTGATTGATATACTAGAATAGACCTACCTCTCTTCCCAACTTCTTATTTCTGTTGAGGGGAAGGGAGAAGGGAATAAATTTACTAAGTGCCAGGTACTGTGCTAATAAGCACGTTACAAATAGGGTCTCAAAGTATATGAATGTAATAGAATATTATTGTGCTATAAGAAATGATGAGCAGGAAGATTTCAGAAAAACAGAAAGACTTACATGAACTGATGCTGAGTGAAGAGAGCAGAACCAGGAGAACATTGTACACAGTAACAGCAACATTGTGCAATGATCAACAACGAACACCTTAGCTCTGAATTGATCCTGTCCAAAAATATATGTCTCATTCTGCATCCTGGGTCCATCTATTTTCTGTCAGGAGGTTGATAGCAGGCTTCATCATAAGTCCTCTGGAATCATGTTTGGTTATTGTGATTATCAGAGTATTGCAATCTTCCAAAGTTGGTTGTCTTACGATGTTGTTATCGTCTAAACTTTAGACAATCAATTAGACTCTAAAGTATTCTGGGTTGGCTCACTTCCCTCTATCAGTTCATACAAGTCTTTCCAGCCTCCAGAATTGTTTCTTTCACAATTTCTTATGGCACAGTATTTACTATTCCATTACATTCAGATGTTATAATTAGTTTAGCCATTCCCCAATTGATGGGCACCACCCCCTTCACTTCTAGTTCTTTGCCACTGCAAAAAAAGCTAGTATAAATATTTTTGTACATAAAGGTCCTTTTTCTCTTTGGGGTTAGAAGTGAGTCTTAAAGTAAGCCTGGGGAGCAAGGGGAAGAAGTGAGGAAGGAGGACATTCCAGGTGTGATGGAATCATGCCAATCAAATTAAAAGTGGGATACTTTGTAGAACTCAAAATCATAAAAAAGTCATTTGAAAAAACAAAATATCTAGAATATCAAGAGAAATAATTAAGAGAAGTAGGGATAAAGAGAGAATAGTACTTCTATTCCTTAAACTACACTATAAAACAACAATCATCAAAATCATCTGATTTTCTTTTAGATAGAGAGGTAGGTCAATGAAACAAATTAGATAAAAGAGAATTAGAAACAATGGAATTCAATATCCCACTTTTAGGTAAACTGGAAAACATAAAGATCTTGGGAAAGAACTCCTTATCTGATAAAAATTGTGGGAAAACAACATGACAGAAATTTGGCTTAGACCAATACCCTTCACCATATTCTACAATATATTTTAAATGGATGTGTGACCTTATTATTAAAAATTATATTATTAAAAAAGTAGAAGAGAAGTAGATTATATGCCTTTTACAGGTATGGGTAGAAGATGTATTTGTAGTCAAACAAGGAATAGAGGCAATTACAGATGATAAACTTGATAACTTTGATTACATGAAACTGAAAACCTCTACAGAAACAAAATTAATTTACCTAGGATAATAAGGGAAGCGGTTGAATGGGAAAAAAAATCTTTGCATATAATTTCTCTCAGAGTTTGGTATTCAATATGTAACAATTAGCATATATACATGCATATATATGCTCAACAGTGGTCACTGGATTGGAAAAGGTCAATTTATGTCCCAGTCCTAAAAAAGGGCAATGCCAAAGAATGTTCAAATTACCAAACAATTGCATTCATTTTACATGTCAGAAAGGATATGCTTAAGGTTTTGCAAGCTAGGCTTTAGCAATATGTGAACCAAGAATTACCAGAAATCCTGGCTGGTTTTCAAAGAGGCAAAGGAACTAGTGACCAAATTGCCGACATTTGATGGATTGTGGAGAAAGCAAGGGAGTTCCAGAAAAAAAAAATCTACTTTTGCTTCATTGACTACACAAAAGCTTTTGACTGTGTGGATCACAACAAATTGTGGCAAATCCTCAAAGAGATCATCTTACTCATCTCCTGAGGAATTTGTATGCAGGTCAAGAAGCAATAGTTAGAACCAAATATAGAACAACTGATTAGTTCAAGATTAGGAAAGGAATACAAGTTTGTATACTGTTACCTTATTTATTTAACATATTTGCAGAGTATATCATGTGAAATGCCAGGCTAGATGAATCAAAAGCCAGAAATAAAGTTGCCAGGAGAAATATCAACAATCTCATATATATAGATGATACCACTCTGATGGCAGAAAGTGAAGAAGTATTAAGAAGCCTGTTGATAAGGGTAAAAGGGGGGAATATAAAAGCTGACTTGAAGCTTAACATTAAAAAAAATCCACTAAAACCATGGTATCTTGTCTCATCATTTCCTGGCAAATAGAAGGAGAAGATGGAAGCAGTGTCAGATTTTATGTTCTTGGGCTCAAAGATCACTGCAGAAAGTGACTGCAGCCCTGAAATTAAAAGATAGTTGCTCCTTGGAAGGAAAGCTATGGCAAACCTGGACAGCATACTAAAAAGCAGAGACATTACCTTACCAACAAAGGTCCATATAGTCAATGCTATGGTTTTTCTAGTAGTAATGTATGGCTGTTAAATAAATTTACTGAAGCTTAAATACTTTGTCCATTTAATGAGAAGACAGGATTCATTGGAAAAAGACTCTGATGCTGGGAAAGATTGAAGACAAAAGAAGAATGGGACAACAGAGGATAGAATGGCTAGATAGTATCATGGAAGCAGCAAATATGAACTTGGACAGACTTCAGGAGATAGCGGAGGGCAGAAGAGCCTAGAGTGCTATGGTCCACAAGGTCACAGAGTTGTACATGACTGAAAGACTGAACAACAACAACATATATACATATATAATTTTTGAGAGCAAAAGTCATTCCCTGATAGTGGTTAAAGCATAAAACAGTTCTCAAAAGAAAAATTAGAAGCTATTAACCACATAAGAGAATGCTCCAAATCACTAATATTAAGAGAAATACAAATCAAAACAATCCTGAGGTTTTACCTCATACCCTGAAAATTGACAAAAATGACAAAAGATAGGAAGAGTCAATAATAGAGGGGCTGTGGGAAGATAGGCACAATAATGTGTTGTTGGTGGAGCTCTGAATTAACACAATCATTTTGGAAAGTGATTTGGAATTATGCAAAAAAAAAAAAAAGACTAAAATGTCCATACCCTTTGACCCAGAGATTCCACTAGTAGGCTTATACCCTAATGAGACCACTGATAAGAAAGTCTCCATATACAACAAAATATTTTTCATAGCAATTTTTTTTTGTGATTGCAAAGAATTGGAAATAAAGCAGACTCTCATCAAGTGGAGAATGGCTAAACAAATTGTGCTTCATTAATGTAATTAAATATTATTGTGCTATGAGAAATGACAAATGTGATGAATACAGAGAAGCATGGACAAATCAACTGATGCAAAATGAAGTTAGCAGAGCCAAGAAAACAATATACATGATGACCACAATGTAGATCAAAAAAGCAACAAATAGACAAAAAATCAGAAGTAGATATTGCAAAATTATAAAGAACAAGCATGACTCAAAAGAAGAGATATGAAAAGACATTCCCATTCCACCCCTTTGCAAAGGTGAGGGGTCTACAAGTATACATTTTGCATATTTTTAGACTTTTCAATGTATTGAAAAGTTTAGCTGATTATTTTTCTTTTTTCTTTTTCTTTGCTTAAAAAATACTATTTCTTATGTGGGATAGCTCTCTGGAAAGGGGAGAGAAAGGTGAAGAATGACTTGTACTTAGAGAACAGAACTGGATGAGACTGGGCTTGGATGAGACTTCATCTGCACCCACGCCGATGAAATAACAGATTCATTGACGTATGGAAGAGAAGTCGTTTCTTGATAATTTTGATGACTGAAACATGTCACTTCTAGAAATAGCTTACTCTTCCAAGTATTCTGGATGAGTCATCCTTTGCTTACATTTTTCAAACCTCAGATATGCTAGCTAGGAGTAAGCAACCAAAGTGACTGTGCCAGGGAGTTCTCTCTTCCCACCATATGTACTTTTCTCTCTATCACATGTTTATTTCTTTGCTGGGGTAGAGCAGGTAATGGGTTGATGAAGGTGGCTACAAGAGAGTTCTCCCACTCTATGAAAGCACATTTTTCTCAGGGTGAGAGGGACCAGGGGTAGTCTAGGGAGAGGCATTTTTCCCACCAGCGTTGGACCATGGAGAAGGGAAGAAGACCTGGTTGAAAGTGTGATAGGCTGCCTTGTGAGGCGAGAGAAGGCACTTCAAAGTTGGGGCCCACAGTGACATGAGTTGAACTGCCCCAGGGAAAGGGAAATATTTTCCAGGACTTCTCACCCACATATGCTTTGAGACAGGGTTGTGAGGCAGTGTAAAGGGAACTGGGGGTCAACGCCTGCTGGAAGGCCATGCCTTCATGAAACACCTCTGCTTTCCCATCCCGGGAACTTTTACTTTCCCTTCAGTTTTATCATGGTGGGAGGGTGAGTGTGTGTGGAGGGTGTAGAAAATGGGAAGGAGAACTAGAGATTTCGGGGCCAGAGTGTACCTGGAGGGATAGAGGGGCCCTCCTACCTGTTCAGCACCTTGTCCTGAGTCATGATACCAAGAGCCGAAGCTCTGAAAGGGCTAGTGCCCCTAGGGAGTTCAAATAGCTCCCAATGGGGGCAAAATTCAAAGGGTGCTGAACTGGAAGTGGAGAGATCTACTTTCTAGGCCCTGATTTGACACTAACTCTCAATTTGTTGACTACTCTGTAAAATACCAATAATGATATCCATTTAGCAATTAAGTAAATAGCTAAAGACATAAATAGCCAACATATAAATAGCATTTATGTAAAATGTCATTTATATAAATTGTATATAATTATGTATACATAAAATTATATATATATATAAAATTATATAAATTTTATAGCAAACTATATAAATAGCATTTATAAATCACTAATATAAAAGAGCATTTATATAGCACTTTAAGGTTTGTGAAATACTTTAGAAATGTTATCTCATTTGATCCTCACAATGACTCTGAGAAATAGGTGCTATTATCATCTCCTTTTTACAGATGAGGAAACTGAGGCAGAGAAAGGTTAACTGACTTCTGCAGGGTCACACAGATAATATGTGTCTGAGGATTGAATTTGAACTGAGACATCTAGTGTCCTAGTAGAGAGTTGTACTAAGCGGTCTCTATGCCCCTTCTAGCTTTGTTATTGTGTTGTTTTGGGCTCTCCATGACCCCATTTTGGGGTTTTCTTGACAAAGATACTGGAGTAGTTTGCCATTTCCTTCTCCAACTCACTTTACAGATGAGGAAACTGAGGCAAACAGAGTTAAGTGACTTGCCAAAGGTCGCACAGCTGGTAAGTGTCTGAGGCTGGATTTGAACCCACAAACTTCCTAATTTCAAGCTTGGTGCGCTATCCACTGTGCTGGAGTTTTGTTGTTCAGTCATTTCCGATTCTTGATGACCCCATTTGACATTTCTCTGGCAAAGATACTGGGGTGGTTTGCCATTTGCTTCTCCAGTTCATTCTACAGATGAGAAAACTGAGGGAAACAGATTAAGTGACTTGGATAGGGTCACACATTTCCTGACTCCACGCCTAATGCTCACTCTATTGCATCAACCTGTAAGTCTATGAGATTTTGGCTCCATTTGGCTCCATGAGAGCTCAGGCTGGATGAGCCTTTTTATGTGACCTTGGACAAGTCCCTCTCTCTCTCTGGGACTTCAGTTTCCTCCTCTGTAAACTGCATGCATTGTTAGGAGTAAAAACTGATACTATAAGTAATTTGGGAAAGCAAGGAATAGTTTACTTATCAGATTTATGGAAAAGTAAAGAATTCATGACCCAACAAGAGATAGAGAGCATTACAAAATGCAAAATGGATAATTTTGATTATGTCAAATTGAAGTGTTTTTGTACAAAAAAAGCCAATTCAACAAGAATTAGGAGGGAAGCAGAAAATTGGGAGAAAATCTTTGCAACTAGTATCTCTGATAAAGGCCTCACTTCTAAAATATACAGGGAACTGAGCCAAATATATAGGAATACAAGCCATTCCCCAATTGAGAAATGGTCAAAGGATATGAACAGGCAGTTTTCAGAGGAAGAAATTAAAGCTATCTATAGGCATATGAAAAAATGCTCTGGATCACTACTGATTAGAGAAATGCAAATTGAAACAACTCTTAGATACCACATCTCTCCTATCAGATTGGCTAAAATAACAAAACAGGAAAATGATAAATGCTGGAAAGGATGTGGGGAAATTGGAACATTGTTGCATTGCTGGTGGAGTTGTGAGCTGATCCAGCCATTTTGGAGAGCAGTTTGGAACTATGCCCAAAGGGCTATAGATATGTTCATACCCTTTGACCCAGCAATACCACTTCTAGGGTTGTATCCCAAAGAAATCACACAAGCGGGAAAAGGACCCATATGTACAAAAATATTTATAGTGGCTCTTTTTGTGGTAGCCAAGAATTGGAAATCAAAGGGATGCCCATCAATTGGGGAATGCTGAACAAACTGTGGTATATGAAGGTGATGGAATACTACTGTGCCATAAGAAATGGGGATGATGCAGACTTCGTAACAACCTGGAAAAACCTACACGACATAATGCTGAGTGAGTGGAGCAGAGCCAGGAGAACATTGTGCACAGCCACAGATATATGGATTCCGTGAGGACCATCCCTGACATACTGCACTCTTCTCAGCAACCTAAGGGGCAAGGACAACTCCAGGGGACTCACGATGGAGAATGCTATCTTCATCCAGAGAAAGAACTGTGAAGTTTGAATACAGAGCGAGGCACACTACATGCTCGCCTTTTTTGCTTCTCTTTTGTTTTTGTTTTTGGGTTGTTTTTTTTTTTTGGTTCTGTTTCTTCTTTCTCATGATTCATTCCATTGGTCAAAATTCTTCTCCACACCTTGACTAGTGCATAAATTAATTCAATGCGAAGTTATACATGACAGTTATACGAGCTTCCATGCCGTCTTGGGGAGGGAGGGGGAAGGGAGGGGAGAAAATCTGGAACTCAAAACTATGTAGAACCGTGTGTGGTAAACTAAAAATAAATAAATAAATTTAAAAAAATGAACCTAAAAAAAAATGCATGCATTGTACTAGATCAGGGTTTCTTAACCTGAGATCCATGATTTTGTTTTGTGTTTGTTGCTGTTTTAAAAACATTTTGATCTGTATTTCAATATAATTGATTTACTTTGTCATTCCATGCAATTTATTTTACGTATTTAAAAACATGATACTGAGAAGGGTTTCACCAGACTGCCCAAGGGGTCCATGACACACCAAAAATTAAGAATTCCTGAGCTAGATAATTTCTAAGGTCCTCTCCAGGCATAACTATAAAGGTCACCACTCCTTCTCCATCCCCCCAATCATGTTTGTAGAAAGAAACAACTGACTTTAATACCTAATTGTGAAGAATAATTAAAAGAGGAAGTTCCTAGATAGCCCCCCTTACTGGGGTGGATAGCTTCCACAGCAGCAACCCCTTTCAATCCTTGTCTCAGTAAATCCCTGTACAATGGCGTCCAACTCCTATCCCTCTAAACAAAGGGTACCTTCTTTATCAATTGTCATGGACATCCTTTGTGGTGCACAAAATTTTCTACTTGTAATTCGAAAACCTAGACATGACCAAGTAACCATTTGAGATGTATTTGCAATGTATTGAAGAGGTCTGGATCTTTTGGAGCTTTTTGTTTTTAATCTAAAAAATAAAGCAATGATTTTGATAGTGTGATTGTGACATCTTGGGTCACCTGAAACAAATAACTTAGCACTGGATCCCATAGATATGATTTTGTAGAGTATAGGGTCCTAGATTTGTAGTCAAATTCTGAGTTCAAATTTGACCTCAGATACCACTAACTAGCTGTGTGAACCTGGGCAAGTCACTTAACCACTTTCTGCCTCAGTTTCCTTACCTGCAACATAAGGATTATAATAGCAATTACTTCAAAGAATTGTTGTGAGGGACAGATGAGATAAATAATATTTGTAAAGTGTGTCGTAGACCTTGAAAGTGCCAGAAAGTACTATTATTATTAGCTATCACTTTAATTCTTTCATGCATATTAATTTTGTCTCCCTCAAAACCATGTTTTATATGATGCAGGAGATAGAGACCTGAATTTAGAGTCAGAAGGCCTACAATTCAAGATCAAGCAGAATGAGGATTTAGTCTTTGGATTTAGCAATTAAGAGGTCACAGAAGACCTTGAGAGGACAATTCCATCAGATTAGATTGATGGGATCCTAACCTATATTACAAAAGGTTGAAGAGTGAGTGAGTGATGAGTAATTGAAGAAAGCAAGTAAAAGCTACACTTTCCGGTTTAGCAAAGGTAGGAGAAAATTAAATTGATAACTTAAGAGGAAGAGCTGGATCAGGGCCTTCAAAGATAGAGATAAGTTAAGCGTGTTGATGGAGCCAAGGATGGAATCAGGAGATGGAGAGAGATTCTTGGGAGGGAGATCCTGAGGGAGATGGCAGTGAATTTGGATCATGGCCAACAGTCAGGGGGTAAGTTTAAGAGAGACAAGGACCACCTGTTGCAACAATCTGGCTAGCAGCTACCGTAGGGGTGTAAGACCCACCAACAATCAGCACACAGAAAGCTGCCAACACAGGTTCTTTGATCTGCTTTACTAAGGAAAATAGCATTAAGGGGGTTAGCAATCTTACTTTAATCCAGCATACAAATATCATTTACTTAGTTCAGGAGAAAAAACCAGCACCCTGAATTACAGACCAAATACAATTCGTAGTTAATTCTCTTTTCATAATTTCCTTGAACCAGTCTCCTTTCTTTTCTTAATTTTTCCTCTACCTTTCTTATCTCTTTCTTTAATTCTTCTAGGAATTCTTGTATGACTTGGGTCCAATTAGCGGTTTTCTTTGAGGCTTCATTTTAGCTATTTTCACATTGTTGTCTTCTGAATTTGTGTCTTGGTCTTCCCTGCTGCTAGAGTAGCTTTTTATGGGTCAAGTTATTTTTGTTGTTGTTTGCTCTTTTTTCCAGCCTATTTCTTGGCTTTGAACTTTATGTTAAAGTTGGGCTCTGTTCACCTGGGGTTGGGGAGGCACTCTTACAAACTTTAGGGTTTTCCATGCTGTTTTTTTCCAGAGATATGGGGGTGTTGTTCACTAACAAGTTGTTAGTGATTCAAAGGTGGTATGATCTTGGGAGAGGTATGGTTAGTGCTCTCCCAGTCTGCATTCTGGTCTTTGCTCAGGAAGGGCCCCTGGTCCCCTGTGACTACAAGCACTAGTGCTCTTTGCCTTGGAAATGCAATCAGGGCCCCTTCTCCCTTGTGTCCTATCCCCATCTCTCTTTTCTTCATAGGAACTGTAACCCAGAACTCCATATGGACAATAGGGTTTTCAATCAGTGCCAGCTGTACCAAATGCCAGCAAAGGGTGCCCTGTAATCTCTTTCCAACTAGTTGTCTGACCTCCTTACCTTCTCTGGGCTGAGAACTCCCAAAGCCCTGCTTCTGTTGCTACTGATGCAGGCACTATTGAAACCTGCCATATGTATGGGCTCTAGATAAGCTTCCACCCCAGTATCACAAACTTTTCCTATGGATTTCTTAAATTTTCTTAGGCCAGAAAAATGCCTCACTCTGACCTTTTGTTTGTTCTGCCACTCCAAAATTTGATTTAAGGCATTATTGTAAAGTTGTTTGGAGGGGAATGTTGAGAGAGTTCAGCTGGGTTACCTCTAATTTGCCATCTTGGTTCTGCCCCCTCCCCCACATACTCTAAACATTTGTTTTTGAAATCTTGTTTTAAGAACCTAAGCTTTTGCTTTCAGAGACAATATAATATTTTAAATTTAATTGCCCCTGTAATAGAAATTCATTATTAGACCTAGATGTAGATTTCTACATTGCAATTTACTTTTTATTTGTTCAGGTCCAATTTAGGTACAGCTGCATAGGATAACATATGCTTTATCTCCCAAATATGTAATTTAACAGGAATGATTTTTGTGTTAAATTATATTAAATGCTTTGATTATCATATTTGTATCATCATGTTTTGCTTAAAGAATTTTCTTTTAATACTGTGATTTATTTTGTCTGTCTTCAAGTTGTTCATTTTAAGGTGGCATCATAAAAGTCCCCACTAAAACACTGGTCTCAAAGACTAAGCCTAACATTTACCTTAAGATGGTCCAAAGAAAAGAGCATTGACTTTGGAGTTAGAAGACCTGAATTCAAATCCTAGTATAAGGCTTTTATTGCCTATGTGACCTCATATTCACAGATAAGTAACGAGAGTATGTAATCAACACTCAAGTACATGAGTGATCTTACCGGTCTGGAAATTCCTCCTAATGATGCAGATCACAGCCTATTTCTAATGTTCTTCCTATCCATGTACTCTTGTCCATGTCAATCATCTAGCATTTACTTAGTGTCTGGCACTGTGTTAAGTGCTAGGAATACGAAGAGAGGCAAAAAACAAAACCAAACCAAAACCAACCCAAAATCAGCCCCTGCTTTCAAGGAGGTCACAGTCTAATGGGGGAGACCATATGCAAATAATAATGTGCATAAATTGGGGGCAATTTCAGGAAGAAGACATTAAGATTAAGGAAGACTAGGAAAGGCTTCTTTCAGACAGTGGGACTTAAATTGAGAGTCAAAGGAAGCCAAGGAAGCTAGGAGGCAGAGATGAGGAGAGAAAATTCCATGAATAGGAGTCAAATGAAAAATTCTGGAGAGAATGTGGGAAAATACATATACTAATATGCTGTTTGTGGAGCTGTGAATTAGTCCAACCATTCTGAAAAGCAATTTGGAATTACACTCAAAAAGCTATTAAAACTGTGACCCAGCCATACCACTAGGTCTGTACCCCAAAGAGATCAAAGAAAGAAGAAAAGGACTCATGTGTACAAAAATAAATGGTGGCAAAGAATTGGAAACTGAGGGAATGCCCAGCAGTTGGGTACTATTCATATCCTATGGTGTATGAATGTAATGAATACTATAAGAAATGATAAAGGGCATGATTTCAGAAAAACCTGGTGTGCCAACAATCCAGCTAGCAGCTGCTGTGAGGGTGTAAAGCCAACAACAACCAGCTCACAGAATGCTGTAGGTCCAGGTCCTTTTCATCTGCTTTATTAAGGAAAGCAACGTTAAGGGGTTAACAATGTTACTTTAATCCAGCATACAAATATCATTTACTTAGTTCAGGAGAAAAAAACAGCACCCTGAGCTACAGACCAAATAAATACAACTTGTAGTTATCAACATCTGGGTGTACAGCTAGGGAGCTCATTATAACAGCTGGCCCAGAGTCACACGCCATTCCTGCTGTGGCTCAGAGCTCTGAGAGAGAACTCTAACCTCTGTGCTTATATATCCTGTTCAGGGCTTCGACCTCACCCAGGCTGGGCGTGGTGAAGTTCCCCACCCCCAATATCACATCAGATACAAATCATTGGCTCCCAATTGTCTCAGTGCTGAGAAATACAAAAACATCCAACTTTATCTGCCCCATTCAAACAAAGGCCAGAATCATTAAAGGTCAACAGCAAAAAGTCCCACCTTAACTACTATTACACCTAGGAAGACTTGAATTAACTAACGCAAAGTGAAGTTATCAGAACCAGAAGAACAATTTATATAATAGCTGCAATCCTGTAAAGATAATCAACTTTTAAAGACTTAGTAACTCTGACCAACACAGTGACTAATCATAATTCCAAAGAACTCATGATGAATCATGTTAAACACTTACAGATAGAGAGTTGATGGATGCAAGAATACAAAATGAGGCATATTTTTCTTCCTTCCTTCCTTCCTTCCTTCCTTCCTTCCTTCCTTCCTTTCTTTCTCTTTCTTTCTTCCTTCCTTCCTTCCTTCCTTCCTTCCTTCCTTTCTTTCTTTCTTTCTTTCTTTCTTTCTTTCTTTCTTTCTTTCTTTCTTTCTTTCTTTCTTTCTTTTCCTCTTCCCTTTTTCCTTCTTCCTTCTTTTCTTTTTTTCTCTTTCTTCATTCCTTCCTTTCTTCCTTCCTTCCTGTAATGGCAAGCAAAGTGGGACTTTTTGCTGTTTTTTCTTTTGGAGTGCTTCTCACCACTAAGGCAATCAAGTGCCTTTGATTGAGCCTTGCCTTTGTTTGAATCAAGAGTCTTTGTTTGAATCAAGAGTCTTTGATGACCTGCTTAAGTCACAAGAAAGTCTAAGTCACATGAGTTTGAGTCACATGGTTGACACCCTCTGACCCTGAAGAAGTGTATATACTCTGAGATTAGCATTTTGCTTTTGGGCTCACTCTTTGGAAGAGTGTTCATGTGATTTAGCCAGATGAGACTCTGGGTAGCAGTTAAGGAGTCCCCCCCACCCCGGCTTTGAAAACCCAGATGTTGGTGCTTCTCTCTCTCTGGTAACTATGTATGTATTGCTATGGACAGACAGTTAGAAGCCCTGTGTTGATTTGTGTTATTTTCTCTGTTTATATAATTTCTACTTGTAATTTCTCTGAAGTTCAGGGTGCTGACTTTTTCTCCTTCACTAAGTGAATGATATATGTATGTTTAAAGTGAGATTGTAAACCCCTTGAAGTTGCTTTCCTTTAGAAAAGCAGATCAAAGAACTTATGCTAGCAGCCCTACTGTGTGCTGGTGTTATTGGCCTTACACCTCCACAGTAGCTGCAAGTAACATTGTTGTTACACATCCTTCCTTCCTTCTTTTCTTTCCTTCTTTCTCTTTCCTTTCTTTCTTTCCTTCCTTCTTCCTTCCTTCCTTCCTTCCTTCCTTCCTTTCTTTCTTTCTTCCTTCCTTCCTTTGACATGGCTAATGAAGAAATTTGTTTTGCAAGACTATACATATTTGTAAAGGGTTTTGTTTTTCTTGACTTCTCAGTGGAAGGGGAAGGGGAGAATTAGAAATTGAAAATAAAGTAAAATGAATTTTAAAATAACTTAAGTGCTTTCTTCTACATGAAGCCTTTCCTGATTTTCCTCAAAATTAAATTATCTCGTGTATATTTTTTGTTTGCATATACTTTGTATGTTTCCCCCACTTGAATTGTAAGCACTTTGAGGGAAGGAACTATTTTGTTTTTGCCTCTATATCTCCAGTGCTAAGCACAATGATTATTATAGAACGCACTTAATAATTTTTAATTGATTCCCAATAATACCTTGTACAAGTGACTTATCTCTTTGGGCTTCAGTTTTTTCAATTATAAAATAATAAATGAATCTCACCTCTACAACATTCCTTCAAAATGATCACCTAGCTTCTGGGATCATCTCCAACAGCAGGGAATTAATGACATTTCAGTGCTTGTACTCTTCCAATGATGGGACCCCTCTAAGGCAATTTCAGACTTTGTGTGTCCATATATACCAAGCCTCAAACTGACTTGGGCTCCTTTTATCTGTTTACTAACTTCAGTTCACTTTATTTCAGACACAGAAACAACCAATCCTCTCTTCGCATCTGTGATCAGACACAGAGAACCTAGATCCACAAGCTTCTGTAGTCTAAAGAATCAGACTTATGTCCTCACCAGGGGAGGAGGGAAGAGCTGGGTAGGAGAGTCTCAGTATTCACTGAGCTTTGCCCTGAGCCCCAACCTGTGCGCTTAGCTTGCTCATGAGCCTCCTTTGGATACATCTGGTTATTCTGAAAACCACCCCAAATGGCTAAGGAGAAGTCACGTGTTAGTATCCACCAGGGCCCTGATCAAACTAACATCCAGAATTGAATGAAATCTCAAAGCTACCTAGTCCGACCTTCTTATTTTACAGGTGAAGAAACTGAAGCCCAAAGGAGTTCAGTGACTTCTACAAGTCCACATAGTTAGTGAACAAAAGCATGCCCTGCCTGTGTACTCAGAGAGTTATCAAAAATCAAATCAATCCCAAAAATCTACTAAAAGGGCTAAGAATTACATAGATGATTCAGAAGATCTAAGTGTTCAAATCCTGCCTCAGCATTTACTAGCTGTGTGACCCTGGGTAAATCACTTATCCTCTGCCTCATTTTCTGTAAAAATTAAAATAATAACCATACCTATTTCCCAGGGTTATAATGAGGATCAAATGAGATAATATATGTACAGAGCTTTGCAAACCTTAAAGCATTATATAAACATTATATTATGACATGCTTTATAATGCAATAACGGTATAGAAGAGGTTCAGTGTGGTATCAATACATTTGAGGATGGAAGTATCATTTATTGATTCAGAGCGTTAGGGGAGGTTTTATAGAGGAGACAGCACCAGAGACAGCCTTTGAGAATAAATAAAGTATTTCAGCAGGTTTAGATGTTAGCAGTAATAGATTAAAAGGACCTACCACTCAGGCATAGGATATCCCTTACACCTATAAAATGCACGGAGGTGAGACAGGGCAGGATGAAGTTGGAGAAAAATGCACTTTGCCAGGAATATAGAGTATATGAATCAAAGTAGAATAAAATAAGGTAGGCAAGGTTAATTAGAGCCAAACTGTGAAGCACCTTAAAAGCCAGACTAAAGAATTTGTATCTAATTATATAAAAAATCAGAAGCTACTAAAGATTTTTGAGTAGGGAAGTGACATGACCATGGCTGTCTATTAAGAAGATTACTCTGACAACTGATGGTTGTGAGAAGGGAAAAACCAAAAGCAGCGAGACCAGTTAGAAGACTACTACAAAAGTCTACTATGGGAGTTACTAAGGCCTAAATTCATGTGGTAGTAGAGAAGCAGGTGACAGACGTGAAAGGCAAATTTAGTGAAATTTACCTCTGGTTTGGCTGTGATAAGGAAAGGAAAAAGTCCAAACAATCAGAGTTTCAACTCTGAGTAACTGGGGAAAATGGCAGGGCCATTGAAAGAAGTAGAGAAAAATAGAAGAAAAAGACGTTCTGGAGGCAAGTTGACCATTTTGGTTTTGACATATTGATTTTGAGGAGCAGGAGAGACTGATCATAAAACGATTTTATGTACTTTTATGATGACTTCACTTCACTTCATCAACCAAACTCTTTCTCTCTTATAAATGATCTTAGAACACCCAGTATTTAAGCATTTCAAGATTCTTGGCAACTTGATTGATTCCAAATTTCTTAACAAAAGATCCCAGCTCTATGATACCTAAACAATCAGTTGAAAAGTGGAAAATTCAGCCAATCAACCAATTGTTTTTGTCAATGTAGTGATTTAAAGAAGGAAACAATTTTTTTTAAAAAATCTAATGTAGTCTAATCCCCCTGTTTCATAGATGTTATAAGCTAGAGTCCAGGATGGGTGACATGATTTGCCTGAGATCATGGAAGAAGGAGCAGTAAAGTGGGGTCCTCTGATACTAAGACCAAGGCTTGGTCCCTGATGCCACACTGATAGTATGTCAGCTTATTGGCAAAACTGGCTGCCATTTTCACTGAATTAACTGAATTTATTGAATTCTGACTTTATTTTGATGTTTTATAGATACAAATTTACTGATTTGTCATTAGATACTATTATTCCCTACTAGAGACATAAACTTCTATTCAACTGAGTCATAATTTATTAGGACTTTTGTGTACAAGATATTGTGCTGAGTATTGGGGAACATACAAAAATAAAGAACACTACCCATAAAGACCTCATCTAGTCAAGACCTCAAGATGCATTAAATGATAGAGGTAACATGAACATTATGCAAGCTATATACAATACATCTAGGGACTGAGGAGACAAAGGGATGAGAGTTAAGCATAGTTAATTAGTTTAGACTCTTTCTAGAAGGATTTAAATTATATTTCAAAGGAATGTGCATTATAGCTGTACAAACTAGCATTGGAGAAAGGCAGAAGAGCAGAAATAGATGGAGTAGGAAAAAAGAGTTAGTAATTCAGAGAAGAGGGCCTAGCTGGTAGAGGGCCATCTTTTGGGATTTGTTAGAATAGCCATTGGATAGGGCTATTAGTTTTTAAGGAGGAGACAGAAATGAAAAACAAGTTTCAGTAAAATGATTCTTCTTACTCTATATGAGAATGGACTGTGGGGTGTGGTTGGAAGATAGGACAAAAGTGGGGTCTAACATCCTATTGTGTACTCCAGGCTTTCTTACTTCCTACGATGTGCCCTGGACTGGATTCTATAGAATGTAATTCTTTAATCATCATAGGTACCATGATCTTATCTGGTGACATGTCAAATATGGGAAACAACTGAGAAAAGAAATTCAAATAGGACATATCTCTTTCATGGAGTCTGTGGGACACACTAAAATGACTTATGGAATTCTTGTGGGCACGGTGAAGCTCCGAGGACTGTACTTGCCACCAATACCTTGAAGCAGCGTAAACTCAGTAAGAAGTGGCATTATGTTGAAGGCTAGGAAATGCTACATGAATCTCTTTCTTAATATTCTTTTTATTAAATAAGTTTTTATTGATGTCTTTTTTAATATCACTATAATTTTCCCCAGGATCCTTCCCCCTTCTCACCTAGAGTGTCATCCTATATAGCAAATAATATGTTTTTAAAGACAAGAGAAGAGGAAAAAGAGGAAAAAAATCAGCATAACTAATCAATATGTTGAAAAATTTCAAAAATATGTACAGTGTGCAAACTTGTGGATCTCCCACCTCTATCCCATTCTTTCTTGCAATCAAGCATATAACCAATGGATAAATAGTTATTAAGTATGAGATACATACAAGATGGAAATCAGAATAATGAAGACATGAGTGTATGAGGGGTAGTAACTATGGAGGACTGAAGAGAACAGGGATGCCAAAAATTGCCCTATAATAAAGGACTTTACTTTTAGTATACATATTCTCCTAAAAGAGTGCTTCTGAGAAGTCAGGTGGGAACTGGTCAGAGCCAGAGACCCACATTGTCAGCTGGTACTGGATGAGAACAAGGTTACAGTAACCTCAGAATATCATTGCCCATTAACTTGGCAGGCAAATCACACCATTTGTTCTTCTTTGGGGTGTGGAAGAGCATGCAGCAAATAGCAAATTATGTCTTTTACTTTTACTAAGTGTGTTCAACCAAAATTTCTTTTAAAAAAAGATATATCCTTGTAGACAGATCATTTGCATGCAAGAAGTACTGCATTTGAAAAATGTAACATTTACTTACTCCAGTACAGGCACTAAATTTAAAGGTTATGATGATTGATCTACTTACCTTTTATGTAACTTCAGTGTAGGCTCTTGAAATGAAGAAGTTAGTGTTAAGAATTGACTTTATCTACTGCTTACATACCACTTACATCATTTATAATTAATATTTTTATTAAAAACAGATGTTTTTGTACCTCAGAAAGTTCTCACTTACTTATAACATCGCATGTTCTCCAAATGATTCTTTTGTTTTGACCCTGGAGAGGAGATGCCCTGAACTAGAGGGACTGAGTGACTCCTCACAACAGCTCTCTCTATGTAGACCATCCTGCACCACTTCAGTCTCTACTCTATCTCTCTCCCCTGAAACCAATCTATCATCCCATAGCTCTATTCACAATCTCTGTTATTGCCTAAACTAAAATTTCCTTCCTTTGTCACCTCTCGTCTATATGTGTTATATCTCTGTCCCCCAATAGAACACAAGCTCCTTAAGGTCAAGTACTCTCCTACTCTTATATGTCTATGTCCAAATCCATCTATAGTAGTTGGAACAAAATATGTGCTTATTAAATGATTGTTGAGTGATTGAACTCTGAACCATAGTATTTAATTTTGATTTGCTCTTCTATTTAGTATCCTTTAGTTCTTTTTTTAATATATTTTTATTTTTTAATTTTTAATGTAATATTTTACCCAAATTATGTGTAAAAACAATTTTTAACATCTGTTTTTTCCTTTTTTTTTTCTTTTTTTGGCAGGGCAATTGGGGTTAAATGACTTGCCCAAGGTCACACAGCTAGTACATGTGAACATTTGTTTTAAAAATTTTTTTGAGTTCCAAATTCTTTCTCTCCTTCCTTTCCCTCCCTCCCCGCCTGCACTGAGAAGGCAAGCAATTTGACATAGGTTATACATGTGCAGTCATGCAAAACATATTTTCTTCTTAGTCATACTGTGAAAGAAACAGAAAAAAAACCAAGAAAAATAAAGAAAAAATATGTTTCGATTTGCATTCAGATGCCATCAGTTCTTTCTCTGGAGATGGATAGCATTTTTCACCATAAGTCCTTCAGGACTGAGAATCCTTTAGTACTGATTTTATGCCTTTCGATGACATTAGAAAAAAGGCAGAATGATGTAGTAGGTAGAGAGCTGGCCTTGAACTCAGACAGACCTGGGTTCAAGTCCTACCTTACCCTGGCCAAGCCACTTAACATCTCAGTGTTCTGGCTAGCAACTATATAAGCTGCAGAAAAGGTGTCAATTGTTAGAAGAAATTTCCTCCTATAGGAATTGTTTAATCCAATGAAATCACAAGTCCAGCCCTACTCAAGCATTTTCATTGGTTATCCCTCATGCTTGGAAACTTCTCCTTCCTGATCTTCATCTCCTGGCTTTCTTCAAGTTCCAGTAAAACCCTATCTTCTAAAAGAAACCTTTTCAGAGCCCGCTTTCATGCCAGCGCCTTCCCTCTGAGATTGTCTCCAATTTTTATTTTATGTATCCTGTTTGTACATAGTTGTTTGCATGCTGTGTCTCCAATTAGACTATGAGCTCCTCAAGAGAAGGAACTATTTTTTGTTGTACCTTTCCTTGTATTCTCAGCTCTTTAGCACAGTGCCTTTCACATAGTAAATACTTACAATACTTGTTAACTATCTATCCAATGACATTGTCTTCAGATCCCTTCAACTGAGTTACTTTAGTAAAGTTGGCTTTTATTATTACTTGCTTATATCTTCAATGTTTTTATATGGAACACCATTATCTAAAATGAAGAAATAAGAAAGTATTCATTTGCACCCATATTTACCAAAATATTACTCTTTTTGTAGTATCAAAGGATTGGAAACCAAATGGAAACCTACTGATTAGAGAAACAGATTGTGTTATATAGAAGTAATGGAATATTTAGAACATTAAAGAAATATTTAAGAAGCAATGAATATAATGAACTAAGAGAAGCATGGGAAGGCTTATATGAACTAATGAAGAGTGGAGTCAGAGGAAGAGAGGGAATAAGCCTTTGTGTAATACCTACTATGTGCCAGGCACTGTGCTAAGTGCTTTACAAATATTATCTCATCTGATCATTACAACAACCCTATGAGGTAGATGCTACTGTTCCCCCCATTTTACAGTTGAGGAAACTGAAACAGACATAGGTTAAATGACTTGCCCTGGGTCACAAAGCTAATAAATGTCTAAGGCTTGATTAGAACTAAGGTCTTTCTGACTCCATTCACTGTGTCATCTAGAACCAGGACATTAATAGGTATAATGACTACAATATAAATGGAAAAAGGAAAAGAAGAAAGAAATTGAATGCCATGTAGTTATGATGACCAAACTTGACCCCAGAGAAGATTTGAAAAAAATCTACCTCTTTCACCTTTTGGCAGAAATGGGGTAATATGACTATGGAATATCACATATCCTGTCAGATAAAACTTTGATGTGTTGATTGGTTTAACTTTAGTTACACATCTTTTTTTTTTTAAAAAAATAGTTTTTGCTATAAGAGCTAGCTTATTGAATAGGACAGGAGAAGTTGTGTATTTGGAAATGATGACATAAAAATTAAAAAAAATCGGTTAAAAAACTCTTCAGTCCAAGTAAGTGTACTGGGTACATTAGCATCAGTAGACTAGGTAAGTTTTGACCTACGTATTCTCAAATACTCAAATAGACATTTTGAACTGGATGTAGTCATAGAAACATAGGATTATAGATTTAGAGTTTGAACAACCTTAGAGAACATCTAGTTCACCTTCCTCATTTTATAGATAATGAACTGAGGCTGAGGGAGATTCTTTAATTTACCTAAAATCACTCAGGCAGTAAGTAGTAGATCCTGGGATTTGAACCCAGGATCTCTGGAGAGGAGCACGGAAGATAAAATTATTAATTCTTATTAATACATTTTAAAGTTTTTACACAAAACAAATTCAGCTAAGATCAGAAAGGAAACAGTTAACTGGGAAAAATCTTTGCCGACAGTTTCTTTGATAACAGGCTCATTTCCCAAATATATAAGGAAATTATTCAAATTTATAAGAAAAAAACCCATTCTCCAATTGATAAATGATCAAAAGATATGAACAAGCAGTTCTCAAGGGAAGAAATCCAAGCTATCAATAGCAATATGAAAAAAATGCTTTAAATCACTAATAATTAGAGAAATTCAAATTAAAGCACTTCTGATATTCCACATTATGCCTGTCAGATTAGCAAAGCCAACAAAAAGGATAATAATAAATGCTGGCAGGACTGCAGGAAACAAGCACATGAATACACTATTGGTGGAATTATAATTGGTACAGCCATTCTGGAATCATGTCTAAGAAATGACTAAACTGTGAATATCATTTGACCCACTATGAGACTTACTCCCCAAAGAGGTCTAAAAACGAGGAACAGGCATCATATCTACAAATATACTTATAGTAGCTCTTTTTTTGGGAAACTAAAGAGGTGCCTGGCATTTGGGGAATGACTGAACAAATGAGGGTATATGAATACTATTACAGTTATATGAATAATTTCAGAGAAACCTGGGAAGACTTGTATGAACTGACAGAGAGTTGAGTGTGCAGAACCAGGACAATATTTACTCTAAAAAGAATTTTGTAAAAAATACACAACTTTGAAAGACTCAAGAACTCTGATAAACAAAATGAGTGACCATTATTCTAGAGGACCAATGATGGAGAGGTGATAATCTAAATTTGCAAGACAGGATACATATTTTTGGAAATGGCCAATATAAAAATTTCTTTGCTTGGCTATGTGTATGTTACAAAGATTTCTCCATTTCCCCAGTATGGTGGGGGTGAAGGGGTAGGAGAGAAAATAGATGCTTGTTAGTTGAAAAAAAATTTTTTTTAATCTGTGATGACTAACTTTGATAGACTTGGCTCTTCTCAGAAATACAAGGTTCAAAGACAACTCCTAAGGACTCATGATGGAAAAAGCTATCTACATCCAGAGAAAGAATTATGGAGTCTGACTGCGGATTGAGGCAAACTATTTGCTCTCTTTTTTCCCTTCTTTTTTGGTTTTGTTTCTTCTTTCTCATGATTTGTTCCATTGGCTATAAATCTTCTTTACAAACTTGACTATTGTGTAAATAAGTTTAATGTGAAGGTATATGTAGAACCTATATCAGATTACATGCTGTCTTGGGGGGAAGGGAGGAGGAGAGGGAGGGAGAGAAAATTTGGAACTCTAAAACTTGTGGAACTGAGTGTTGTAAACTAAAAATAAAAAATAAAAACAATTTTTAAAAATAATTCAATCACCAGGTTGATTGCACTGTATTTATTAAAATCATATATATGAATATAAAGTAAATACAGGGTTATTTCTGAGAAAGGCCCTAGCCACTGGGTAGGTAGTGAAAAACCTCAGGTAGGAAAGGACCCTTGAGGTGATCTTTGAAAGAAGCTAGGGAATCTAAGTCAGGGAAGGAAGAGGACATTCCAAACATGAGGGACAAAAGCAGAGAGATAGGAGATGGAACGTTCCATGTGAGGAACAGTGAGAAGGTCAGTTTGGCTGGACAGTGGATTGTCTTTCTTGAAATAATGTACCCTATACCTGAAAAGGTAAGCTAGAATCCTTTTGTGAAATGTTTTAAAAGTCAAACACCTAACTTTTACAGTAGGAGTCTTATTAAACCAAACAAGCTAATTCTACCATTTCAACTCCTCATCCTCGTCTTCCTAAGGGCTAAGGAAATTACCTTTATGAGTGTTGCTCTTCAATAGGTTACTTGTATCTCCTGGTGGCAGAGGGCGGTTCTCCAAGACTAAGTCACAGACTAGTTACTGATCTGCATTGGTGAAAGAGCTTCCACGCTGGCAATTTCCTACATCGATAAAAGCACAAAAATAAACAAAATACGATTTACGATTGATCGTTGTTTTCTTCCTCCATTAGAATGTAAGCCGCTGGAGGGTAGCAACAGTTTTGTTTTCTTGTATTTGTATCTCCTGTGCATTGCTCAGTTCTCAGCACATCATAAAGGATCACTCTTGTTGTTAAGCTGTGTCTCTTGGTGACCCCATTTGGTTGGGGTTTTTTTGGCAAAGATATTGAAGTGATTGGTCATTTCCTCGTCCAGATCATTTTACAGATTAGGAAACTAAAGCAAACAGGGTTAAGGGGCTTGCCCAGGGTGGCGCAGCTAGTGTCCAAGGCCAGATATGAACTCAGGAAGATGAATCTTCATGATTCAAGATCTGGTACTCTATCCACTGCACTATCTAGTTGCCCCCCCCCCCCCGCCCCGCCCCCACCTTGTAAATAAACACTTTATCTACCATCTATCTACCTCAAGTGTATATGGGAGTCACCTTGATGTATGCATAGAGATAGCAAGGCCTGAGAATCAGGAAGACAGTGGCTCTGGGCAATAACTGAACCTCTCAATACCTCCAGGAAACTCTCTAAGACTACTGAAGATTTGTTTTGGTAAAGAGACTTTCCTATGGTGCTGAAAAAATGATCAGAATTATCTAGCCATACTTTGTCATGCCAATAAAGTTATTGAAATGGGACAAAATGGCTCAGAGTCATAGCTAATAGACTGAACAGAATAATGCTGGGCTCTGAGACCACATCCCTATCTACCATAGCAAACTTGTGTATTAATGGAGCTAAAATATAATTTATAATCTGAGGAAATCAAACCAAACAAAACCTTCATCTGTCAAGTTCCCTTCTGTGCGTAAAATGTAAACTCTATTACTAAATAATGAAAATTGAATGCTGGCATAAACAAAGCATGTATTTGCAGAAAATTATTCATGTTTGAATGGATTCATAATTTACAGGGAAAATTAAGGTTACAGAAGCTCACAATATTTGCACGTCTGAACAAATAATGATAAATTAACTGAAGAATATTAAGAATCAACAATGTTCTCTGGTTTTAGATTTCTTTTTATTATTACAACACATAAATAATCTGGGCGTTATCTTTTACCTCAGTAAATGCTTCCACATAAAATTCCTTTCATTCCAATTTAACCTAGAAGCCTTTTGAGGGGATACCTAAGGACCAAACAGATAAACACAGAGGGCCAAACAGATACAATCACCCAAGCTAGCTCAAACCAGTCTGATGCGCTTTGAAAGTACCTGACTTTGTTTCAAGTGATTGATTTAACAGATTCCCATTGTTGGGTTTCTAGGACAGATTAGACTCCATAGAGTTTTTGACTCTCTTTCAAGTACGTTGCTTATGAGCATACATTCCCGTAATAACTAACATTTATTTTTATTAATTTACTTATTTTTTTGGAGGGGGGAGGTGAGGCAATTGGGGTTAAGTGACTTGCCCAAGGTCACACAGCTAGTAACTGTCAAGTGTCTGAGGCCGGATTTGAGCTCAGATCCTCCTGACTCCAGGGCCAGTGCTCTATTCACTGAGCCACCTAGCTGCCCCAATAACTAACATTTATATAGCTTACTATGTGCCGGGCATTGTGCTAAGTGCCTTACAATTATTATCTCGTTTGATACTCACAGTAACCCTGGGAGGTAAATGCTTTTATTACCCCTGTTTTACAGACGAGGAACCTGAGGCAAACACAAGTTTAGTGACTTGCCCAGGGTCACACAGCTAGTAAGTGTCTGAAGCTAAATTTGTACTCTGGTCTTCCTCACTCCTAGCCCCATGCTACCTGGCTTCCCTAGATCTCCTTTCAACATCATTGAATCCCTAGGACTGTTTCTCCATTGAGCACATTTAGTAATTACAGGTATTTACCTGAAATGACTTTGGAAGCCGTGGTATCCCTTTAAGATGCCCAGTTATAGACTAATAAATGATTCATCTGTACTCAACCCCTTCAAGCTCCTTCTAGTTGGCAAACCAAGGCCAAGGTGTCCAGGGGTTCAATGCCTGTAGGAGTCCCAAGGGATTGCCCTGCTGCTGCCTCCCTTAGTGATTCAGCGCCTGCTGGCCTTAGCTCATGCTTCCTCTGAGCATCTGTTGTGTTCTAGTGTAATATTTTCCACTGCCTATTATCCAGTTTGGCTCAAAGCAGTAAAACAATTTAAGCCCCCTTAATGCTGTTGAGAATCTCCCTCAGGGATTTGAATAGATTTCCTGATTCTGTCTTGCCATGAAGGCATTTTTCAAGGATGTGGGATTCATTATTGATCTGGTTACAGATTTCAGTCATATTCACTATTGCTGTTGCTTGGTTCCTGCCTTGTCCTTGTTTCTTGAAGAAGAACAGTGAATGTCAGAATGCTTCCTTAACAATGAGATTTCCTTTTGACTATGTCTTGCAAAGATTTGATATAGGGCAAGAGCACTAGATTTGGGGAGAGAGTACGTGGGTTTGAATCCTGTCCCTTCTGCTTACTATCAATGTAGCATTGATCAAGTGCCTACTATATGCCAGGCACTGCTGGGCACTGGGGATACCTGTAGATAAGTGAGATAATCCTTGCCCTCAAGGAGTTTACATTCTCCTAGTGGACTGGAATAAGTTTACAGATAAGGAAGTATAATATACATACAAAATAAATGCATAATGTTGCCTGCTGGGAATTAACAATTTTGTGAAAAGCCTCTTGAATGCAGGTGTACATGGAGCCTTAAAGAGAACTAAAAGTTCCAAGAAGTGCAATAATAAAAGCTAGCATTTTTGCAGAACTTTAAGGTTTACAAAGTACTTTACGAATATTATCTCATTTGATCCTCACAACTACTGTGGGAGGTAGGTGCTAGTATCATTCCTTTTTTTTTTTTAACAGATGGGGGAATTGAGGCAGAGAGAAGTTGAGTAACTTGCCACAGCTTGTAAATGTCTGAAGCTGGATTTAAACTTAGGTCTTTCTGACTCCAAGTACAATGCTCCAACCATTTAAAAAAATTTAATCTATTTTATTTTTAATTTATGGAATAAAACAAGCATTTCCATAACAATATAATTTTTTAAAAAAAAGATAATTGCACATGGAACTGCAAATCTATTATATACAATTTGCTATTCTTTTTAAATATATAAGATTATCATGCAAATTCCCCCCTCACCTCCCCTTCCTAGAGATAGCTACCATTAGAAACAAATATGTATATATATGTAAAATCATTCTATACATACTTCTATTTATTAATTCTTTCTCTGGATGCAGATAGTGTCTTCCTTCATATGTCCTTTATAGCTAATTTGGGTATTCTCACTAGCACACTGTATTAGGGAAAACAGCAAGTACTCCAGTTTGTCTGGAACATACAAGTTTGTGAGTGGAATAGTGTGTAATTTGCCTGGAAAGTGAGGTTGCAACCAGATTTGGAGGGCCACTCTCTGTACTAGGAACTGAGGCTACAAACCAATAATTTAACAGTCCTTGCCCTCAAGATAAAGAATCTACATTTCATGCCAAAGAAGAGCCATGATTCCTATCATGATATTTCAGTATCATAGCCAGAATTTAAGGGACCTTAGAAATCATCTAGTATAATCCCCCTCATTTTATAGGTAACTGAGGCCCAAAGAAATTAATAGCATTTATTTAGCATTTTACAAATAGCTAGCATTTATCTGGTACTTTACAAATATTATCTTATTTGATTCCCCTGTTAGAATGTTAGCACTATATCATCATACAGCTCTTTCTAGTTGTTGAAATAAATATCCCTTTCTAGATTTTTCTGGACTCTTTGTTTGTAAATCAAAGTAAGATTTAACTCTGGTCTTTTCATCAGAAACACTTGAAAGTTCCTTTTTCTATTAAAGGTCCATTTTTTCCTTTTTGAAGAACTATACTTAGCTTTCCAAGGTAAGTTATCCTTGGTTATAAGCCTATCTCTTTTGTCTTTTGGAATATTGTAATCCAAGATCCTTTTATGGTTTTAAGAAGAAGCTGCCAGGTTTTGTGTGATCCTGATTGTGATTTCTTGATGCTTAAACAGCTCATTTCTGTATGCTCGCAGCATTTTTCTTTGACTTGGGAACCTTGGATTTTGATTATTACATTCCTGAGACTTTTTCTTTTGAGGTTTATTTTAGGAGGTGAATAGTAGATTCTTTATACCTTTATTTTGTCCTGTGATTCTAATAGATCTGGGCAGTTTTCATTTACAATTTTTTGAAATGTAGTGTCAACGCTTTTTTTTTTAATCATAGTTTTCAGGGAATCCAATGATTCTTAACTTAAATTCCCTTTACATGTTTTCCAAGTAAGTTGTTTTATATATCAAATATCTTAAATATTATTTTATTTTTTATTTCTTTATTTAATATTTTTAGTTTTCAACATTGATTTCCACAAGATTTTGAGTTACAAATTTTCTCCCTTTTTCTCCCCTCCCCTCCACCCCAAGATGGCATATATTCTGATTGCCCTTTTCCCCAATCTGCCCTCCCTTCTGTCACCCCACTTCCCCCCACCCCATCCCCTTTCCCCTTACTTTCTTGTAGGGCAAGATAGATTTCTATACCCCATTGTTTGTACATCTTATTTCCCAGTTGCATGTAAAAAACAACTTTTTTTTTTGAGCATTTGTTTTTAGAACTTTGAGTTCCAAATTTTCTCCCTTCTTCCCTCCCCACCCACCCTCCTTGAGAAGCCAAGCAAATCAACATAGGCCATACGTGTATGATTATGCAAAACACTTCTATAACAGTCATGTTGTAAAAGACTAACTATATTTCCCTCCATCCTATCCAGTCCCCCTTCATTCAATTTTATCCCCTTGACCACCCTTTTCAAAAGTGTTTGCTTTTGATTACCTACTCCCCCATTCTGCCCTCCCTTCTATCATCCCGTCTCTCTTATACCCTTACCCCCTACTTTCCTGTAGGGTAAGATACCCAATTGAGTGTGTATGTTATTCCCTCCTTAAGTCAAGTCTGATGAGAGCAAGAGTCATTCATTCCCTTTCACCTGCTCTTTCTTCCCTTCCAATAGAACTGCTTTTTCTTGCCACTTTTATGTGAGATAATTTATCCCATTCTATCTCTCTTTTTCTCCTCCCAATATATTTCTCTCTCACCCCTTAATTGTATTTATTTATTTATTGATATCATCCCTTCATATTCAACTCACCCTGTGCCCTTTGTCCATATATATATATGTATGTATGTATGTATGTAAGAATGTATGTATATTCCCTTAAACTAGTCTTATACTTAGAAAGGTTCCATGAGTTACAAATATCATCTTTCCTTGTAGAAATATGACCAAAACAGTTCAACTTTGGTAAGTCCCTTATGATTTCTCTTTCCTGTTTACCTTTTCACGCTTTTCTTGATTCTTGTATTTGAAAGTCAAACTTTCTCTTCAGCTCTGGTCTTTTCTTTTTTAAGAATGCTTGAAAGTCCTCTATTTTACTGAAAATCCATATTTTGTCCTGGAGTGTTATATTCATTTTTGCTGGGTAGGTGATTCTTGGTTTTAATCCTAGCTCCTTTGACCTCTGGAATATCATATTCCAAGCTCTTTGATCCCTTAATATAGAAGCTGCTAGATCTTGTGTTATCCTGATGGCGCTTCCACAGTATTCAAATTGTTTCTTTCTGGCTGCTTGCAATATTTTCTCCTTGACCTGGGAACTCTGGAATTTGGCTATGATATTCCTAGGAATTTTCTTCTTGGAATCTTTTTCAAGAGGTGATTGGTGGATTCTTTCAATTTCTATTTTACCCTCTGGTTCTAGAATATCAGGGCAGCTTTCTCACCACCTGATCCAACAGTTTCCCCACTGACCTGCTAAGTTGTCTTTTGCGTTTGTAGGTTGAGAAGTGTGGTAGCTATGGCTTGCTCCACCCCATCCAATCTCCTCTGCGCCTGGTCTGCCCTGGTGCTGCCCATACTGGGCTGTGCTCTGCTCCCAGCATGGTGCGATAGACCCTTCCCAGCAACCATCCAGGCTGTCTTGGGCTGGAGACCTGCTTCCCTCTGTTATTTTGTGGGTTCTGTAGCTCTAGAATTTGTTCAGAGCCATTTTTACAGGTGTTTGGAGGGATTTGGGGGAGAGCCTAAGCGAGTCCCTACTTTCCTGCCACCATCTTGGCTCCTGCCCCCCCTTAAATTTTATTTTTTTTAAACAACCTTTTGATTCCATTCTAATATTTCTTGTTGTTTCATAGAGTCATCAATTTCTGTTTTGTCCATTCAAGTTTTCAGAGACTCTGTTTCTTGGCTAAGTTACCACTTTTTCTTCTAAGCTATTTATATTCCTTCCAACTCTTTTTTTCAAGGGCTTTCATTTGGGGTATTTTCTTAAAAGCATTCATTGTGGAAAATCTATTTTTTCCTTTAAGTGTCTTCTTGTTTTTCAGTGTGTCTGACTCTTCATGACCCCATTTGGGGTTTTCTTGGCAAAAATACTGGAGTGGTTTGCCATTTTCTTCTCCATATCATTTTACAGATGATGAAATTGAGGCAACCAGGGTTAAGTGACTTGCCCAGGGTCACACAGTTAGTAAGTGTCTGAGGCCAACTTTGAACTCTGGAAGATGAGTAGGACTTCAGCCCAGGCATTCTACCCACTGTGCCACTTATCTGTAGTTAGTAACTTGCAGTTGTTATGGATTATATCATATCATATTATATACCTCTCTACTTTAAAAAATTGTCTTAATAGTATTTTTTCCAATTACATGGGAAGATAGATTTCAACATTCATTTTTGTAAAATTTTGGGTTCCAAATTTTTCTCCTTCCCCTCCCCAAGACAACAAGCATTCTGATCTAGTTTATACATGTGCGATCATGTATAATGTATTCCACATTGGGGGTTGTTGTCCTTCATTCTTGAAGAGGACCAGAATGACATCACTTATGTTAGAGTCAAGTTATAGTGTGTCAGAATGTGGCTGATCAGACCAATATGAGCATGGAATGCTTTACCACAGGTCAGGCATAAATAGTCCATTTGAACATTTGGGGTGGATTCTCTAAATTTGCACATCTGCATTTCCTTTGAGCTGTTTCAATTCTGCTTTGCTCATAAAGCATAGCACCTTCTGTGATGTGGGCATGCCATGCGGGGTGGTCCTGTGCCATTGTCTCCCATGTCACACAATTCCAAAGTTCTTAAGAGAGACCTTGAGAGTATCTTTGTATCACTTTTTCTGACTACCATGTGAACACTTGCCCTGTATGAGTTCTCTATAAAATAGTCTTTTTGGCAAGCATACATTTTGCATTCGAACCCAGCCCATTGGAGTTGTGCTCTTTGAAGCAGAGTTTGAAGGCTTGGCAGTTTACTTCAAGAATGGACCTTAGCATCTGGCAGGTGATCTTCAGAATCTTCGTAACACAATTCAAATGGAAGCAATATAGTTACCTGGCATGACACTGGGAGCCTGTCCAGGTTTCACAGGCATGCAACAATGAAGTCAGCACAACAGCTCCGTAGTCATTCAGTTTGGTAGTTAGTCTAATACCTCTTCTCTTTCATACTTTCCTTCAGAGTCTCCCAAACACTGAATTAGCTCTGGCAACGTGTGCATCGACCTCATCAATTTCCACATTAGTCATGTTGTGAAGGAAGAATCAGAACAAAAGGAAAAAACCACAAGAAAGAAAAAACAAACAAAAAGCATCATGAGTATTTTGGAATTGTCTTGGATCATTATATTGCTGAGAAGAGCTAAGTCAGTCATAGCTGATCATCATACCATGTTGCTGTTACTGTGTACAGTGTTCTCCTGGTTCTGCTCACTTCACTCAGCATCAGTTGATATAAGTCTTTCCAGGTTTTTCTGAAATCTGCCTGCTCATCATTTATTATAGCACAATAGTATTCCATTACATTCATATACCACAACTTGTTCAGCCATCCCCCAATTGATGGGCTTCCCTTCAATTTCCAATTCTTTGCCACCACAAAAAGAGCTGCTATAAATACTTTTGTACATGTGGGTCCTTTCCGCTTATGATCTCTTTGAGATGCAGACATACGGAAATACAGTAGTATTGTTGGATTGGGCATAGACATAGAATATACTCTCTCCTTTTGGGGGATCCCTAGAATTGCAATAATTTTTTATATTGGGTATTTTCATTGATTTTCTACTGTATTAGTTCCTGAATTGGAACTTTGTCCTTGGGCCAGAATTTGCCCCAATAGCTGAACTTTTTGGTATGGTGGATAGCCTTGCTTGGTCTTGCTCTGGGTCCTCAAGGTTCCTGTACTGAACTTCAGCTCCTGGGGAAAGGATCCTCCTGGATCTTTGAGGTTCAGAGCATTGGCTTCATGGCCCTCTTTCAAGGCTCAGGACAGAATCTTAGGGCTTAGATGGAGCCCCTGGACCTAGAATGTCTTTGCCTGAGCACTGCAGCAGTTCTGGGCTCATTACTACATTTTGCCATCACTACCTGTTATTTCTGACAATCCTGGAACTTTCTGGTGACCCTTGGGCTTTCTAAGCAGGGGATGTATTAGGGGTTGGTCAATGGGTCCCTCTCCTCCTGTTGCATCCAGACATAGAACCTGGAAGGCTACAAGATCATGTGCTAGGAAGGAGTTCCCCTATGCTAGCACTGTACTTGCATGCAGCCAGCCCCCTTTCCTGTTGCTCTTAGGCTTCTGACTGACTTTTTGTGCAGTCCTGCAGGAGAGGTCTCACTGTGGGTTCTCTGGATTTCTGGATCATTATTAGATATGGTACAAACTTCAGGGTTTTTCTGGAATAGGTATGTGGAACTTACATGGTTTTCCTCCCAATTGTCAGCCTTCTAGATTGTAATCGTAATTCCATTTTCATACTGGAACTGGAAAAGTAGTTATTAAGTACATACTGTGTGTGACACTATGTTAAATGTTAGGGATACAAATAAGAAAGCAAAATACTCCTTGCTTTCAAGGAGCTCATTCTAGTTGGGGAGTGGCTATATATAGACAACTATCATTTCTCCTCTAAGTTTTTTTCTTCTCTAGGCTAAACATCCCCCTTTTCCATAATTGATTCTCATGGGGTTTGGTGTCCAGTCTTCTTTATTGCCCTGCTCTGGGCATACTTCAGTTTGTCCATGTTCTTTCTAGACCATAGTTTCTATTATCTAAAACCAAAGTTTCTAATGTGGTCGTAGTGGGAAAGAACTGGCATGTCCCAGTCTTGGATACTATACTTCTCTCTTTTGCTACTTACAATGCTTATTATTTTTGTTTTGATTCTGCTTATTTTAATCTGCATCAGTTGATATATATCTCATGCTTCTCTGAATCCCTCATTATCATAATTTCTTATTATACAATATTCCATTATATTTCCATTGCACTGTTTTCATCCATTCTCCACTGGAAGGACATCCACTTTGATTATTGTTCTTTACTATGCTGATGTGAGTATTTTGGTAAATACTGAACATTTATTTTTGTCTTTGACTTCTTTCAGATACACACTACTGTTGCTCTCTTTATTCAGCATAGGATTGCATTAGAATTTTTGGCTACCATATTTACCCTACCCCTACTACTTCACTCCCTGTATATTCCAGCTAAATTAGACCTGTTTCCTCATTTTATCCTACCCTCTCATAGTTTTGGGCATGCTGAGTTGTAATGCACTCCCTCTCCATCTTTGCCTGTCGAAATCCTTCTCTTCCTTTAAGGTTAGGGTCAAGTTATCACAGTCTCAATACATGGTTCCAGACAATCATCTGAATTATATTCCAGTGCTCCAAATGCACCTATGTTTCCATCAATAGGTGCCTTCCCTCAAATGATACAAATTGCATCAGATCCATGACTACCCCTCCTTTTGACTTTTGTCTATGGCCTCCCACAACTTTGCCACAATGGACGTCCAGCAGTTGTGCTAAAGATTCTTCTCTCATTCTCTTAAAATCCACAGTGCAACAATGGAGCATGCAAGCTGCCCACTGGTTAGCTTTCAGTCTTGCTCCATGACCAGCCCATCTTCTTTGATCACATATTTCTTTGATGATGATTGCTTCTTCTGCATAATTCCTTGTCTGTACTGTGTTGCAGCCTGTTCATACCCATTATGTGCCTAGCAGTTACCCTTTTATTAATCTTCAGCTCAATTCTGCAGAGACTATCATGTTCCATGACTCACAGCCACACAAGAACACCAGAAGAATACTGATATAAAAAAGCAGTGCCTTTTTTTCAGAGGGAAGCTTGAAATTATTAAGAGAACTTTGCAGTTTCCCAAAGTCAAGACAGGTGACCTTCCTCCTTCTGTTCAATTCTGCACCCAACTCATTGTTCGTTTGCAATGTCTGTTGTAGACTTATAGGGAGTAAGAAGCTCTATAAGCTGTCCATTCAACTACATATCATGATCCGAACAGTAAACATGCTCTGTCCACTTGGTGCTTCATATCTAGATAATCAGACTAAATTATTTTGACTAATTATGAGTTTCATCCAGGAGAATCTAAAATTATCTATTTGCAATTAGAAGTGGCTAAGTAGTACAGTGAACAGAGTATTGTGTCTGTAGTCAGAGAGATAGGAGTTCAAATCTGACATCCAACATTTACTAGCTGTGTGACCTTGGCCAAGTCACTTAACCTCTGTCTGCCTCAGCACCTACCTTAAAGGGTTGTGTAAAGATCAAATGATTTAATATTTGTAAATGCTTAGTGCAATGGCTGACACATAGTAGGCACTATAAAAATGTTTATTCTTTCCCTCCTGCATACGCATATGAGTGTAATTAGCATAAGGTCATCCACAAAATGGTATCATCTGGAGATTTCACTTTCTGTAGAGAAACCTTTTACAACTTGGTCTTCCTGCTGGATCTCCCTCATTACAGAGGCAGATGTATCCTTGCCCTTTGCCTCAGTCTATGTTAATGATCTGAGGGCTGTCAAACAAGGTTATCCCTGGTGTTCTATCTTTAAAGATCTCTTGTATAATTATGACTTATGCATGGGAGACACTTTGTTCCAAGAGAGAACTCAAGGAAAGGTTTTGTTCTGCTAAATCAAATGCTTTCCTGTAGTCACAAACAGTGAGAACTATGGGATTTTAAATACTCTTCAACTTTCAGGTAATTGTGCAGTGGCAAAGGTGTGCCAATGTGGAATATTACTTGTGAAAATCTGCCTGCTGCCTTCTTAACTCTCTCCTCAAGGATGCCCTCTATTCATGTGTATGTTATTTTCATAAAAGGTTGATTTAGGATGGAAAGTGAGAATATGGTTCATTAGTTATTCATGTTCTCTGTCACTTTTATTTGACCTGAGATAAGGTTTGAGATTTTCCCTATGCCTTTGGTATTTTCCCCTTCTTTATATACTTTGAGAAGCAATCACTCAATGTCCTCAAAACTCTCCTATTTGCAGCATGGATCTTCACTGTGTATATTTGTTTTCATCCAACTTATTTTCCCATCTTTGTTTTCTGCAGTGCCATTTCTGTTTCTTCTTTGAGCACATCTGGGATTGTGGTGCTTGAGTTCAGATGTGATGACTCTGATGGCCCCAGTGGTGAAAATAATTTGTTGCCTAGTCATAGATATTTTCCATCCTTCATCTGTTTGCGTCTTCATTCCAGTTGTTTCATCCTTAAATACCTTTGGGATGGTTTTGTTTAGTCGAGTTTCTTGCCATTTTTATTTAAACTTTTTCTCCCGCCACTGTTTCTTGCTGTTCCGAGTGGATAGTGCTAATAATCTTTAACCATCTTTCTATATAATGAATGAAAAAAAGCACTTATTTAAGAGCTATGTGCCAACTACTATGATGTGTGTGTGTGTGGGGGGGGGTAATGTGTGTATGTATGAATAAAAAGTGAAAGCAATCTCTCCTCCTCAGAAGCTTATATTTAAATAAGTGAAGACAACACAATTGGGGAGTAGTATCCAGGAAAGAATATTTTGGTTTGGAAAATTACAGAGATGGTGAGTGGTGCCATATCAGAGTAGACTGACACACCCTTTCCAGGACAATGAAAGAATTGATTTGCTTACAGGTCCAGAACTAGAAAACAGGGGTGTAGAGCTAGGGGAGAAGGGATACACTTGTGGCTCCTTGGTAATTGGTGAGAAGTCTGGGGAGTAGAATGAAGCATGGTAGAAGCCTAGTGTTTTGTGAAAGACCTCTGGCATAAGGGAGACCTTCCTTGAAGGATATAGAGTTCCCCTGTTGATCCTTGCTTTCTACAACTAGGATTACAGTGCCATGTTTCCCCCAGCATAGGGGTGGCAACAAACAGGTTAAGTCCCTGTCTGGGTACCTGGTTCATGTTAAAAAGGAAGGCCATAGGCCATCTAGAGATATCTGGGAAAATAACCCATTAATGAGTTTGGATAGTGAGAATAACATGTAAGACAATGGGAGTCAGTTCAGTGCAAGCCTTATTGGCAAGCAATGGGGAAGAGGGGAATGGGAGAGGGAGGAGACCTAACATACAACACACACACACATACACACACACACACACACACACACACACACACACCATTTATAGAGTATAACTCACATAAGGGCAGGGCTGCATTGGGAAGCACAGAGACACAGGTCAGCTGGAAAGGCATTCTCCAAAGTGCCCTCCTGAGAATGGGATACTTATACCTTGTTTTGGTGGCCACCTGGAACTGGCCACTTTACATGTCAGGATTCAGGGCACACAGGGGATTTGGGGGCTCCACTGCTGCAGGGAGAAAAGCCAGCTAACTATTGGAAAGATGTTACTTGTGGATACACAGCTGCACTAACCTTAAAAAATAATATTGCCAGTATTTTTTCCATGAATAGATTCTATAAGCTATAGCCTCCCTTAAGGGGAGACTATCATGGTCATCTCAAGACCATGATGACTAATCTTATAACACCCAGTCCTAGATGTAGTGGCCAACTGAGCTATCAATGAATTTATATTCTAAACCTATGTCATCCTTGATTGTCCTATCAGTCTACTGCACAAATTAAGTCAAATGATTTCTGAGTGAGGTGATTCTTAGGCTCTTTTTGTCTCCTTGCTATGGTAATTCATTCACATTGGTTAAATTTTGGTAGATAATGGTAAAATGGGAGTAGATGTCCCTTTCTCCAACGGTTTTCTTTTCTTTTCTTTTTTTTGGTCATAACTTATTTAAATAGGTCAGATTGGAGGTATTTTAATTGTGTGCCATATTTTTCATTTCTATCCTTCGTTTTAGTTTTGTATTAACTTTGATTTTGTATAAGGTGGTAGGTAGCCTGATGGATGAGGGTATACAGACAAATGATTTAGAATGACTCACATCAGTAATGGATCATTTCCTGTCTATTAATATACACTCAATTTCATTTTTAAAAGTGATGTTATCTCATTCAGACTCTAGAAGACTATTCCCAGCACAGCACGAAGCTCTTTTAGGGTCTACCAATCTGGAAAGACTTTAGGAACAGCGCTGGTGATAGATTATGTGTCTGATATTGGTTACTAACCTATATAAGTTTGGAGAAGCTCATCCTCAAAGGCATGATTTGAACAAAGCTATTATGTCTATCCTGGCTCCTTTCTTCAAGGCCAACTATGCTCTGTTCTTTAAAGTATTTTTCACCTTTACATAACATCTCAATTCCCCTTACCATTGTGGTCACTTTCCTATGGAATGTATTATCTTTTGAGTTCTTTTCAAATTTTGCTACTCAGTCAATAAACATTTATTAAGCTCCTATTATGTTTCAAATGCTACGTTAAGAGCTAGAGATACAAAGAACAAAAGATAGGTCCTTCTCTAAAGAGCCAAGAAAAGAAAAGAAAAGAATTGGGATTTTACTATACAGAGAAATCTTTCTAAGTCTACCTTTTTCACTCTATCCTTCAGAGTTATTTACTAGAATCTCCATTTTAAATTTTATTTGAATTATTACCTACTTTTAATAGTCAATGTAAGTTAAAGAGGTGGGTGACTACAGGTGCAGAATGTTGCATACCCTATTATGGGTTTTGCTTAACTGTTTTTCTTTTTTATAGAAGAGAGTTCAGGAGAGAAGGGCACATTGAATAGTGATTATCATACAACCCCCTCCCCCCGCCCAATAGTTATCAATAAAACTTTAAAAAAAATTTTAAGTGAAAAAAAAGTCAGTCTATAAATATGCTCTGTAAATTGTACAATTTTATGTAAATAACTTTCCATTTTTGTATTACTAGTAGTTAGAAATAACATTGTAAATAGACCTTTCAAAAGGCTCCAATTTGGCACTATTTTCATCTTTTTTCTCTTTGAGTTCTTTACATATCTAAATGGAAGTTTGAATGAATAAATTTGGTATTGTGAAGTAGCCCATCTTTAGTCCTGATGTTTATTAAATAGACAGACTCAAAGTTATTCAATTATTCTTGGAGAATGTGCATGAATATGTGGTATTTGGAACTCTATTTTAGAACCCAAATGTCACAGACATCTGGACACAAAAATTATGCAAGAGAGACCTTTAGAAATGTGTTACTAATTATTGACTCTTCTGTGCAACCACACAACTGAGCCTTTGTTACACACACCGTGTGCAGCACTGCTTGTGGACTGTGACATTTTTCAAATTTTTATGGTTTATTTTCAAATGATATTTTTTATGCCCAGCCTTACAAAACCTTTGCAGAGTTAATAATAAGCTAGTAAAGCTAAAGAGGAAAATGAATTATGATTATTAACAAGAACGAAAGGGAAAACAATGACTTTAGAAGATCGTTTAGGAAAAGACAGGAAAGAGTTCAAAAATGGATGGAATTACAAAAACAAAATAAAAGGTTCTTACATACAGGAAATTGGGGAAAAGCCATAGAGTGAGGACTATAGAAGGAACGGATAACAGCTATGTGGCTTGGGTCTTTGAATTTAAGTAGGACTGCCTTGCAAAGATTCACTGTATCCTAAAATACAATTTAGTTCAGATAACCTTAATAAAATAGATTGAGGAGCTCTGTAAATTAGGAGAAAAGTTTGGGATTGGATTAAAAATCACATACGCCAGCAAAGTTGAGAGTAATGTTTTGGGACCATCTTTTATTTATTTCTCAAATTTGCATGCTTAACTTGATGCTGTGCAGTTGTCAAATAAACAATTTATTTAGAAACACCCCCCTAACCCTGCCGGATACATGTCAGAGTTGGAGGGGGGGAGGGGAAGTTGAGAGAACAATGAGAAGCAACAGTGATGGGCTTAAAAAATACATCAGTTATACTGATGGATGTGAATGCAAATTGAAGCATACTTTTTTAACTTTATTTTTCTTAGTTTTTTTGGTCTGTGTTTTCTTTTGAAACATGACTAATATGGAAATATGTTTTGCATGACTACATATGTATAATCTATATTAAATTGCTTGCCCTCTCAAGAAGGGGAGAGGGTTGGAAGTAAGAGAATTTTGAATTTAAAATTTAAAAAAAATGTTAAAAATGTTTTTACATGTAATTAGAAAAAAATATAAATTTTTTTATTTAAAAAAATGAGTTGTCTCTTGGTCAACCTGATGAGTACTAAAAGATTCTTAATGTCTAGAGCATTAGAATAAACATGATAATACATCAGTAATCTCTTCTGTGTAGCACAGGAGTAGTCTATTCTTAGTGTACTGTCCCATCCTTTTCATGATTTCTCTAAGCCAGATTGGGACTACTCAGCAACACATCTGTTTAGACTGCTTTTTCGTTGACTATTTTAAGTAATGCAGAGAAATCTTCCAGCCAGAAAAATCATGACTTCTGCCCTACTTGGGAATGGCTAAGAAAGAGGGAGTTATGATTACTTACTTTAATATCAGATATCAACATGCTCCATCAGTGAATATAACATAATAAATATAGACAGACCCTCAACTTGTAAAGGCTTGTGTACCCAAAATTCATTTGCAAGTTGGTTGTTTTGAACTCAATGCATATTTTCCTGTAGCACTTTAAATTAGGAATTCTTAATGTTTCTTATGTTTCAGACCTTTTGGCAGTCTAGTACAGCCTAGAGACCCCTTCTCAGAATATCCTTTTTAAAAGTACAAAATGAAATACATAATATTACAAAGGAAATTTTGAAATATTTTGAAATAAAGTTTATTTGTTTTTAAAGCTCATGAACTCCAGGTTAAGATCTCCTGTGTGGTTAGTTTCCTAGGTTATCTCACAAAAACAGATCTCAATACTTACTTGAACCTGTTTTCTCCAATTTCAACAAGGATACCTTATTCTCTAAATCCTTTTCTGGGTCTTCTTACTCTAGTTTCTGCAGTGTTTGACTGTTGACCACTCTCCTCCTGAATTCTTTCTTTTCCTGGGATTTTTTTTTGATGTTGCTCTCCTATAATTCTACTGCCAGTCTCCTTTGCTGGATCATTATTCACACTCAGCCTGATACATGTGGGTGTCCTTCAGGGGCCTTATCCTGGACCCTATTCTCTTTTGCTGTGACTCAGTGATATCATCAACTCCCATGGGTTCAACTATCACTTCCATGCAAGTGATTCCCAAGCTACATATCCCGCCCATATCTCTCTCCCAAGTTCTAGTTTCACATCACTAGTAATCTGTCAGACATTTCCACCTGGGTGTATCATAGTGTGAGAAGGACAACATCTACTATAAATATAATTGGCACTCATGGTGGTAGGTCTTGTTGTACAGTTAGAAATTCAACAATCATAGATAGCCTAAAGAGACTGGAAGGTTCATGCCACATAGGCCACTTTGTCCCTATACAAGCCATGGAACCATTCTCATTATTTATTTGGACCAGAGGACAAAGGTTTAAACTGTTAATGTAGTTTCCCAGTCACTTAGTACATAAATTAATGTGTTAAGTGTATGCCCGGTACATGAATAGTTGGGGTTGCTCAATGAATTTCCCATTGCTATATGAGTCACCACTCCTTTCTGATTGAGAATGCCACTGTGGCAAATGTGGAGGTGAGGAGTGTTGCCCAGATGAACTAATGCTTTATCTTTATAGAATGTCCTTTTCTATTGCTAAGTAAACTTCATTTTCTTAAATGTGTTGTGGGATATAAGTATCTGGGCCCAGGCTACCAGAACTGCCTATATCAGTCTTGACCCCTTCTCCCAGTGCATCCCCCTTTCTCATCCCTTCATTTTTTTTGAGATCATCCCAACATAATTGTCCCATATCCATGTTCTCTCTCTACACAGATTCCTTCTAACTGCTCTAATAATGGTAAAGTTCTTAGGAGTTACATTTATCATCTTCCTATGTGGGAATGTAAACAGTTTAACTCTATTGAGTCCCTTATGATTACTCTTTCACATTTACCTTGTTATGCTTCCCTTGAGTCTTCTTTTTGAATGTCAGATTTTCTATTAAGCTCTGATCTTTTCATCAAGAATGTTTGGAAGTCCTCTGTTTCATTAAATATCCATTTTTTTCCTTTGAAGGATTATACTCAGTTTTGCTGGGTAGGTTATTCTTGCTTGTAATCCTAGTTCCTTTGCCCTCTGGAATATCATATTTGAAGCCCTCTGTTCCTTTAACATGGAAACTGCTAAATCTTTTGGGATCCTGACTATGGCTCCACAATATTTTAATTGTTTCTTTCTGGTTGCTTGCAATATTTTCTCCTTGACCTGGGAGCTCTGGAATTTGGCTATGATATTCCTGGGAATTTTCATTTGGGGATTTCGTTCAGCAATTAGTGGATTCTTTCAATTTCAATTTTACCTTGTTTCTAAGATATCAGGGCAGTTTTCCTTTATAGTTTCTTGAAATGTGACTTAGGCTCTTTTTTTTGATCATGGCTTTCAGGTAGTCCAATAATTCTTAAATTATCTCTCCTTCATCTATTTTCCAGGTCAGTTATTTTTCTGATGAGATAGCTCACATTTTCTCCTATTTTTCATTCTTTTGAATTTGTTTTATTGTTTCTTGGTGTCTTATGTAGTCACTAGCTTTTACTTTTCTTATTGTAATTTTTAAGGAATTATTTTCTCTATTGAGCTTTTGTATTTCTTTTTCCATTTGACCAATTCTACTTTTTAAGTTCTTTTCTTCAAAGAATTTTTGTACCTCCTTTTCAATTTGACCTATTCTGATTTCAAAGGAGTTATTTTCTTCAGTGAATTTTTGTGCATTTTTCACCATTAGGCCAATTCCAAGGCATTATTTTCTCCAGTATCTTTTTTTGCCTCTTTTACCTAGCTGTTAATTCTCTTTTCATAATTTTTTACATCATGCTCATCCCCTTACCCCCATTTTTCTTCCACCATTGTTATTTCTTTCTTTAAGTCTTCTGGGGATTCTTGCTAGCCTTGGATCCAATTAGCATCTTTCTGTGAGACTTTGTTTGTAGCTGTTTTCACATTGTTATCTTCTTCTAAGTTTATGTCTTTACCATAGTAGTCTTTTATGGTCAAGTTGTTTCCAACCCCCCCCCCCCTTTTTTTGGCTCATTTTCCAGTGTATTTCTTGGCTTTGAATTTTACATTAAAGTTGGGTTCTTCTCACCTAGGAGCAGGAAGACACTGTCCCAAGCTTCAGGCTTTTCCATGCTGTTCATTTTAGAGCTAGCTCTGGGGGAGTACAAGTTTCTAGTGCTTCCGAGGTGGTGTGATCCTGGGAGAGGTCACTGCTTTTCTGATCTGCACTCTGATCTTAACCAGGTTGGGCCCTTGGTCCTCTGCAACTACAGGCACTAGCACTCTCTTTGATTTGGAATTGTGACCAGGGACCCTGCTCCCTTGTGACTGGCTCCCAGAGCTCCTCTCCTCTCTGGAACTGTGACCCAGAACTGTGTATGGATAATAGAGTTGCCAATCAGTGCTATCTGTACCCAGTACCAGCAAAGGGTCCCCTGTAATCTCTTTCTGACCAGCTGTCTGACCACCCTACCGTCTCTGGGCTGAGAGCTCCTAAAGCTACTGCTTCAGCCACTGTTGCTACTGCTACTGAATGTGTGTGCTCTGGACAGGCCTCCACCTCAGTGTCACAAACTTCTTCTGTCAACCTGGTAAGTTTTCTTAGGCCAGAAAAAAATGTCTTACCCTGATTTTTTGTTGGCTCTGTCATTCCAAAATTTAATTTGAGACATTATTTTAAAGTTGTTTGGAGGAAAATGTTGAGAAAGTTCAGCTGGGTCACCTTTAATTTGCCATCTTGGCTCTACCCCCTACACAATGCCAGGAATTGTGTCTTAATTGTGGCCAGGGCAGACTGTGCTCAAGTTGAAATAGAATTCAGATATCGCCAAAGTGGTTAAGAAGAAACTGCAGCAGCCCAGCACACTCTTGGCCTGTAAGCCCTTCTGTTCCATTGGGGTCACAGGAAAAAAACTGAGGCAATCATTATGAACTAAGAACCTTTCCCTACTGACCTACAGAGGGAGTTATCCTTCCCTTTAATATAATCCATGAAGGAAGGACAGCAACCCTGCTTTGATATTGTGTGATGGTAGAGGGGACGAGAGAGAACTTGTAAAGGGGCAGTAAGGAAAGAGTCTCATTCGTCATGTTCTATTTCACCTGTGCCTTTTAAAAGGAGTTTTGTGGACAACACTTATTGAAACTAGGCAGTGACAGGAAGTAGATTCTGAGATGAGATGTCTGGGCCTGTCATCCTCACTCTTGGCAGAGAGCTTGCTAGAGAGCTAACAAGATGAAGGGGACCTTGGAGGCCAAGTTCAACCCTCTCATTTTACCCATAAGGAAATGGAGACCCCAAAAACTAAAGTGACTTTAAAGTGTCAAGTTACTATTTTGTGTGCAATGCCAGGATTTGAACACAAGTCTTCTGATTTAAAATCTAATGCTATTTCTATAGCATCATGCAGTTGACAACTTAATGGATTGCAGCTGCTTAGTGGTTCTGCTGTGAGCAGAATAGTAGTTCTCAGTCGTCAACATTTGGAGTGGAAGTAGCTTTTCCATGGGGTAGGGCAGAGGTTATGATTTCTGTAGTAACAATTGGGCTTCTCCCTTAAAGTGGACAGTGTTCTCCCCAAACTCATGGAATATTGACTTATCACAGAATCAGTGAAATAAAGGCTTCTACTTCCTTTATCCTCTTATGGAAGACATGCCATGGAAATAACACTGCCTCTGAAGTCAGAGGATCTGGGTTCAAATCTTGCCTCTGGCACTTGCTGCCTATGTGATATTGGTGGGGTCCATTTCTTAATCTATAAAATGAGAAGGCTGGACTCGCTGGCCTGCAAGGCTTCTTCCAGCTCTAGAGTTGTTAAACTATGAATAGCGAAGTAAGAGAATTTCATTACAGTAAATCCCTGGTCTCCCTGATTCCCTTTAATGGTTTAGGTCATGATCTATACCCATCTTCCCATCCTATGGAATTCTTATCCATGTCCTCCCATCATTCAATAAGCCAATAAACATTTGTGAAGTGCTTACTATGTGCCAGCCATTGGATTCCTGAACAGACATTCCATCCAGTGCACTAGAGGGGTGTGTGTGTGTGTATGTGTGCATTCCACACATCCCAGCTATGCACCTGTTATCCCTTGCTGCCGTTACATGACTGGCCCACTTCCTATTCCCGTCACAGTCACTAGATGTTCTTTTTTGCATCACTTCTTGCATGCAAGTCACTATTGGTAATATGCTACAAGCCCACTCACATCTACCATATGCTGTCCCTTTGGGTCATGTACAAAATCGTGATTCTCTGGACATTGTTGTGTTCTGTGATTTGTAGCCATTTAACATCACCACAAGAATATTGATGTTAAAAGAAAGGGTTTTTGTGTTGGGGAGCAGTTTGGAAACTTTCCAAGTATTTTGCAATTTCCCCAATGGGATTTAGCCAACTTTCTTCTCCTTATTAGGTTCTGGGCCCAAATTACTGTACATCTTCATTGCCTGTCATCCCATACTGATGTCTTAATTTGGCATTAAAGGTGACCACAAATTCCTAAAGGCCACAGAGGGGATGCCAGTAGAACATAAGCTCTGGCAAATTCTTGTTACCTGGAAAAGCTTAAAGTATGTTCTCCATGACACACTATGTCTGGTACATGAAGACCAGTTTAGCTATATGTGGGGAAATTCATTAACCCTAGGTTGGCCACTAAGTGATGAATTTTTGGCCATGAAAACCCAAGAAATAGTGAAAATATAAAATGGTCCTCTGTCTTTTGTTCCACCTTTGCTTTTGTAGTTAGTACCAGCATCAAAGTGGCACAAAGTAAAAAAAAGATTCTGAGAAATTATACCATTCTCAGACATTCTTGTGCTGGTACACTACATGCAAGATCCTTGTACAACAACCAGTGAATTGACATGCTACTGGAGGAACTAAACCATATCAATACTAATATTGTTAGCTGGGTGTGGTGGTGCATGCCTGTAATCCCTGCATCCTGGGAGAGGTTGAGGCTGGTGGATCACCTGAGCTCAGAAGTTCTGAGCTGCTGCAGGGCTAAGACAATCAGGAATCTACAATAAATTTAGCATCAATATGGTGAGCCCTTTACAAGGGCTGGGGGATAGAGGGTTGCACTAGACTGCTAAGGAGAGGTGAGCCAGCCTAGGTTGGAAACTAAGTAGGTCAAAGCTTCTGTGTCCATCAGCAGTGAGTTTGGGCCCAGAAGTGGCTACTGCACTTCCAGTCTAAGTGAGATGGGGAGACATGGTTTCAAAACAAAACAAAAATATTATTCTTTATATAAATGAAACCAAAATGCTTGAGGAAGCTAAAGCATAATGTTGTTTTCCTTGGAGGGGCACATAAGGCATTGGTTTTAACAGCATGGCATAGTGGAAAGAACACTGAATTTGAAATCAGAAGGCCTGAGTTCAAATCCTGACTTTGCTATTTATAAGCTTCATGATCTTGGGCCAGTCACTTAATCTTTCTTGGACTCAGTTTCCTCATCTAAAATGAGGGGGCTGGATTAGATGATCTTTAGGTCCTTTTCAACTATGACCCCTATGATCTTATTGCCCAAAGGCAAGAAGAACCATTATTTCATGGGACACTTGGTCATCTTGCCTGGCAATGCTTATGATAAGAATAAGCCGGGGAAAAAAAGATAACTACATGATAACAATGCAATATAACTGCGGCTTACACTGTAACATCTCTAGGTATTAACAAAAATTTAATAAAAATGCAATGGTGTATTGCTTTGATGACCTTATTCACTCTGCCATCTTTCTACCTCATCCCCTCCTTTGATACTATCAGAAGATGGTAGGAAGAGTTCTTATCTTTGGTGAACTGGAAATGCTGGGCCAGAAACTGGCAGGAGGGAAAAGATAACTTTTTGCTTGCCAAAAAAATTCCTTTTTTTTCAGATGGAAGTCAACAGGAAGAGTAAAGATAATGCAAACCTAGAAAAAAGCAGCAAGTAAAGCTCTTAGCTACAAGGATAGTGCTTTAAGAAGCCGAATACTTCCAAGTTTCTTTCTCTTTTCTTGGTCAAAGATAACTTTTCAGAGCAAAGACTACTACCCTAGATCAATGGTGAGATGCATTTCTTTTTCTGGGTCTCTTTAAACTTGTGTCTGAGACTTTCCTTGGACTTGGCATTCAAAAGGTCTAGCGGGAACTCTAGAGAGATACTACCTAGTATTCTTTTTTGTATAAATGTTTTTAAGAATATTTGGTCAGATAATAAGAGCTAAAATTCCTTGGGCAACTAAGTAATCAATGTATATTATTATTGTTGTGTGTTTAATAAATATATGCAATATCTGACAAAGTGTGTGGGCATTCTCAGAAATGGATCAAAGAAAAGTATTCTAATGGCATTTCAAAATACTGTACAATAGTGTTTAGCTGTGTCGAAGTTTGCAAAGTATTTTACATATATCCTCTCATTTTGAATTTATAACCACCCTATAAAGTAGATGCCATGATTGTCTCTATTTTACAGATAAGAAAATTAAACAGAGAAGCCAAGTAAGTTACTCAGGACCACATGGGTATTATCTAAGGTAGGATTCAAACCTTGGGTCTTTTAAAGGAGAAATCTCTGTATGTGGTTTATTGGGTTGCCTTTTAACCAGAAATGCTCTATGCAGTGTCTGAAAGATCCTGAGGTTTACAAGACTTGTTCCAGGACATGAAACTAACAAACCTCTAGGCAACGGAAAGCTGGAACTATATAATTGTGAATATGTGGATATTTGGAAACATCTGCATATATGACCAATTTTTTTTATTTTCATACAGCTGTTTTGCATTTAGACACAGCTAAAGACTACTGTACAGTCTTTTGAAATGCCATTAGAATACTTTTCTTTGATCCCTTTCTCAGAATGCCCATATACTTTTGTCATGGTGGGATTGAAGATGTGCATGTTGTAATAAATATCATGAGAAAGACTTCATTTCTCAAACACAGAGAAAACTGAGTCAAATTTATAGAAATAAGGGCCATTCCTCAATTGACAAATGGTCAAAGGATATAAACAGGAAGTTTTCAGACAAAGTAATCAAAGCTATCTATAGCCATATAAAAAAAAAAAACTTTAAGTCTCTAGTGATGAGACACATGCAAATTAAAACAACTCTGAGCCACCACCTCTCGTCTGTCAGATTGGCTAATATGACAGAAAAGGAAAATAACAAATTTTGGAGGGGATGTGGGAAAATTAAAACACTAAGGTACTATTGGTGAAGTTGAATACTGATTCAACCATTCTGGAGAGCAATTTTGAACTATGCCCAAAGGGCTATAAAACCATATATACCCTTTGACCTAGCAATACAAATACTAGGTCTGTATCCCAAAGAGATAAAAATAAAAAAGGAAAAGGACCTATGCATACAAAAATATTTATACCAGCTCTTTTAGTGGTAGCAAAGTATTAGAAACTGAAAAGATATCCATTAATTGGGGAATGACTGAACAAGTTGTTGTATATGATTGTGATGGAACACTATTGTGCTCTAAGAAATGATGAACAGAATGCTCTCAGAAAACATGGAAAGACTTACATGAACTGATGCAAAGTGAAATGAGCAGAACCAAGAGAACATGGTACACAGTAACACCAACATTGTATGATGATCTGCTATGAATAATTTAGCTATTCCTAGTAATACGATGATCCAAGATAATTCAGTGTGACTTATGATGAGAGGTGCTGTCCATCTCCAGAGAAAGAACTGGTAAAGACTGAATGCAGATCAAAGATACTTTTTCTTTACTTTCTTTATTTTTCTCAGTTTTATTGTCTGTATTTTCTTTCACAGAATGACTTACACGGAAATGTGTTTTGCATGACTACACATGTATAATCTATGTCAAATTGCTTGCCTTATCATTGTGGAAAGGAGGGAGGGAGAGAATTTGGAACTACAATTTTGAAAAGAAGAATGTTAAAATTATTTTAGCACGTAAATGGGAAAAATAAAATATTCAACTAGATTGTTTTAAACAAACAAACAAATGAATGAATGAATTTAATCCATGAAAAAAATCAGCTTCCTTTTAAAGGAATCTCTGGTTTGGAAGAAAATTCTTCTCCCCATCCCCCCTTTCCTGTCAGTTCTGTGACTTTAGCACAATGCTATGAGGTCTGGTTAGTTACAGAAAAGGAAATGAAATGGACCTATTGTCTTGCAAAAAGAATGAAAATGAGGAGATACAATTAAACAGATGGAAATCTTCAGAACTAGGTGTCCGTGGTATTATCACAGAATGTAGCTGCAGTGTACACAGTTCTGCTTGTTATTAATTTAGCAAAGAAAATTACTTTCACTAGGAAAAAAATGTGAGAATTCATTTAGTTACAGGGTAACTACAGAGTTCTGCTCTAAGATTTATATGCAAATTGGCAAAATGATTTCTTAGTGTTTGCTTAGATGGTAGTTATGAAGCAAATACATTATAATAGTGGGATACTCTGTCATTTTTATAGTAAGTATTCTTGAAGTTTGTTTTTTAATGAAGATTTTTACTATTTAAATAGTGAGCTGCACATAAACTATTTTTCAAACTATTCTCTCCTTTGTACTAGACCTTTCATCAGCTATTCCCCTGCTACTTACTTAACACATATTTTGTTAGTGATACAGAAATGAAATTGGTCAGTGAGTCTACTAGCAATATTTATTTATGGGGGTTGAGGATATGGAAAGAGAGCTGTGTAAGAGAGAGGGCCAGAGGTCCCTCCCCAACCTGGAGTCCCACTACACTTTTTCTTCCTTCTCACTTGAAAGCTGCCAGAGATGGAGGATCTTTTCTTTTCTTCTAGCAATACTGTATCATCAGACTATTAAAAAGCTTTTTGTCACCCTATAGTGATCTGATGGGAAACAGTCAAAGAATATTTGTGTATGCTCTGAAGTGGGGGAAGGGCCCCTCGTCACTCATGTCTGCAAGCAAGCTTACCATAGTGGATGCAGAAAATATTGTATGCCCTAAGGACTCATGGGTCAGTTCCCCCATTATATATGTGAACCCTAACTCTTGGGTGAAGAAGGTACATTTTGAATTCCCCAGGCAACATGATCCTTCTAGTTAGTGAAAAACCTTAAGTTCATTTTTTTTTTAAATCAGACCTTCTAGAGAAAGAAGGGGATTTCCTGATGTAGTATATTCCTTGGAGAACAAACCTCATGAGTTAACACAGATTGTTTAGATCAAATTAAAAGGGGTTTCCTTGTCTACAAGACCCCAAAGAATGTCTGACTTTCAGGGGGAGGATAAACATGCAATGGTCTAAAACAATTTTCTCAGGTTGACACAATTAGCTCAAAGAAAAATTTGAAGAATGAAACGAGCAGAACCAGGAGAACAATTTATGTAATGACAATAAAAACGTAAAAAAAAAAAAAAAACTACTTTGAAAGCTATAAGAACTATGACCAGTCCAATGATCATTCATGATTATGGAAGACTGATGGTAAAATGTCATTCATTATAGAGACATGACAGATTTATTGTTTAGATGAGACATATTTTTTCTATAAAGCCATTGAGGGAATTTTTTTTTGTTTAAGTATGCCTATTCATTATAAGAAATTTGTTTTTCTTTACTTTTCCCCCAACAGGGTAGGAGGGAGAGAAAATAGATTTTTGTTATTTTTTTTAAAAATAGAGAGGTGGGGGAGTGCTACAAATGTGAAATATTGCATGCGCTTTTAGATGAGGTCATTGTATTAGTTTTACTTAACTATTTTACTTTGTTACAAGAGACAGGAAGGGAGAGTAGTCTGTAAATGTTTCTAATTTAAAAACAAAATACCTTGATAAAACTTTTCAAAATGGGAATGATCTATAAAGATTTCATGATAGACTGTTTTCATCTTCAATGACCATAGACACCGCATTTGAACTCTAATGTCATGGTTTCAGATATGCTTGTGGAAGAGGGAGAAATGGCACTGAGGACAGTAATGATGAGAAAAGCAGCTAGATTGGAGCAAGTATATACAGATAGAGGAGATGTGGAGTGGAGGCAACACAGTTGTGAGGCATCAAGGAATCAATTCCAATCCAGGTTTTGTGGAGGAGGGGGAGGTATGAAAGATGGCTGCCGGGGTCGGGAACCTAACTCCTCAGACCTTATCAATGTGGAACATGGTAGCTAAGAGAAACAGAACAATTCCCAACCAATATGACAACTTTTTCGTCTATATAAATTCTTTTTGAGATTCATCTACATGTGTCAATGGCATCAGCAATGAAGGTATTTGGTAGGAACAAGGTAGTTTTTACAAGTGATGTTCTGCAATGGACATTTTTCTTTGCAAAAGACTGAAAGATGTTCAGATCCCGGTGTTCTCATTGCTTATAGGTTATGGAAAAAGCATTTGATTCAGTCTAGGAAAACTCCAACTTAAAATTCCTCTTCCAATAAGGTGTGTCCCATCCATATATCAAAATTATTCAAGATCCCCTTAAAATATATAGCCAAAATACTATTTTTGTTTAATGATCCTTTGATCATATTTAGTAAATCGTAAAACAAGGTCATGTTCACTCACTAAAGGTGTTTGCCACTGCAGTAATTCAGCACAGAGTTGAAGTTGAAGAGAGAGTTCACTAAGTAATATGAGGTCATCAGTATGCTAGGAAACAATCAGCTGTCATGAGTTGCTAAGAGCTGCTTCCAGCACACACTTAAATTCAGTATGTTCTTGGGTAGTGGTGACACTGTGGTGGTTGCATCAAGTCCAGAATTTTCCAGAGCCTCCTAGAAGAGATCCTTAATCACCTAATCAAGTTGGACCATATGTATGAGTACTGTCTATTTCCTAGATTATGGCATGCAGGTAGATGGGCAACCTATAAATCTTGGCCATCAATATGTATATCTAAGACAGATGATGCCAACAGACAATAAGGTGGTCCCAGAATTAAATAGGAGGAAGAAAGTGAGCTGGAATGCCTTTAGCAAATTTCAAAGCTCCTTTAATGATGCCAAATATCTGTCAGAAACAAAGTTCTATCTCTTTATCACCATTTTACTACCTGTGTTGTTTTATGTGGGACACAACAATCTCCAAAAAATTGAAAATGAATATCCTACATGGGATAATGGACAGGTGCATGGTGGGTGCAGTCTATAATCTAGAACAAACGAAGAGCTTTCGAGAATAGGAGTAAAAGGAGTCACTAGTGAAATGTATGATAGTAAGAGAAGATAGGCTGACTACCTGGTGAGAATGAAAGATAAAGGAAGATAACATGAGTGTTCCAAAGGTAACCTTATGAGATCATTAGAAAAGAAGGCCTTCAGGATTATGGGTGTGCCCCCTGTAAAGAATTTATGGGAGGATGTGGAAAAAGATCACACAACACAGGTGAGCATGAATGGGTCAGGACCCATATCATTGGAAGGAACATCACAGTCCATTTGAGTATTTATAAAAATATCTATTCATATTAACCTCTATAGTATCTTATTCCAAAGCCTCAGCTGGTTGTGAAAATGACCTTAGGTTCTCAAAGGCTATGAGGATAGAGCAAAATCTCCAGCAGTTTCTACCTTGCTGAAAGGCTCTGAATGTTGTCTCCACAACAAACTGTCTTCTGTCCATGTCCCAGCCTCACAAAGGACAGTCTCACCACCAGTATCTCAGTCACTAGATGATGAATTCTTTGGCCATAGCAACCCACGAAACAAAGCAAGGTACAAAGTGGCTCTCAGTTCTAAAGGGTCACCTTCTACTTCTATACTGACAGGAGCAAAATGGTAGAAAAGGAGGCAGGGGATAGTGAGAGTCACACCATTTTTTGACTATGATATTAACTTTTAGTAATCTAAATAGGAGATGCTGGACTGATGACTGAGATGACATGCTACTGGAGGAATTGAATTATAGCAATCTTGCCATTTTTACCCTATGTGAAATGAGAAAAAAATTGCAGTTAAATGGAAGGAGAGTTGGCAGGACCTTCTTAGAGGCAAACACAGGAGCTGGTATATTCGAAGGTAACAAAAACCAGGATTTCATGGTGCGTTTCTCTATCTCACTTCGCAGTTCTCACGATACATGTTTGAAGAAGATCATCTTCAAGACAATTGCAGAGTATGCAATATCTGTCTTAGAGGCTGGGGAGAAATCATCATCATCATCATTGCTTTTATATAATACTTACTATTTGCTAGGTGCTGTGCTAAGTGCTTTACAAATACAGTCTCATTTGATTTTCACAACAAAAAAACTCCAGAAGGTAGATGCTATCATTATCCCCATTTTACAATTAAGAAAACTGAGGCAGACAGAGGTTAAATGACTCGCCCAAGGTCACACGACTAGTATCTGCCATCAAATTTGAATTCAGGTCTTCCTGACTGCAGACCCAGTGCTCTATGTATTGCACCACCTAGAAATTAAAGGGAGGATCTTGGGAAAACTCAAAAGTAAATCAACTTATATTTTAACATTTAATGACATCAGTGCAAAGGTAAGCATAGGGAAGGACCATGAAACTACTCTGGAAAACATAATTTCATTGGTAAGAAGTGGGCCAACGTCTTAGTGATTACACAGATGCTTCATGCCTCCACATCCTGCATATTATCTTTGAGAAAAGAAATGAGAGGCTCTGGACATGGTGAACACTAAATAACATAAAAAATACGAAACAACATATAGTGACAAGAAATGTTTGTTTACCAATGTAAGAGTCATTTCCAAAACAGCTGTATATAAGAAGTCCATGCAACTTCTTAAAGCAAAAATCAAAATCAATTTCCACTTTTTTTTTTAAAAAAAAAGAACAAAATGAAAAGTGTGTGTTTCACAAAACAACTAGAACCTGGTGATAAAGAATGAGAAATGAATTTTTTTAAAAGGCTTATCAACACAGACTGTCATTATTTCCTAAGGAAGTTTAACTGATGTAAATCAATTGCCACAACAAGGAAACCAAAAGAACCTAGAAGCCACCTCAGTCAGCAAAATCTGCTCTTGTTACAATGAGAGATATGGAAGCAAAAGGCAATAAACCTGACTGCAAAATCTTGCAGTGGAGGATGGTAGAAGATTACAAATAGCATAATAAAAATAGTAGTTCACACTTATATAGCACTTTAAGATTCATAAAACACTTTATATATTATCTCTTTTGATTCTTACAACAAAACTGTAAGATAGGTGCTATTGTTATCCCCATTTTACAGCTAAGGAAACTGAGACTGAGAGAAATTAAGTGACTTACCCAGGGTCATATTGTTAGTAAAAGTTCTAGGCAGGATTCAAACTCAGTTCTTCAAGGTTCTGAGTCCTTTACTTTATCCATCACACTACCTAGCTGACTCTAAAAAAAGAGTTAGAATTTTTATATCACCTCCATAAGTTATGTTATAAAACCATGTGATGCAGTGGAACAAAAATGAATTCACAGAAATCTTGGTGAAGCACTTAATTAAGCCAGATTATTCTGATGGTATTTTAAGAATAAGATTGGAAGACAATAAATAGATAAAAAATAAAGACATCTGTCAACTTCTATAACAAACTCTTTTCTCAGGTGAAGCCAATATAGTTGCTCTCGGTGTGCTGCATGAGGAATTAGAAATGGTTCCAAAAAAAACAAAGCCAGGAAGGAATGCTGAACTAAACCAACTATATACTGAGAAGGTTGGTGCTCCAGCAATACAAGTGTGAGGCCGTGGGGGGATTGACCCTCAAGATAGCTGAGAGAGTGATGGATACCAAATGTTGGGGAGAAAGAATATCTGACATTGCTATTCCATTTAAAGGGTTGCAAGATGCTTTACAAATATCTCATTTGATCAGCACAACAACCCTGGGAGGGTAGGTGCTATTATTACTAGCTGCTTCATTTTACAGATAAGGAAACTGAGGCAGACAGTTTAAGTGACTTGTCTAGGGTAATACAGCTAGTATGTATCTGAGGTCAGATTTGAACTCAAGTGTCCCTGACTTCCGGTCCTGCACTCCATCCACTGCACAACCAGCTGTCAAAAAAGATCAAGATAATATCAATGGCTACCAATCCACCTATAGCATTCTACCCTATCTACATTAAATTTTTACGAGAATAAGCTACACATACATTGAGGGCATCCTTGAAGAGGATATTAGAAAGGAGGAAGTAGACTTTAACAAGTGATATTCCCCAGCAGGCCACATCTTTGCCATCACACAATTGCCTGGAAAATGTAGAAAATATAAGATTCTACTATGCTTATTGTTTTTTCACTATAAAAAGGCATTTGACTAAGTCAGACTAAGCCAACTTAAGGCTTTTACCCACCAAAGTCTTTCTTATGTCAGAAAGTCAGGAAAGTAAGGAATAAAATATATTAGAAAGTAAGGAATAAAACAGAGAAATGTATTCTTTTTTCTGTTTTGTTTTTTATTCATTAATTTATTTTTTTTTTTAGTTTACAACATTCAGTTCCACAAGTTTTTGAGTTCCAAGTTTTCTCCCTCTCTCTCTCCTCCCTGCTCCCCACCCAAGATGGCATGTAATCTGATATAGGTTCTACATATACCTTCCCATTAAACTTCTTTTCCCAGTAATCAAATTGTAAAGAAGAATTATAACCAGTGAAATGAACCATGAGAAAGGTGTAACAAAACCAAAAATAAAAATTTTAAAAAAGAGAGAGCACAAATAATTTGCTTCAATCTGCATTCAGATTCCGTAATTCTTTCTCTGGATGTGGATAGCCTTTTCCATCATGAGTTTTTTGGAGCAGTCTTAAAACCTTGCTTTATTGAGAAGAGCCAAGTCTATCAAAGTTAGTCATCACAGAAGAAATGTGTCCATGGCTGTGTACAATGTTCTCCTGGTTCTGCTCCCTTCACTCATCATCAGATCATATAAGACTCTCCAGGTTCTTATGAAGTCCATCTGCTCCTCATTTCTTATAGCACAATAGTATTCCGTTACATTTATATACCACAATTTGTTTAGCCATTCCTCAATTGATGGGCAGAGAGATGAATTCTTACAAAACATAATTTGATGCTGTCACAGAGGACATCTAATTCAAAGTCCAAATGAAAGAGGGATTCCTTATATGATGAGATCCTCCAAGTACTACAATGAGACACCTAGGTGGCATTGTGGATAGAGTTCTGGACCCAGAGTTAGGAAGACCAGGGTTTAAATCTGGCCTCAGACACTAACTGGCTGTGTAACCCTGATCAATCATTTAACTGGATCTGTCTGCTTCCTCACCTATGAAATGGGGATTAAAAATAGCATCTACCTCACAAAGTTGTTCTGAGGATAAAATGGAACAATATTTTTTAAAGTGCTTTGTAACTTTAAAGTGATATAACTATTATTGGTCATTACTCTTGTTTATAGATGATACTGTGCTAATAGCATAATGCCCTGGAACATTATAGGGCATTATGAAATCGATACTTATTTGGAAGATCAGCCCAACTATAAACATCAGAAAAATCAAATGGATATGCAATGCCCATTATTCAGATTTGGATAGACAATTGGAGAGACAAACTACATGCTGGTCTGTTAGCCTTTAGCATGCAGGTATCATTGGCATACATTACAGATGAAAAAAGAATGTGTGCCTAGCATTGGATAGGAAGAGAAGGGTTACCTTTCAGATGGCCCCTGAAAATTTGCACAATGCTTTTAAAGGCCCCACTTTTTATACATTGTTCCGGTGATGTAGTTTGGCTGCACGTTATGGAATGTAACTTTAAGGAATTAAAGGTGTGGGTCATTCAAAGGAAAATGGAGGAGTATATGGTGAATGTAAGTAGGTGAAAACATAATACAATTGAAAAAAATTAAAAGGAGAAACGGGATAAAAGAGAGATATATGACTGGGAAAGGAGGTGGCCAAATCCTATAATGAAAGTGAGGAATAACTGAGAGAAGGACCGTGTGCTCCATCAAGTCAAGAGATCTAGAAGAAGACCTCCAGTTCATTGGGAAGACCCTCCAGGGAGGACTTATGGGAGAATATTGACAAAAACTGAACAGGATGAGAAGGCATGGATGGGTTGAAATTTGTGCTACTAAAGGGAATATCCATCAGTATAAAATTACAGTTGTATTTAAATATTAATAGAAAGTTATTCTAATACATTTCTATATGAAGCCAAAGCTTTACTTAATTTTTATAATTTCTTAAAGAATGAAGTATCTTTTATATTGTAGATGACTATGGAGATCTATGACTTCATTAGCATCTTTGAGCATATATAAAAATTGAATACCTTTACTGGACATCTGTGTGTGTGGCCTCTCTCTCTCTCTCTTCCCCCCGCCACCTTGTAGAAACATCTCTATCAATAATATCACCCCTTGTTCCAAGACACCAATTTTTCCTGATTCTCTATACTGTCTCCCTCCCCCCAACCTTTTTTTATAATTTTGAAAGGCGACCCCTTGAATTCAGTATCACTGCTGAGGTAGTCATTTGTGCCTAAGTAACAATGAACTGGTCTCATTATCTAGGTTCTCATGTAAGTAAGACTTATTTATTTGTTAAAAGTCTTCCAGCAGAATGCCCTTTCCTACAGTTATTGGAAATCTTTTTCTTCACAGTTTTCTAGTGCAAAATTAAGATGCTATTAGGAATGATGAATTGATCAACATTGACTACATGAAACAAGGACATTAAAAATAATTGTAGCTTGCTTTTCGTTTGCAAAAATCACTTTGTAACAGGTTTAAAATAACCTAATTATCCATGAAGACAAGACAAGTCCACGAGTTCCTGTATCCTTGCTTGGGGAAAAGTGAGATGGTTTTGGCTTTACCCATACTCACCTTAAGGATTTTATATGTCAGGTCTTTTAGAATTTCTGCTCAAGAAAAACATAACCATTTAACATAAATACCACATCAACATCTCTAAATTCTCCTCTGTTCCTCCCCCAAACCTGCATTTTCCCACGGGCTTGATTTGGACCCTATTTCCCTGTCAACTTTTCTCTTGTTCTTGGAGGGATTATCAGACAAGGGCACCCTAAATACTGGCTCAATTCTAAATTTAGGTATCCTCCTGGGCAATCACATGATTGTGTTGTTATAAGAGATTTTATGTAGCAGCAGCTTTAAAGAGACAGCTCTACTGTGAAAATCAACCACGTAACACTCCCCAAAAATGTGTTTATATATCTTATCATTTTAAAAAAAACCCCTTTTATTGTCATGAAATAATTTCTCTGTAGCTTTGAAGTGGATTTAAAGAGTAGGGTTGCTTTTCTAGGGCAGTAAAATCATTTCAGCTATAAACTTACTAGAAACCCCATAGTGCTGGTGCAACACCCCATTCTGCATTTCTCATGACCCCCTCATCATACACATGAGGAAACACCTCGGCAGAGGTAAAATGGCTTCCCAAAATCTCAGACATGGAAGAGAATCTCGAAGGCCATCTGTTCTAATTCATAAACAAGAATCCTCTCTCCAATAGAACCAATAAGTGATCCACAAGCCTTTGTCTGAAGAGCTCCAGGGAAGGAGACCCTCTGTGTTCCAAGGCAACTCATTTTGCTGTAGCTCTGATTGTCAGAAAGTTTTTTTTTTTCTTATATGAAGTCAAAATTTTGCCCTTGGAGGCCAAATGGAAGAATTTGAAACTCTTCTCTGTGTAGACATGATGTCCTTCCTGTGTCTTCTACTCTTTCTTTATCTGGACCTCATATGGCTTGATATCAAGGCCCTTTACCAGATCACTCACTTGTGGATGCTCTCTAGCTTTTTGTTATCCTTCTTCTTAAAATGTGGTGCCCAGCCCTATATGCCATACTTCAGTGTGGTTGGACCTGGGCAGAGTACAGCAGGACCATCACTTACCTAGTCCTCCTCGCTCTGCCTCTCTTAGGGCAGTTCAAGGTCACATTAGCTATTCATGTCAGTAATATATATACCTTTTCAAGTCAACCAGAGGATGGATTTATGTTTAAAGTATTTGATGAAGTTGCAACAAAAACATTTTGCTCATAAATCTGGAGCAACAATCCCACAAATGCACGCATCATCATTAGGAAGCGTAGACACAAATAAGGAATATTTTTAGAGGCCCACATGAAGGAAACTCATGTAGCCAAGACATAATAGTTGATGATTTCATGGTGTTGCTCCTGACAGGTTTGTATCCTGCTGTTCTGCTGTCCCTCCTGTTCAAGAAACTAGTCCCATGGCTGCTGCCTGTCGCTATCAGGAGCAGATTCACCGGGCCTCAGGTTAGGAAGCTTCTCCCTTCTGGCTTCAGCTGGGGTTGTTAACTGGAATGCTGTCTCTTCGTCATAGGTGGAGCAGGCTTTGCCACAGACCTTTGAGTTCAAACACCCAATGATATTTCTGCTTCAGCTATTTATTTATTTAGAAAGCAGTAATCCCAATATACTCAGTCAACTGATGAGGGGTGGGGAAACTTCAGTGGCTTTTTCCCCCCAAAAATTCTGATTTTTTTTTTCTTTTTGGAGCCTCGACTGCCTAGTTGGAGTCTTTCTTCTCCAAAAGCAGATTCTTTGATATAGATATGATGGTCTTTGAAACAAACAAACAAACAAAAAAAACCAGCCCTACTTAACTAGGACCTCTTGCTTTTTGAACTTTATTTCCTGGTCACCAAGAAATCTCTAGCAGAAGCCTCAATGTAGTTTAGGGCCAGGAAGTCTCTGTAACTTGATGCTTAATTTCTCCTTAGAGCTTCTATTTTCCAAACTCATTTCATGGGGGACCTGCAAAGCTGTGTGGTTCTACCCCTTTGCAATATTTTGAGAGACTCAAGATGCTTTAAATCTGCTCTGTAAGTGAAACCTAACATACACAAAAGATAAGCCCAGAAGTAGAGTTATTGACTATCTTCTTGCCTGCCTCCATTACTGAACTTTCATACAGTTTTGTGGCCAATAGGATGTTTCCCTTACACAATATTGGCTCATATTGAGTTGGTGGCCCACTAAGGCCCCAGTTGTTTTTTAGACTACCTTCCTGTCAGTCCTGCCCTCCCCATCCCCAGCATCTTGTCCTTGGGAAGTACAAGAAGTTAACTTAGTATTTATCTCTGTATGACTTTTCTAAAGTACTAAGTGGCAGCCCTGAGATTCAAATCTAAGTCTTGCAACCTCAAATCCAGGTTGGTTTTTTTTTTTTTTTTTTTTGCCAATACATAGTGCTGCTTCCCACATGAGTTATTAGAACAAGCAGAGTTTAGTGAAAATAGGACTGGCTTAGGAGTCAGAAGGCTTGGATTTAAGTATGGACCCCAATAATGAAGGAAGGAAGAAAACAAGCATTCGTTAACCACGGAATATGAGCCAGGTGCTGCATTAAGTGCTACACATATGTGTAAAATTTAATCCTCACAATAACCCTGTAGGTAGATGTTATTATTATCCCCGTTTTACAGTTGAGGAAATTGAGCCAAACAAAATAATAGTAATGATAATCATAGCTAACATTTGTACAGCACTTATTACATGCCAGGCTACCATGCTAAGTGCTTTGCAAATATTACCTCATTTGATCAGGCTTTGCCACAGACCTTTGAGTTTAAAGATGCAATGATAATTCTGCTTCAGCTTCTTTTTTTTTTTTTAAAGAAAGCAGTAATCCCAATATACTCCATCAACTGATTGGGAGGTGGGAGGAACTTCATTGGCTTTTTCCCCCTAAAAACTCTGGGATTTTTTTGTTTTTGTTTTTTTGAGCTGCCTAGTTGAGATATTTCTTCTCCAAAAACAGATTCCTTCATATATATGCATATATGTTGCATATATGCATATATATATATGCACATACATCCTCAATTAATAATGATTAAGCTATGTGACTTTGGGTAGGCCATTCAACATCTTAGCCTTAGTTTTCTCATCTCTACAATGGGGAGTCATGATTCTTGCATTGCCTTCCTCACGGGTTTGTTGTAAAGAAAGCACTTCAAAAGCTTTCAGTGTACATAAATGTAAGCTATTGTTAAGTAACATAAGAAACATTACCTCAAGGTGAAACTGTAATTCTTTCCACATTCCCCACGCTCATGAATCCATAGTGAACGTGTTCCAGAGAGTACAAAATTCAGCCTTAAGACGGTACATCAGGTCTCCTGATGTTTCACATAGAAACCAAACCAAACATTTTCATTTGAGGGGTGCATTGGTTTGGATGAAACCCTGAAGTTTCCAGGCTGCATTTCCTAACAGTTGCTTTAGTGAGCCACTGCTGGTATTTTGATGTTTTTCAGCTTATTGTTGCTTTTCCTTTCCTTCCAAGATCCTTAGCAGTCGGGGTGGGGAATCTTTGAATGCATAAGCACGTAGAGACAGGAGTCCAGAAGGAACTCTGGCAGGAGCGAGGGGAAAGGGAACAGGGATCAACATGACAGTAGTCATGCATGCCATACTCCAATGTGTAGAGGCAGGGAGTTAGAAACTAAGCTTCTTCCTCTCCTCCTGTTCAGGTGGGACGTTGGTAAAGTCATACCACTGTGGTCCTAGGAGACCTCATCACTCCTGCAAATGCCTGGTTTGCAGAAATGATGCAGCCATGTTCTTCTAAACCCTGGGCAAACCACCCCTCTGAACCAGAGCAGAGTTCTTGGTATAAGTCAAATTCCTGAGAAAGCAACAGTCATTTCCTGACTTTGAAGGTTTGATGTTCTTTTGGAGATAGTCAGATTTCTATCCTAATGTTTTCTATTTCTCCTGATCAGGAGTTTTAAACTTTTTTTTTGATCCCATGGACTACTTTGGTAATCTGGTGAAGCTTATGGACCCTCTTTCAGAGTAATGTTTTTAAATGCACAAAATAAAATATAGAATTTTAAAGAAAATAAATTATGTTCAAATACAGTTATTAAAAACATTTTTTTTTAAATTCACATACCTTAGGTTAGGAATCTCTTGTCTAGATTGAGGGCCATGGACTAGGCTAGGCTGGACTTAAAATCTTCTGTCTCTGAGGGGTTGGAAGAAAACGAGATGGCTAGATTAGTTTGCTAACTCAGAGATTGTTTCCTACTGAGGCATTAGACTAATGGCTAGAATGCTGGATTAGGATGAAGGAACACTTGAGTCTGAATCCTGCCTCAGACATTTACTAGCTGTGCAAGTCATTTAATCTTTGTCACCCTCAGTTTCCATAACTGCAAAATGGGGGTAATAAAAAATCTTCATTACATATATATGTGTGTATATATATACATATACACACATATATATATTATGTATGTATATACAGAGAGAGGGAGAGAGAGAGAGAGAGAAAGTATAAGGGGGTGCTTAGGGAGGACTAGCATCTCTGGTGTGAGGACTTGCCAAGCCCTTTTCAAGGCCGTTCATCCAGCTTTGTTGTCCACTTCTCACCCAATTCTCATCTGTGGCTCCACAAAGCTGTAGCATGCACAGCAGCCTCACCCCAGTAAAATCATCTTGGCCGATGGGCTAAACCAGGTCGAGCATAACTGATGGGCTTCAATCCTGTCAGTGAGTCAAGGGGTTGTCCACTCCACCTCAAGCTTGTGAAGATTTTCCCAGCAGAGTGGGCAGATAAGAACAATTTGTTCCAAGGGCCGTGAAGATGGCTGAAGCAGGCACTGTGGAGTGCTTAGAGCTTAGTCAGGCATCCAAGATGCCAAGGTCATCCACTACATTCTGGGCCATCACTAGTTGTCTTAGCTTTTGTCTTACCACTGGGCTTTGATGACACTGGAAGAGAGATGACTTTGTGCAGCTCTGCCTCACTTAAATCTGATTCATGAGCAAGTCAAGACATTACCCTGTGATGTCATTGGTTCTTTTTGAAATGGAAGGATACAAAATAACATACGTAGTGTTTTGTAAACCTTAAAGGACTATAAACATTAGTCATTATTATCTCAGAATGCTTACCATATTAAACCAATTTTTGGTATTTTTTTTTTTTTACTACTGACATGTCTGAGTAATTTCTGAACATATCTCACCTAAGAGGAAGTAAAAAGTGGCCAGTGCGTGGGGCTAAGGGAGAAAGAGTCTGAAATAACAGGAGTTTGCGAACCCCTCCCCCCCATTATATATGTATGTGGAAAGGACCCTGTAACATTAAAAAGAGATGTTTTCCCTCGACTCTGCTCATGTCACAGAGACACGAACAGAGCAATGTGGTAGCAATAATTCTCCTCCATTAGGGACATTGAAGGTATGGGGAGATGATTTCTTACACACAGATGTTTGTATTGAGTGGGAAATTACTTGCATGGTTAAGAAGAAAACTCAGTCTGTATAAACCTGGAGAGTTAAAATATAAATGTATATTAAATTTATGACAGTAGATTTATATCTAAGTCTAAACATGGGAAAGTGCTCAACAGGTTCATTCCTAAGCCCTTTAAATAGTTTGCTCTTTGATGACTCTGTTGACCCCCTTAAAGAAAACAAAAGCTTTATATGTGAAAACATCAGCTGATCAGCAGATGTATTGGCCATGACACACAGCTGTGCACATGTGGTACACAGGTGTTTTTTTGCTTTGGATATGCTTTGTAGGCAGATTGTTTCAGAGGGTCAACCATGGCTGTGCACAGAAATTTTTTTTCTCTCCTTGTCTCCAGCTCCCAGAATTGGCAAAATCTGGGAATTTGTCTTTCAGCCTGATTTAAAGAGCTGATGATTAGGACTTCAGTGTGTAGTCCAAGTCCATATTCTACCCCACCCCACAAAAAAGTTTGCACAAACTACTCTCACTGTCATGAGGCAGCCAGAGAAACAGAGGAGTAAACCACAGAATCACCGAATCTGACTTGGAAGGGAATTTCAGAAACTACCTAGTCCTGTCTATACCTGAACAAGCATCTCCTTTACCCATCCTCAACAAGTAGTCATCTAGTCTTTGCCTGAAGAGGCTGTCTACCTCACAAGGCATTCCGTTGTACTTTTCAACAACTTTGTTAGCACATTTTCCCTTTGCATTCAGTCCAAATTTGCCTCCTTGAAACTTTCAGCCATCATTCCTAATTCTTCCTTCTGGAGCCACATGACAGCCCTTTAAATACTTGAGACACAGCTATTATACTCTCCCTAAGTCTTCCCTTTCTTCACTGGGTTAAACATCATCAGTTCCTTCAATTGATCCTTGCATGGCATGGTCTTTAGACCTCTGATTATCCTGGCAACCTCTCTCTACCTCCCCCCACCCACCCTCCCACACACACACTATAACTTGTCCTTCCTAAAAGGTGACATGTGAAACTGAAAACAAGAAAAAAGAAAACCCAGAGCAGAGTAGATGTTCACATCTCTCATTCTGGGTGCCATACCTCCATTCATACAACCCAAGTTAGAATCAGCTCTTTTTTTTTGGTTGCTATGTCACACTGTGATGTAATACTGAGCTTGAAATCCACTAACCTTCCTCTCCTCACCTCCACTCACATGAACTATTGTCAGCCATTCACCCCTATCTAGTACATGTGCAGTTGAATCTTTGAATACAAGTGTAGGACATTATTAAATGTCACCTCTTTAAATGTCATCACTTTAGATTTAGCCTATTATTTTAGCCTGTCAAGGTATTTTGGGATCCTCACTCTGTCATTCAATGTGTTAGCTATCCTCCAAACCTACTTTCATTTGCAAATTTGGTAAGTGTGCCTCTTATAACCTTATATGTTACTGACAAAGTGTTCAACACTATAAGGTCAAGGATAGATTTCTGAGGTGCTCCATTAGAAATCTTCCTCCATAAGTGACATCAATCCATTGATTATTCTTTAGATCTACCAGACCCATTCAATGAGTTGCATGGATACCTAAGTTTACTACCATCTAGCTCACATCTCTCATCTTAGTCACAAGCATAGGAGGGAGGACTTTGTCAAATTTTTGGTTGAAACCTATACATCCTTTGTGTATAGTATTTCTTTGACCTGCCAGTTTAGTATTTATGTGAAAGAAAGGAAGGAAGGAAGGAAGAGAGAGAAAAAAAGAAAGAAAGAGAGAGAGAAAGAAAGAAAGGAAGAAAGAAGGAAAGAAAGAAAAGAAATGAAGAAAGGTAGGAAGGAGGGAGGGAGGGAAGGAAAGAGGGAAGGAAGGAAAGAAGGAAGGAAGGGAGGAAGGAAGAAAATGAAGTTAATCTGTCATGGACTGTTAATTTTGTAAAATATAATTTTAATGAGATGCTTTGTTTTTAGCATTTCCTAAATTTCCCCATTTCTTCCCAGAAAGCCATCTTACATAACCAAAAATATTAGTTTAAAAGAAAAAGAAGAGAAAAAATAATCAGCAAAACTAATTGATACTCAAAAAAAATTTTAAACATATGCAATATTCCACACTTGTGGACCTTCCCTTCCACTTCTGCAAGAGTAGAGGGAGGTGTCTTCTTCTATCTGTTCTTTGGAGCCATGCTTGTTCCTTGTACCTTTGCAACATTCATTTTCAATTGTTTTGTATTTCTTACTCCTCCCCTTTACATTGCTGTCATCCTTGCATAGACAGTTTTCTTGGCTCTGCCCTGCTAATGATACCTATTTCTCTATAGAGGAGAGAGAGGGAGGCTTCCTCTGCCTGAACTAAGTGCTTCAGTAACCTTGTTGAATATATCCTTTCCAAGGTTTGGCTAAATAAACCTTTTGTTAACTGTTAAATGACTTACAAGTGTTTCACTTCATTCCTAAATCAAACCTAAACTAACAGGGCACTAACCTGAGGCAGGCCCATCCATTACACTGACTAACCACTTTTTTTCCATTCCTATTACTGAAGAAGGGACAGCAGGGTGTTGCAGTGGATAGAGCACTGGGCTTGGAATTAGGAAGACTTATCTTCTTGAGTTCAAATCTGGCCTCACATACTTACTAGCTGTGTGACTGTGGGCAAGTCACTTAACCCCATTTGCCTCAGTTTCCTCATCTGTAACTCTACCAAGAAAACCTCAAATGGGGTCACAAAGAGTCTAACATGACTGAACAAGAATTGAAATTACTGAAGAAAGGATTAAATAATCTTGATTAGGCCATTATAAATTAATCATATCTCACCTCAAGCCAGGACTCACTTCTGCCAACAGATCTCTTTCTTTATCCATAACTCATTTCCTATGGCACCACAATTATTTTAAATCTTTCCCACATTTACCAAGATCCCTTCTCTTCCGATTATCTACCTCATCACCTCAAAATCTACCTGGATCTTTGGTCTCTCACTTTGCTTTTTTAAAACATCAGTAGCCATTCACATGGAAGTCACATGGTTATCTAGCTGTTTGCATATACATGTTCCATTAAAATGGAAGGTCTGGGTAAATATTGTGGTTACCAGATAGGCAGCACCCTCCTATGTCTAAGCTCCTATGAGATAGCACAAGGGGATATAGAACTATGGATCTATGCAAATAAATCTAGCTCTAAAGCTCCACCTGCTTCCTTCTTTGAATGAGCCGTATTTCAGGGAACACTAGTGATATCATCCTGGAATAATGGTGTCTCCTTTACAGAGAAGCAGATTATCATGTGCACAGGGTTTATTCTTAGTAGAGAATTAATAAGAAAATAAAGAGCATAATAACCAGAAAATAATATATAAAACATTTTGCCACATGACCATCTTATTTTTAAGTCCCCCAAGTACAGGACCAATCTGAACCCAGGAATTCTAGCAAATGTACAGGTTGATTTTTTTTAGTTTCTCACAATGACTTACTTTTTGATCAAAGAGTCTATTCAACTTACTAGAAGAAGAGACAGAAAATACGGAAGAGCTATCTCAGGGGATAAATTCAGGATCTAGACAAATTTGAGATCTTAGCTTAGTCCTGAATCCTTAGTCTTGAGTCCTTTGTCCTGAGTCAGGACTAGTGTGAACTAGAAAACATGAGAGTTTGTGCTTTCCCTGGTCCCATATATCTGTCTGCTCTCCTCTGACTATTTTTAGTCTTAGGCCACCCCAAGTCTAGATGGCACAGTGGATAGAGTGCTGGGCCTGGAGTCATCTTTTGAGTTCAAATCTGGCCTCAGACACTTACTAGCTGTGTGACCCTGGGCAAGTCATTTAACCCTGTTTTGCCTCAGTTTCTTCATCTGTAAAATGAGCTGGAGAAGGAAATGGCAAACCATTTCAGTATCTTTGCCAAGAAACCTCAAATAGGGTCACCAAGAGTCAGACGTGATTGACAAACACCTGAACAACAACAAGACTAACACAGAGCAACTCTTGTCCACTCAAGGGGTGTTAGCCTACCACCATATACATCTTGAAGAGGCATAACAGATGAACAAGACTTGCAAAAATACTTTACATACATTATTTTGTTGTACTCTCACAATGTTGAGAGTCATTATAGGTATCACTAACCCCCATTCTACCGCTGAGAAAAATTGAGGTTCAGATAGTTCAAATCATTTGCCCAGGCACCCAATAAGGGTCCATCACATCAGAGGTTTGATTCAAACTGAGGACTCCCTGACTCTAAATCTAGTCCTTTTTTTATTATTAACAATATGATTTATACAATCTTTGCACTCCCGAGAGTTCCTAGACAAACATTTTGTATATAGCAGGTACCGAAGAAATATTGTTAAATGGATGTTTGTGGTTTGGGTGATTAACCAAATCAACTTCACTTTCTTAATTAAGAGGCAATGAGCACAGGTGTGTTTTAATTGCATATACAAGGTATCATAATCAGAGATGCAAAGCCAAGAATCAGCACCAGGAAAAGCACAGGGAGCAAATATTAGAACAAGCACATTTCAAATACAGAAAAGTGGATTAATGATCCCATGTTAAACACCTATACCAAGCTAGGTGGGACAGTGGATAGAGTTCTGGACCTGGAGTCAGTAAGACTCGTCTTCTTGAGTTCAAATCTGGCCTCAGACACTTACTAGCTGTGTGATCCTGGGCAAGTCACTTAACCCTGTTTGTCTCAGTTTCTTCATCTATAAAATGAGCTGGAGAAGGAAATAGCAAACCGCTCCAATATCTTTGCCAAGAAAACCCTAAATGGGGTCACGAAGAGTTGGACACAACTGAAAATGACTACATAACAACAACAAATAAAACACAAAGTGGTTGGGGAGTGAGGGCTCCCAATAAGCAGTAGGACAGATCAGAAAAGGCTTTGTGTAGGTAATGAGCTTCATGCCTATTGAAAGAGGCAAGGAATATTACGAGGCAAAAATGGAGAGGAAGTGCGTTCCCAGAATGAAGCATGGCCAGTGCAAATATGGCACTTTCTATCTGAAAGAGATAGAACTATCTGTATGTGAAGAACTAAGAGAAAGCCAATTTGACTAGACTATTGTGTGCAGAAAGGGTAGTAATGTGTAATGAGTCTGGAAAGATAGTTTGAGGTCAGGTTGTGAAAGGGCTTTAAAAGCCAAACAGAGATCCTGCTTTATCCTGGAGGTAATTAAGAACCATTGGAATTTATTGAGTAGGGGAGTATCATGGTCAGATCTGTACTTAAAGATCCCTGTGAGACTTTTTCTTAATGAAACTATAGTTTTTATAAGTGAAACCTTGGGGGTACTTGCTATACTGAGAAGTTACATGAAAGTAATTACGGTGAAGTTCAACCGAATCTTTTTTAAGAAAGAAATAATTCCATCTGCATAAGAAGATAGTCTGCAGGCCTACAGATGAGGAAACTGTGGGGTATGCCCAGTTAAAAAAATTGGCAGAAAAATCTACCATAAGTGAAAATACTGTATTGGGTGTCTATTGGGGTGAATGCTCTGCCCCCAACCGGCTCTGACCTCTTCTGACCTTCTTATGTGTGGTCAAGTGAACAGGTCATTAGAAAGGGGTCTTAATAGTTATTAAGGGTTCACATTTCAGCCAGAAAATTCCTGATTCTTCTTTTCTATTTACCTCTTATAGCTCAGTTCATCAAGTTCCCTGGATCTTCTATTAAGAATTTCAGACTTCCCAGGAATCACTTTTACGCCCCACAATTTTCATTTTTAGTACACCCAGCATTTTTCAAACTATCCTCTTGTATCTAGAAATTTGAACACTGACTTCAAAGGTTGGATATTTTTAAATGAATATTATCAGCATTTTTCATCTTTCAAAATGCTTCAAACACAAACATTTCTTTTGGACTCAGAGAAACCTGGGAACTTATTTATATGAAGCAGTACAACGACAAAAGCTGACCCAGAAGAATAATGTATACACTAACTATAAATATGGAACTAAAAGATAACAAAAACAGCAACAAATCTATGCTAAATAAATAGAAAAGGCCAAAAGGGGTCATGGAAACCGGCAAGGAAATTTTGTTACTACTATGTTAGAGTTAGTATGTTCATCAATTTTTTGTGTTTTTAAAATCTTTTTTGCTTCATAAACAATAAATAACGAACTTATGGTCACATGGGCAGTCATTTACAATCTCTCTCTCTCCCCAGTCCTTGGTCATTTTTCATTTGTTCCTGCTTATATATCTGGCTACTGCCATTTGTAGCTTTTATAAACTCTGGGGGAGCCTTATTCCAACTCCCACTCTCACTGATGACTCATGTAATCCAGAGCAAGGCTTCCTAACTATATATCCCCCATCAGAGTTGCAGGATTACCCCTAAGGGACAGTGGGGTTCTCTAATGCTTGTAGGCCTCGTTCTAGTGTGTTCCCCCAATATCAGTCACCAATGATTAGCATTCAAGTATCGTTTAATCAATTAACTCGTATGTATATTTATTGAGAAGATGCAGCAAGAACAAAAACGTATATGTGTGCATATTATATATGTATGTGTATATATTCTCTTCCCCATCTTCCACACCCTCCCCCACCCCTATATCCTTTCTCACATTACCCAGGTCCCAAGGGAGAGTGGGCTCGTGCTTAAAGGAGTTAGCATAAAGCATTCCTCTTCCCACCAAGTTCATGTCCAAATATAACACAGCTGATAGAAAGAGTTGCTCCTTCTTGTAGGACCTGATATCTTTGCTGCAGGGTCAACAGGGTCAATATTTTGCTTGGTGGATTGTAAATTCTGGTTCTGATCCCAGCTTCTAGGCTTCCAGTGCCCTCTTGACCTTGAGAAGTTCACAGGGTCACAACAGCCTGGTCTGACACTCCTTCAAAGAGGTAAAGAACAGAAGCCTATATTCACAAGTCACAAGTTGCCCTGTAGCCTTTCTCTGCCCAGAGAATTATGGCATGTTTTCCACACTTGAACCAGCCAGTCAGGAAAGAAGGCAAGACAGACTTGCTTTGGTGATTGGTGACTTTTATAAATGCACACCTAAATCTGGGTCAGTAGCCTAATCAAAAGTCCATATCTTTGCCATGTAGTTAGTGGACCAAAAAAAGTCTTAGAATAATTGTGCTACTCTGAAGCCCATATGGGGATTTCATCAGCCAAACACAGTGCACACGTGTTTATAAGGGCTGAACTTGGCCAGTCCTCTGTTATGTAAAATTTATCTTAAAAATAATAATTTCTCTTATTTGGAAGCTTTCCTGGGAAATCATTAGCTTTGAATTGAGCTTGTATATTTTTAAAATTTCTGTTCAGATACCTCTCATATCCAGTTTTCTTATAGGAGAACTCTGTGGCAAGAGTTTTCATACACTTTTAAATAATTAATTACATATGTTTCCAATCAAACAAGCATTTATTAAGCACTTACTATGTATAAATCATTGTGGAAAGAAAGATGCAAAGCAAAAAATAATCTCCTGGCCCCATTAGATTGGAAACTACTTTGAGGCAGGGATTATTTTTGCCTTTAATTTGTATGCACAGTGTTTAAGCACAGTGCACACCCCCCTCCCCCATAAGTGCTTAATAGATGCTTCTTGACTTGATTAATTGACTATTAATAAACAGTCTGTGACCTTATTCTACTGTGGGTATATAGAATATGTAAAGTGACAAGTATATGCATGATAATTTGAGGGAGAGAAGGCAGTAATAATTAGGAAGATCATGAAAGGCTTCCTGTAGATGTCCTATGAGGTGTGCCTTGAAGGAAGTTAGAGATCCTAAAAGGTTGAGGTAAGAAGGAAATGTATTGCTGATATAAGAGACAGCCAATAAAGAGATGTAGAGGCAGGAGGCCCCAAACGGCCTCGCGTTCCAAATCTGTCCCTATCGTCCTCCATCTAAATCTGTATCTCATTCTGGTGGTAGGACTGTTGTGTCTGCCATCTAAGAACCAGCCTAGCTTGGTAGAATGAGGGAGACATCACCAGAGGGATAAGCACCTAGAAATGATTATTTTTTTTTAAATCAGAGTAATTCACGAATACCAGACTGCGATGCACATACAATCTGTGACCATGGAAGGGAGCATCCACCTTGAAGAAATGACAGATCTTTTGAAATGCTAAAGTTGAAGTGCAGAGTTAAGCCCTCTTGTAGCATAGTGTTTTCTTTTTTTGTAATTAATTTATATTTTTAGTTTTCAACATTCACTTCCATAAGATTTTGAGTTTCAAATTTTCTCTCCCTCCTTCTCTTTTCCCTTCCCCAAGATGGCATGCAATCTGATATAGGCTCTAATATTTTCACATTTGTCATGTTGTAAAGAAGAATTAGAACTAAAGGGAGGAACCACGAGAAAGAAGAAAAAAAGCCGAAACTATAAAAGAAAAGGAGAGCAAATGGATGCTTCTATCTGTAATGGTAATGTAAATGGCAAGATCTTTCCCCTCCATTAATAGGCCCATGTGACCTGTCTGGGTCACATAGAAGCCTAAGTCACATGAGCCTGAGGTGGGAGGAGCTTGCTGGAAGGGTGGAGCAGAGCTGAGAGGTAGGTGGTGAGAGCAGTTAGAGCTGGGAAAGAGAAAGGAAGCAGAGAAGCAAGGCAGCTAGCTGAGAGCGAGAGAAGGACATTTTGCTTAAGGGAACCTGTTTGTGATTTTGCTAGACGGTGTTCATTTGTGGGAAGACCTGTCGAAGGGAGGGTTTGGGGATGGCGGTGCCTCCTGCATTGATAATGTGTATAGATTTCTTTGTTGTGATGATGGATTTGGCTTTCTGGTGTTTGAATAAATGTTTTGGTTCTGCCTTCCATATAGAGAGTCTGTTATATTTTGTGATTCGGAAATACGTCGCCATATTCATAGCCGCCATAGGCACTGTGAATATCGCATTGGCACCACACCATCCGCATTCAGACTCCAAAGTTCTTTCTTTGGATGTGGGCAGCATTTTCCATCATGAGTCTTTTGGAGAGCCTCGCATTGCTGAGAAGAGCTAAATCTATCAAACTCAGTCATTGCACAACGTGGCTGTTACTATGTACAATGACCTCCTGATTCTACTCACTTCACTCAGCATCAGTTCATTCAAGTCTTCCCAGGTTTTTCTGAAGTCTGCCTGCTCGTCATTTCTTATAGCACAGTAGTATTCCATTACATTTGTATACCACTACTTGTTCAGCCATTTCCTGATTGATGGGCATCCCCTCAATTTCCAGTTCTTTGCCGCCACAAAAAGAGCTGCTAGCGTAGTGTTTTCTTTAAAAGTTGGCAATGTTCTCGCCGCCTGTAGCTGTTCCACTTTTGCACACTCTTCCACAGCCCGAGTGCCTCCTTGAATTGTTTGGGTTTTCTATGCTCTACCAGCCTGAGGACCTTTTGAGATTTTCCATTGGACGACTCTAAGTGGGTCATCAACTGGGATAATCATTTACCTGTTTTGGCTTCTGTGAAAAATTTTCAACATTCATTACATATCTGTTGTTAATATTTGTGTTAGATTTAAATGGTTCACAGTCTGGACATTCAATGCCATTCTGCCATAAATTCAGCTTGAGCAAGTCACTACATGTTAGAATGTATTCCTATCTGTCTACAAATAGTATCACGTGGCTTGAACCAGAATTAATTCACATTTTTTTGCTTGTCTCCACAATTCATTTTGTTTTGGCCAACTGCATTAATACGGCATGATCATTACAAGGACCAACATGACAGAATGACCTTACCAGACTTCAGGAATTTTGTCATATGGATAGATACAGCTGACATAGAGAGATGAATTTCTATCTGTTTCTTGAAGTGTTTTTGAGCTTATGAATATTGCCCTCACTTTTTCTGGTGACACATTATGACCCTGTGAAAACATATAAAAAATATGCCTTGGCACTTCCCAGAATCTGTCTACTCTCCTTTGACTTGTTCAACATTTTCTTAGCCTGAACTATGTCTTTATTTTAATGAATATTGCTTCCCACATGAAAACAAATGTTACTTGTATAAGTTTGTATGTATTAGTTCCAAGAACACACATAGGTATCGCACATGCTTTTAGTCCATAGGATCAATAATTCTAATATAAGCTAGAGTATGATTAGTACAAAGGAGAGGTCCAGATAAAGTGTAAAGACAAGTTCAGTGGACCCCTTAACAGTTCTTAACAAATGCCATAAGATATCTGAAGGATCTACCACCTTCCTATAAAGAAGTGTTAAAGCTTTATTTACATGCTCATAGGCTTTGAGAGGTAACATTGGATGGTGGAGAGAGCAGTCCTTGCAGTCAGGAAGAGTTGGGTTCTACTAATATGTACCTCTGATACATATTAGCTGTGAGACAACCCCGCATTCCCCCACTAAGTCATTTAATCTCTCCTTTTCCCAGGTAACTCTCTAAGACTGTAAGTTACAGAAGGAATGCAGATCTGCATTGATAAAGGTAGTTTCCAATGGGAGTTCCCAATGCAGTCATAGGACAAGGTAAACACACACACACACACACACACACACACACACACTGATTTCAAGTAGGCTCCCATTTCAAGCAGCTGATGAGAAACTTATTGTTGCTTACTTAAAATATTGGATAATCAGAATCTGCTTAATTCAAAACCTTTTTTCTAATCCCTTGTGTTTAGAAATCAACATTTTTTCTACTTATTTTTAAAGTAAATAGCAGGCTTACTTCTTTCTTATTTGTCTCAATCCTCCCTTTTGGAAAAACTAATCGGTTCAAAAGAAACATAAGTGTAGAGTTCAATTCTCGGGGAGAAATGCCCCTTGCTTTAAACACCACCAAGTTCCTAAATAGCTTGTGATGGCCTTTTAAGGCATAGAAATGGCCACCATCCAGAGAGCAGGAGGATGAAAAAGGCAAAGTGAAACACTCTGTCGTAGTCCTTTGTGATCAGCGATGACACAAAAATGTCACTCACCTTGCATAAAATTTGGTTGAAAAGGATCTGGCTACATTTCCCTGTGGTTTGTACCAAGGGTGTGGTGGTAAGTGTTTAACTGGTTGTCAAAAAGAATAAATGTTTACAGAACATACTTTTAAGTTTAATCTTCATCATTAACATTTTTCCATCATTTTCTTAAATCTAGACAATCAACAAAATAAGTCAAGCTCTAACTGGTAGTATTTGCCTATTTCAGAGGTAAAAAAATGATCACACAGAAAATTTAACTATTGTGAGCTTATCTGAGCTAGCTCTGGCACACAGATCCCTCTCTCCCCCTTTGGTTTTGTACCTAGTTTGTTCTTTGGTTTCTGGTCATAGCTCTGATTTATACGTCTGCTTACCTATTTCTCTCATAGGCTACGTAAGACCTTTGTTCAAAAGGAGGGAAAGTAGTGGAACAAAAACTGGATTCAACATCAGGGGAGCTGGACTGTCATCCACACTCTGCTAAATATTAGCCTCTGAGATTCTGGGTGAATCGCTTTACATATTTAGGTATTAGTTAATTAATATGTAAAATTAGAAGGTTAGGCCAAATGATCTTTAGGGTCCTGTCCAATTCTAAATCTGATACTGTCACTCTACCCACTACCCACCCCCCATTGCTGCAGATTACTATTATCCTGTTATAATTTTCAGGGGTTTTTAAGTGTTTCCAGATTGTCCACAGCTGTATTTTCAATATATCTTGTAATATTTCTTATGGCCACCATGCTTCAATGAATCAAAAACTAGGTTCTTAGGTTTGTATGGTGGGAACACTATAACATTAGCTTCTTCATGGGTCCAGAAGAATTTCATAGGATCCTAGATCTAGAGCTGAAGGGTCCTTAAAAGCTCTCTTCATTTTGTGTGACTTGCCTAAAATTACATATGTAATAAGTGACAGAGCTAGGATTTGAACCCAGGTCTTCTTCTATCAAGTGTTGTGGTCTGATTTTACATCTGCCAATGTTGATGCTAATAGACTTGGAATCATCAAGCACCTTATGATGAGTTCCATTTTTGTAATTAAACATCGTGCAAGCGTAATACTGATGAAATTCCCTAAGTATCTCTACATGTGAGCTTTGGATGGCTCAAATGTCATAATCAAATAGGTTAAATACCCATTTACTTGAGATTCATTCATTTAATCACTCAATTCAACTTGACAAATAGTTAATAAGTACTTTCTATGCACTAAATGCTGCACTAGTTATGGGAAATGTAAAGGATTCAAAATCTTGATCTTAAAGAACTTATTTTCACGTGTATAATTGATATTATGTTGTTTGCCTTTTCACTAAGTGGGGAAGGGGTTGGATGAGAGGAAGAAAACTTGGAACTCAAAATCTAAAAAGATGCTTAAAAATAAATTAATTTTGAAAAATTTTAAAGAGATTATTATTTTTAGCATAGTGCTTTAAGCTCAGGTAGTTCCTAAGTGTTGAAAAAGAAAGGAGAGGAGAGATGGAGAGGGGAAGGAAAGATGGATGTCAGGGAATGATAGAATGAAAAAAAGAGAAAGAAAAGGAAGAGTCTAAGGGATAGAGGAATATATACACAGAGAGGTTAGCACTGATAGGCTGAAGGAATACAAATGAATGAGTGACTAGGATAGTGAAGGGTCTTTGGACTATGCCATATAAGGACTGGTTGAAGGGACTAAGTATGTTGACCCTGGAGAAGAAAAGACAGAATAGCCATCTTTGAGAATTTGAAGGCTTGTCACACAGAAGAGGGTTCATGCTTGTTTTGCTTGCTCACAAGGGTCAGGAACAGGAGCCATGAATGACAGTTGTAGAAAGGCAGATTTTGATTCAATGTAAAGAGAAAACTTTTTAACAACTGGAACTGTTCCAAAGAGAAATGGGTACCCTTAGGAGGCAATGGTTCTGATCACTAGAGAACTTTTAGCAAAGATTGGTTAACCACTTGTTGATTACATTGTAGAGGTGTTTCTTGTTCAGGTATGTTTTCAAATAGATGGCATTGAGGTCACTGAGATCCTGTGAGTCTGTGGACTATGGCAGATGGCAGAGTACAGATGCAAAGATGAAATCCAGTCCTTCGGTCAGTCTGACATTTAAAGTGTCTGCCATGTGCCCGACACTATGCAAAGCTCTGGGGACACAGAGAAAGGCAAATGACAGTCCTTTTCTTGAGGACCTCAGAGTGCAAGAGGTAAAATGCTATAAGAAATAGGAGGAAGAGAGATGACTTTCAGTTTAGGGGGCTCGAAGAAGTCTTTGTAAAGGGGGTGGCACTTGATTAGGGACTTGAAGGAAGGGGAGGACAGTAACAGAGAGAATGGGAAGAAGTCTAAAAATGCATAAGGAAATGCATGGAGACAGGAGAAGGTCCGATGAGAAAGAGAGATGGCATTAGTCCAGTCTGGCTGGTTCATCCAGTGGGTGAGTGGGAGTAGTACCAGATAAGACTGGAGAGATAATTGTAGAGAGGCTTGAATACCAAAGTCAAAAATATATATTTATATATCAAAATTTAGAACTAGAAGGGATCTCAGAGAGCATCTTGTAGAACACTCTTATCTATTCACATATGAGACAAATGAGGCCCAGAAAGTAATAATTTGCCCAAGGTCATTCACAGGTAGTAAGTAGCAGAGTCAGGATTCGAACCCAAGGTCTCTCACTCTAAAATCCTGTACTTTAACAGACAGCTCCCGAAGGAGTCACATGATCAGAGCAGCACACCATGAAGTTTTGATGTAGGAAAGGCTAGAGGCAGAAAGTTCATCAGTTCAAAGGCATAGGGAGGGCTGCATTGATCAATGGAGTCCTGATAAGTTGGGTCTCTACAACCTATTTGATTAAATTATAGGTTAAAATAATAGAGACAAGGAGATATGTGTTTACCCCTTTCAAACTCTGAAGCAGCCCAATGGCTTTCTGTGAAGTGGGGACTTTGATTTGCTAGTAAAAGAAGAAATGTAAAGATATGGTTACATTTCCTTACTCCTTTATAAGGTATGAAGTTCCTCACTCAACATGGTGGATGTATAGGGTGGCTAGCCATTGGCTTGCAGATAAATTAGCCATACCTCTGATGATTTTTACAAAGAAAAAGCAGGCTCTGAGGAGTTAGTCATCTCTGGTACTCCAGGAAAACACTGAATCTGGAGGAGGAACCCAGCTCTTGGCAGGGAGTCACTCTTTGCCTTTTCCTCAGCATGTATTTGGAGGAAAGTGGGGGGCAGGGAAGACACTTTTCTTCCTCCCTCCCATCAGCAATGGCATTTTGTAGAATAGGACATGTTGTCCTCATAAAAGAGAATGGATCAGAAAGTCCAGCTACAGAGCAGAGTTAAGCAGTGTAGGAGAACAGGCCCTGGGTACCCAGCGGAGATGTTGTGCCTAGGGAAGCAGCATGGGGACCACACAAGAAAAGAGATCAGGACTCTGTAGTACCAAATGTGTGGATTGTCTTGGTTACTTGCCTTCCATACCTACGTGCCTCTCGGCTAGCAGATTCTGTATTCTGTGTGCAACCCTTCTTTCTACTGATGTAATACGTATTTGTGGGAGAGTACCTCAGGTTTATGGTGTATGTGCGGAGGGGGACAGGTTTGTTAGTACTATGCTTATTATTGCATTTCAGTCAATGCCTTTGCCTTGAGCTAATTCTATCCTTGGCTGACAATAAAAGGTAAATGCATCTGTGGGGGCTTGTGAGCTAAAATCTTATGAATGTGGATTCATAGAGTATTTTAAGCCTGGGGTATCTGTTCTGCAGGAAACCCAGCCTGTGGGTGGGTAGCCCAGAGAGGAACTAGAAGGGCAATTGCAATAGTCTAGATGAGAAGGAATGAGGGTCTGAACTATGCTGATTCCAGTGCAAATGGGGAGAGAGAGAGAGAATCAACAGTCTTTGACAAATAGCTGCATATGTAAAATGCAGAAGGAAGTTTCAAAGATGCCTTCAAAATTATGAACCTGAGTGACCATCAGTCAGCAAATAAATATTTATAAGGAGAATAGGTATAATATTAATGGAAATCAAGAAAAGGGAGAGGCAGATTGAGGGGAGTATTAAGATCACAAGTTTAGAGCTATTGAAATTGTCCTAGAAGCTAGAAATGGCATCTTCAGTTTCTGGAGGCCCAGAATGGTTCAGAGATTGAGAACTGGAAGAAAATCTATAGGTCATCTAGTCTAATTTCCTCTTTTTATAGATGAGGAAACTGGAGTCCAAAGAGAGTAAATAACTTGTCTAAGATTACACAGCTAGTAAGAGATGGAATCAGAAATTGAATCCAAATCTTCTGATTGCAAATCCAGGATTCTTTCCACTCTTAGATGTGATGAGTTTGACATGTCAGTAAGGATAGCCAAGTGGAGAAGTCAAGCAAGCAGCTGGAAATTGTTGGAACTGTTGCTCTGAGGAGAAGTTGGGGATAGAAATAAAGATCTGGGAGCCACTTACATAGAAGTGATCATGGAAACCATGGGAAAGGATTACATGACCAAGGAAGAAAATGGAGAGAACTCAGGAGAAAACATTGGGGGATATCCACATTTAAGAGAGAAGAGGAAATTGATGAAATGAACAGAGAGGTGGGAGAAACGGGATGAGAGTTCAGTGTCACAGAAACCAAGGAAACTAAGAGAGCATTGATAGTAATTTCAAACAATAATAACTTATATTTTAGGGATTGCAAAGTACTTTATACGCATTACCTCGTTTGACACTGAATCCTGTGAGGTTGGTTACAATATAGGTATTAACACACTCATTTTACAGGTAAGGAAACTGAATCATGAAGTCAGTTGTTCTGCTGTGATCATGTACATTGTGGGTGTTGCAGCTGGGTCTCCTAAACCTTAAATTGGGCCAGGAGCTATTTCTTATTTGCCTTGATAGCTCAATGGTCTAGTATAGTACCTGGCACATAATGCTTGATTAGTTTATTAATAGGAGTTTAATAAATGCCGAAGGAAGGAAGGAAGGAATAGAGGGAGGAAAGGAGGAATGGATGAACAAATATTTGTTCTTGGTTCCAACTCCAGGCCACACTAAAAACAATCTATATTCCGGCATCTAAAGATCTGTGGAGGCCAACAGGATTTTGCAAAGTTCAGTGCCCTAGGAAAAGAAACACTTCTCTCTATGTATTTGCTTACAAATACAAATAGAAACATTATTTGCACATGCAAAGTGGATAGATACACAGTAGTATAACCTGCTATGTACATGCAAATTGGTGTGGGTAGAGTTGATATCTGTACTTGGCTAAAAAGGTACAAATTGTGCCCGGACTGCTTGGGTACAATTTGTTGCATCGTCCTTTTTCTCTTCAAATTCTTGGGGGGGAGAGGGGAGGGCGGTAATAAATGTAGAACAAAGGGAGTATGGCTTGTAAAAGGGTCGGTCCATCAAGCACTTTGTATGATGTACAAAAGACAGAGAGATCCAAACAAAACTCTAGCCCTCTACAAATTCTTTGGAGTATGCCCAGGAACCAGATACCAAGGGTAACTTTTCTTCAGCTTTTCTAATTCAGAGTTGATTAGTTTCCCCGTGGGTGGGGCAACACTTTTTCTCTAGAGAAGATCAAATGGCTGTCCTGGCTGTGAATAACAATTTATTCAGGACTTAGAACAGATCCTACTCTTGAAACAAGGTAGGAGACAATCACGAGCCTGTCTCAGCCCACCCTTAGATTGAAGGAAGGAAGTTGATAAATGATGAATGTTTTTCTGTCATTACAGACCAGGCTGGGTGGGTGGGTGGGAGCCCTAAGTACGGAGGGTATCAGGTGGGTACACTGTGTCTTAGGTAAGGTGCTGTATAGCTGCTATTTGTTAATTTCTTCTAGTACCCTGAGATCAGGGTTATTAAGGACTCATTAACACTGGAGTCTTTAGAAATAGTGCTGGGAACTTTATGCTATATATAGAAGCAAAAGAAGCCTGAAGAGGAAACTGGCATCTGGTGAAACTGAGGCAGATGTGAAGAAGGGCACCTTCTTTTTTGAAGTTTTGTAGAAGAGCAGTTCTTCCATTGTCTCCCTCATAATTCCCATTTGATGCAACTGCATCAAGAATATTTTAAAAAGAAAAAAAAAAGCACTCTGATGAAGTTTCCAGGGAGCATTACAGATGTAGGAAATGCATGTTTTACAGGCTAACAGTAATATACTTACCGAATTGGGGGAATGAAGCTGAACCGAAAGTTCAGGGATGAGTCAAATACCTAAGTTCCCTGCAGTAGGAAGGAATGTAACATTTGAAGTGGAGGAAGAGTGGGAGGTGATGGAGTTACCAGGCTTGGGAAGAGACTTGGGTGAGGCTGATTAAAGACAAGAGAGAAAAAGTGGAAGTAAAATTTTTTTCTTAGGCTTGTAAAGGCTACATCACTGTTTTCTCCACTTTTTGACCTCTTGAAAAGCAGAAATTTAAAAAGTATATCATGATAAGAAAAGTAACTCTTTAATGATGATCTCATAAACTAAATAAACATGACTATATAGAAACTTTTCCAACTTTCTGTGAGCTTTGCCATATTTTTTACGGGAGGGTGCTATAGGACATGCAAGAAAAAGTTATTTTAACTTAGTGCAAATTTCTAAAGTATTTGAAGAAATTGTTAAGGTATTTAGCTATCAGTTTATGTTTTCAACATCTTTTCATATAGAGTCTGTGAAAGGGTATCTTTAGCAAATGATTCTAATGCCTGGGGTATCTTTAAAGGGGTATCTTTAGCAAATGATTCTAATGGCTGGATTTCTAGTTGTTTGAGAAGTGTTAGGGTCTGTGTTTTTTTTTTTTTTTAATTCAATCAGTCCAGCCCTAGCTATCTCAGATGCATCCTTTTACAAAGCCAATGAAAATGTTCCAACGAGAAAGACCTCACTAGTAATAGATTTACCTGGGGACCAAAGGCTTGAGTCATCTCTCTCTCTTTTTTTTTTTTGAGGCAGTGGGGTTAAGTGACTTGCCTAAGGTCACACAGCTAGTAAATGTTAAGTGTCTAAGGCCGTATTTGAGCTCAGGTTTGACTGACTCCAAGGTTGGTACTCTATCCACCGCACCACCTAACTTCTGGTTTGCCTGTATCTCTAAGAGATGGAGACTACATTTAACCTGAGAGCAAGACCCTAGAATTCCGGATCCTCCTCCTCTAGCATTGCTTGGGAAAACATTTCCCATCTCCACCATACAACCTTCCTTAACCCTGAACTCCCGACGCCTCCTCTAGCAGGAATGACTTTGTAACTTGTAAAGTTCTTAGATAAACATGAGCTGCTATTATTCCTTCTCCCTCTTATAAACTTGAACACCTTATTTGTGCTCCATTTATCATGTTACATTTTATATTAGAAGACAGCACAGGGGTGGAGAATCTGTAGCCTTAAGGCCACATGTGGCCTTCTAGGTCCTCAAGTGCAGCCTTTTGACAGAATCCAAATGGATTAACTAGCTTATGAACTGTGTGGCTATATGCAAGTCTCTGAACCTCAGTTTCCTCATCTGTAAATTGGTGGTTTAAGCGTCAAACAAGATATCGTTTTAAGTAAAGTGTTTTGCAAATTTTAAGGTACTCAATAAATGTCAATAATTGAAGACTATACCTATCAGAAGCTAGCCTGAGAAGGAGGCAGGATGGAAAGAAGCATTTATTAATCTTCTACACTTTGCCGAGCATTTTACAACTATCATCCATTTAATCCCCCAACAACCTTAGGAGGTTGGGCTGCTGTGTAGAAATCTTAGCTGAGGCCCACCCATGAGATCATCCGCCCACATGAATACTCACCTTTATTATGCTGAGTGAAGGGTATCCCCCTTGTTGCTTAGCTACACAGCTTTGTGAGCCCCCAAGAAACGCTTTTGGGATTCAAAGCCTAATTTGCTCATTATTTTAGATAGCAGAAACTTAAATAAAAATGAAAGAACGTTTAGCTAATAAAGTAAAATAGCTGGGGGGCTACAATCCAAGCTATCTGGTCTCCCACAGCTCATTCTCCTATGCCTTGTAGCCTTTCAGGCTCAAAAAAAACAAACATGTTTTTGCTTTGTTTTTACAAAAATCACAATAATAATACTGATGCTTACATAGCACTTGAAGATACACAAAAAGTAGTTTTCTCATAATAACCCTGTCAGGTAGTTGATGTATTACTCTGCCTTTATGCTTTAAGGTTGATAAGCTTCAGAGGCTGCTCTGACCCCACGGGAACAAAAAATCGTGCACCAACTCTCCCTCTACTTTGGTTTTGGCTTGTAGCCTTTTCAAGTTAAATAATTTCCCATCAGTGCAGTAGCTGACCTTGATGAGTTCATCTTCCTTGAGGGTGTCTAACAACATCGCTGAAAACATCTTGCTCATAAGCATGGGAGCAAGCACAGAACCTTGCTTCATTTCATTGGCACCTGGGAAAGCGCAAGAGCATAGTCCATTATCCAGAACCTGGGCAAGCATGCAACAAAGTATGGATCAATGCTCTGTTACTTGTGCTAATTTTGGCCTGACAACACAAGAAAACACAGCTTTTCCAACAGCCAGCACCACATCATCTATATGTGAAACCATCGGTTACAGCAAATGGAGAATTTTTTTAACACTGTCAATAAATTCACTTATCTTGGCAGTATAATTTCCAGGGAAGTATACATTGATAATAAGATTGACACATGCATTGCCAGTGTTTGGGAGGCTCCCAAGGAAAGTGTGTGAGAGAAGAGGTATTAGACTGCATACCAAATTGAAGGTCTACAGAGCTGCCGTGCTGACCCCATTGTTATATGCCTGTGAAACCTGGACAGTATACAGACGCCATACCTGGAAACTGAATCGCTTCCATTTGAATTGTCTTAGGAAGATTCTGAAGATCACCCGGCAGGATAAGATAGATACTGGACACTGAGGTCTTTTATTGAGCTAAACTGCCAAGCATTCAAATTCCACCACAGAGAAGCACACAGCTCTGATGGGCTGGCCATGTTGTTCGAATGCCAAATGTACCCTTGCCTAAAAGATTATTTTACAGACAACTCATGAAAGAAAGACACTCACATGGTGGTCAGAAGAAGTGATATGAGGACATTCTCAAGGTTTCTCTGAATAACTTTGGAATTGATTTATGACATGGGAGACGCTGGCAAAGGCCCGCCCAGCATGGCGTGCCACATCAAAGGCACTGTGTTCTATGAGCAAAGCAGAATTGAAGGAGCTCAAAAGAAACCTGAGATGCACAAATTTAAAGACATCTTCCCCCCAAATGTTCAAGTGGACTATTTGTGCCCAACCTGTGGTAGAGCCTTCCAAGCTCATATTGGTCTGATCAGCCACGGTCAGACACACTGTAACTTGACTCCAACATAGCGATGTCATTTTGGTCTTCTTTGAGAATGAAGGACAAACAACCAAGGTTGAGAAGATACATTTCTCTTAAGAATCTTATAAGGAAAACACAGCAAAAGTTTTACAGATGAGGACACTCAGGTTCAAAGAAGTTAATGAGAGGTTAAACTGTGGTTATATACCTAGTGTGAAGGTTAGGATTCAAACCCACGTCTTTGGTCTCCTTGTTCAGTTGTTGAGGTTTAGGGGTGCTGGGACCCCAAAATAGCTACACCCGGGTCCTGCCAGAATGATTTCAACCCAAACCTTCTTTCAGCCAAAGACAAGGTTTATTAAAACACTGAAGGGGGTGGGGGGGGCAAGATTCTAAAAATCCGCCACATTGGCCAGACTCTTAAGGAATCTGAGCAGTGGCTAGACTCTTACGGAATCTGAGAGCCTTAATGGAGGCAAGATGGATCTTATATATAGAAATACTGTGGGAAGGATCTAGGAGTGGCCAAGTGTTGTGCCCTGCCCCGCCCCCCTCCAGTTTCTCCTTCTTGCCCCACTCACCCCACTGTTTTTACTCCCATCTTCACGGACCCCACTGTTTGTGTTCCCTTCTCCACAGAAATAATCCTGCCTCAACTTGTCCCACTGTTTGTGACCCTATCTCCACGGAAATCTAATTGTGTTCTTTCCCTTTAAGTACACTTTCTCTTCCCTTGCTCGGGGCTGTTCGATTTGAGTGATTACTCCGAACAGTCTCGTGCTTGAATAAATCCACATCCAAATTTATATCCAGGTCTCACTCTTTTTTTCACGCTTTTTTTCAGCACAACACAAGTAGTCTAGGGTGACTGGGAGGTAACTGAGAAGGGCCAGGAACTGCAGGGACCTGGACCACTGGGCTGAGAGAGAATGAGGTCTAGATAGGATCAAGGGTGGGAAGTGGGGGTGGGGGGTGGAGATTGGGCGTAGGCCACAATGAAAGGCCAGTTGAGAGAATTACTGGAATGAGCAGATGCCTCAGGCGAATGCTAGAGGCTTGACTGTCTGGGAAAATTGAAGGAGAGTTGGGGGGGGGGGGGCGGTACTCCCAGGGCCTGTAGCCCATCACAGTGGTCTTTTAAAATAATTTACTTTTTTTGTCACAAACTTAACAATAATCAATAAGCAGAAACATTTCAATATACCAAGAAAAAAAGAAGATTGTGCATGTGGTAGTGTGCTATAGAAGACAGGGCACCAGACCCCCAGTCATTTCTTGGATACGGGTTAGCTTTATGACTGCATGGGTAACCTCTAGAGCTTCAGTTTCTCCATCTCTTAAGATCAATGGAATGGAGTCAACAGCCTCTAGGGTCACTTCTAGGTCTAAATCTAAAATCCTATGAAATTATAAGCTTTTGTCACATACAATTTATTTACAAGGTAGTTAACAAGATGGCCCCATTCGTGTCCTCTTCCAAAAATCTTTTGTGTTTTCATCCTCTCCTTTCCATCAGAAGGCTTATGACTCATTCCTCTCATTTCTCCCAGAGATAGGAAGCATCCTTCATCCTGTTTTCTAAAGTCACAATTGCTCACTGGATTCATGAAAATTCTCAGGTCTTTGAGAATTGTTTTCCTTTACATTATCGTGGTGATTGTGCACACATTAGGAATATATGGAGATATTGGAGGTAGGGTGGGAGGTGTATGTGTAAGGAGGGTGGTAAGAAGGTCAGTTCAGGATTAACAAAGGCAATGAGCACACCCTGGGGTGAAGTCAGTTGTTTTGTCTTTAGCTATGTTTTCTCATACTTTAGATACTACTCCGCAAACCCAATCTCAATTCAAGGTACACAGTATATCCAAGTTGCCTTCAGGATGTCCAGATAAGCACCGCTCATAGTGTTGCTCACTTCCCTTCCAAGAACTACACCCCAATTAAAACTATAAGTCTCTTTTCCTTAGTTATCTGTGCCTACTTTCCAAAGGGAAAAGTAGTGAATTTGATAAACTAATCTATGATAATTGGTGCTAATGAGTTAAGTGTTAGCCTCCAGGTAATATATTTAAAGTCTAACTTGGAAGAGGAGTTAATTACTTATTATCTCAATGGTATGAATGCCTTCTGCCTAAGCAGGTGAACAATCTTAAGCTGCATTAATAAAAGTATAAAGGAAATAACAGTTTCGTCAGAGGCCTCTGGTGGATAAAAAGCTGGGTCTGAAATCAGGAAGACTCAAGTTCAAGTCTAGCCTCTGGCACTTACTAGCTATCTGACCCTGGGCAGATTCTACCTCCCAGGGTTGTTGTGAGGCTCAAATGAGATGTTTGTTTTTAAAAAGGTATTTAGCACAGTGCCAACCACATAGTAAGCGCTATGTAAATGCTTATTCTTTTCCCTTTGTTGCACAGGTACTCATCTGGTCACACATAATAAAAATAATAGCTCATGTTTATATGGTGCTTACTGTGTGCCAGGCACTTTACAACTATTATCTCATTTAAGCCTCACAACAATCCTGGGAAGTAGGTGCTATTATTATCCCCCACCAGCTTTTTTTTTTTTTTTTTACAAATGAGGAAACTGAGGCAAATAGAGGTTAAGGGATTTGCCCAGGGTCACACAGATAGTGTCAGAGGCTATATTTGAGCTCATATCTTCCTAACTCCAGCCCTGGGACTCTATCCACTGCACCACCTAGCTCTTATGGGACAATTTAAGACAATGGTTCATAAAGTTTTTCAGTAAAGAGAAAGACAGTAAATATTTTAGGCTTTGCATAATAATTGAGTATTAATGAGAAGAATAGAACTCTTTCTTGGGGAATAGCATTTCACTTAATTGGAGTTCAAAGTTAATAATCCCTTAGGGAATTGAGATTAGGATAGCAAGTGGTTAAACACCCACCACACCCTATTGGCAAAATTGATTACAAATGTTCATATATTAATGCTAATCTATAATGAGATTTCACATATTCTGTCTTGGAAAATGTCTTCACACAGATTGGTACCACCAAATACTAACATCAGTTCTTGAGCATATGTTTTTATTTTGGCCAAAAGGCTAATAGTCTTAAATTTATTTCCTCTGGATGCATTTTTTCCACCGTTGCTATCAAACACAATTAATTAACTCACCATCAGTTAACAATTTCTTTGTCTGAGTAACAAATGAGCCCTTGTAAACTTTGATTACAGCCTTACTTTCATTTTTATTTTGGTCAAATAATTCTATTGGATAAGATATTCTATTTTAAATTTTCTATTTTTTCTGGCTATCGCTTTCCAGTGAGTTGGAAATACTTTGATGAGTGCTTAGGCTGGTAATGTTGATGTCTATTCTTTTAGCACAACTATCACGTCATTGCATAATAAACACAATGCTTTGGTATCTAATTTAATAAAATAACCCACACTCCCCTGGGCCTTAAAAGCACAACGCTCAAAGTGTACTTTTCTCATCTTGTTTTTACATGATGTGTGGCATTAGTAATGTAAAAAACAAAATGTTGTAGTACAGCAATATATAGAACACTTGACATGCTATCAAGTTACAACTGTGTAACTGTGATTTGAGGTGTGCTGAGCAGCAGTGCAAAGAAATGAGAGTGCCACAAGTCTCTGTTGCAACTATTTAATGCTGCAATTGTAGTACAAAAACCTCCACAGACAATACATAAATGAATGAGCGTGGCTGCATTCCAATAAAACTTTATTTAAGGATGCAAATTTGAATTTCATATAACTTTCACATGTCGTGAAACATTCTTCTTTTGATTTTTTTCAACCATTTAAAAATCAATTTGCAGTTACCTGATTTAAGATACTTACCAACATTAACTTAGCTGTTGGTATCTGTGAGATCATTGTCCACTGACCAACAAGAAGACATACTTCTGAAGAAATTAAATCTTCATTTTAAATTAAACAAGGAGACAAAAAAAGGCAGTGAATTATAAAGAATGTTCTTAGGTCCTCCTTAGAGGAGTAAATAAAGGAGTTGGCAAAATTGATTCAAAGTTAAAAAGAAATATAGTTTCATGGGATACATAGTCACCTCAAATTGCAGTGTTCATGGTGAGTATTTGTAAAATGACCACCATGAAGATAAATTGTACGTTATTTACTAACATTTGTTACAGATGATGAAGGAGTTAAAGAATTATATGAAGAACTTCTTAAAATGCCCTAAATTAAATTGGCATTTATTGTAATAATCAGTAGCTTCATTGCAAAAGCAGGCATGTCAGAGGAAAGCAAAAAATATTTTGGAAAATATGGCTCAACAGTAAGAAACAAGAGAGGCCAAGGGCTTATACATTTTGCAGAAACTTCATCCCTTCGTAGCATAAATACTTTGAGAACTGACTTGGGAAGGTCTAGACGTGTAAAGCACAAAATAACCTTTAAAAAAATGTAATTGATTATATCTTAAGAGATGGGAAATTATTGGGTTGCCAACATAGGAGTCATTTCTGAATTAGTTGTCCATGTGCATAAGGCTGACTACTTAGAGCAAATATCAACATCAATAACAAATCATAAGAAAGAGTAAATATGAGGATAATATATGGAAGGAAATTAAAAGAGTTAAAGCTAAACTTGTTTTTAAAAGATACTGAATCCAAAAAATGGGAAACAGGTAAAGGACTAGGCATTGACTCTGACTATCACTATTTCCTTAAAAAAGTATAACTAATATAAATTAATTGCTATAATGAGATAAAAAGAATGTAGGAGCTCTCTTAGTCAGTAAATACTTAACCTCTCTGAGGAGCAGAGAGATAAGGGCAATAGCAATTTTGTATATAAACTGATTTTTTTTCCATTTAAAGAGAATGGTGGAAAATTATGAGCAGCATCTTTTTGCAAAATAGTAAAAAGTAGAGAAGGGAAAAAAGTTTATAGGGAGCATGGAGACAGTTAATTAATACAGATCATCTCAAGAGCATTTGAAGATGAAAATGAAAGGATAACGAAGAAGACAAAAAATGGAAAAACTTTATAAAGACAATTATAGCAAATTAATCCCTTTGGCAGTGACAGTGGAGCTAGGTCTGTATCCCAAAGAGATCATAAAAAAGGGGAAAAGATCTACATGTACAAAAATATTTATAGTAGCTTTTTGTGGTAGTAAAGAATTGGAAACTGAGGGGGTACCCATCAATTGCGGAATGGCTGAACAAGTTGTGGTATATGATGGTGATGGAATACTATTGTGCTGTAAGAAATGCTGAGGAACAAAATTTCAGGAAGACCTGGAAAGACTCACATGAACTGGTGCTGAATAAGTGAGCAGAACCTGAACATTGTGTGATGATCAACTATGATTGACTTAGCTCTTCTCAGCAATACAATGATCCAAGACAATTCCAAAAGACTCATGATGGAAAATGCTATCCACATCCAGAGAAAGAACTTCTGAAATGTCTGAATGCAGATCAAAGCATACTATTTTCACTTTTGTTTTGTTGACTATAATAATAGTTGCTAAAAAGCAAAATAAAAATGAATAAGCAAAGGAGAAAGAACCCAACCATAGATAGCTACTATGGGGATAGAGAAGATCTGGGTTCATATTCAGAGGAATATAGTAGAGTTTTAAAAAAGCCACTCCTTTTTCAAGAAGAAATATCAAGTGGTCCCAAACCCAAAAAGAGTTCTTGGAAGAATTTTAAAAGGACTTTAAAAATCAGAGAGATTGAGGAAAAATGAGGGAAAAAAAAGTAAGAGCAATCCAAGAAAATCAAGAAAATTATGTAAAGAAAGTTAACCAACTAGAAATAGAGAATCAAAAATTAAGGAAGAAAATAATTTCTTGAAAACTAGAATTGGGCAATGGGAAGCTAATGATGTTATAAGACACCAAAATATAAAAACAAAATCAAAAGAATAAAAAAAATAGAAGAGAACTTGAAACATCTCATCAGAAAAACAACTGATCTAAAGAACAGATCGAGGAGAGACAATATAAGAATAGACAGACTACTTGAAAAGTATGATAAAAAAATATTGAAATAATATTATAAGAAATTATCAAGGAAAATTTCCCTGAAGTTGTAGAATAAGAAGGCAAGGCAGAAGTAGAAAAAAAAAATCTACCAGTTACCACCTGAAAGAGATCCCAGGAGGAAAACTTACAGAAATACCATAGCCAACATTCAAAGCTCCCAGGTTAAGGAGAAAATATTGCAAGCAATAACAACGAAAAAAAATGTAAATATCATGGAGCCATAATAAAGATTATACAAGACCTAGCAGCTACTATGTTGAAGGACTGTAGGTCTTAGAATACTATATTTCATAGAACAAAACAGCTGGTATGACCGAAGATAACTTACCCGGCAAAGTTAAGTACAACCCTGAGTGGGGAAAAAATGGACATTTAACAAACTGAAATACTTTCAGGTATTTGTGACAGAAACAGCAGAATTTAATGGAAATTTAGACAAAAAGATAAAATAGAGTGCTAGAATGGAATCTATCATGTAGAAATGGCAGGGGTGGTAGTCATGATCTCAGACAAAGTTAAAGCTGCAATGAATTTGATTGAAGGACAAAAATAGAGAAATTACACTGTGTAACCATTATGTGATCTTGTTTTAGACCATTTAAAATAACTAGACAGTATAAAATACCTTAGTGTATCTGCCAAAACAGATACAGGAAATACATGAACATAAATACAAAACACTTTTTATACAAATAAAGTCAGATTTAAATAATTGAAGTAATGTGTATTGTTTATGGCTAAGTAAAGCCAATATAATAAAAATGACATTTTAACCTAATTAATCTATTTATTCAATGCCATCCCAATTAAATTACTACAAAATTATTTTTCTGAGTTAGAAAAAATAATAAAAAGTTCATTCAAAGAACAAAAGTTTAGGAATTTGAAAGAAACTAGGGAAAAAAGATGTAAAAGAAAGAGATTCAGCAATATCAGACCTTAAATTATATTATAAGATGAGAGCATTGTTGATATATAAAATGGATAACTGTGACTATCTTAAATTAAAAAGTTCTTAAATAAATGATAGCAATGTAGCCAAGAATAGAGGGAATGCAGAAAATGGGGCGGGGGGGGGGGAGGTGGGGAACTTTCATAGGCAATCTCTCAGATAGGATGTGATTGTGTTGGAATACTGCTATAGTGTAGGAAATGATGAGCTGACTGATTTAGAAAAACATGGAAAGACTTGGACTATGAAGGAAGACACTGTCTACCTCCAGAGAAAGAAATGACAAGTGGAAATATGCCTAGTATGGTCTTACATGTATGTATATGAGTATTTATGTGTATATCTGTGTATGTTTATAGATATCTACGTATATGTATGTTTATATATGTGTGTATACACAAACACACATATCCACATTTAATTGTATCCTTCTTTAGGAGGGAGGCAGAAAAAAATAAAATTAAAGAGTACACAGTAGAGAACAAAATAAAACCTAGAAGGAAGCAAAGAAAAGCCAGGTAGCTTTGAAAACAATGTGTAGTATTTATTATATAGGTTTTCTTGAAAAGGAAATTTATTGTTTTACATTGAATCCTCTCATATGTTCTGCTATGTACATGGAGATGTTCTTTTTTTTTCTCATTTTGTATTTAAGTTTAAAATGAATAAAAAATTTATAAAAAAGAAAAGCTCTCTTCCAACTAGGTATCTCTTCTGCATGTTAAAATCATATAAGAGTCTGTGAAAGAGACAATAGATTAAACTTTGTTTGAAGATCCTCTTACAAATGTCAAGCAAGTTGTAAAACAAAGAGACATATTCTTGCCAAAAGTGCTTGCCCCTGTTACAGATGATATTCAGCAACAAGTCTAAATTGAAAGAGATCCAGTAAATGTTCCTGTTTGGGAATGCCTTTTTCCCTTAAAAATTTAGTGGTTTCATTTTTAGTATAATTAATTATGTTGACTAGTTTCTTAATGTTGAGCCATCCTTGCATACCTGCAATAAATCTAACTTGGTCTCGATGATTGATTTCATGGGTGAGTCACTGTAGTCTATTTGATAGAATTTTATTTAAAAAGTTTTGATTCGATAACTCATTAATGACATGGGTCTCTTGTTCTCCTATGTCCTTTCCTGGCTTAGGCATTAGGATTATATTTGTCTCAGTGAGGTGGAAGAGTGCTTTCTTTCACAATTTTGGAGAATAATTTGAGGAGTATTGGTACTAATTGTTTAAAATTTGCTAGAATTCTTCCATGAATACATCAGGACCAGGAGTGTTTTTCTTATGCATTTCTTTTATAGCTTATTCTGTTTCCTTTTCCGAGACATGAGTGCTTAAGATCTCTATTTAGTCTTCTGTTATTTTGAGCATTTTGCATTTTTGAAGGTCTTCCTCTATTTTTTTTTACTTTGGTGTTCTTAGTTTTGTTAGCTTATAACTGTATAGAATAGGTTCTGATGATTCCCTTTATTTCTTTTGGTTTTATTGTGATTTCCTTTTGTTCATTTTTCCATTTTATTGATTTGATTTTCTGTCCTCTTAATAAGCATTTATTTTGAAGAGGGGAAGGCAGGGCAAATGGGGTTAAGTGACTTGCCCAAGGTCACACAGCTAGTAATTATATCAAGTGTCTGAGGCCGCATTTGAACTCAGTTCCTCCTGACTCTAGGACCAGTGCTCTACTCATTGCACCACCTAGCTGCCCCTTAATAAGCATTAAAAAAAATATTTTTAATAAACATTCATAGCGCTACAGGGTGTTCCTAAAGTCTGGACACATAGGAAAAAATGGATATTTTCAAGAAATGAAATGAATGAAATTTTCAACAACATTTTATTTAATTGGAATATTAACAAATAACATCTTCAATATGATTTCCATCATTTGTGATGCAAAGGTTGATGCGCTTTACAAGATTTATGTGAACTCGATGCAATAACTCTACACTGCCATCAATTTTAGCATATTCACTATGCGTTCAATCAAGTGTGTGGTATCTATGATTTTCATTGAATACACCTTCTCCTTTAGCATACCCCAGAAAAAGAAGTCACAGGGGCTAAGATCTGTTAATATTCCAAATATTTCAAAATATGCTTTTTTGCCTATGTGTCCAGAATTTAGTGACACCCTTTATATGCAATCCTTTTTTTCTGTTCTTTGTGTATTGAAATGTTCATGTTTGTTATGTTCATAACAACAAAGAAAGAAAAAAAACAATTTACAGCTACTCAAAAAATTCAATAAGCCACCTTAAGAGGTAATGAGTTCTCTGTCACCGGGAGTATGTAAGCAAAAGCAGTGTTGCACAATGCAAAGAGCCCTGAATTTAAGTCAGAGCATGTGGTTTGAATCTTATGTCTGCCACTTATTACCCGCATGACTTTGGGTGAATCCTTTCACTTCTCTGGGACTCCATTTGCTCATCTGAGCTGTATGATCTCTAAATTACTTTCTAGTTTTAAATCTATGACCCCAACAGTCTGTCAAATATCTTACAGAGGTGGTTCCTATTCCTCTTCCATGCCCTGACCCACAAAAGTTTGAGCTCAATGAACTCTGAGGGTTCCTTTGTCCCTAGGATGTTGTGTCTATTAACCCAAAGAGTTCCAGTCCTAGAAACTTTGAGCATACACTGAAGAGCTGAAGATTTGTTTTGGCAGATGTACCTGCCAATGTTCTCCACATAAGACATGGCCTATTCTATCTGTTCATAGGACCAGCTTTTCAAGTGGGTCCCTTTACAAAATTCAACATACTGCAGTTGCCCTTCCATGCACTACAGTATTTGCATATGGAAGTGATCAGTCCTGTTTTCTCCCCCTTTGATATTCTCCCTTACCAAAAAATTATTTAGATCTGTTTTGTATGTAACATGTTTGCTCTGACCCAATGAGGGCCAGGCCTGTTATATTCCATGTCCTGCCTACCTCCTCCCCCTTAAACCAAACTCATCAGACACTGAATGGTTTGGAGTTATCTTTTTTCTTTAACATCATCTTGAACCTCCACTGGTCATGTTCCTACCATTTTTACCAGTCTTTTTACCCGTCACTTAGTAATACCCCTATTCCATTAAAATACTTAATATAGCTAAGCTTTTAAAAAGGGCTATTTGCTTCAAATAGTAAAAACAAACACAAATATTTTCCCCAATGCTTGGGGACATAATCCCTCCTACATCAACTTGGAGGGAGGGAATAAGGCTCACAATCTAGCTCAGTTCCCCACCACTCCTCCATAACATTGTCCCATCAAGTTCATGTCCAAAGCTAGCAGTACTGTCAACTTCTGCTTGGACTGGATTCCAGGACCCCTTTTCCTTAGAATGTTGCTGTTGGGGTGGTTGCAACAGCTGGCCTGGTGTCGTGTACTTTGGGATCCCAGTGTTGTGTGTTCCCAGACCAGATTGAAGATCCTCCATCTCTTCCACTAGAATGGAAAAGAATGCTCAAAAAGGCCGAAGACCTAAGACCATTTCTCAGGGTCACATGTCCAAAAGAGGGGGGATGGGAAGAAGGATACCTGAAAGCCCTCTCCCTTTACCACCTGGTATAATAGACTATGAGTGAAGGAGTCACCTCACTCTCCCAGACAGGAATGCGGCAAAAGATCAGCACTGAGTTGGGCAGTTTTAAAGATTCTGACAGTTGTGGCCATGCAGCCAATGGAAAAAGGCTCCTCCCGATCACGTGGTAAGCCAACACAGAAGGTCCATGCTTACTCCATTCCTCAGGACTCTCCCAGAAACACAGCTGCATGTATGATGCCATTTTATCAAGTTGATGACATCTGCACATGGACCAGACCTCCTTTACATGCATATATTTTATATTAACTTATCTATATGCATGTTGTTTAACCCTAATAGCATGCAAACTCCCTGAAGGCAGATACTTTTTAGGTTTGATGGGTTTTTTTTTTAGGTTTTTTTGTCTGCCATAGTACTATGCTCATAATAGGCACTTAATAAATGCTTGTTGAATTGAAAAGTGAATGAACCTCTCCATTATTCCCTAAGAAGGATACCACAGGCAACCTTTGACTGATTAGAATACTTTACTATTCCTCTTCCTTAGAGGAAAACTGGACTGAATATATAACTGACACTCTTCTTGGTAAAAGAAAGGTCACGGACACTATGTATGCTGTTTCTATAGAAACTATCAAGAATACACTTTGGAAGAATTCATTTTTAACTCCATCTGTTTCTCTGTTTCATTAAAGCAAATTGTGATCCAATAGAGACTTTATGAATTTTGGAACTCATGTGATTTTAATAGAATTAAAATGTAACAATGGATGTCACTGCATAAAAAGAGAAAGAACCAGGGGCTAGATATTGCTGTTTCAAATGAGCCAATTGCCTTAATTCAATGGCAGAAGACATAGAACATCGATCAACCAACAAGCATTTTTTGATCACCTACCATATGCCAAGTACAATGCCAAGCACTGGGGATATAGAGATAAAAATGAAACAGACTTTGCCCTCAAGAGGCATGTAGTAGATTGGATATACGAAAGATGCACAGAGAGTTCTCTAATCCCTTGGTTATGCAAAATCAGACAGAAAAAATCAGAGCTTGGTATTACCTTAACACAGCAGTTCTAAAAGTGCAGTACAAGGATCTCTTAAGATTCCCAAAACCCTTTCAAAGGGTTAGTAAGGTCTAAACAATTTTCATAATAATACTAAGATGTGTTAATTTCTAATATGGTAAATCTTGATAGATATAATCTACATAAAAGCTCTTGGGTGGGTGGGGTTCCTTTATAATTTTTAAGAGTATAAAGGGGTCCTGAGACCAAACAGTTTGAGAACTACTGCTTTTTTTTAAAAAAAAATTTATTTATTTTTCGTTTTCAGCATTCACTTCCATAAGATTTTGAGTTCTAAATTTTCTCCCCCTCTCTCCCCTCCCTTCTCCCCAAGATGGTGTGCAATCTGATATAGGCTCTACATATACATTCATATTAAACATATTTTCATATTAGTCATGTTGTAAAGAAGAACTAATGGGAGGAACCACAAGAAAGAAGAAACAAAACAAAACAACCAAAAAAGAGAGATAGAGCAAATAGTGTGCTTCCATCTGCATTCAGACTCCAGAGTTCTTTCTCAGGATGTGGATAGCATTTTCCATCATGAGTCTTTTGGAGTTGTCTTAGATCCTTGCATTACTGAGAAGAGATAAGTCTATCAAAGTTAGTCTTTGCATCATGTGGCTGTTACTATGTATAATGTTCTCCTGGTTCTGCTCACTTCACTCAGCATCAGTTGATATAAGTCTTTCCAGGTTTTTCTGAAGTCCCTCTGCTCTTCATTTCTTACAGCACAATAGTATTCCATTACGTTCATATACCACAACTTGTTCAGCCATTCCCCAATTGAGGGGCATCTCCTCAATTTCTAATCCTTGGCCACCACAAAAAGAGCTGCTATAAATATTTTTGTACATGTGGGTCCTTTTCCCATTTTTGTGATCTCCTGGGATACAGACCTAGAAGTGGCATTACTGGGTCCAAGGGAGAACTGCTGCTTTCACACATAGGGTTACAAACATAAACACATGAATGTTATCTACCTTAAACTGAAATGCTTTGAGCTTAATCCCACAACTGAAGTGGTTTTCTCCAAAGTTAGATCCCTTAATTGCCAAGTGTGGTAGGTCTTTTCAGTCCTCATGTTTTTGAACACTTTGTGGCACTTGACACTGTTGGCCACACTATGGTCCTGCATACTCTTTTTTCTCCTGGTTTTCATGATATTTCTCTCTTCTGGTTTTCTTCCTACTTGTCTAACTCCTCCTAATCAGTTTCTTTTGCTGGATGATCATCCATATTAAAATCTCTAACTGTGGATACATCTGAAGGCTAGGTCTTGGGCCTGTTCTCTCTCAGTACTCTCTGATTTGATGATCTCATCAATTTCTAAGGATTTAACTAACATCTCTATTCAGATGACTTATATGTGAGTGTATGTATGTATATATGTATGTATGTATGTATGTATGTGTGACTGTGCCTATATGTCTGTGATATATGTATACATCCATACACATAGATATATGTGTATATAGGTGTACATATATACATATGTGTATACGTATATGTACATGCATATACATATGCATATATATGTATGTTTACAGCCTAGTCTCTCTCTTTTGCACCAATTCCATCATTACCAATTACTTTTTAGGCATTTCAAATAGAATGCTCCATAGACATCCTAAACTCAACATGTCTAAAACAGAATTTACTGTCTTTTTCCCAAAACTCAACCCTTTATGGAACTTCCCTGTTTTAAGACAAGGTGCCACCATCCACCTAATCTCCCACTTTTGCAACATCAGCATTATATTGGACTTTTCCCTCTCCCTCATCTCCCTTTCCAATCAGCTGCCAGATTTTGTCATTTCTACCTTCACACCATTTTTCCTGTCTACTTCTTTTCACTATCTACACTGCTACCACTCTAGTCTAGGCCCTCATTGTCTCTTACCTGGAATATCACAATAGCTTCCTAATTGGCTCCTCTCTCTCTCTCATCTCTCTCCCCGCTCCAGACAAATCTCCGCATAGCCACCAAGGTGACTCTTCTTAAATATAGGTCTATGTATGGCCCTTTTCAGTACAATAAGCTCCAGTTGTTCTCTAGGGCCTTTAAGATAAAATACAAACTACTTTTTTGATCACTTAATGTCCTCACCATTTTGTCCCAAGCTAACTTTCCAGATTTATTATACATTATGCCTCTTCCTGTGCTGAGAGATGTTTAATATACCATCCTCAAGCTGCAGGTTGCTTACAGCACTTCTGAGTAGGCTTGAACCAGATTAAAATGTATTTGAGAAATGCTTACAATATAGATAATATTACATTTCAAAATGAAGTCAACATGCAGCCCACAGGGATTTATTTATTTATTTATTTGCAGATTAAGGGGCAGCTAGGTAGCCCACTAGATAGAGCACCAGCCTTGTAGTCACAAGGACCCTAGTTTAAATCTAGCCTCAGACACTTGCCGCTTACTAGTTGTGTGACCCTAGACAAGTCACTTAACCCCATTTTCTCACACAAACAAAAATAAATAAAATATTTGCCTCTGTTTCTATTTCAGTTTGACACTGTTGCTATATATGGTTTATCCAAAGTGGTCTTCTTCCTCACACATGACTCTTAATTTCCTATCTCTTCACTGGCTTGGTACAAGAAGGTCTGCGTGGTCTGCTCTCTCTACAGAATACCTCCTAGACCACCTTGGGTTTGCAGCATCACACCAATGCATCAAATCCTTTCAGAATTGAGCCCATGTGTTTTCCCAGAGGTGACACTCAGCATGGGCTCCATGGGCTCTGCTCTAGACAGAAGGAGCATAGAGGGGAAGGGTCTGTTTACTCCAAATCTTCTGGAATCTACACTTTCCTTACCTTTGCTTCTCTTTTTCTACCTTACTTCGAGACTCAGTTAAAGCATAGGCTTATGCAGGAGTCCTTTTTCTGGCGCTCTCCTTCCCAAAGTACTGAATTTGTAGTTAAAGGACGTGGATTCAAATCCAACTCTGTCACAGATACCCCATAAGAAGATGGAAAAGTTTCTTTACATACTCAAGTGTAGATTTTCTCATCTGGAATATGAGAATGATTATAATAGCACCTGTCTCACAGGGATTTGTTGAGACTCAACTGAGATAATATATGTAAAGTGCTTTGCAAACATCGAAGTGTTATAGAAATGTCAGCTATTATTATTCACCGAAAGCTTATTTATCCAACATCATAATACTTTTTGAAGCATTATGTCATGTTCCATTATCTACTTATTAATCTCTTCTGCTTTTCACTTAGTCTATAAAACACTTATTCCTTGAGTGCAAATAAGAACAGGAATATAGACTAGGTCTTCAGTGACAGAAAGAATCCATAAGTGGATAGTCTTGCTGGCCAATGGTGATTAGGTCAGTTGTGGAAGTCTGATCTTGTCTCCATGACTGTCTTTCATTGCAAATTCCACTATAATATGAAAGGGTGTCCAAACCCGAGATGCTGTATTTAAACATTAGGCAGCAATCTTTGCACTAATTTGTTTTCCATGTCCTGCTTCCTGATTGGGATAGGAAGATTTTCCAGAATGGATATAACAGCTGGAGAAATCTTGAGTACCTACAAAGAAATGTAATTATTCTTGAGGGAAAAGAGGGTAAGAGAAGGTAGGGGAAGAGTAGTACAATAACAGCCAACATTTATTAATTGCTTCATGGTTTGTACATATTTTACATACATTATCTCATTTGAGCTTTAGAACGATCCTGTGACAACACACCACTACAAATATTATTATCCCCATTTTACAGATAGAGGCTCATAAACTTGCCTACGGTAGTAAGTGTTACAGGTGAGATTTGAACCTGACTCTGTGTCCAACACTCTATTACACTGCCTCTCAAGATTATACAAGAAAATCTGAAAAATTATGACATCCTAGGAACACGGCTTCAAACCTAAAAGGGACCTGTGAAGTTAGTAAGTCTATCCCTCGACATCACCAGAGAAGGAAAATGAAAGAGCAGTTAAGTTACATGCCCTAGGTCTCTTCATAGCAGAGTTAGTTGGTTAAATAACAGAGGACTTGAACCCAGGCATCGTAACTCCAACTCCAGAGCCATTTCCAAGCTTACAAAATGTTTTGTCAAGCGTCCATGATACCGTCTGTGTTTCTTGCTCATAGTGGAACATCGTTTTGCAGCTGGCATTTTGCAAATTGCTTTCCCTCATTTGATAGCTCTTCTTCCCACGGGGGAAAAGTAGTAGGAGAAAGATTTGAGCTGAATAAGAAGAAAAACATGTAGATGACTTTCAGGGGTTTGAACTAGCAAAGTAGGTCAGAGGTTGAATCTGGGGAGGAGAAATTTAGAAGAAATTGAGGAAAATTTGAAGGAGAGCAATCTCCAGGCCCAGACTCTGTTCCAGATTCTGTTTTCAGATTTTTTTTTTCTAAAACATTATTTATTTAATTTTTAATTTATGGAACAAAACAAGCATTTCCATAACAAAAAAAGATGACTGCACATGAAACTGCAAACCTATTATGCACAACTTGCTATTCTTTTTAAATATATTATAAAGTCATCATGTAAATTTCTTTTTTTTTCCTTCCCCCCTCACCCCACCACCTCTATGGCTACCATTAGATACTTTCAGATTCAAAGAAGAGCAGGGTCAAGGACAATCCATTAGTAAGTCAGTCAATCAACATGTTTTGAGGGTCTTCTTTATCCCAAGGAACTGTGCTAAAACCAGGAAAGATTTAAAAGGATTAAGAGGAATTAAGAATGATTAGGTCAGGGGTGGGGAGCCCATAGCCTTGAGGCCACAGGTGGTCTTCTAGATCTTTTGTGAGGCCTTTTGACTAAATCCAAATAGCCACATGGCCTTAAGGAAGATTTGTTCTGTAAAATTTGGATTCAATGTTAAAGCTGTACTTAAGAATCCAGAAGACTACATGTGGTCTCAAGGCTGCAGGTTCCCCACCTAGATTCCTAGAATCTCAGGAAGAAAAAGGAGAAAGATAAAGCAAGGGAAGACAGGCAAGGTAAGCTGAATAATTAGAGAGTGAAGCAAAACCACTGAAGATATTGGTGAAACATAGGAAGTTGGGGCAAAGCCTGTGGCTGCCAAATTGTTAAGACTAAGGAAAGGAAGTGGAGTGGGGTTGATATATTACTGAGAAGAAAGATTTGACAATAAAATTGTTAATTAAATGTGTAGTTTTGAGGTGTAAACACCCACAAGTAGTTTTTTTTAAAGGCCTATAATCTCAATGAATGTGTAGTGTCTATATATTGGCCATAGCTCAATGACTTTTTTCCAAAACAGCTTGATTTTCCTCCTGAAGGTGACTATAAAGGAATTTGAAGAATATCTCTTCTAATTCCACATTTTTAGGGGAAGAAAGTGTTGCTCAAGGAAATAGAAATGAAGCTTTTTAGTTGGAATATGGAATGAAAGAGAGACTTCACCCTTGATCATAGAGAATAGGCAACTAGGTGACTCAGTGAGTAGAGCACTGGGCCTGGACTTAGGAAGACCCGAGTTCAAATCCTATCTCAGTCGCTTAGTAGCTATGTCACTCTGACCAAGTCATTTAAGCTCTGTTTGCCTTCATCCTCTGTAGAAAGAAATGGCAAACCGTTTCAGTATCTTTGCCAAGAAAATCCCATGCCCAGTATTGGTGTGCAATCATCCACAGGGTCACAAAGAGTCGGACACAACTGAGCAACCATAATAGCAGGATCTAGAGAATGGAAGACATACATAGAAGAAAAGAAAGGAAAAATATAACTGTACAACAAGAGCTTAACCACAGATTTGAGGTTCTCCCTGAAAAGGAGGGAGTTGGATGCTCTGAGGGGCAAGAGTCTTCTTATCCTCCCAAGAAGGATCTCGTAGAGTCCCACAAATCATCATGTCAGAGACCATCCAACAAGGTCAGAGAAGAGACTGAGTAGTAATATTAGTGATTCCTTGCTCAGGGATATTGAGGCAGCAATTTGTTGACTAGATAACAATAATTATGGGGCAAATATCCAAACATAACAGGAAACGTCTTAAGACATGAAAACAGAAGTATTCACTTCTGGTGACTCAGGGACATAAATGATACTGTTAAAAAGAACCTAAATGGGATTACAAAGTCTTGGGCAAAAAGCTGAAAGCCCTGGGGGCCCAGGTTGGTTTTTCTTCACTGCTGTCCATTAAAAATAAGAGATGCAAAAGAGAAAAAATATCTTAAGAAATGAACAGCTGGCTAAAAAGATAATTTCTAAGAAAAGGACTTGGACTTCAGGACCATGACTTAAAATGCAGAGATGACAAGTTCCTGGCAAGAAACAGAATACAACAAACAAAGGCTTATAAGAATATATTTGCTGAGTGTCAGTCAGTTAACAAGCTTTTATTAAGTGCTATATACTAGGTAAAAAAGGCAAGTAGGTGGTACAGTGGATAAAGCGTTGGACTTGGAGCCAGGAGGACTTGAGTTCAAAACCATCTTATAGAGCAGCTAAGTGGAAAGTGGATAGAGCACTGGGTTTAGAAACAGTAAGACTCATCTTCATGAGTTCAAACCTGGCCTCAGACTCTTCCTAGCTGTGTGACCCTAGACAAGTCACTTAAACCTGTTTGCCTAAGTTCCACATCTGTAAAATGAGCTGGAGAAGGAAATGGCAAAACACTCCAGCATCTTTGCCAAGAAAATCCCAAGAGGGTCACAAAGAGTCGGATGTGGCTGAAATGACTAAACACACATGTACTAGGCACTATGTTAAGTACCAGGGATACAAAAAGAGACAAAAACACAATCCCTGCCCTCAAGGAATTAGAAATATGCAAACAAATATGCATATGACAAGATACATTCAGTTTAAATGGGGAATAATTTCAGAGGGAAGGCACTAATAATGGGGGAAGACTCAGAAAGGTCTCTTGGACAAGGTAAGATCTTACGAATATAATCCAAAAAAATATTCAGATTTAAAGTGATGGAATTCACACACACATCCCCCAAGTTAGATTTCATAGAAAGTAGGAAGAAGATTGAAATTAAGACACAGAAGTTAACAAGATAACAAAATATTCAAGAAAGGAGCTAGTAGTTCAATTTAGGGCCTCAGATGTCTAATATACAAATGCCCCAAATTTAGGCAACAAATTAGAGGTCCAGAAACAAGGAGGAAAATTTGACTTCAAGAATATCACTGAGACTTGGTCAAATGAAATATATGACTATGTTATAGCTCTGGGTGGCTATGTATTACTCAAAAGAAATAGAATAGGTAAAAAAGGACTGGGAGATAGCATCATATATTAAGGTGGTATACTCATGTCAGGAGATCCAAGAACCAGAGGAAGGAACCATGAGAAAGAGTATTTGGGCAAAGGTCAATGGAAGGATCAATAGAAGGGAGTTTTGTCTTTAGAATATAGTAGAGGCCACTTGGACAGAAGGAGGAAATAGATGAAGAGTTTGGGAAATAGATTTCAAGTCTGGCACAAAGGCCTGACGTTGAATTTTCTTGACATCTGCAGAAGCTTCTTTACTTGCCTTCATGATAATTTCCTCTTCAAAAACCAGAAGAATTAACTAGGGGAAATTCTGTTCTGGGAATGAGTTACTAAAAGGAAAGAACTGGTATCTGGGTAGAAATATTGAAAACCTTGATGGGAAGCAACCACTCTTTCTTAGAGTTTGTGATAGAAAAGTAAGAGAGTTAGGCATAGTCCAACTTGGACCCTAGATTTTGGGTAAACAGATTTCAAGGGTTCAGAGGATAGATAAGTAGGATTCCATGGACTAAAATGCTACAGGAGAAGTCAGCCTAGGAAGATCAAGTGTATTATGGGAACAGTATCAATTATCTTTGAGATTTGATTATCTCTAGGGTCTAAGGCTCATGCTGTGGATGTAGCTTCCTAGTCACCTAAGTACAAAACAGCCGAGACATGAGGGGCTGGTTCCCTAACTTGAGGTTTCTGACCATAGTCCAGTAACACCAACAAGCCTGGGAAGCAGTGTTTAACTGAATCAATGCTTTATCCTGAATAAATAGCCCCTCCCTGTTCTGAATATCCTTCCCCTGCTATGGCTAAATAAACATTTTTGCTAATTCCAGTTTCTGACCTAAACAACCAGAAGTCAGGCCTGGATCAGGCCCAGCCTGTTACACATGGGACATGCTTGAAGATGAGCTAATGAAAACACAATTGGGAACCATTTCCAATGAGGAGGATAGTTGGGATTTATCCGAAGAGACTGATGTGGAAGCATAGGAAACTCCCAAATCAACTTAGATTTTAAAAAGAAAGGTGAATGACGTACAGCCTTTTTTCCCAGGTATGATTTTTCTGTGATGTCTACGTGGTACCTCATGATGATATTTTTCAGAACTGCAAAATGAATCAGAAACCTTTACAAAATGAATAGCTCATTTCCTCCATTTGTATTGTTCATTGCACGGTTGGCCTGATTTGCCATCACAACCACGATCATCAGCTTAAATGTCAGTTGTAGACATGTCTTCTCTTACTTGGTTAATTCGGCCATGCCTACTCTACATAATCAAACGCAGCACTAGCTTTCAGATTAGTTCCCGGGGTTAAATGGATATGAATCATTGTCCTGTACTGTTATCCTTGTCCACTTGCCATTACCTACCTCTTTAGACATCATAATAAAAACTGGATTATTTCTCTGGGGCAAAAAACTAAAAAAAAGCTGAAGACAATGGAAGGCCAGATAAGGGAGGATAAATATAGAGTGTGGCAACATCTAGTGAAAAATAATTTCAGCGATACTAAAGCTCAGAATGAGCTGAAGCTGGGAAGGGAAACTAAGGTCAATAAATACAGTTGGTGGGTTAGTTTATATTACTGTATTGGGAGAAATAATTATTTGTACAAATAAAAAAATATAGCCAAGATCAGAAGGAAAGCAGAAAATTGGGGGTGGGGGGAAATTTTATAAACAATTTTTCAGATAAAGATCTCAGATGTAAAATACATAAAGAACTTTGTCAAATCTATAAGAATATGTCATTTCCCAACTGATAAATCAAAGGATATAAACAAGCAATTTTCAAATGAAGAAATCAAAACAATTTATAGTCATATAAAATTGCTCTAAATCATTATTGATTAGAGAAATACAGATTAAAACAACCTTGAGATATCATTTTATACCTACCAGATTGTCTAAAATGATAGAAAAGGAAAGGGACAAATGTTGGAAAGGATATGGGAAAATTGAGATACCAGTTAATTGTTGGTGGAACTGTGAACTGATCCAACCATTTTGCAGAGCAATCTGGAATTATACCCATAGAGTTTTAAACTATCTATACCTTTTGACCAGGCAATACCACTACTTGGTCTATTTCCAAAAATGATTAGGGAAAAAGGAAAAAAAAAACCCTATATGTTCTAAAATGCTCATAGCAGCTCTCTTTGTGGTGGCAAAGAACTAGAAATGTCAGGGATACCCATGAATTGGGGAATGGAAAAACAAGTGGTAGTATATGATTGTGATGGAATACTACTGCGCTGTAAGAAATGATGAGCTCAAAGATTTTAGAAAAAACATGGAAAGATTTGCACGAAATAACAAAGAGCAAAATGAACAGAATCAAGAGAACACTAAATATGATAATAGCAATATTGTTTTAAGAATGACTGAGCAAATAAATTATTTTGTCTATTATTAATACCCAAATTAACTATAAAGGACATGTGAAGAGACTCTCTGCACCCAGAGAAAGAATTAACAAATAGAAATATATATAGAATAATTTTACATACACACACACACACACACACACACACACATTTGTGTCTAATGGTAGATATCTTGGGGAGGAGGGAAGAACAAAAGAAATCCACATGATAATTTGTTGTATATTTGAAAGAAATAGCAAGTTGTACACAGTAGATTTGCAGTTTCATGTACAATCATCTTTTTTATTATACTCTGTTATGGAAATGCTTGTTTTGTTCCATAAATTAAAAATAAAATTTAAAAAGATGCAGATTGTCTGATCTGCTCACTTAAAAAAAGAAGAGAAATAGAAGGATCAAAGAAGGGCTAGGGCCTTTGGGGATGGGGGTGGGGGATGGAAATGATAGTAACTGACCACAGAGAACAGGAAGAGTGGCTTAATTCTGATTTCATTTTTGTTTTCTCTCTCATGAATACAGACTATTGCATTGGAAACAACAAAACAAGATTGGGGAGTTTGGTACCCAAGATCAACAAAAAGATCCTAAGTGAGCTCCTAGCTAGCTGCCCTGGATGAACTAAATCCTCAGGTCATGAAATAATTGACAGATCTGTTTAGTGAGCTACTGGCAGCGATATTTGAAAAATCATAGAAAACGAGACTGGTACCACAGGATCAGAGAAAGGCAAATACCCCAATTTTCACAAAATAAAAACAAAAAGGGAAGAGAACAGAGCTGGAAAACTATAGGCTAGTGAGCTTCCTCTTTGATTGCTTTGAAAATTCTAAAGCAGCTCATTAAAGAGATGGTTGACAAATACCTAGAAAGGGAAGGGGTGGTTACTAGAGCCAGTATGGTTTCATCAAAAGCTTGTCATACCAGACTGTCCTCTCTCCCATATCTGACAAGATTATTAAACCAGTAGCTTAGATAATGGGGATGCAGTGGATATAGTTTACCTAGATTTTAGCAAAGTTTTTGTTAAAGTATCTCATACTATTCACGTGGAGAAGATGGAAAGATACGGATCAGATGAATTCAGAATTGTTTGATGGTTAGACCCAAAGAGGAATTGTTCATTGGTTCAAAGTCTACAAGACAGGAGGTTTCTAATGGTGTAACCTAGCGAGCTATGGTTGGCCATGTGCTGCTTAACATTTTTATCAAAAGCTAGGATAAAAGTATATATGGCACAATCTGATGATTTGCAGATGACACCAAATGAGAGAGATGATTACCACCATGGATGACAGAACTGGGATCCAATAGGATCTTAAAAGACTAGAGCATTGGACAAAAACTAATATTAAATGTAAAGTTATGCACTTAGGTATAAAAAATCAACTCCATAAATATAAGATGTGGGAGGCATGGTTAGATAGTGATTGTTCTGAAAAAATAGTCAGGGGTTTTAGGGGACAACAAACTCAATATGAGATAGCTGTGTGATACGGCAACCCAAAAAAGTTCATGTTTTTTAGAGATCCTTTTTTTTTTTGCCATTGACATCTGAAATATTGTGTTCACTTTTGGGTGCCACCATTTAAGAAAGATATTAAAAACTTAGAGAGTATCCAGAGGAGGACAACCAAGATGGAGGAAAATTCTAGGAAGTTCTAGGAACTTTTAGCCTGAAGAAGAGAAAACTTAAGGGAGATATAACTCTCTGGAAAATCCAACTTGACTTAAGCATTATCAATTAGATTTGTTCTGTTTGACCTAAGAGAGCAAAACCAGGAGCTCTGAGTGGAAGTTACAAAGAGGCCAATTTTAGGCTAAATATCAGGAAAAAATTCCTAATTAAGCAGTTGAAATAAAGAATGGGTCATCTTCAGAGGATGGCTTGCACCTCCTTGAAGGAATTCAGGAAGACAATGACAATGTATTAGGCATGTTAGAGATTGAGTTCTTTTTCAGGTGTGAGTGAAGCCAGACAGCTTTGGAGGTCCTTTCCAGCTCTCAAATTCTGTGATTCTGTGTAGTGTCTCCAGCCCCTGGACCCTCACCAAGACAATGTAAGCTACTTGAGGTCAAGGATGGTTTTGCTTTTGTCTTTATATCCCCAGCCTCCAAAACAGTGCTGAGCATGTAGTAGGCTCTTAATAAAGGCTTTTTTGAATGAAGGAAGCAGTATTCTTAGCCCAATTTTACAGATAAGGAAAAAGAGAAAAGCTAGGTGACACATTTTAATAAATGTTTAATAAATTTCATTTGGACATATAAATCTGTTCATAGACTTTCTCCTATTCCCCCTCTTTAGTGCAGATTTTAGGCATTTTGTCCAGAAAATTTTCCTTTCAATTAAATTTGTCCAAAAGTGGAGGAGGTGACAGGTTTCTCCTCCTTGGAGGTCTTTAAGCAGAAGGTAGATGATCACTTAAATGAGCATAAGTGAGAGTGGATTCCTTTTGGGTACAGATTGCTGAGATCTTTCCCAAATCTTAAACTTTGTGATTCTGTGATTGTATTCACTGGATAATTGCTCATTTAGAGAAGCCTTTGCTACCCAACGGAGTTGAAATGGGTAGGAGAAACTGATCAAATTGCCTCATTTCAAAACTCATAAAAATCGCCCTTATTTAAATTGCTGTAGCCAGTAACCACTATCCAGAACTTGAGCAAATTAACCTCTTTGGGCCTCAGTTTCCTCATCTGCAAAAATGGAGGGATTTAAGATTTAAATCCATGGTCCTTAAGTCATCTATCCACTACCACATGACGCCTCTCAAATTCAGCCCACTCATAGCAATCTTGTGATCAAAATGTGCCTTTTCTATTAATCTTCCAATCAAACACAACCTTTGTTTTGTTTTAGATTATTTCTTTCTTATTTTTTCATGAAAAGATACAAGCTTAATATGAACTAAAGCCAGAATATCAGCCCAGTTTGGAGTCAGAGACTCTGTTATTTTCTTTTTTTATGACCATATCAAGTAACAATTTTCCTGGGCCTGTTTCCTGATCACTAAAATGAGACAGTTATATCAAATGATACATAGGATCCTTTCTAGCTCTAAATCATAGCATTCTCTGAACTTAAAGTAGGATAGACGCCTGTGAATATAAGCCACAGACCTTCAGCTCCAGCTAGAGACACAATCTAGAGCAAAAACAGTATTAGAAAGATGAAACACCTGCCTAACCGTGACGTGTTCAAAGGCTTCCTTTCTAGTGGTTTCCTGGTGTTGAATGATTGGGGAGGGGAGCAGGGAGGAAGGAAAGGAGGAAGAAAGATGATAAGCCTCTGAGGAAGCCACAACAGTTTCCAAAGTCTCCTCAAAATGGCATATTCTGCTGCAAACAAGCTGGGCAAACACGTCTGGGGGTAGCAGTCCCCTCCCCCTCAAGCCCTCTCCCCGCATTGTGAGGGAAAGCTGCCACTTTAACAGCACAAGGCAAGATTCTCTTCAGTCTGTGTGGGCTGTGATTTGTCATCTTCCTTTCTTCTTAGTGCCTTCCTTGCTCTCTGTGATATTTTTATTTGTGTGTTGTTTTTTTCTTCAGAAATTCTGATTTAGAAGTCTTGTTTCCGGACATAAACTGTAATTACCTTCGACTGTGGAGAGAAGCCGAGAAAGGGAAGTAAGTAGAAGACAACGTTTTATGACAGAGGCACATTAAGAGATCTTTGGAACACTTTCACTGTCAATTTTGCCTCTGACTTTTTTCCCTGACATTTGCAGGTGGCTTGGGAGTGATGTCTCTTGGATGCTATTGCCAAGAAAGATTAAAAAATCTTTTCCATTTCTTTAGGCAAGAAGAGTGGTTATCCAGTAAGTGGCAGCAAACAGCTTAAAGATGCATCTGCTGTGATTTACGGAGTTACTGACTTCTCTGAATGAAGTAGAATCACTGATCTGGTAGCCAAAGATGGAAATAGTGGACGTTAAGAATTTCCTAACAGACAACATGTGGGCCTGTCATTTCTTCTCCTTACAGCCTCCCAAAGGGATTAGCCTCCGAGGCATGAACAAAGGAGGGCCTACTTGGAAGAGTTTGTTAAGAGCTCTCCTTACCGGGAATTTAGTATTTTCCTAACACAGAAGAGGGTTGTATTGTTTTTCCTTTGGTGTTTCTTAGATTATAGTCTTGTCTTTAGAGATAATTAGTTGTTGGATCCCTGATGAATCTGGCAACCTTGACTGGTTAACCTCTTTAAAGCAGGCCAGGCAAATTATGATAACCCCCAGCTGGGCAAAGTGAAGTGAGACTATATTTTTGTAGGTCTGCAGGTGGGAGGAAGGGTGTCCTGTGTGTATGGGGGTAGGGTGGGAAGGAAGCTCAGGGCTGCAGACGGTCTAATTCAATTAATACTACTGCCCTGGGCCAATGAAGTAACCCTTCCCTCTGCCCCAATAATGTTCTGGACTATAGCCATGAACGTTATCTAAGGAAAGGTGAAATTTTTCCTAGGCATTATGTAAATCTACACTTAAGAGCTGTTAGATGGTTAAAGTACTGCAGCTGTTGGGATAGACTGACCAACACAATCTGTTTTACACATAGATACAGTCTATGTGTCTGGAGTATAGAGCACAGAATTTGGAGACAAGAAGAGCAGCTCTCAGATCACTTGGCCCCTCAGAGCTGCAGGCTGCTGTCTCAGATAAGTCTCAGATAAGCTGTTCTCCATGGGTGTGCCACTGTACGGGAAGGAGTGTTGGCTAGATAGGTCACAAAATCCCCAGACCTCCAATCTAAGCTGAAACTGGCTCTTCCAGGCTTGGCCTCCAGAAAGTCACACTGTAGCTCTATTCATAGAGCTGCGAGGCCAAGTCCCAAGAAAGCAAAGAAAAAACAAGAAAAGAAAAGGGGAAGGGTGAAAGGGTGAAGGTAAAGAAGGGAAGAATCATTTTAAGGCCCAGACAAAGAATCTGGAAGACTGACTACCAGGCAATCTTCTTTTGTTGCCTGCTAAAATGTTCAGTGTGCCATGATTCCTCAGAGTGCCCTAAGCAAAACAAAAGTTTGAGAATCACTGCTCTTGTCTACTGAGTTATCTGCCTGGTTCTGTGTTTGAGTATCTGGGTGCATAATATAATACGCTGAAATATTCATAAAGGGCATCCTGGAAAGATGGGGTGGCTAGGTAGCCCAGGAGTCAGGAAGATGAGTCTGGCCTCAGATACTTCCTTGCTGTGTGACCCTGGGCAAGTCACTTAACCCTGTTTGCCTCAGTTTCCTCATCTGTAAAATGAGCTGGAGAAGGAAATGGCAAACCACTCCAGTATCTTTGCCAAAAAAAACCCAAATGAGGTTGTGAAGAGTCAGAAATTACTGAAACAACTGAACAACAACATCTAGGAAAGCGCCAATTGCAACTTAAATCAGTTTCTGTTGCAATTTCATAGAAATTGGAAGATGATGATGATGAAGCCCTAGAATGTTCTGGTTATAAATTTGCTGTATATGGGATGTACTACACTATTTATACACAGCAACACTGGCCGTATCGATCAAAGGCAGTAAACATTTTTGTGTCTTTTTATATAAGTTAGAGTCCTATGTTTTTCCAAACTCTAAAAAAGATGGAAGTAAGCCTACATAGTCCCAGGAAACTATTGTAATGGGTTTTTTTTTAGTCAATTTCCAAATTAATTTGCAATTGTTTTAAGGGAGGAAAGTTTATACACAAATCCAAGGTGAATGGACCACAGAGATGCAAGGAAGGGGACAGATGGAGGGAGCTTAAAGAACCCTAGATCTGGAGTGAGAGGACCTTGGCTCAGATGCCAGCTCTGCCACTTACTACATATTTTACAAGTCACTTAAGCTCTCCAGGCCTCAGTTTCCTCATACATAAAATGAAAAAGTTAGATAAGATGACCTCTGAGGTCTTGTCCATCTCTCACTCTATGATCATATAAATTGTTTCTTGTATCTCTATTATCAGGTTGTTTTTTTAATTATTCTTTAAAACATTTTCAACAAATCACTTTAAAATTTGCCCATTTTAGGAAGAAAGTTCATATACAGGTTATACCCTCATTAGTTCAATTAAGTGTATTGATTTTTGAATGCTGTAGACCCCAAAGTTTACACCCAGACATGTGCTTACCTCCAAATGAGATTATATTTGTAAAAGGTAGCACATAGTAGGTGCTTCATAAATGCTTATTCCCTTCCCTCCCTCTTCCTCCCTTAGTAGAAGGCATTAGGTTCTCTTGTATTTCTCAAGTCACATGCTTTCTCCTGCCATTGTGGAGATGTGCCTTGCCATTTTTTTCTTTCAGTTAATATATAACCAATTTTTACTTCTCCATTCAGTACAGGGTAAGGTCCTTTATCCATCCTACAGACTACTTGGCTCTACTGTCTTCAGTCTGGTTTGCCCTAAGAGACCTCTCCACCCCTTGGAGGCACACTTTCTTGGCCAGACTGGTCTTTATCACCTCAGAATTGTATGCAAGGGGTCTATGATATCAGCTGATAGAACAGGGTATCTTTCTGCCAAGTGAAGCTTTCAGGCTAGGTCTCACCCAAGAGAAGGGTTGTGAGACAGCTCCCAGGGTCACATGGCTTTCAATACATCTAGTCCTCATGAATGAATGAATGAACAAAAAAACATTTTTTCAGCACTTGCTACATACCAGGCTCTACCCCAAATGGTGGTGATGCAAATATAAAAGAGACTATCTTTGCCCTCAAGGAGCTTGTAAATATTCTAATGGAATCATCAGTCCAGATATAAGGTCCTAATGTCTTCTTTTTTTATGTGACTATGTATTATTCCCAATCACAACAAAGTAATGGGAATTAACAATCACTTTGATTTCTTTTTTTTTTTTAACCCAGCACCTGGGTATTTTCCCATAAATACCATCAATAACACATTTTCCAGAAAAGTTTTATGTATTTATATGTTTTCCAGGTCTTTGGCCCTCCATTTTCTCTTGTTGTCCCTCTTTTTCCCTCCTCCTTTCTGGAAACATTATTATTTTTCAGCCCCTATTTCAATGGGTTGGTAGGAGAGAAAAAAGGAAACAAAATTTGGAGAAGTCAGAATTACAGAATTTCAGATCTTCGTGGCCCAACCTGTAAGTGGGAATGGGGAAGATAGGTCAGAGGATGTGTGTCATGGTACTTAATAATGCTTGTTGATGATCAATGTATAGTTCTGAGTTTGGAGTCTACCCAGATCGTTTTTGGACAAACTTCTATCTAGCTGACTCCCCTCTCTTCATGTCCCTCACCCCCATCTTGTACTTCAGATGGTTATTTTTTTAATCCAAGTGTAAGACTCCATTTGTTCTACTACATTTCATCTTATTAGATTTGGCCTAATGTTCTATCCTGTTAAGATTTTTTTTGAATGCTGACTCTATCACCCAGTGTGTGGGCAATCCAGCCTTTGTGTCATTCATAAATTTGATAAACATGCCACCTATGTCTTCATCCAAATTTCTGACAAAAATGTACAGATCTCTAGGGGACTCTGCTGGTGGCCTCTTTCCACGGTGAGATTCATTTAGGCACTTTGTAGTTTTAATAAAAGATTTGGTGAAAGACAAGTTTAATTCTAATTGGCAATCATTTCTGGATAATTTCTGAATTATACCAAGTCAATATGTTGTAGAGAGATAGTATGGTACAGAGGATAGAAAGGGGACCTTGAAAGCAAAAAAAAAGAAGTTAGCTAACCTCTCTGTTCTCTGGGAAACTCTAAGCCAATGAAGTTCTGGCTTGTAATACTAGAGGAGTTTCCTCATCTGGAAATTCCCCGTTTCAATGAAATCATGGATCCAGTCCTTATCCCACATTCCAACAAGTCATAGTGGAAAGAACACTGAATTTAAAGTTTGGAGATGAATTCAAATCCCAGCTTTGACACCTACTAGTTAGGTTAACCTGGGCAAGTATTCGAACCTTTGAACTTTTGTTTCTTCATCAATAAAATAAAAACTACATTTGTATAATCTATTTCATAGGATTTTTGTGAGGATGTTGCTTTGCAAAGCTTAAATCACTTTATGATATTATTCAATTCAAGAAACACTTGTTGACTACTTATATGGAGAGCACTGTCCTAGGCACTGTTGGGATACCGTAGAGAATTCTTTTCTTCAAGATGCTGATTATCTAAAAGGAAGGTTAACCCATAAGTAACCACAAGACAAAAACAAAACATGAAAGTTTGTATAAATACCAAGTGGGATGAGACTTCCAGAGGCACTATTTCAGGCTTCATTGGGGCCTTCATTGGAATCAAGTTAGGCTTCAGGATATAGTTAGCATAGAAACTAATTCTTTTTTCTTTTTTGATATTTTATTTTTTCCAATTACATGTAAAAACAATTTTAACCTTTGTTTTTGACAATTCGGAGTTCCGAATTCTCACTCACCCTCCCCTCCTGCCCCCCTCATTGAGAAGGCAAGCATTTTGATAAAGGTATAAACTAATTCTTAAAGAAAAGAGGAGGCTTGAAGAAGCATAGACAGAGGTGAGAGGCTTATGGTGTAGTAGCAAGAATAAGGGGGAAAACAAGATTTGAATCCTCCTTTGCTTGCTGACTGACTTTAGGCAAGCTATTAACATTTCTGAGGTTCAGTGCTTTTCAGCTGAAAAATGGAGAATGTAGTCCTTGCATGGGGTTGTGAGGAAAAAGCCTGTAAGTCTTAAAGTGTTTTATAAACATGAGTTGTTAATATTATTAGAACATTCCATATAGGAAGTGGCTTAGGGAAAGGCCTGAAGGAAAAGTCCCAGATGAGTTCAGAAACACATTTGACTTGAATGTAAGATGTGGGAAGGGGACTACTAGCACATAAGGATAGAAAGATAAGTTGGAACCAGGTTGCCTTAAAGGACTAAGAAGTTTGGAGTTTATTTGAGAGGCAATTGGAAGCCATGAAAGGTTTCTGAATGATGTGATCAAAGCTTTCCATTTAGGAAAAGTAATTTGACAGGAGCAATTATGTTAAAATAGATGGGGGAGGGTAGAAGAGAACCTACATAATCTAGATATTTCATTTATCTCTATTGCCAGTGTCTAATGAGGATTAAAGAGTCAAAGTGAGCATATGGACATTCAAATAGATTACAGTTCTCAATTGAGCCTAATATCAACCAGGGAAGTAGGGAGTACAACAGTTATTATTTCAACAGATCAGGAAATTGAGGCTTAAAGACTTTAAGTGACTCAGGACTGCCTCATTACTGTAATATCAATTAAGTTGGGTGTCTTTGATTGAGTCTTATTAGGTGCTAAAGCCCAGGCCAAAACCCCTATCTACTAGATGCTAAGCCTACGGCGTGAAGCCCTCAGGGTCCTAAGGGGAGTTGCTAAGACCAGAGCCTGAGTTCTGGTCCCTCAGATGACATTTGATGACTGCTAAAGAGTGTATAAAAAGAGGGAACAGAGCTATTTGCTTAGGGCTCTCACTCTTGGCCGAGTGCCGATGTGGAGACTCCGGGCAGCTGTAGTTAAGAGCCTTCCAGCTTGTAAACTGGGATGTTCGGACTTTGTTAAACTCTGGTAACTATGCATTGAGATTTGAATCAGGGAAGGTCTGTCTGTTGATGTTTGTAATTTGTATTTGCTCTGAAGTTCAGGGTACTGGCTTTTTCCCCTGAACTAAGTAAATGATATTTGTATGCAGGATTAAAGTAAGATTGTTAACCCCTTAACGTTGCTTTCCTTAGTAAAACAGATCAAACTTTCTGTGTGCTGGTTGCTGGTAGGTCTTCCACCCCTTCAGCAGCTGCTAGCAGATTGTTGCCACAATTACACAATTAGTAAATGTCAGAGGAGGGATTTGAACCTAGGTCTTCCTGAATTCAAATTCAGTGCTCAATCTACTATACATATGCAAAATGTGGCCTAAGGGATGTTAAGGAAATACACAAGAGAAAGAGGTGCTCTAGGTATCTAGCAAGCTTGAGGGTTAACAGAAGGACATATTGAGTGCTGCATTGATACCCTGGGCACAACAAAAGCAAAAACACTGTGGGAATACCTCCAGGCCATTGAGTATATGCAATGTATAAGATCCAGCACAAGTATCAGGATGAGGTATGGATGGGTTATGTTCTGAAATCATAGAAGCAGTACTCATATCAGTGAAAAACATAGATCCATTGAAATATGGAAATATCCTTGTCCCACACTGGCTTGTTGGCTATGATAAAAGATGTTGTTCAGTTGTGTCTGACTCTTTGTGACCTCATTTGGGGGTTTTCTTGGCAGAGACACTGGAGCAGTTTGCCATTTCCTTCTCCAGCTCATTTTACAGATGAGGAAACTGAGGCAAACAAGGTGAACTGCTTGCCCAGGGTCATGTAGCTAGGGAATGTCTGAGGCCAGATTTGAGATCAGAAGATGAGTCTTCCTGACTCCAGGCCCAGCACTCCATCTACTGCACCACCTAGCTGCCCCAGGATGAGACCAAGACTATTCCTACATGGACCAAAGTGAATCAGAATGACAAAATATTTTGGGAATATTCACTTTGATATGCTCATATGTTGCTTAACTCATCCAGGACAAAATGAACTCTGCATAGGTCTTAAAAAAGAAAAAAAAGAAATACATTAGACCAAACTTGAAGACCCTACGGAAAGAATTTCCTGTTCATTAGTAATACCAATAACTTGGATGTATTTAGCACTTCATCAGTCCATTTTACAAATATTATTTCATTTGATTCAGCTGGTGGCAACAGCAGCTTGAGCACTGGGCCCCAAATCAGGCAGACACTACCTAGCTGTGTAACCTAAGTTGCTTAACCTCTGTTTGCCTCAGTTTCCTCAACTAAAGTGAGATAATATTTGTAAAAAAGTGCTTCACCCAGTCTCTGATATGTAGTAGACACTATATAAATGCTTTTTTCCTTCCCTTTCCCTTGGCTTTGACAACAACCTTATGAAAGGCAGTTTTGCTTAGTGTACAGAGTCAGGGAGGCCAGGGTTCAAATTCTGTGTCTGACACATCATGGCTGTGGGATTCTGGGTGTCCATGTCTCAGGACCCCCAGGCAACACTCCAAGGCAGGAATTGTGGGTTTTTTCCCCTCTTTTAAATAGTATTTTATTTTTTTCCAATTACATGTAAAGACAATTTTAACATTCATTTTTAAATATAATTTTGAGTTCTGAATTTTTTTTCCCCTCTCTCCCTCTTTGTTTTCCTCCCTAAGACTGTAAGCAATTTATATAGTTTATAGTTGTGCAATCAACTTAAACATATTTCTATATTAGTTATGTTGTCAAAGAAGAAATAGAACAAAAGGAAAAAAAACTATCAAAAAAATAGAGGGAGTAGAAATTATATGCTTTGATCTGCATTCAGACTCCATAGTTCTTTCTCTGATGTGGATAACATTTTCCATTATGAGTCTTTTGGAATTGTCTTGGACAAAGTGCTGAGAAGAGCTAAGCCGTTCCTATTTGATCATTGCATAATATTGCTGTTACTATGTACAATGTTCTCCTGATTCTGTTCACTTCATTTTGTATCAGTTCGTTGTATCAGTAAGGCAATATTCATGATATTGATGGTGACTATGAATAAGCCTGTATAGTTCGGAATCACAAAGTATAAGAGACTCTCTGTATAGAAGGCAGAAGAAGTAAAACATTTATTCAGACACCAGAGGATCAAATCCCAAAACCAATAATTCCAATTCTACATAGCAACAATTATATCCCAAAACCAATAAGTCCACTTTATCATAATGGCAAGGAGATTAAAACACAATATCACAACAAAGAGCCAAGCCATCCTGTAACCTTCCCTTCTGCTAGGGCCTTCCCATAATCACTCACCCCCAAATCCTGACTGTCTACTGCCTGTGTCCTCTCCTCCCACGGTTCTGAAAGCCCTTGCAGTTCTCTCTCTTGAAGTTCTCTCTTCTTCTCACAATTCTGTCTTCTTCACAACTCTCTCAACTCTGTACCTTCCTAGTCTAAGCTTAATGGCTACCCACATGGTATATACCCTCTGTAGGCCTGGGGCTTAGTACTTAATAGCAAAAGGGTGTGGGCCTGCTTACAAGCAAGCCTCTCTTAATCAAGCTTCCCTTAACTTGCTCCACCTGAGGCCTATTAATGGGCAGGGGAAAATCTTTGATCACGTTAGCAACACATTCACGTATTTCCAGATTTTTTCTAAAATCATCCTACTCATCATTTCTTATAGGACAATAGCATTCCATTACATTCATATATCATGACGTGTTCAGCCATTCCCCAATTGATGGGTATACCCTCAATTTCCAATTCTTTGCCACCACAAAAAGAACTGCTATAAATATTTTTGTACACGTAGGTCCTTTTCCCTTTTTTATGATCTCTTTGGGATACAGACCTAGTAGTTGTATTGCTGGATCAAAAGGTATGCACAGTTTGATCAGCCTTTGAGCATAGTTCCAAATTGCTCTTGAGAATGGTTGGATCAGTTCACAACTCCACCAACAATGCATTAGTGTTCCAATTTTCCCATATCTTTTCTGACATTTATCACTTTCCTTTTTTGTCATATTAACCAATCTGATCAGTATGAGGTGGTGCCTCAGAGTTGTTTTGATTTTGATCAATAGTGATATAGAGAATTTTTTCATATGACTATAGGTAGCTTAGATTTCTTTAGCTAAAAACTGTAAGGCAGGTGTTCTTAGGCTTTTTGGGTGTTATCCTTTGGCAGTTGGTGAATCCCATGGACCCCTTCTCAGAATAATATTATAAAAATATAAAATAAAATAAAATGTGTAGGATTGAAGGAAGTAAATTATATTAAAATACATTTATCATTTTTTTTTAAAGTTCACAGATCCCCAGTTAATAACCAGTGCAGGTGCTGATCTGAATTGGTAGAGGAAATTTTTTAATTTGTAGTTCACAATACCAATGAAATCACACGTCCGGTAAAAAAAAAAAAAATCCCTAACTATAGGAAGTATTTCTATCCTCACTTTGCAGATGGGGAAGCTAAGCCTCAGACATTAAGTAACTTTACATAAGTTTACATAGGAGAGGCAGGGCTAGAACCCAGGTCATTACTACACCACACACCCAGTGACTCTGCAAATGAGAAGTTAACCAAAATAGACTTTGAGTCCTTCGAAGCTAATTTATACAAACATCTCAGCAGGGCTGGCCTAGGCCAAAGGATCAGAAGATGATGTATTTAGAGCTGGAAGGGACCTTTAGAGGTCATCTACAATCATTCCTGTTGCTTGTGATGTAAACTCTGAATTTTTTTAGTTGTTGTTTTAAACTCTTTAACAGGGAGCAGATAGAACAGTTACTCTGATTTGTTACTCTGAGAAACTGCTCAACTTCCTGGCATTCAGAATTTGCCTGGCTTGGTTTGATGAAATTAACCAATCCAGTACACTTCAGGTAATAAATTCAATAATTAATTGCAGTCCTTCAGGTTGGAATTCAAAAAGGATGAGTATGGTTGATTCCAACTTTTGAGAAGTATTTCTTGGCAGATGAAATATTTTGTTGGAGTTTTCAAATTTGTTTCCTCTTATCAAATTTTCTTTAGGAAACAGAAATATAGTTTTTTATTTCAGCAGCTTCTACAAGACATCTAAATAAATGAGTTTCTAAATTCACTGTTAACTGTAAATCGAGAAGCGAGATATTGTGTAGACAAATTGCCTCTACTCAGTCTTAAATCCCTTTGTTTATCTTTACTCACCAATGATGTAAGCCTTCTACCATGCTTTTTCAGTGGGATGTCTGTGGCATTCTACCAAAAATATTTGTTTCTATTTTTGGCCACAAGCATCATCTCTAACTTAAATTGGATATATTTCATGCTTTGCTGATGTGTATTGTACCACACAACAAAATGAAATTAATTAGAATTGGTTCTATCATCCTCCCAACCATAGCTTCATCTAATAACTTAATCTTTCATTGTTGTCATTGTCAATGTGTATGCTGGTATAAAATGTACTACAGCTATTACCTTAGAAATAATATGTTTTAACTCATCTGGTTCCTCTACCTTGAGTATTGCCTAGTTAATTGTATTTCCTAGCCTTCTCCCAGCAGAAGGTAGAGTCCGGCCCACTGAGTAGCTAATGCACTAAGCTGTTTCTGTGTGCTAAGAATGTCTGTGTAGGTAGCATGAGAGGTAACTTTTAGCAGTGCCAAGATTATTTTCTGCCAAGAGGCATGGGAAATATTGCCAAGTAACCAAAGTTTATCTTTGGCACCCTCCTATTTTCCTTTCAATGACCCTTAACTACCTCCTAGAGGATTCTTCTATTCTCTAGGTATCCAATGCCCTCACACATACAGTACTGTACTAGTAAGTATGTATGTTATAACACTTATACAAGATCACAATTAAAAAGGATGAGATGAAGATAAAATAATTTTTTTTTGCTTTTTTTTTTGGCAGGGCAGTTGGGGTTAAGTGACTTGCCCAAGGTCACATAGCTAGTAAGTGTATCAAGTGTCTGAGGCTGGATTTGAACTCAGGTCCTCCTGACTCCAGGGCTGGTGTTCTACTCACTGCGCCACCTAGCCACCCCAAAATAATATTTTTTAAAAAGCATTTATTAATGGTAGGAAAAATCTTGTTGATCTCACTAAAATATTATTATTAGCAACGATATCTTAGAGCAATGTGATTGAATTTATATTATATTTGAAAATTCTAAATTCATTTATTTTGGTACTAGGTTTTAATGGTGGTCATAGTTTTAAAAGATGTCTCATAAAGACATATACATTCAAGTGGGGAAAGTGTATCATTGATTGTGCTTAATAAATCATAATTCTTGTTTTTCAATCCTATGCAACAATTATGCAAAGAAATTTGACTAGTATCAAAACAACCCTATAGTTTCATTTCACACCTTGCAAATTAGCAAAGATGACAAAAGGTGGGAACAGTTAATGCTGGAATGGTTGCAGGAAGATAGGCATATTAATGCATTGTTCTTAGCTCTGTGAAAGCAATTTAGAATTATTCGAATAAAGTGACTAAAAGTCCATACCCTTTGACCCAGAGATTTCACTATTAGGCATACATACCAAGCAGGCCATTGATAAGAGAAAATTCCATAAACTCTAAAATATTTACAGCAGCACTTTTCTATCTTAGCAAAGAATAGGAAGCAAATTGGGTCCCTGTTGTATGGGGAATGGCTACATAAGTTATGGTATACGAATACAGTGGAATATCATTGTGCTATAAGAAATGACAAATATGACAAATGCAGAGAAGTCTGGAAAGACTGAACTGATGCAGAGACTGAGTAGAAGCCTTTTGTCTACGTGATATCTCACTTCGTGATTTACAGTTAGCAGAGCTAAGAAAACAATATTCACAATGACTACAACATTGTAGAGGGAAAGAGCCACAACCACAAAACAACCGAAAATGAATGTTGCACAATTAGAAAGAAGAGCCAAGACCAAAAGAGGAGATGAGAGAAAACACTTCCCCCACTCCTTTGTAGAAGTGGCACTAAGGTGCCTGTGTACCACTGCATATATCTTAAGATTTTTTTTGACGTATTGATTGGTTTTGATGATTTTTTTTCTTGAAAAGTAATATTTGTTATATGGACCAGCTCTCTGAGTAGGGGAGGATGATGGGAAGGATACCAGGAGAATTTTTGGCAATGTAAAAACAAAAGACAGAAGTAAAAATATATTTTTAAAAAAGATCTCTGGCTGGTAAATTTCCCTATTCTCTTATTAGTTCTCATAAACTAATAGAAAGTTTGTTGCATTTTTAATATTTTTACAAGTTGCTCCACTGAAATTCTTCATCTGGAAAATTTTTTAACAAGTTAGTAAGTTTTGTTTTCAACTTTTGAAAGTGTTCGGGTGAGGGGTGTGTGTGTGTGTGTGTGTGTGTGTGTGTGTGTGTGTGTGTGTGTGTGTGTGTGTGTGTATGAGACACACTCCACATCTTGGAGAAATGAGAATAAGGATCCAGGTAAAGAGAGTGGCCAGCAAGGTCAGATGCAGCAGGAAGGTGAAGAAGGATGAGGTCTGGGCAAATCCATCAGACTCGGCAATTAAGAGAGAGATTACCAATAACTTTGAAGATAGCAGTTTCAGTTGAGAGAGCAGAAGTTTGTGAAGCTGGAATGGTGATGGGTACCCTCAAAGGACAAAGGAAAGTTTGGAAGAGGGGTGAATTTGAAGAAAAGATGAGACATGGGATGTACAAGGCAACCTTCCTATGGGAAAAAGAAATTAATGAGTGGGAGAGTTTTACCATAACCAGAAGGTGATCAGAGCTGCAGTCTGTCCTGGAATCAAGGTAAGCTAACTGGGGTAGCCCCAGAAGGCCAGTGGTGAGAACAAGTATAGTGAGGGAGTGCTGAGCTATAGTGAGTGAAGGGTGTAACATGTTTGTATTGAAGACAAGCCCACTGTTGGATATTCTGAGGAGGGTGAGCTATAATCCATATTCCCACAGTAGGATTGTTTTATCATATTGTCCCCCACTTTGGAGACCACTGGCCCAGAATATTGACTGACCTGCTCAAGATTACAGTCACTGATTTGATATTCTAATGAAAGTTATTTACACTAAGGAGAATGACTGATAAGCTTGAATTCTTCCACCCCCCCCCCAAAAAAAGCCTTCATCCATGAATGAAAACAATGTTTGTCAAGATATTGCTAAGTACTGGAGATACAAACACAAAAGATTAGGGAATCCCTGCCCACTAGGACCTCACATTCTAGTTGGGGGGAGACAAAGCACTTAAGGGAGGGGTGCCTAGGGAGGAGCCCTTTGGTCTGGAAAGGTGAAGGAATGGTGAGGGGCCCCATGGGGGAGCAGGTGGACACACCCTTTGGGAGAGATGGTAGAATTGATTTGATGGCACTTCCAAAGCTGGAGGGAGGCGGGGTTGGGACCTACCATGTGAGACATTCACCCATCAGGACAAGGAGCCCCAGGGCAGAAGTTCTTCAGATGAAAAGGTTAAACATCCTCACTAATAATCAAGTCAATAAATCTTCACTACATGCCAAGCTATTATTATTATCGTGGTAGGATGGAGAATCTTTAATTGCGGGAATGAACAAATTATTTCACCTTTTGAATCTTGGTTTCCTCGATTATCAAATTATGGAATCAGGATGGATGATCTCTAAGTTTCTTACTAGCTATGGTAAGTCCTGGGCAAGTCACTTAACCGTGTTTGCCTCAGTTTCCTCATCTGTAAAATGAGTTGGAGAACGAAATGGCAAACCACTCCAGTATCTTTGCCAAGAAAACCCCAACTGGGGTCACAAAGAGTAGGACACGCCTGGAATAAAAAAACAACTAAACAACAACAAAATTTCCTTCTGGCTCAAACATCCAGAGTCTTTGAAGGGGGCAAGGAGGCCTGCCCATTGTCCCAGAAAAATGTACTTTAGGAAGAAAGGAAATAAGCACTTGTTAAGCTCATACTATGTCACCCAGGCATTGTGCTAGATACTTTATAAACATAACCTGTGTGATTTTTACAGCAATCCTGGGAAGTAGGTGGGAGGGAGGGAATAAGCATCGATATTAAACCTACTATGTGTAAGGTACTGTGCTTGGCAGTTTTTACAAATATTATCTAATTTGATCCTCTGTACTATTACAATCCTGATTTTGCAGTTGAGAAAACTGGGGCAAACAGAGGTTGAGTGACTTGCCTGAGGCCACACAATAAATGTCTGAAGCTAGATTTAAACCCAAGATTTCCTGATGCCAGGCCCAGCACTCTCTCTACTACACCATCCAGTTACTGGCTATTTTAGGCTATTCATGTACTATATGGGGTCTAGGAACTTCTCTTGGGAGTGAGGAAAGGAGAACTATACAAACCTACAGAACAAATCCATCAGAAACCACACATATGCAAAAATCAATTGTAACACAAACCTGGGCTGCTAGTACTCATTACTATGCTCTGGTTTTCCCCCATCTCAACCCCTTCAGTTTAGACAGGTAGGCCCAAGGTAAGGGGGCCAAATTTTAAGAAATAGCCTGTTTAGATACCTTCAGTAGAAAAGGATGTCACAAAATGGGTAGAAGAAAAGTATAATGAATGTAGGACTTGTTTGTAATATTTATTCTCTTTTTTAAAAATTTATTTAGTATTTTATTTTTTCACCAGTTACAGGCAAAAATAATTTTTAACACTCTTTTTTAAAAAAAACTTTGAGTTCCAAATTCTTTTCCTTCCTCTCTCCCCACCTCCATCTCCCTTTAAGAAGACAAGCAATTCTATATAGGTTATACATGCGTAGTCATGCAAAACATTTCCATATTAGTCATGTTGTGAAAGAAAACACAGACCAAAAAAAAAAAAACCCTCAAGAAAAATAAAGTAAAAAAAGTATGCTCCAATCTGTATTCAGACACCATCAGTTCTTTCTCTGAGAATGGATAGCATTTTTCACCATAAGTCTTTCAGGGTTGTCTTGCATCATTATATTGCTGAAAACAGCTAAGTCATTCACAGTGTTACTTCATACACATTTCACTTTGCATCAGCTCATGTAAGTCTTTCCAGGTTTTTCTGAGAGCATCCTGCTTATCATTTCTTATAGCACAATAGTATTTTATTATAATCAGATACCACAGTTTGTTCAACCGTTTCCCAATTGATGGGTATCTCCTCAATTTCCAATTCTTTGCCACCAGAAAAGAGCGGCCTATAAATATTTTTGTGCATATAGGTCCTTTTCTTTTTTTATTTTTTGATCTCTTTTGGGATACAGACCCAGTAGTGGTATTCCTAGGTCAAAGGATATGTATGGTTTTATAGCCCTTTGGGCATAGTTCCAAATTACTCTACTGATTGGTTGAATCAGTTCACAACTCTACCAGCAGTGCAGTAATATCTCATTTTTCCCACATCCCCTCCAATATTTGTCATTTTCCTTTTCCATCTTATTAGCCAATCTAATAGGTATGAGGTAGTACCTCATAACTTGCATTTTTCCAATCAATGGTGAGTTAGAGCATTTTTTTTTCATATGACTATAGATAGCTTTGATTACTTCATCTGAAAACTTGAGAAATGAGGCCTTTATCAGACAAACTTGCTTCAAAAATTTTTTTCCCAGTTACTGTCAGTAACTGTATTTCTGTCCATCCTATTCCTCCCCCTCCCCACCCCCGTTTCTTATATTCTCTCTCTCCTTTCACCCTGTCCCTCCTCAAAAGTATTTTGCTTCTGACAATTCTCTCCTCCAATCTTTCCTCCCTTCTCTTGTCCCCTTCCCCTCCTACTTTCCTGTAGGGTAAGACAGATTTCTATACCCAGTTGAGTGTGTATGTTATTCCCTCTTTGAGCCAATTCTGATTCGAGTTCAAGAATGCTTGAAAGTCCTTTATTTCATTGAATATCAATTTTTCCCCCTGAAGTATTATACTCAGCTTTTCTGGGTAGGTGATTCTTGGTTGTAATCCTAGCTCCTTTGCCGTCTGGAATATTGTATTCCAAACCCTCCAATTCTTTACTATAGAAGCTTCTAAACCTTGTGTTATCCTGGCCATAGTTCCTCAAAACTTGAATTGTTTCTTTCTGACTGCTAGCAATATTTTCTCCTTGATCTGGAAACCCTTGAATTTGGCTACAATATTCTTGGGAATTTTCATTTTGGGTTCTCTTTCAGGAGGTGATCAGTAGATTCTTTCAATTTCTATTTTACCCTCTGGCTCTGGAATATCAGGACAGTTTTCCTTGATAATTTCCTGAAAGATGATGTCTAGGCTCTTTTATTTTTTATCATGGCTTTCAAGTAGTCCAATAATTTTTAATGCTATCTCTTCTGGATCTATTTTCCAGGTCAGTTGTTTTTCCAATAAGATTTAATATTGTCTTCTATTTTTTCTTTCTTTTGGTTTTGTTTTATTTTTTTCCTGATTTCTCATAAAGTAATTAGCTTCTATTTACTCAATTCTAATTTTTAAGGAATTGTTTTCTTCAGTGAGCTTTTGTATCTCTTTTTCCATTTGGCTAATTCTACTTTTGAAGGAGTTTCTTCTTTAGTGAGTTTTTGGGCTTCTTTTTCCATTTGACCAGTTATGCTTTTTAAGGCATTCTTTCTTCTCCTCATTGACTTTTTGTACCGCTTTTACTATTTGGCCTAATCTATTTTTTAAGGTGTCATTTTCTTTTTCTCCCCCCCCCCCCATAGTATGTTATTTTTTTCCAGTTACATGAAAAGATAGTTTTCAACATTTGTTTTTATAAGATTTTGAGTTCCAAATTTTTCTCACTCCCTCTCCTCTCCCTAAGACAGCAAGTAATTTGATATGTTATATATGTACAATTATGTTAAACATATTTGCACATTAGTCATGTTGTGAAAGAAGAATCAGGACAAAACAAAAAAAAAACCATGAGAAAGAAAAAAAAAGTGAAAATAGTATACTTTGATCTGCATTCAGACTCCATAGTTCTTTCTCTGGATATGGATAGCATTTTCCATCATGAGTCTTTTGGAATTAGTTTAGATCGTTATATTGCTGAGAAGAACTAATTCTATCATAGTTGATCATTGAACAATGATGCTGTTGCTGTGTACAATGTTCTCTTGATTCTGCTCACTTCACTCAGTATCAGTTCATGTAAGTCTTTCCAGATTTTTTTCTGAAATTTGCTTGCCCAGCATTTCTTGTAGCACAATAGTATTTATATATCATTCATATATCACAACTTGTACAGCCATTCCCCAATTGATGGGCATCCCCCGGTTTCTAATTCTTTGCTACTACAAAAAGAGCTGCTATAAATATTTTTGTACATGTGGGTTCTTTTCCCTTTTTTAATGATCTCTTTGAGATACACACCTAGTAGTTGTATTGCTGGATCAAAGGGCATGCACAGTTTGATTGCCCTTTGGGCATAGTTCCAAATTGCTCTTGAGAATGGTTGGATCAGTTCACAACTCCACCAACAATGCATTAGTGTCCCAATTTTCCCACATCTTCTCCAACATTTATCATTTTCCTTTTTTTGTCATATTAGCCAATCAAACAGATGTGAGGAGGTACCTCAGAATTGTTTAAACTTGCATTTCTCTAACCAATAGTGATTTAGAGCATTTTTTTTATATGACTGTAGATAGCTTTCATTTTTTCATCTCAAAACTGCCTGTTCATATCCTTTGAAGGTATTACTTTCTTCAGTATTTTTTTGGTTCTCCTTTACTTAGCTATTGACTCATTTTTCATGATTTTCTTGCATCCCTCTCATTTCTCTTCCCAATTTTTCCTCTATTTCTCTTACTTGATTTTCAAAATCCTTTTTGAGTTCTTCCATGGCCTGAGGCCCATTCACATTTTTCTTGGAGGCTTTGGATGTAGAAGCTTTGACTTTGTTATCTTCTTCCCGGTGTATGTTTTGATCTTCCTTGTCACCATAGTAACTTTTTACAGTCAGAATTTTTTTCTGTTGTTTGCTCATTTTCCCAGCTTATTTCTTGACTTTTAACTCTTTGTTAAAGTAGGGCTCTGCTTCCAGGATGGAGGGCACACTGAACCAAGCTTCAGGGGTTTTGTACAGCTATTTTCAGAGATATGTCTAGGGATCTCTAAGAGTTTTCAATTATTCCAAGGTGCTATGATCTAAGGAGAGGTGTGCTTACTACTCTCCTGATCTGTGCTCTGGTCTGTGAGTGACCACAAGCACTTTTCTTCCCTGGAACTGTGATGAAGGTCCCTGCTCCACTGCAGCCACAAGCTCTGCTGTGCTAGTGCTCCTCCTCACCCTGGGACTGCCACTCAGGACTTCAACCCAGATCCAAGTATGGACAAAGCAACAGAGTCCTGCCCCAGTACTAGCAAAAACATCCCTATGATGTCCTTCTGAGCAGTTGTTTGACCCCTCTTACCATCTGCAGGCTGAGAGTCCCAGGAGCAGCTGATGATGATGATGATTCAGTGGCTCCCAAGGCCTGCTTCTGGTGTGCTGGGGCTGGGTCTGTGCTAGACTGTGTTCTACTCTCACCCAGGTACAACAGACCTTTCCTGCTGACCTAAGTTGTCTTTGGCTGGAAAATTATTTCACCCTATCCTTTTGTGGGTTCTGCTGCTCCAGGAATTGTTTTATGACAAAATTTAAAGGCATCCAGAGGGGTTTTGGGGAGAGCTCAGGAGAGTCGCTGCCTTTTCTGGGCCATCTTGGCTCCATGCTCTGTAATATTTCTTCTTTAAAAAATTCATAGTTTCTGTTCTATAAACACCAACTTCTAAAACCCCTTCTAAATTTCACTGGTTTCAGTTAAACACTTGGTTAGTGATTTAGTCTTTCAGAAGTTTCTTTCACTTCCTTTTTTGTGAGAGAGAGGCAGCGTGGGAGGTTTTCTTTCTCTGGATCCTCAGCTAGTTGGCTCTCTTTGATGAAGAGGTTAGTTTCAGTTTGTTTGGTGTCTTGATCTATTATGTTTCTCATTTGTAGGGTTTTTTTTTCTTTTTGCTTCGGTCAAAATCTAAAGCAACTGTAGTTTGTCATCCTTTAGTACAATGGATTGATGGGAAGACATTTTATTTTTCTTTCACGTGATACAGCTAAGTGAACAAGCTTAAAGAGTAGAGTTTTAACCAGGGACTTAAAAAAAAAAAATCCCACAAAAACCAAACCTGCTGGTTTAAAGTTCCATTGTCATTTTGGACCTGGGCCTTTTCATTCAGAGAGGGAACATGGAAAGGTAAGAGTAACTTAATACTAGGCAGTTTTGGAAAAAGCATTAGGTGAATTGGTCACAGCAGTCTCTTGAGGGGTTGACCTACAGGTATAGCACTTGTATTGTCTGGCTTCATTGGTAAAGAGTGAAGGTACCCCCTCTACCAATGTAGATTGGCAGCTTATACATAGTCAGTCACCTAGGACTGTTAGAGTCAAGTCAACAAGCATTTATTAAGCACCTATTATGTTCTAGGCACAGTGCAAAGCTCCAAAGACACAAAGAAAGTCAATCCATAAACAGTCTCTGTCTTCAAGAAGCTCAGTCTAAAGGAGAGGGACAACACGTCAGTAGCTATGTGTGAACCAGAAACGTGTAGGATAGAGTGTAGAAAATGACAACAGGAAGGTGCTAGTATTAAGGGAGAACAGGGAAGACCTCTTGTATAATGTGAGGGACTTAGCTGGAATTTGAGGGAAGTCAGGAGGCTTTTGACTTGTCCAGGGTCACATAGACAGAGTTGGCATCAGACACAGGACCTGAATGCAGGTCTTCCTGGCAATCTGAGCCCAACTCTCCCATCCAGTACTCCTTGCCACCTCTTGGCTAAAGGTGAGGCTTATAAAACAGAGCTGGGTCCAGCCAAAGCCAGCCCTATAAAGCCAGTGTGGCCCATGGCCTCCCTCATCTCCTTAATCTATCCCTCTTTTTTCTGACGGTGTAGATTAGAGAAATCTGCACCAGGAGAAATTGCTCCTCCCAGAATCAAAGAGCATCAGCACTACCTGTTCCGTCTTGTAGACTGCACCTCTGCCTTTCAATTGAAGGTTTTTGCATTTTGCAACCCACAATCTGTTCCACTTTATGCAAATCAGCTGGAGCCCTAGGGCTCTTGGCAGATTTCCAAAGCAGACCTTGGTTTACTCTTCTGAGAGCAATTCTGTTACATGGATTATGATTCTTTTCTTTCTTTCCTTTCAACTTAAAGTTATATTAAAACACATACACTAACCCACACTGTAGGTGGGAGGGTGTAGCTAAAATTACTAAACTGAAAAGGCAAAGAAAAAAAACATTGAACAAACAAGGCAGCATCAATGGGTGGAATACAAATGAATCCTAGCTGTGTTCCATATTACCTGTGTGACCTTAGGCAAGTCATTTAACCTCGGTGGGCCTCAGATTCCTCATCTGTAAAACAAGGGTGTCCGTACACTTTACAATCCCTTCTAGTTCAAAATCTATGATCCTACCAGCCTTATAAAAAAAGGAATCCTAGTAGTACTAAATACCTGTATCTCTGTGTTAGCAGGCTACAGTATAATAGTGCCTCTAATAATGATGAAAATAGAAGAGACCTTTAGCTCTGCCTTTATACTTCTGAAATGAGAACCTAAGGTTCTATTCCTACTGGAGTCAGAATCTTGGATTGGGTCAGAGAAACAATTTGCCTTATCCAGTCACAAATTAGAAGGTCTTCATGGGGTCGAATGTAGCTCTTTTGTGGTAGCCGTGGCAGTGGTGAGCTGTGGATTACATGAAGAGGGAGAGCAGGCCTCCTCTACAGCCTGGGCCTTCAACCAAACTTAGACTCTACCAGGCAGAATTGGGTAGTTGCCCAGAACATCCAGTGTAGTACATAATAAACCTGAAATGATCTAGGGCACCTGACCAAGAATCTGAAGGCAAGTGGGTGAACATCTCCCAAAGTTGTCAGTCATACCCCATAAATCTAACCTGGCTCCAAGAACTATAGATAAACATTTATTAAGTGCCTACCATGTACACAGTCAAGAGAACACTGAATCTGGAGTCAGAGAACCAGCTTCAGTCTTCCACCTTCTTTCCCCACCCAGCACCCTTACCCCTCCCTCACCCTCCAAAACACTCCTTTGGTCTTCTGAGGCCTCTTTATCATCCTGTGAGATCACATCAGCTGTGATCCTCACACCTCATCAGTGCACATTGGCCCCAGGATCCCTCTGATTGGAGGACAGAACAGAGTTGTTGTTGACTCTTTGTGACCCCATTTAGGGTTTTTAGGCAAAGATATTGGAGTGGTTTTGCATTTCCTTCTCATTTTATAGATCAGGAAATTGAGGCAAATGGGGTTAAGTGACTTGCCCAAGGTCACACAGCTCATAAGTGTCTGAGGCTAGATTTGAACTCATGAAGCTGAGTCTTCCTGAATTCAGTGCTCTATCTTACTTTGCCACCTGCAGGGCTGCCTGTTGAGCAGAGAGCTCCTCCCAAAACCTTCATTTAAGGCCAGCCATCTCTTTACTTCCCAATGGCTATACTCCTTAGGACTTCTCCATCATGCCCAATGCTAAGTACCCTCTTTTCCTTCACCTATACTGTCTTTCTTTTTCTTTATTTGTCTCCCCAGCCCTCAGTATAGTGCCTAGCATAGGATGCACTTAATAAATGTTGACTGACTACCACTTGTTGCCCGTGAGAACTTGTACAAAATTCACTCCATCTTTCTGGCCCTCAGTTTCTTCATCTGTAAAATGAAGGATTTGCCCTCTCTTTTCTGTTCTGCCGTGTTTGTGGAAGTGTTTATTTCAGTTGGTGTTTATTAAGTTCAGAATTTTTAAATGGACAAAAATAAATAAAATGAGTTGTTCTTTAAAAACATCAAAATAAAAAATAAAACGAAGGGGTTGGATTAGACGATCTCCAAGGTCCCTTCCATCTCTAAATCTATGATCTTATGAGCAAAGTACAGTTAGGCTCATGGAGTATAAAGATGGATAAAGAAATTATGTAGGTCTAGGCCTCAAGAAGCTTCCAAACAATCGGGGAGGGGGATTACACCACAAATAAGCATGATACAAAATAGATGTGATTGTTACTATTCATCCTTCTTCGAAGGGGACCAATGACATACGGAGGGTGATGTCTTGACTTGAAAATGGATTGGATTTAAGTGAGGCAGAGCTGTGTAAAGTCATCAGCCTCTCTCTTCCACCATAACCATTTGAGTCCATTGGCAAGACATAGATCTGGATGACTGGCCATGGCCCTGGATGCAGTGATCTTGATCTTGATCTTTTTAAACTAGGTCTTTCTCAGGTCTCAGTTTGTCTGAGGCAATACCCATTCAGTAGTTAAAGGCTAGGAAAGAATCAAGGCAAAAGATGGCCTAGTTTGCCTTCACATGAGAATCTGTCTGGGAGGGGAAGACCCTTGGAGTGTCTCAGTACAATGTTACAAAGGAAAAGGGAAGATCCAGATATAATATTTGAGGAAGGAGAGAGCACTTTCAGTTTGGGGGATTCAGAGAAGACTTCATGGATAAGGTGTCGTTTGAGCTAGATTTTGAAGGGAGAGAAGACAGTTAGATAAAGTGGCCTCGGGAGACAACCTCCTTGAATGCATAGTGGTGAGAGAATACAGAATGAGATCAGGAAACAACTGTAGTCCAGCTTAGCAGGAATGCAGAATGAATGAAGGGGAGTAGCAGGAAATAGGCCTGGAAAGGAAGGGTGGGTGGTACTTCAATTCCAAATTAAGAACTCGGTATTTTGTCTGACAAGACAGTTCAACTGGAGCAAGAAAATGTCATGATTAAATTCTGCATTAGGAAAATTAAATGAGCAGGCACATGAAGGATACATTGAGGAGACTAGAAGCAAAAAGACTATTGAGTAAACTATTACAGATCTTTAGGAGAAGGGTAACACCGGCTTGAACTACCTTGTGAGAGGATGAGACTAATGTTAGGCGGCACTATGAGCTGTACTGGGTCCGGGAGAGCTCAGTTCAAATTCACCATCAGATATTTGCAAGATATTTGTATGATGTTTGTCAAATCACTTCACCTTTTCCAGTTTCTCTTTCCTCATTTTTAAAATAAAGGGGTTGGACTTGATGGTCTCTAAGTTCCTCCTCATTTGAGCTCTAAATTTATGATTCTATGATCCAAACATGAGATATGAAAATAGAATTGGTAGAACACGGCAACTGACGGGATGTGGAAAGACAAAGGACTCCAAAGTTATGAGTACGGATATTAGTTGTTGCCTGGGTATTGACTGCCAGGATCCCATTACTTCAGACACAGGCATGCCTGGGAGAACAAGAAGGCCATATCAAGGAGGTCGTTGTCCCTGACCTTACGGTTGTCATTGACGCAGTGACTCACTTGTCAGTGTAACTGTTGTATTTTGTAACTAAGACCTTGAGCAGCTTGCAGATCAGACTTCCCTGGGGACATATAACAACACAGGGAGACTCACAAGGAATGCTTCCCAGGTTACCAGCCTCCTAGGCTCTCCTTCCTGTACAACGAACCTTGCAGTTGCAATACAAGGTCCAGGTTAAGAAACACCAGGCCTCACATCCGGGCCCTCTCTGCTTTCACTGGGGTGATTGGCAGCCATAAATACTGATTGAGTTGAACTGCCGCTGTCTTCTTTCTCAACAGCTAAGCTGATATGCCTCCCTGATTGTCGTAACACTGAATAATTGGGAGGATGTTTGGTGCCACCGACAGAAATAATAAATTTATGGGGAATGCTCCATTTCAGAAGAGAAATAAGGAGTTCTGTTTTGAAAAGATCAAATTTGAAGTACGAGGGAGACATCCCAGATGTAGAGATTTTGCTCAAAAATTTGAGATCTAGAAGGGGCAGCTATGTGGCGCAGAGCACCGGCGCTGGAGTCATAATGACTTCAGTTCCAATTTGGCCTCAGACACTTCCTAGCTGTGTGACTCTGGACAAGGCACCTAACCCTGACTGTCTCCAAAAAAAAGAAAATTAGAGATCTAGGACTAGAGGGCAGGGGAAAAATGAAGAAAATTCTATGAACTTTAGATAGGCTTGTGTTTTGTCTTACTTTTTTTTGGTAGGGTGAAATAAACGCTGCCCTGTACCTGATATACGTTGTTTCCTTGACTACTTGTATAAGAACTGGAGACCCTTTTTACCCATATCTAGGACAATTAAGATACAAACTATATTCTGAAGTTTCTAGAGGAAGCCCTGAGTGTGGTCAAAATGTGTCAAAGAAATATGATTTGGGGGGCTTGTGTCCAAATTGAATTTGGTCCACATAAGAATTGGGATTTTGGATCACAGATTCCATCATAGGAGCTTGTCTGGGATCCTTACGGGTGGCAGATCTGTAGGAATAGGTTAGTTTTTTTTTTAAATTTCCTAGAAACACGGAGTATTTTTACTTTGAGCTTAATTATTTCTTTTTCTTCTGCCTTTTCCCATCATCATCATCATTATAATTGTTGGCATCATTATTATTGTGGTGGTGGTGGTTTTTCATTATTATAAGTATAGTCAATCTTTAATTTTTCAATAGGACACCTTTAGCTGGATATCCTACTGCTCCCTCTAACCCAACATGTTTAGAACTGAACTAAAATACTTAATTATTTTTACTCCTTTGTCGCTGTTGTTGTTGTTGTTGTGTGTATATGTTTTTGGGGGGTGGGAGAGCAGGATGGAGGTGTGGGACGTATCACTGCAAGCACCAGGGAATGCAAAAATAGGGACCTTGTACAGTAATACCTGATATAGATTACAAGTGAGTGTAAATATTAGGTCAATCCAACTGCAGGAGGTCTTGACTTTCAGAAAGAAGTGTTAAATTTGGAAGCTTATAAGACCTGAGCATCATGGACCTTTCTATGGAATCCTTGGGGAGAACAAAGTGCAGGAGAAGGCCACAGCTGATTTATTTTGCCTATAACTGTGTATCCTTCCAAGAGACCTATCACTGTATGATAGTCCTAGCAGTGAGTCCCTATCCCCGCTAGTACTCAAACTCAGAGAACCCTGGGAACTGGGGTGGGTAGGGAGGAGGTCTTCTCTGGTGATGAGAAAAACTCAGAATCCTACCTTCAGTCCTCTTCAGAGTGAGTGCCACAGTCAGTGTTTTAAACATTAACAAATACAGCTGTTCCCCACTTCTTCCCCCAGGAGAGAAAAAGAAAGAGAGATGAAGAAACTGAGGCAGGAAGAGATTAAGTGACATTCCCAGGGTCACACAGCTACTAAGTGTCTGAGGCCACATTTGAATTCAGGTCTTCCTGACTCTAGGCATGGGGCTCTATCCACTATACCACCTAGCTGCATGTGTTTGTATGTATGTCTGTATAGCTATATAGAATCTATACGTGTGTGTATACATATATACATATACCTTGTACACACATGTGAACATACATATTGTGATATATAATCATATTATATTATATATATAATATATATAATATATATAATCATTATATAGGCTTCATGTCATATCCAGCTTCATGTCATAATGTAGGCAAGATGTATGTTTCATCCACTTTGGTTTTTCAGTATAGTTTAAAACTGATTTTTTTTTGAATGACTATGAATTTAACTGATTAAGCTTTGTAGTATGCCAGGGTATAAAGCAATTAGATCAGTGTCACTAATGAACAGGAACCTTTAAAAAACCTATTACCCAGCCTCAGACATTTACTAACTGGATGACCCTGGGCAAGTTACTTAACCCAATTGCCTCAAAAAGAAAAAAAAACCCTCATTATCAATAGGGAACTTTTTATTTGAACTTTGTGCAAGACATCTTCCATGACCATGGTGAAAACCTTAGCTAAGAATATCTTTCCCTATGTTATGGTTTGTTTGAGATCACTGAACAAAGCTATCTTTATAGTTGTGTTTGTTTGATGAAAGTCTTTAATGTTGCATTTTGTCCTACCAAATAAATTTTTTTAAAAAAATTAGTAAATAATAGATACACCAGAATCTTATTCTCTACACTTCTTACTTCCATCTGTGATCACGAAGATGTGATCTGCTATTAAAAATTGTCAGTTCCCTTCTCTTGTTTTCAATAATGCATGCAAAGATCATTCCTATAAAGATTTTATGGAGATGAAAAAGTAGACTAGTAGTTGCCAACATTATCTTGGTCATCATTTTCTACAAATTAAAGTATCATCTGTGACACTTTTCAGTCTTTTGGAATCTTCCTATTTTTGAAATATTTTAAAATCAGTTCCAGGGATTTAAGGTTGCATAGCTTTCTGCACTGACTTCTCCCATTTGTGTTTGGTCATATTAAGCCATTCTTTCTGACATCATCTCCCTGAATGTTATTTCAACTTTCATTCACAGTATATCATGTATTGACTTAAAATGTGGTGATTCCACTGTTGTAATTGACCAGAATAAATACCATAGGCATTGCATGTCTGATTGTTGACCTTTCATTTTCAGCTCTACATGCCCCTAGGTGATTTAGATAAACTGGACCTCATTCTAACAACTTTCTACATATTTGTTTTCTTCTCAATTGTTTTTGACTATTTTGTGAAATAATATTGCTGATTTTCTCCATCCTCCTCCTCCATAATGTTTTACAAATGATCTGCTCTAAGCTAATGTTGACCTTGGCTACTATATCTCTCTTTTCGAGAAAGAGATTGTTTTCTGGTTGATGAAGTTTGTAGATCTTTTGGTCACCAAAGGTCAAAAAATACACTGATTTTTTTAATGGGTCTAGTTTTTTTTTTCATAGAATTTCCCCTTCCCATTCATCTACTTGATTGGATGTTGGAAGGAACACACCCTTTTGCTAATTAGATCGTGAGGATTGTGAAGCCTTTGGGCTCTAAAAAGGGTATATATACTGAGGGTAGCTGTTAAGTTCTCTCTCCAAACTTCAGGAAGAGAGGACACAGGCAAGCAGATAGCTAGGACTTGTGAGTGAATATTTATGGGAAGGCCCCAGCAGAGGGAAAGGTTATAGGATGGCTTACTTGGTTCCCTGCTGTGATACTGTGTTTTAAGTTCCTTGCTCTTATGAAAAAATGGGCTTACTGGTTTGGGGGCATAATTGCTGCTATGTTAAATTGGAGTTATGGGTTTTGGGATTTGATCCTCTGGTGTCTGAAAAAATGTTTTACTTCTGCCTTCTATATGGAGAATCTCTTACATTCTGCGATACAGAACTATACAGACATATTTATGGTCATCATCGATATTGTGACACTTGCCTTACTGATATAAATACTAAAGAGCAGGCGTTATGGACCAAGGATAACTTACGCAGAAAAATTAAGTATAATCCTGAATGGAAAAAGATGGATATTTAATTAACTCAAAGACTTTTAGGTTTTTTGTGACAAAAACCCCAGAACTGAAGGGAAATTTTGACATATAACATCCAGGTGAAATATAAGGTAAACATTAAAGACTTATTACAAGGGGCTTTATAAGGTTAAATTGTTTACTTCATATATGTGAAAATATTAGCAGTACTCATGATTACTGTAATTATTGGAATAATTTGAAAGAAGGGTATGGGCTGAGCTGATTATGATGGGTAATTTAAAAAAAGCTGTAGGGAGAGATAAAAGGGAGTAATTATTTCATACAAATGAGGCATAAAAGGAAAAATTGATACAGAAGAAGCAGTAGGGAGGAGGGCAGGTAGTGCTGAGACCTTATTGTCATTGAGAGTAACCCGTTAAAGAAGGCTATAAAAGTCTTCTAAATACAGAAAGAAATAAGAAAGAAATAGGAGGGCAAGGGAATAGGGTAGGGGGTGATGATAAAGGAGGGACTCATAGAGGGGTGGGTAAGTTAAGAAATAGGAGGGCAAGGTATTGGGTAGAAGTAAAGTAGAGGAGTGAGGAGGGATAGAGTAAATAGAGTAAGAAGGATAGTTAGGAAAAATAGGAAGGAGCAAAATACACAAGTAACTATCTTAGAATGTGAATGGGATGGATTTACCCACAAAATGGAAACAACTAGCAGATTAAAAATTGGAATTACAGTATATTGCTTTCAGGAAACATTGTAAAAAATGAGAGAGACAAAGACAAAGTAAAGGGCAGGAGTAGAATTTAGTATGTAAAAAAGCAGGGATAGTAATCATGATCTCAAAGTTAAAGTTAAAATAGTTTAACAAAACGTGAAAAATGGAGAAACTACACGATGTGTCAGCAATATTATTCACTATTGTTTTAGACCATTTAAAATACCTAGAGAGTAAAAAATACCTGAGTGTATACCTGCCAAAACAGACACAGAAACTATATGAACATAAACATAAAACACTTTTTATACAAATAAATGCAGATCTAAATAATTGAAGTAATATTTATTGTTCATGGGTAAGTAAAGCCAACATAATTTTTAAATGACAATTTTAGCTAATTAATTTATGTGTTCAATGTTATCCCAATACATTACTAAAAATTATTTTACTGAGTTAGAAAAAATAATAACAAAGTTTACTTGGAAGAACAAAAAGTCAGGAACTTCAAAGAAGCCAGGAAAAAAGGATATAAAGGAAGTAGATTCAGCAGTATCAGACCTTAAACTATATCATAAGGTGAGCATTGTTGAAATATATAAAAGATAATTTCATTATTTTAAATTAAAATTTTCTTGTATAAATAAGACCTAGGTAGCCAAGAACAGAAGGAATGCAGAAAAGTGGGAAAAAACTTTCACAGAGAATCACTCAGATAGGATGTGATTGGGTTGGAATATTGCTGTGGTATAGGAAATGATAAACTGGTTGATTTAGAAAAATATGGAAAGACTAGGACATATGAAAGAAGATGCTACCCACCTTCAGAGAAAACAGATGATAGAAGGAAATAAGCATAGTATGATTTTACATATATGTGTAGGAGTATATATGTGTATGTTTATAGATATTTGTATATAGGTGTGTGTGTGTGTGTGTGTGTGTGTATCCATACTTAATTGTAGCTTTCTTGGAGGGGGAGGGGAGGGAAAAAATAAAGTAAAAAGTGCACAGCAGAGAATAAAAGAAAACCAACAAGGAAGATAAGAAAAGCTGAGCAGGTTTGAAAACAATGTATGGTATTTATCATATAGGTTTTCTTGAAATGGAAATTTATTGTTTTATATTGAATCCTCTTTTATGGTCTGTTGTGTACATGACAATTTTTTTTTCTTTTCTCATTTTGCGTTTAAGTTTAAAATTTTTAAAAAATTTTAAAAATTTTAAAAATTAAAAAATTTTTAAAAAAATTTTTAAAAGAAAATAAAAAGAAAAGGAAGGAAAGCCTACTACAAATAAATGAATCCTTTCTCCAGTGACTGAGCCCCCAGAAAGAAGAACAGCTATGATCACAGGCATTTTGCTAAAAAGACTTGCTACAAAGCTTGGTCCCAAGATTTACCAATAAAAAAATGTCAGAGGCTTGATGATTTAATAAAGACTTCATTCCTAGCAGATATGGGTGTCAGGGGTAATTTGTCAGTGATCTATACCAGTGGTCTCAAAAGCAAATAGAAAAGGATATGGAAACAGATCCCTATAGGCTACATGTTGACTTAGAAAATCACAAATTAATATTATCTGTTATATTTTTAAAATTTTTTGTTAAGCAGTTTTTGGTTACATTTTAATCTGGTTCTGGCCTCCATTTAAGAGTGTTGTGAGCACTTGGAGTCCCTGGGCCCAGAGTTTGACACCTCTGATATACACAATGTATGTGTTATTAGTGTTTCTGCCACGGCCGTGTAACTACTATCTATGTTCAAAGTCAAAGCTGATCTCCTTCCTAGGAGAGAGGGCAAATGGGTTCAAGTAACCCCTCTCCCTTTTCCAGACTACCAGGAAGAATCAAGTGTTCCTTGAAAAAAAGAATCAAAGGACTTCAATAGAAACAATGAAGAAAAAGGATATGAAGAAACAGAAAAGAAACCTGACCTTTATCAGGAAGTCAGAGACTGCTAAGATGTGAAATAAAGGAGAAAAAGGAAAACTGAATACCCAAAGCTAAGTAATAGAAACGAATATTTTCCTATAGAGGAGGAAACTTGCTTATTTTAGAAAAAACAACTTGTGTCTGATCCGCAGGGTGATTCAGGACAGATATAACATCTAATGTGGTCAGAGAAAGAAGAAATGAGTTGAGATGCTTTGTGATTTCTTACTGGGGAACAAAAATCTTCCTAACAATCAGAGCTATCTAAAAATGAGCTGTTGTGAGAAGGAGTGAATTTCCCCTCAGTCAAGGTATTCAAGAAAAGGCAGGATGATCACTTATCAGATCACTTGTTATAGACAGATTTTTCTTTTTCAGATACGGGTTGAACTAGATGGTCTGAGATGTCACTTCCAGCTCTGGTATTTGGTGATATCTTGTGATGTAATTGGAAGGACTCTGGAGCTGGAATCAGAAGGCCTGGATTTTTCCTGTCATTTTCTAGCTATTGATGTTAGGTAACTTAAGACTTTAGGAAGTAGCTAGTTGGCTCAGTGAATAGCGTACTGGACTTGGAATCAGGAAGACATGAGTTCAAATCTGGTCTCTGACACTTTTACTTGTGTGACCCTGGCCAAGTCATTTAACCGTCATTTGCCTTAATTCACTGGAGAAGAAAATGACAAACCACTCCAGTATCTTTGCCAAGAAAACCCCATGGACATTATTGGTGTGCTGTAGTCCAGATAGTCATGAAGAGTTGGACATGAGTGAATAACAAAATAACAAAGTAAGACTTTACATGTCTAGGTCTCAATTTCCTGGTCTATAAGAAGAGGGGGTTAGATTATATAAATTCTAAGGTCCCTTCTAGGTCTAAATCCAAAAACCTTTATCAAAGCCATTATTATTCAAAAGCAAAGAACCTTTTAAAAATGAAGATAAGTGAATTTCAGAGTGGGGAGCCAGCCTGCAGCAATATACTTTTCTGCAATGATGCCCATCACATAATGGTCATCTTTTATATCGAAGTTTACATTTCACTTTCATTTGTGAATTTCTTTTATATCTCCTTGTGGTCATTAGCAGGTGTTAAATCTTTATGAGAGGCAGCAGATATGTCCTTACATAATGGAAGGCTAGCCTTGGAGTCAAAAAGACCAAGGTTGAAGTCCTCTCTCATATATACATTTTGTTATGACAAGCAAATCAAGAAACTTCTCAATGTCCTCAGCGAATTATAGAAGCTATGAAATCATGGGTCCAGATTAAAGTCTTCTGTTATAATTAGGCAATCAAGGCCTTAGGTATATGGCTGTCATCAAGGTGTCTGTCCCAACCAGGATTCAAGTCCCACTTCTGACACATTCTGGCAGTGGGACTCTGGACAAGTCCCTTAATCTCTCAATGCCTAGGCAACTCACTAAGACTAAATTGCTGAGAAAGTGCAGACCTACCTTTGGAGTTTCCTTACTTGTGACAGATACGATGACTACAGAGAATACTGGAAAGAATTACATGAACTGATGTTGTAAAGCAAAGAAAGCAGAGTCAGGAAAATTATACATTGACTTCAATAATGTAAAAAATAACTACGGAACAATTCAAGATGAATATAGTAAAATTAGAAAGAATAATTTTGACTCCAAAGAAGAGATAAGAGAATATGTCTCCTACCAACCCCCTTTGTAGAAGTGGGGGACCCCAGGTGTGGAACATTGTACATGTCAGATTTTTTCAATGTATTAATCAGTTTGGTTGAATTTTTTTTCCCTTTTCTTCTTCTTTGTGAAAAAATCCATTGTTATAAGGGATAGCTCTCTGGGAGGGGGAAGTAGAGGAACATAGCAGGAAAGCTTTGTGTTGTACAAACAAAACATCCATAAAAATCTATAAAAATTTTTGAAAAGAGATACACTAAACATGATTTCAAAGCAATGTGTGAAGATTCAGATGAACTAATCCAGTGTAAAATAAGCAGAACCAAAAGAGGGTGAGTATGTGTGGGGCAGGGGGGACAGGGGGTTAGTCTGTGATTCCACTGGTATAGGATATTCCTTTTCTTTGGCTTTTTTGTCTTTAAAAAAAAATACTAGTATATGCAATGCTCTTTGGGAGAGGGAAAGGAATGGATGTTGGAGGAGTGGAAATTATGATGTTATTTTTAAAAAGGACATCAATAAAAATGTTTAAATGTTTTTTTAAAAAATCCATGATTTAGGGGTTTTTTTTAAAGTGCTGTTATAAATATTTTGATGTATATGGAAATTTGATCTTCATTAGTAAAGTTTTTGGAGTATATACATAGTGACAAATTCTCTATATTAAACATTTTAGACATGTGATTTGCATAATTTCAAACTGCTTTCCTGCAAAATTACATTAATTCCTAGCTCCACTAACAATGCATTGGTGTGCCTATCTTTCCACATTCACTCTTAATATTGATTATTCCCATCTTTTGTCATTGTTGCCAATTTACTGAGTACAAAGTGAAATCTTAGGTTGTTTTGATTTTCATTTCTTTTTTAAATAAGTATTTATTGATTTCTTTTAGATCACCATAAATCTTCCCAGTATTTCCTCCCTGCTCCTAGAGCCAGTTCATATAACAAATAGTATGTTTTTAAAGACAAAAAAAAGAAAAAAATAAACAGAACTGATCAATATATTGAAAAAGTCTGAAAACATGAGCAAATACACAAAACTTGTAAACCTCTCACTTTTGTGAATGGCTGAAGTAAAGGTGTCTTCTCATATCTCCTCTTTTGAACCTCTTTTGCTCTTTATAATACTGCAACATTCATTTTTTATAGTTCTTAATATTTACATTTTTTAGGTGTGTGTGTGTATACACACACATTTGGCTCTGCTTGCTTCACTCTTCATCAGTTGATGTAGATCTTTCCATTCTTCTCTATATTAATTATATTTATTATCTTTATAGCACAGTAATATTTTATTAAATTCACGTACCAAAATTTATTTAGCTTTCCCTCCAATTGAGGGGCAATTACTTTGTTTCCAATTCTTTGCTATCACAGAAAGTACTGCTACAAATGTTTTGTTCTATATGGGGACTTTCTTCTCATCAATGGCCTCCTTGGGTATAAACCTAGTAATTGAATCTCTAGGTTAAAGGGTATGGACATTTTGGTCGCTGTATTTGCATAGTTCCAAACTGTTTTCCACCACAGTTGTATGGATTCACAGTTCCACCATCACTATGCTAGCGGGCCTATCTTCCCACAACACCTCCAACATTGACTATTCCCATTTTTGTCACCTTTGACAAACTGAAGGTTGTGAAGTGAAACTTCAAGGTGGTTATGATTTTTTATTTAACTTGTTGCTAGTGATTTGGAGCATTCTTTTCTGTGGTTGTTAATAATGTATGATTTTTCTTTTGACAACTCATTCATATCCTTTGACTACTTATCTACCAGTGAATAGCTTCTGTCCTTATGCATTTCTGGTAGTTGTCTATTTATCTTGAATATTAATTCCTTATGAGAGAAATTTGATACAAAAGTTTTCCCCAGTCAGCTACTTTCCTTCTTATCCTTTTTTTAAAAAAATATTTATTTAATTTATTTAATATATTTAGTTTTCAGCATTGATTTTCACAAGAGTTTGTATTACAAATTTTCTTCCCATTTCTACCCTCCCGCCCACTCCAAGATGGCATATATTCTGGTTGCCCTGTTCCCTAGTCAGCCCTCTCTTCTGTCACCCCACTCCCCTCCCATCCCCTTTTCCCTTACTTTCTTGTAGGGCAAGATAAATTTCTATGCCCCATTGCCTGTGTATCTTATTTTCTAGTTGCATGCAAAAACTTTTTTTGTTGTTGTTTTTGAACATCTGTTTTTAAAACTTTGAGTTCCAAATTCTCTCCCCCTTCCCTCCCCACCCATCCTCCCTAAGAAGGCAAGCAATTCAACATAGGCCACATGCATATCATTATGTAAAACCCTTCCACAATACTCATGTTGTGAAAGACTAACTATATTTTGCTCCTTCCTAACCTATCCCTCTTTGTTGAATTTTCTCCCTTGACCCTGTCCCTTTTCAAAAGTGTTTGCTTTTGATTACCTCCTCCCCATGTCTGCCCTCCCTTCTATCGTCCCCCCTTTCTTATCGTCTTCCTCCTTCTTTCCTGTGGGGTAAGATACCCAATTGAGTGTGTATGGTATTTCCTCCTCAGGTCACATCCAATGAGAGCAAGATTCATTCATTCCCCCTTACCTGCCCCCTCTTCCCTTCCTACAGAACTGCTTTTTCTTGCCACTTTTATGGAAGATAATTTACCCCATTCTATCTCTCCCTTTCTCCCTCTCTCAATATATTCCTCTCTCATCCCTTAATTTTTTTTTAGATATCATCACTTCATATTCAACTCACCCTGTGCCCTCTGTATACATATATATATATGTGTGTGTATATATATATACACACACATATATATACATATGTATATATATATATATATATACATACACACACACACACACACACACACACACACACACATATATGTATATTCCCTTCAGCTACCCTAATACTGAGGTCTCATGAATCATAGACATCATCTTTCCATGTAGGAATATAAACAAAACAGTTCAACTTCAGTAAGTGCCCTGTGATTTCTCTTTCTTCTTTAAATTCTCATGCTTCTCTTGATTCTTGTGTTTGAAAGTCAAATTTTCTATTCAGCTCTGGTCTTTTCACTGAGAAAGCTGGAAAGTCCTCTATTTTATTGAAAATCCATATTTTGCCTTGAAGCATGATACTCAGTTTTACTGGGTAGGTGATTCTTGGTTTTAATCCTAGCTCCATTGCCCTCTGGAATATTGTATTCCAAGCCCTTCGATCCCTTAATGTAGAAGCTGCTAGATCTTGGATTATTCAGATTGTGTTTCCACAATACTCAAATTGTTTCCTTCCGGCTGCTTGCAGTATTTTCTCCTTGACCTGGGAGCTCTGGAATTTGGCAACAATATTCCTAAGAGATTTCTTTTTGGGATCTATTTGAGGAGGCAATCAGTAGATTCTCTCAATTTCTATTTTGCCCTGTGGCTCTAGAATATCAGGGCAGTTCTCCTTGATAATTTCTTGAAAGATGATATCTAGGCTCTTTTTTTGATCATGGCTTTCAGGTAGTCCAATAATTTTTAAATTATCTCACCTGTATCTACTTTCCAGGTCAGTGGTTTTCCCAATGAGATATTTCACATTGTCTTCCATTTTTTCATTCCTTTGGTTCTGTTTTATAATATCTTGATTTCTCATCAAGTCACTTGGTCCAATCTAATTTTTAAGGTAGTATTTTCTTCAGTGGTCTTTTGGACCTCCTTTTCCATTTGGCTAATTCTGCCTTTCAAGGCGTTCTTCTCCTCATTGGCTTTTTGGAGCTCTTTTGCCATTTGAGTTAGTCTATTTTTTGAGGTGTTGTTTTCTTCAGTATTTTTTTGGGTTTCCTTTAGCAAGTCATTGACTTGTTTTTCATGGTTTTCTGTCATCCTTCTCATTTCTCTTCCCAATTTTTCCTCTACTTCTCTAACTTGCTTTTCCAAATTCTTTTTGAGCTCTTCCATGGCCTGAGACCAGTTCATATTTTTCTTGGAGGCTTTAGATGTAGGCTCTTTGACTTTGTTGACTTCTTCTGGCTGTATGTTTTGGTCTTCTTTGTCACCAAAGAAAGACTCCAAAGTCTGAATCTGAGAGCATTTTCGCTGCCTGTCCATGTTCCCAGCCAACTTTTTGACCCTTGAGTTTTTTGTCAGGGTATGACTGCTTGTAGAGTAAAGAGTACTTTGTTCCAAGCTTGAGGGGATGCGCTGTTGTTTTCAGAGCTATTTCTATATAGCCAGCTCTGCCACACCAGCACTCTTCCTCCCCCAAGAACCACCAACCTGGACCTGACTCAGATCTTAAGGAGGCTGTGCACTCCTGCTCTGATCTGCCATTTAATTCCTCCCACCAGGTGGGCCTGGGTCTAGAAGCAACTGCAGCTGTAGTTCTGTAGCTGCACCACCCCCGCTTCTCCCAAGGGGGGGAGGTGGCCCAACCGAGAACTCCTTTCACTCTGTCCCCTGCAGCTTTTCCCACTAACCTTCCCTGTTGCCTTTGGTGTTTGTGGGTTGAGAAGTCTGGTAACTGCCTGTGACCAGAATGGCCTTTGTTTTCTTTGGGTGGCTTAGTTTATCTCATTGGGCCTTGCTGGGTGCTGGGCCTGCTGCACCTCTTCCAGGGCAGGAAGCCCAGAGACCATGCCTGGGAGCACAGAATTTCCTGTGTGATGATTCATGGGGCTGGCTGAGGGGAGGTGTTAACTCCAGAGCCATGCCCTATTGGGTGTTAACCTAGTCTATGGATGTGAACCTCCCAGGGTCCTAGGGGAAGGGGCCAACTCAAGAACCAATCAGCCCTGGTCATTCAGGCAGCGCTTGATGATGTCAAAGACTCTATAAGAGGGGAGAAGACGGCTTGAAGATTCCTCTTTCTTTTTCTGGTTGGCGCAGGAGCAGTGGTGAGCATGACTCTGGGCCAGCCCTTGCTCTCAGGCTGAGCCCAGATGTTGGTAACTATGAATTGTATTGCGTCTGTCTGTTGATATTTGTAATTTCTTTGTATTTTGTTCTGAAGTTCGGCATGCTGGTTTTGTTTTCCCCCAAACTAAATGAACATTCTGAACTTCAGGGTGCTGGCTTTTTCCCCTGAAGTAAGTGAATGAATCTGTGTCTGATCTGTCTGTTGGTGCTTGTCTGTATGCTCCCCTGAACTAACTGAATGCTGGATTAAAGAAAGATGGTCAACCCCTTCACCGTGCTTTCCTTGTTTAAGCAGATAAAAAGAACCTGTGCTTTCCTGGCGTGCCAGCAGCCTCCTGGGTGCATCTTATGCCCCCACAGAAGCTGCTAGCTGGATTGTTAAAACACTGCCATAGCTCACTGATTCAGGGCCCTAGGGCGTGTTCTGCCTGGCTCCTGGTCTTGTTGGTCCAGGCACAGCCCACGCTGGGCTCTGCTCCCCTCTGTTCCCAGCTCCTTGCCCAATAGACCTTACCCAGCTACCATCCAGGTTGTCCTGGGCTAGAGCCCTGCTTTCCTCTGCTATTTTGTGGGTTCTGCAGTTCAGAGCCATTTTTTATAGGTTTTGGAGGGACCTGGTGGGGAGCTCAAGCAAGACCCTTCTTTCCAGCTGCCATCTTGGCTCTGCCCCCCTTTCCTTCTTATCCTAGATAAGAAATTAATATAATTTCTCATATTCATAATTTATTACAGCACAATCATATTTGATTAGATTGAGAACTCCTTGAGGGCAGAGGTTCTTTTGCTTCCCAGTGCTTAGCAAGTGTCTGACACATAGTAGGTACTTTAAAAATGTTTATTGACTGACTTACTATTACACTGATATATCGTAGTTTTTTTCCCTGCCATTCCCAATTAATGGGCAGCCACTTTCATGCCACCACCACCCCCTCACTTCCTTCCTATCACAAAAAGTTCTGCTGTGAATAGGTTGGTTCATAATGCACCCTTTTTTCTGTCTTTGACTTCATTGGAATATATGTGCTCAGTGGTAGGATTGCTGGGCTAATGAGTATGGACCATTTAGTCCTTGCTCTTACATAATTCCAAACTGACATTCAGGATGGTTAGATGGCATCACATCTCCACAAATACCGAACAGGCATTCATGTTTTCTCGTAATCACTGCAATGACACCTGTTGCCAGACTCAGCTTTGGTAGTCAACACCTCTTCAGCACCTTCAGTGGCCTTTCTCCTCTGATTGGAGGGCTGGATAGAGCCTCCCTTTATAGAGCACTCAAGATGTTCAAAATTTTCCAGCCTGCTTCATTTCCCTATCTTCATTTCCCAAGCTCTGATTGGTTTCCACTCTATGAACATCATGCTCCTGAGCAGGGTATCCTGTGATGCCCTCTTCCACACGTTTCAGCTTCCTTTTGTGTGTCGTCATCCCACTGTTAGATTGTAAACTCCTTGAGGACAGGGACTGTCTTTCTTATTTATATCCCCAGAGCTTAGCACAGTGCCTGGCACATAGGCAATTAATGTTGAATGACTGTTTCTCATTTTTTTCATCTTTGCCAATTTTGCATGGTATGAAATGAAACCCTTGGAGTTCCTTTAGTTTGCATTTCTCTTATTAAAGTGACTTGGACCATTTCAAAACTATTTGTTCACTTACTCATTTCTTTCTGGTCCTATGCCTCTCAAAGATCACTGGTTTGTCTGGAACACCTGGCATTATCTGCTTCCCCTTCCTTGTTATTAAATGCTCTAGAAACAAAATGTCTCTTTTGTCCTAATAGGTAACCAACCATAGAATCTCCTTGGTCACCAGAAAGTGGCTTGTAAGAGGGAGCAACACTGGCAGGAAGCCCTATATTTGATGTGGAATTATCAGTTGCTTGGTCTATTAGTTTTAGGAGAAGCTTGTAAAGCAGGTTGTCCTTACTGGTTTGTATTAAGTAACTGGGAAACCACTGCATTTCTGATTTAAGCACTCCCTCCCAAAAGGGTAAAAACAGGTCAATCTTACTAAGCAGTTGTAACTCCAGGATACTAACTGACTTGTGACCTCACCTACTTTCATTGCTAGAACTCAAAAGTAGAGTCCAGATTAAATGAAAGTCTTGCCAGAAAAAATTGAACCTCCCATCAATGAGCTTGCCTAAGATGTTTGGTTACTCTTCATTCTCCACCCTTCTCAGATGACAATACAAATGATTATTTATCCAATGCCTCGTGTTCTAAAATAAATCACACAGGGCTCCCAAATACAAAATACATTTTGCTTTCTTTTCCATTTCCTTTCCATTCTGTTTTCATGATAATCCTTGTGTTTTGGTAGAATTTCAGAACTGTCTCTCTCTATGTCTCTGTCTCTGTCTCTGTCTCTCTCTCTGTGTGTCTCTCTCTCAGTGATGACATCTCAAATAAATTGTCATCAGGCTCCCTCCTGAAGATTTCTAGGGAGGGAAGTCCGTTATATCCTGGGGCAGCCCATTCCACTTTTGAAGAGCTTTCCATGATGAATCTAGTCAAAGAACCTGGGTTCAGATTCCAGATCTGCAGTTTTCCTTCCTATGTAATAGTTGGCAAGTCGGAGTTCAGCCTCAGTTCTCTTATCAGTAAAAGAAGAGAATTGGTCTGGATGAACCATTGACCTGGACAGACCTCTTAGCTCTTAATCTCTAATCCCATGATCAATTCAGGACCAGGAAAGATTGACTTTAGGAGAATGTGAATATTCTTGCTGGAGGGCTTTAAGCAAAAGCTTTATGACACTTGTTGGGTATGTTCAAGAGGCTTTCTTTTTCAGGTATGGTTGGACTTGAAAGGATCCAAGGACTCTTCAAACTGAGATGCTGAAGCTTTCTTTAACCTTGATTTCATATTTGTTGTAAGTGTTCATTTATCCTATTATAGGCGCAGTTGACCTGCTGAGAGTCTTTACCACCCTCTTCTCTCTGATCCCTTTGAATCATTCATACTTTGTTACAACACAACTCATTCTTTATCTAGGAGGAATATAATGGCCTCTCAGGTCCACTTGGTCCCCTCTACTGTTTTATGAAGTTTAGATTGAATAAGAAATTAAAACAACAATCACACAGAACCCCTAGTTAGGAAAATTCCCAACATTTAGGCAGAAGTCTAGCTCTCTGCCTTAATTTGTTTTTTGATAGCTTCCTACTTTAATTAACTAATTATTACAAAATTTCTCTCTCTCTCTCTGCCCCCTCCAAGTGAATAATACAAAAAGCAAGAAAAAGAAAATCATCATAAAATATGCACAGTACAGCAAGACTACATTGGCCACATCCACAACTGTATGTCTCACTTTGCATTTTAAATACATCATACCCTGGGCAGCGTGTCTCATCTCCAGATGTCTGGACTTGATGATCATCATTGTGCCAATCAGAATGTCTTTTCGAGTTGTTTTTCTCTATAACATTCTTGTCATTGTATGAGTTGTTCTCCTGCTTTGGCTCCCTCCATTTGGCATCACTTCACAGAGGAATTCCCATTTCCTCTGAAACTGTACATTTCAGCTTTTCAGTTTAGTTTCAACCTTTGACACTGTAGATCACCCTCCTCATTCTTCTCTCTAGGTTTCTATCACATTCCTCATCCTGGTTCTTCTCCTACCAATCCAATTACTCCTGCATGCTAAATCTTCATCCAGGTCATGCCAATTAATGGTGGGTGGCCCTCAGAGTTCTGCCCTGGGTCCTCTTTTCCCTTTATACCCCAGGTTGTTATAGCCCATGGCCAAATCCAGTGCCATCCCAGCTAAGGATGGTTTTGTGTTGTTTTTTTTTTTTACATTTTTCAATAAAATTTTGTTGTATTTAAAAATAGAAAAAATGTTCTTAGCTCACAAATCCATACAAAAATAGGCAAAAGGCCATCTGTGGTTTTCAAGCTTTATTGTAGTATGCCAACTTGTTCTATATGATTGCATTTGGTGATCTCATCATCTCCCACAGATTCAGCTATTATCTTTATGCTGATGATTCTTATACCTACTTATCCAGCCCTACCTTTTGTCCTAATCTCCAAACTCACAATTTCTAACTATTCAATAGCTTTAACTGGATGTCCTGTAGACATTTTGAATTTGGCATGTCCAAACCAGAGCTCATTATCTTTCCCCAAAAACCTTTCCCATCTTCTGAACTTTCCTATTACTATGGAGGGTGCCACCATCCTCTCTGTCACCCCAGCTTGCAGCTTAGGTGTCATCCTGAACTCGGTGCATTTTCTCATCCCCCCTTTCCAATCTGTTGCCAAGAGTCTTTGATAATACCTTTATAAAATCTTTCATATACTCTACCTTCTCTCCTCTGATACTGCTACTACCCTGGCACATGCCCTCACCACCTCATATCTGTACTATTGCAATCACTTGCTGGTTGAGCTCCCTGCCAAAAGTCTTTCCCCACCCCAATCCACCCTCCACTCAGCTACCAAATTGATCTTCCCGAAGCAAAGGTCTGATCACGTTACCACACTGCTGAATAAATCCCTGTGGCTCTCTATTACATCCAGGATCAAATATAAAATCTTCTATTTGGCATTCAAAGCCCTTCATAACCTGACCCCCTCCCACCTATACGGTCTTCTTACACCTTACTGGGCAATTCAATGACCGTGGCTTCCTTGCTGCTCCTCACACAAGACACTCCACTGAGTTTGGGCTATTTTCACTGACTATTCCCCATGTCTGGAATGCTCTATGCCCATTAACACTAGTACCTTTCCTCTATCGATTAACTCCAGTTTATCTTGTATTTATCGTGTTTGTATGTTGTCTCTCTGATAAACTGTGAGCTCAAAAGCAGAGACTCTCTTTTGCCATTCTTTGTGTCCCCAGGGTTTAGCACAGTACCTGGCATGAAATAAATGCTTCGTGAATGCTTGTTGGCTAACCAGACTGCCTCTAGAGGAAATGTACCCCCTGGGGAAGGAAGCACCCGAGCCGGTCTATGCCCTGGGGCAAAGCCCCAGTCATTGTGCCCCAGTTATGGCTCAAGTTGACAGAGTCAAAAGCTTCAAAGAAGTCCAGGAGGTTACAGACTGAGAAAAAGTCATCAAACTTATCAGTAGGAAGATCACTGGTAACACTGGAGAGAGAAATTTCAGTCAAGTGGTAGGATCAAAAGCCAAATTGCAAGTGTTTGCAAAGTGAGTGGATGGTAAGCAAGTGGAGGCAATCTTTGAAAAGGTGATAGGATCAATGAAATTCTTTTCAGGCTGTGCTAAACCAGAGCATGTTTGTAGGTTATAAGGAAATAGCCAAGAAATAGGGAAGTGGACAGTGAGAGATGAAGAGAATGATGAGGAAATGGGCAGGAGGGGTTGGGATCAAGGCAGAAGTAGCAGGGTTAGCCCCTTGAAAGGGAAAGAGCTACCATCTCTTCCTTAGGAACTGAAACAATGGGGGGAGAGTTGGGTGAAGGAGAAGGGTTTTGAGGTAGATAATAGGTGAGAAGAGGGAGCCAAGAGAAACAATTTCAATTTTCCAGGCCATCTTCTGAGGGTGGAGGTGGGAATTATGTAAGGGATTAGTAAGGAGGAATAAGGTTTCTAATCTGCAAAGATCAAGATACACATTCAGGGAAGAATAAAAGGATTGCCTTACAGCTATGTGAGTTCAGAAGAGAAGGAGTAATTATGCTCATGAGTCTGAAGAGGCACACTCATGGATGTGTCAGTTATGCTCCAGATCTATTTGAAGCTGGCGATAGAGGCATGGTGGGAGAAACTAATTACTGAGTGTCTGGAAGAAGGCAGGGCATGCAGACTGATATACTTGAGGAGTATTAGGAAGTTAGAGGCCTGGTAGGCTTCATGCAAATGAGGGTTTGCCAGAGAATAGACTGGACAGTTTGGGGGGAAGAGAGGCTTCTGGGGTAGATGGAGATAAGGAGTGACAATTAAATGTGAATCAACGCTAGAGATTGATAGTGGGTGCATTAGAATGTGAAAGTACGTTGGGAGTAGAGGGGAATGCTGCTTTGGGTTCTGGGTCCTCACGTCCCTTTCATTCACAACAGTTGGTGATGAGCCAGGATGGGAAGCCTGTCAGATCTTATTTTCCACACTTTATCTGAATGCTAAATTTCTTTGCTCCCTCTAGTCTTTCCATGGGAAGAGTGGGGTTGGGGGTAGTTGATAGCATGGAACTCAAAGCATGGGATGTATGTTAGAACCTCTAACAACAGCATCCAATGCTGCTGTGGAAAGGGAGTCTATCTACCCAGTCACCCACCCACTCTGGAGGAATTCAGTTCACTTCGATTAAATGAGCATTGGTTATTTGGCTAGTACTCGGGGAAGACATAGTGTGGTAGGTCCATGGAGGCTCCTCATTTCCACTTGACCTCGATGAGTTTATATTCTCTCTCTTTCTGTGTGTGTGTGTGTGTGTGTGTGTGTGTGAGATATAACAGATGCATAGGTAAGTAAATACAGAGTACAATGAAAAAAATACAAAGTAATTCCAAGAGCGTAAGAATGCTAATAGATGGGGAAAGGGAATAAAGGGGAGACTAGGAAAGGCCTCATATTGGTAGTGGTACTTGAGCCCTTCCTTCCCTATGATTGGAGGATAGAAAGCTCCTCCCAGAACCTACATTCAAGGAGAGAGTCCAGGTCAGCCAACTCAGCTACATACAGGCCTACCTCATTTTATTGCTCTTAGCTTTATTCTACCTCACAAATATTGCTTTTCAAAACAAAAACAAAAATAAAAAATCGAAAGTCTGTGGCAATCCAGTGCCATTTTCCCAACAGCATGTACTCATATCACATCTCTGTTACATTTTGGTAATTCTTGAAATATTCCAATTTTTTCATTATTATTGTGTCTGTTATGGTGATCTGTGATCAGTGAACTTTGATGTTACTATTGTAATTCTTCTGAAATGCCACGAAGAACAATAAGGAATAAGGATGCCCTTATAAGACTTGCCATTAAGAAGGATAAGGAATAGGGATGTCCTTATAAGACAGTGAACTTGATCGATAAATGTTGTGTGTGTTCTGCTCCACTGAAGAGCCTTTCCCCGTCTCTCTCCCTCTCCTTGAGATTCCCGATTCCCTAAGATACAACAATATTAAAGAATATTACATAAATTCGGTTGATAAAGCAGCAGCAGGGGTTGAGAGGATTGACTCCAGTTTCGAAAGAAGTTTTACTGTTAGTAAAATGCTATTAAATAGCATCGCATGCTACAAAGAAATCTTTCATGAAAGCAAGAGTCAAGGCAGTAAACTTCATTGTCTTATTTTAAGAAATTGCCACAGCCCCCTCAGTCCTCAGTTACCATCACCCTGATCAGTCAGCAGCCACCTACATCAAGGCAAGACCCCCCACCAGAAAAAAGATTACAACTCTCTGAAGGCTCAGATGATGGTTGGCACTTTTTTTAGCTATACAGTATTTTTAAATTAAGATATGTACATTCTTTTCAGATATAATACTATTGAATATTTAATAGACTACAGTATAGTGTAAACAAAACTTTTATATGCACTGGGAAAAGAAAAAAATTTGTATGACTCATTTTATTGTGGTAATCTGGAACCAAACCCACAATATCTCCCAGGCATACCTGTACTGTCTTCAACTTATAAACTCCTTGAGGATAGAGACTATCTTTTGCCATTTTTTTTTGTATCCACAGAGTTTTGCACACTGCTAAAGATGCGTTTATGATTGTCTGACTGACTTCTTTAAAGGAAATTCCATATTCTATAAAATGAAGGTAAGGAAGCAATCATAGTCTAGTCATGGGGAAACAACTGTGCAAAGGCACCGAGGTGGGAGATTGATTGTTGTATAAAGGAAATAGACAATATCATATTTGACTGAAATGAAATGTCATCAAAGGGAAGTAATATGAAATAAGTTTGGGAAAGTAGGTTGGAGTCAGATGTGGAAGGCTTTCTTTAAGTATCAGGAGCAGGATTTTGTATTTTATCCTACGTGCAATAAGGAGATATTGAAAAATTTTAAGTAGGGAGGTGACATGGTCATACACGTGTTTTCAGAATATCAATTTAGTGACTTTAAGGGGTCTGGATTAAAGAGGAATGAGACTGGAGGCAGGGTGACCACTTCAGAGGATATTTCAATAGTTCAGGTGAGAAGTGATGAGGGTCTCCACTAGAGGCAGAGGGAAGGAGACAATCATAAGTGATGTTATGGAGGAGATGAACAGGACTTGGCAGTTGATTGGATGTTGGGGTGGAGGTAGAGGGAGAGTCTAAGATGATTCAGAGGCGGTGAATCTAGCTGACTTGAAAGATAATGATGTCATCAGTACAAATGGGGAACTTAGGGGAGAGAGGAACTTTCAGGAAAATTTAACAAACTATTTTGAACATGTTGAGATGTCTATAGGAGGAGATGTCTGTCAGAAAGCTGCTAATGGGAAACTGGAATTCCGGAGGTAGATCAGGGCTGACTATGGTGAGGGTGAAACAGAGTCTGGAAAAGCAACTCAACTCCAAGAGGCTCCTGATAAACTCTTGGAGCAAAAAAAAAACCAAAACCCAAAAACCAGTCTCATGCAGTTTACCTGGCCTGCTTCTCCAATCCCCACTACTTCCAAGAAACCAATGATTGTTCCTTCACTTCTTTCAAGGGGGCACAATCGTAACTGGGGAGGAAGCTTAGCCAAGAATGGCTCTGCTCCACTTCTGATATTGCATCTGGGGCAGTACTATTTGTCCCTGTCCTCTAACCCCAAACATTCCCATTAAGAATTGGACAGTCTTTCTACTTTGCTAAAGAGAGAAATCCGTGTAGGGTGAGATTGACCCATATTACATATCCCATTCCACTGAGAGAGGGAATCTGTCATGACTGTGACAACTTAACAGACTTGAAAACACAAGCCCAGGTCCATGGAGGTTTCTCATTTCCACTTAGGCACTATTCTCACAATTCTGGTTGAGCAGTAACACTTTGATTTTGGGTCCACAGGCCACAGTATGCAGCAAGTGCAAATGAGTCCTAGGTGTGGATAGCTATGAGCATGAAGGATTGAGCGACCCCATCTTTCTATCATACCACCTCTCTTGGCTATACATTCTTCATTATTTGTATGATGAAGTTGGGCTAAATATGGGATTCTTAATTTTTGTGTGTGTCATGGACACTTTCAGCAGCTTGGTGAAGCCTAGGGACCCCTTCTCACAAGTGTGTGTGTGTGTGTGTGTGTGTGTGTGTGTGTGTGTGTGTGTGTGTGTGTGTCTTTTAATGCATAAAATAAGATATATAGGATTTCAAAGTAAAACAGTCTCCTCACTGCATTTGGCATTTGCTGCTCTGCCTAGTTTCAACTCCATGGAACAAGATTCCCTTCCCAGGTTAAGCTCATCACCTCTAATTATATCATTGTGCTGCTAACTCAAGCCTTGACTGACACTTCCCCCAGCCTCCTCTCCCCTCTGATTGGAAAGATGAAGAGCAGAGTACCAGACTCCTCCCAAATGCCTTCTTTTATAGAATAGAGCCTGGACTCTCTCAGCTTACTCCACTTTGCATCTGTTGTCCTACCTAATTTCAACTCCATGGAACAAGATGACCTGACTCTGGGCATCCCTTCTCCGATTGCCCCTCCTTTCCTGCCTCCTTTTGTGTGTTGACTCTCCCTTTAGATTGTAAGCTCCTTGAGGGGTAGGGACTGTCTTTACTAATTTTATCCCCAGCACTTAGCACATAGTAGGCACTTAACAAATGTTTATTGCATTGTATTGAATTTTGTTGAAATACAGTTATCAAAATCATTTTTTTAAGTTCATGACACATAGGTTTGGTAGGCAGGTGATCTTTTAGAGCTCTTCCAACTTTAAATCCTATGATCTTATTAAAAATAATAATATAAAAAGGCAATTCCTCTCCAATTAGTGCATTTACTTTACAAACTTGTCCAGGTGAAATCTGGATGAATTTACAAATACCTACTTAGAAATAGGTATCCTCTCTCCCACAAAATCTAAACTGTTGTTCATCATCCTGACTAAATCTTTGGCTTTCATTTCTTAGAGGTAGATACCTGCTCAACTCTCTTCCTTAGTATTTGGTGCTTTCTTTTGTGGATTAGAGGGGGGGTTAGAGATTTCTATTACTAAGGTAATAGAATCCTGGAATTTATAGCTGGCAGCCACCTGGTTGTCTAGTCCAATCAATTAAATATTCCAGGTAGGACCTTATCTGTTCCCACATTCTTTTAAATACCAGGACCCATAATCCCTGAATTTTTTTCTAGAGAACCTTCCTTACCACCTCTAGTTTTAACTTGCTTCCTTTAAATTTCTCTGACAGAACAGAGACAAAAATAACAACAATTCCCTTTCATATAATGCTTTCAGGGTTTACAAAAGACTTTCCTCCTGACTCCTAGCAAGGTAGTCCTGCATTTCAGCTGCACCAAGACCCTTTTGATCCACAATCCACATTCACTCCCTTCAGCTAAGTATAGAGCATTAACATCTGAATAACTGTTCTCTCTAACTTCTTCAGTTTTCTACACTTTACAACCTTTCAAAGACTTCTAGCAGACTTGCTCTGAATACATGTGGTTTCTTCAAGGGACTTTGCCTGTTGGATTATTTAAACATCTTTGAATAAAACAGAATACAGTTTAAAGTCGTTCTATGGATGTCTCACAGAAGTAGAGACAGGAAACTCAAGACAGCCCATTTAGAAGAGGGGAGAAGAGGTGCTAATAACTTTGAGACAATGTAGACTTGAGGAGCTGTTCATATTGTTAAGTTTTGGTTTGTTTGTTTTTTTAATTGATGGACTATTAAACTTTTATGTGAGAGCCCCAACATCTTTCTGAATGCACCTGTCAGGCTCTTCTCAGCTCTGAATTACCTTGACTTAGCCACCTGGGGGAATTAATACTTGCCATGACCCATTAGCTTTTAAATGCCAAGAAACCTTCTGTCTTGGATGCTTCTAATCTTCCATATCCTCTATGTCTAATCTTCACTGGAAGACAGATGTGTTGTAATTGCATTTAGAGAAGGAGGGGGCAACAGATTCTGTGTTTCATCTTTAGGTCTCAGCTATACAATAACAAAATTACATTAGAAAGTACATTGTTTGAACCACATTAGAAGTATTTAGTTTTTGTCTGACTCTGCATCATGTCAGTGCAGACAGGGTTTTTTTTTTTCTTACTGAAAAGGAATTAAGTTTTGAATCATTTTTTGGAAACTTAGAATCTGGTTTCTGTTATTAGTTTTACCTTCTCATCATAAGGAATCAAAACTTATGATTGCCAGTAGAACTGAAATTGGAGAGAGGTGGCATATGGGCAGGAGAAAGAGCACTGGACTGGATGGAAATCAAAGGGTTTGGGCTCTAGATTCAATACACCTATTAACTAGCCATCACTGGAAAGGAAGTGGCAAGAAGGGAGCAAATATTTATTAGTGCCTACTATGTACCAGACATCTTACAAATATTATCTCATTTGATCCTCATAATAGTCCTAGGAGGTAGATGCTATTATGATCTCCATTTTATAGCTGAGGAAACTCTGGCAGGAAGGCATCAAATGATTTACCCAGAGTCATAAGGCTACTAAGTATTTAACATCAGATTTGAACTCAAGTCTTCCTGACTCCAGGTCCAGCACTCTATCTATCTGAACCACCTAACTGTCTCTTGTCACCTTGGGCAAATTACTTTCTAGAGTGATTTCAAACCACAAAAGGGGTTCAAACAACCTCTTTGAGCATCCTTCCTCTAATCTGTCTGTTTGAGGTGCTGCCCATAGAAACAGTAAGACTGACTACAATCTTAGCAAGCTGCAGTTCTCTCAAGGGGAAACCATGAATGGAAGAACTTTAAACATGCCATGTGTGAAAGGACAGAGGGCACTTTTTCAATCTTACCTACCCAGGGACGTCTCTTGAATTCCCAACAGCCAATGAAAGGAGAAGCAAATGCTGCCTTTGTATCATCAGCCCATCACAGAACGAGCCAGAGGTTAATATTGTACTAGGCTTCAGAGTGGAGGTGGGAGGATTGCAGGCTACAACTTGCTGAACTTGTCTCAAGTACTCTTCAGACCATGTAAATAAAAACTGCTCTGGCAACTAATTTCAGGTAACTATCTTTAGAAAGGAGAAAAGCACAGAAATACAAACTTAGAGGGAAGTTTGTTCAAGATTCTGTCATCTAGGACTATCCTGGAACTTGGAGCTTGACCAAGTCACTAAAGAAGAGGGCTGTGACCATAAAGATTGGGGGGTTTTCTCTGCTGTAGTGAGACCACCCAGCCAGGAGGTTCATACATTGGAGCCATTAGATAGTGGAAACAGACCTCAGACCTTTCTTCATCACATTCCCCCAAGCTGAAACCTAACTTCTCCCAGAGGATGCCATTTTATCTATATGCATAGACAACAAAGCTTTTTGTGTGATCAATAATCCTTTCAACCCTGTAAGAGCCAGGCTTGCTCCAAGCAAAGTCCATGAGGCCTAAAATGTTTGTACACTGAGCTCAGGGCCAGCTGCCTATCCCTGTACTGCTACCAGGGTTAAAGGCAGGAGAACACTTTTGTAGGAACAGCTGACTTGGAGCTCTCCTTGGTACTGCAACTGGCACTATTTCAATCTTCCCTGAATTCCAGAAATCTTGTTGACAGTGGTTTGTTTGATATTGAGTTTTGCCTAGTCCAACTGCCAACATAAGTAGTGATGACCTAATGCTTACAGCCATGAGGAAGCTAGCTAGCTTCTATGCTCTGACTTGTCCTGTTCTATCATGATTGTCTGTGCAGTTTGACTCTACCTGTGCTGCTATTGGCTGGCCCACACCTACCTCTTGCCTGTTCCTGTGATTGTGGTCTCAGCCCACTGACCTTAGCTTGGTAGATTTAACCTCAGATCCAAATTCTGTGTCACCATAAAATATGGTAAGTCTATCTTGTCCCTTCAAGACCTGATCGGTACAAGTCAGCTTCTGAAGAGCTAATCCTATTATCTTGGCCCATAAATTATAAGGCCTAGAATAAGTTAAATAAAGAAAAAAGAAACCACAGGTAGAAATGTAAGACATTTAAACATCTATCTATCTATCTATCTATTGATCTATCTATACACACACATATATATATATATATTTTGTTTTCATATTGACTTTATTTCTATAGCTGGGGTTTATACTGTGGATAAGTTCATTTACCTTGGTAATGTACTTTCCAGGGATGTACACATCGATAATGAGGTTGACACAAGAATTGCCAGAGCTAGCTCAGTGTTTGGGAGGCTCTGAAGGAAAATGTGGGTGAGAAGATGTATCAGACTGCCTACCAAACTGAAGGTCTACAGAGCCGTTGTGCTGGCCTCATTGTTATATGCTTGTGAAACCTGGACAGTATACCAGTACCATGCCAGGAAACTGAACCACTTCCATTTGCATTGTCTTAGGAAGATTCTGCAGATCACCTGGCAGGATAAAGTACCAGACACTGAATCCTTACTCAAACTAAACTACCAAGCACTCAAACTCTGTTTCAGAGAGCACAACTCCAATGGACTGGCCACATTGTTAGAATGCAAAATGTATGCTTGCCAAAAAGACTATTTTATGGAGAACTCACCCAGGCCAACAGTTCACATGGTGGTCAGAAGAAGCCATACAAGGACACTCTCAAGGTCTCTCTCTCTCTCTCTCTCTCTCTCTCTCTCTCTCTCTCTCTCTTTTGGGCAGGGCAATTGGGGTTAAGTGACTTGCCCAAGGTCATACAGCTAGTAAGTGGGTCAAGTGTCTGAGGCCAGATTTGAACTCAGGTCCTCCTGACTCCAGGGCCAGTGCTCTACTCACTGTCTCAAGGTCTCTCTTAAAAACTTTGGAATTGACTGTTTGATGTGGGAAACACTGGCACAGGACACATGACATGCCCACACCAAAGAAGTTGAGTGCTCTATGAGCAAAGCAGAATTGAAACAGCTCAAAGGAAGTGCAAGATGCACAAATTTAGAGAATCCGCCCCAAATGTTCACATGGACTATTTGTGCCCAACCTGTGGTAGAGTATTCTGAGCTCATATTGGTCTGATCAGTCACAGTTGGACACACTGAAACTTGACTCTAGCATAGTGATGTCATTTTGGTCCTCTTTGAGAATGAAGGACAACCACTAACCAATTTCTATAGCTATCTCCCTCCCCCTCTCCCAGAGAATCATCCCTCATAAGAATACCTTGTAAAAGAAGATGAAGGGGAAAAAAAGCAAAACCTATACTCATATGAGAAAATTCTGATATTATATGCAATATTCTATAGGCATGGACTCCCATCTCTGCCAAGGAACAGGAGAAGGTATCTTCTCATTCCTCCTCTTTGGGGCTAAGCTTATCCTTCATAATTTTAAAACCTTTAGCTTTGATTGTTTGTGGTGATTCTCTCTATTTATATTATCGTGATCAATATGCATATTGTTTTCCTGCCTCTGTTTACTTTAAAAATGAGAAATTAATACTACCTTATGTTTCCATTGTGCTTTAAGTTTTATCAATTGCTTTTTATATATGATTTCATTTGAGAAGAGAAATAATCCTCTAAAGAGACAGTGCACAACCATTTCTATCTCCATTTTACAGATGGGGAAACTATGTCTTAGAGCAGTTAAAGGTCGGTCACATGGCTAAATAGAGACAGAACCAGCACTCAAAGGCAGGTCTTCCTGACTCCCAGTCTAGTGCTCTCCTTATAAACCAAGGCCTCCCTCTCTTTATTACATGGGCCTTTCAGCACAACTGCTCACTGCTTTTAGCATACTAATAGCATGCTATACCTCTGGTAAGCATAGGAATGCTTGGAGGATTTTAGTTGCAGATTGATTTGTTTGCAACTTCAAGGATCAGTGTTATCATCAGTGTGGATACTTCAGCCACCAGTGTAGACCATGATGATTCTGTGAATGGCAGATAATTTTCATGAACTGCTGTGACCTATGGAATGACAACTCTCTCTGAACTTCACTCGACTGGTCCTTAGAGATCAGATATGAAGTCTGTTTCTTGGGGACCATATTCAAACCTCTTCCAGTCTGAGAAAACTTGCTAATGCTTGTACTCTGCCAGCATAGGCCTTGAGAATCTCGGGTAAGTGCCATACAAGAATAAGATGTCAGAATAGGCCTTTAGTAGAGAACCATAAACCTGTAATCTTATAACTTTAACTTTTATGTTGGGTAAAAGGAATGTTTCAGGTTCTAACAGAATACAGTGGAATATACTTTTGGATTCTTTGTCTCAAAAAGAGACTTTCCTTTCTACAATTTAATATATGCCAGGTTATCTTAATGGTCCAAAAGCTGGTCCCCACTTTTTCCCAGATATGGCAACCTGAAATCAATGCTGTTATTTTAAAATAATGTGTATATGTGTGTGTGATGTTTTCAAAGAAATCTCATTTTTTGGAACCAATATGGTATATAGTTTCCATACAGCTAGGTTTTCTATGTTATGTTTTACACTTCACTCTTTACTTTATGCTTATTAGGAGTCTTCTTTCCTAGCTCCATAAGGTCTCCAAGGCCCTCATCATAATGACTGCAACCAATTAATGGAGAAGGCCTGAATTAAATAAACATTTAGAATCGCTACAATGTAATGTAGAAATATGGGAGACTAATCAATTTTTTGGTGAAAGTCAAACATATCCTTTGATCTAACCAACTAGAACCTTTTACTTTTGCCTAATTGGCTACAAAAAGCCTTCTGAATTCACATTTATGGAGCATTAGACTCTGAACATGTGAGAATATTAATTATAATTCTTTTGCATTTGTTAAATAACCTGAAGCTATGATAATAGGAGGGAAAATTGAATCCTGCCCTTTGAATTCCAGCTTTGCTACTACCTAGTCACGTGACTCTGTACAAGTCACTTAACCTGTATGGCCCTCTGTTTACTCATCTACAACGTAAGGTGGTGGATTAGATGATCTTTAAGGTCCCTTCCAACGTGTTAATTTCATTCTGAAGGTGTTTTACAATAAAATTATAGTGCACTAGAATGCACATTGAGGATCAGGGAGAGATTTTTCCCAGGTCTAGGAACTCTTAATGATGTTTTAATCTCATTTTAAAACGCAATTAACCTGCAACATAACTGGTCTGCACCTAACATAGTTGTAAACTGTATTGTGACTGTATTTAAAAAGCATGCCATATTACCAGATAGGCTATTTATTGTTGTTGGGTTCGGGGTGGGGGAAGCCCATGCTGAACTGGAAAAGCATGTTACAACAGCACTAACTTGTCTGAAATTTAACTCAAGAAAAGGTGACCTGCAAATATCTCCAAAGGAATTTGACCCTGAAAGAATGGGTGTGAACAACAGGTCACACAAACTTCCTTAGGCAAGACAGGCCATCTGTAGCCCCAAGGTAGGGGAACAGCTGTCCCCAGGAGAGACAAGGAAGTGAGCAGAATCAGGGAGTTCCCAGCAGAGATGAACAACTCTGCTGAAACATCTTCTGCTTCAGCCTTCCCCATAGAATCGAATTGGGGATTTCTGTCAATGGGGACATTCCTCAGTACTCCCCCAGACTCTATAATAGAGGGTACAAAAGTGGGGATCCCCATGGTCTCCACACTCCTGGGAGTTTCCTTTGGCTTTCCACCTGGTCACCAGGAGGCTAACTTCCCCCAGATCTCACAGGCAGAGTGGCCCTCTGAGAAACTGTGACATAGAGGAAGCTTATATTTGGTACCTCACCTCCCTTACTTTCTGACCCTCACAGTTGCCCTGTCTCCATATTCCTTCAATACCCATGCTTTCTCTATCCTTCTTCCCCATCAAAACCTGTAGGATTCTCCACTGTCCTTCATCATCAAAATCTGCTTCTGGGGGAAAAAACCAAAACTCCTTCACAATGCACCCCACCATCCCCAGCATACTCTTCTTTCCAGTAAAACTGGCCAGTTCACTATTCCATGAACAAGGCACTCCATCTCTTCTCTCTGCTCCTAGTATTTTATCTGGTTGACCCCATGTGCCTGGAATGCTCTTCCTTCTCATCTCTGCCTCCTGGCTTCTCTGGCTTCCTTCACATCCCAGCTAAAATCCTGCCTTCTACATGAAACTTTTCCAAACTCCTCTTAATTCTAGTGCCTTCCCTCTATAAGTTATTTCCTGTTTATCCTGCTATATTTCATTCGCACATATTTGTTTGCTTATTGTCTCCCCCATTAGATTGCAAGTTCCTTAGGTGAAGGCATTGTCTTTTGCCTCTCTTTGCATCCCCAATGCTTAGCACAGTGCCTGGCACATAGTATGTGCTTAATAAATGCTTATTGACTGACTGAAGTAAAATAACTAATAACAGTTTAAAGTGTCCCTCCTCCTAGAGGTCTCAGAATTTTAACTGGAGGCACAATCTTAAACTAAAGGGATCAAGCTTCAAATAGTCAAGGGATAGCCAAAATACTTGGGGACTTTCCCATAAACCTTGAAATCATCCATCACCCAAATGCGTTTATGGCACTTGTGTCGGCCAAGAGAAGCTAACATCCTTCTATCGGGTACCGCAAGTTCTCTCTAATTACTCAAATTCAGCGGAGTACAATCCTTAGTCTTGTCCCCTTGAGAATATCCCTTCCTACAACATTTGAAATATTATAAATAAACATTACCTAAGAAAATGTGAACAAGAATGAAAGAACAAAGAATCTTAATGGGGACTTGGAGGGAAGGACTGAAAAGGCTTTATGATATTTTCTGTGTAATAATTAATTTAATATATTAAAACAATTTAATATTAATAATAATAAAATTAAAGAATTAGTTTAATTATTAATTAACTGCCCATAAAACAATTAATTTGTGAATTAAAGTTATGAATTAATTTTTTGTTGTTGTTTTGGGAGGCAGTTGGAGTTAAGTGATTTGCCCAGGGTCACATGGCTAGTCAGTGTCTAAGGCCAGGTTTTAACTCAGGTCTTCCTGACTCCGGGGCTGGTGCTCTACTCGCTGTGCCATCTAGCCGCCCTAGAATGTGAGTTTCTTTAGGACAGGCACTGTGTTTTTGCTTGTCTTTGTATTTCCAGTGCTTAGTAAGATGCCTGGCACATAGTTAAATATTAATAAATGCTTACAATACATGCTCAGAGGTAGCAGTGGATAGAGACTGAACCTAGAGTTGGGAAGAGCTGAGTTCAAATCCAGCTTCAGATGCTTAGTAGTCGTATAATTCTGGGGAAGTCTCTTAACTGTTGTCTTCCCCTGTTTTCTCATCAGTAAACTGGGGATAATGAGATCACCTACCTTCCAGGGTTGTTGTAAGGATCAAATGTGATGATATCTGTAAAGCATTTTGCAAATTGTAAAGAGCTATACAAATGCTAGTTATTATTATTGTCATCGACTGACTGATGTTTGAAAGGAGTCACAAAATAGCTTAGCAAAATTGGGCGAAGAAAATGGTTTGCATTTGACAAAAATGTGACTTCATACTGAACAAGTTGGTAAATAGAAGAAAACTCCAGCAACAAGCAGGTAAAAAAAGTTTAAAAAAAATCACATTTAAATATGCTCCAACAGTCAAAACAAAACTGTACATAAATTGTGTGGTTTGAATCAAAGGCGATGAGATCAGTAAGAGTGGTGAGAGATGAGTCATTCTGTTAGTGCTTTCAGAAGGTTTCTCTGGAAGAATGAGCAAGGCCCCTTGAGTAGTGCAAGTTTTTAAAAAAAAAAAACCCTCAGTCATCACAACCAATTTACGTCAAGTTCAATATTACTGTGTTTGTCTTCTCTGGGAAAATCATTCCAGAATACATAATGGTACTTTCATAGGAGCATTAAATAAAGCTGAGCACTTTGCATTAGGAGCCCCCAAAATGGTGGGGGGGGGGTTGTTATGCTGGTTTTGTAATATTTATTTATTAAAAACAACCAGTGTTTGAAGTGCTTTAAAAAGTCAATCCCAGATTGCTTGGTAAATATTTAGTCCAGGATTTTGACTACTATGTGAAAACTGGCATATAATTGAAACACAAATACTATAGAAAAGTAAGCCTCCTTTTGAAGCTGACCAAAAACTCTGAATCCAAATCCTAGTTACCCTCCCTCCCCCCGCCCCAACATATCAGACTATTTCAAATGGAAAAGGTGGGGAGGAGCACAGTTGCTAAATCTCTATTCTGCTCTGTGCATTTTTGGCACAAGACTTTAGCCCCATTGCTGTATGGTTCTGGTGGTCAAGGAGAAGAGGAGAAGAGGACAAACAAGTAATTTCCACAAATAAATCAAACCAAGAGTTAGAAGGCTTTCTTTCAGGTTTGGCTTTGCAAAATAGAAGCAGCAGCAGCAGCCAAGACATTTTTAGATGGCATGATGGGCCTTTATGTGGTGAAGATAATCCAAGGTTCTATCCCTCGTAGTAATACCAAAAAAGTCATCTTGGCATAAAGCACGACTAGCACAAAGGGAGACTCTCCCTAAATTTATGTTGGAAAAACATACTGCCAACTATAAAATGTATTGGTTTTGCTATTTGGAAAATACTCCTACATAAATTTTCATAGTAATAAACATAGCAACATGTTTACCTCCAGAGAGTTTAACAAATATTAACATTCCCCATAGGTCGGTATTAGTGCCTCTGAGAATTATTTTGGCAGAGGAAGAGTTTGCATAGAAACAAACAAACAACTATGGAAATATGGTCTAGAGTTGGGATGCATATACATATATAGAAAACCTATTTCTATTATATTGATGCACATATTTAATGTATGCATAGTACATACACTATTTATACTTATGTATTGTTTTATGAATATTTTATACACATATGTTAAAATGTTTATATAATTTATATTTATATACATATATTTATGCCTACATTTTCATATATGTGAAAATGCAGTATAAATAGGCTAGAGTCAGACTTTGGGAGTAAAAATCATTGTTCATTTGAATCATATTCTTCCCATTCTAGTCTCATAACTATAGTTATTTTCTTTTATCATCAGTAAGGTGAATATTCATTAAGCCTATGGAGGATACCAAAATTGAATTAAGTGACCTCCAGATGCGCCCAAATTTTTGGACTATTCAGACAATTCTTAAAGCATATATGTCAAGCATACAGAAGCAGATACAGACCACATGTAGATTAAAAAATGGTCTTTCCAGGACCCCGTATCCCACAGACTTCCAAAACCTCTGCCCTACTATGAAACCTAAGATCAAGAATTCCTGCATCTTTCAATACACAGGTTCTTCCTTCTTATTATGGTCTTGCAATCTCCAAAAGTGGCTGATAGCCTTTTATTTGTTCCTGGTTGACATTCTTCTGCTCTATCGATGTTTAATTTTTCCTTCAAATGGTTTCTGGCAGATGGACACCAAAGGAGCTTATTTTAATTTCTTCTATTGTTTATCCTGTGGCATATGCTACAATTCCAATCCATTTTAGGGAATGAGGCTTAGCAGTTCCTGGCTGTGGGGGAGCCAGAAGGCAGTGTTCACAATCTTAAAGGTAGGTAGGACTGCAGTCTGGTAGATTCTACAAAAACCATAAGCTTAAAAAAGAAATCTAAGCAATTTTTTTAAAAATCCTGAATGTTTAGGATTCTGTGAACATAGACTCTAAAGCTTGATATTAAGTCATTGTTCAACTAGGCAGAGATGTAGTATTAGGTTTGGGTTGCTGACGGCTAAGTGGGCATAGTTAAGTGTCTGAGGTGGGATGTGACGTTTGGTTTTCCTGATGCTGAATCTGGTACCTGACCACTACACTTCACAGCTTCCCTTAGTTTAGGCAGCTAGATGGTGCAGTTCACTAGGCCTAGAGTCGTGGAGATCTGAGTTCAAACCCAGCCTCAGACACTTACTAGCTGTGCGATCCTGGGAGAATCACTTTAACCTCTGCCTGCCTCAGTTTCATCCACTTTAAAATGGGCCTAATAATAACACTTACTTCCCAGTGTTGCTGTGAGGATCAAATGAAAAAAATGTTTGTAAAGTTCTTCGTAAACCTTAAAGGGCTATCGTAAATGCTAACCCTTAATTTAGCAGCCCAGGTGAACTCTATCCTGTTGAATCTTCACTTTACTTCCGGACCATACCCTTACCAGCTGCCATGCTGCTCAGACCAGAGACCTAAACACAAAAGGACTTATCCCCTTAATCCCCAGGACTCTCACCCTGGCACCCTGATTGGTGGTTGTTTCCACCCATCCACTACTCCATCTAGGCAGCGCTCCAAGATTCCCTCCATTCTCCAATCATTTCATCAGCTTCTATGGGGACTTAGGTGTACCAGCAGAATTTCCCTCTCCATTCCTTTCCAGTCCCACAAACTTAGTCAAATCAACTGTCGATACTCTTGAGAAGGGTGCTTCAAACTATTCCCCCAAGGCTCCATTCTCCATCCTTGCAAATTGCAAGGCCCTAAGACCCTTACTTGACCACCACTTTCCTATATATATTGTCTCCTATTAGAAAATGTTTCTTTTGAACAGAGCAGAACCAGAAGAACAGTTTAAACAATGATAGCATTTTAAAGACAAATAACATTGAAGGGCCTAAAGACTCTAACCAATGCAATGACAAACCATGATTCCAGAAGACCCACAATGACCTATGCTACTGGCAATCTGAGAAAGAGGTGATGGATTCAAGATACAAAATTGGGGGTGGGGGCCCGAGTCAAGATGGCAAAGGAAGAGGAAGAAGGACAGCCTAGTTCACCACCAAACCTCTGCTACAAAAATCAAGAAAATATTCCAGACTGAATTTTGATCAGGAAATTTTAAAAAAAGTCACAGTGAGCCATTTTTCCAGCCCCTGCAGACATAGAGAGACAACCAGAAAAGTCTACAGACCCTGGGGATGGGGTCTGGCCCAGAGCGAGCACCTCAAAGTATTTCTAGCACTGAAAGAGAACTGAGACAGGACACTGACACAGAAAGTACCAGGGCAAGGGGGCAGGAAGGAGTGCCACCTGCTAGCTCTGTGGCTCACTAACCAGTCAGGACAGATCCACAGTGGGGGAGTGCTCCGAGAGGAGCAAGCAGGGGCTCTAGCTAGAGACCGGGAAAGGAACAAGTTCTAGACGCAAACAGTAGCTACATGGCTCTGATCCCAGGAGCAGAGTGGGAACTTATTAATAGCCTCCAGCCCACAATGGAAGCCTGCAATGCAAGCAGGGCAGAAGTCCCAGAGCGAGGAGGAGCCTGCAGTTCGGTCACTGAACCTGTAGAGTCTCTCAGCAAGCTAATAATGGCTGAGTCCGGCAGCTGTTATTTGAAATTCTCGACCCTGGACAAGCCAAAAACCCAAACCTCTAGTCAGGACCTTGCAGAGCTCGGACCAAGAGGGCAGTGAGCAGACTTCACTTAGGATCGCTTCACTCTGAGAATACTAAAAATTTTCAGGCCCCCGCCTAAGCTGTGAAAGCAGAAGAAGGATATGAGGACAGAAGCTCAGACCAGATGTTCCCCCCCAGAAGTATGCAGAGTTCAGCACCTACAAAAAGTCCAAAATCAAGGAATAGATTGGAAGAATCAGCAAACAAACCGAAGTGGGGGATGCGGGGGGTGCGGTGCGGGGTGAGGGAGACAGAGACAGAGAGAGGACTTGAAAACATCTACAAGCAAAACCTCAAAGAAAAAATGCAGCTTGGGCATGTCCCACTAGAATTTCTGGAATATTTAAAGGAAGAGCTTAAAATGGTCTTTAAAACCAAGTGAGAGTGATGGAAGAGAGATATGGAAAGAGAATTAACAGCTTAAAAAAGGAGGTATAAAACCTCACCCAAGAAAATAACTCTCTGAAAAATTACAATTGACCAAATGGAAGCAAGTGACTCCATGAGGCAAGAAGGAATATTAAAACAGAAACAAAACACTGGAAAAAAATTGTAAAAAATGTGTAGAAAATGTGAAGTATCTCATAGAAAAAACAACTGACCTGGAAAACAGATTGAGGAAGAATCATCGTGCCACCTGAAAACCATTACAAAAAAAATTTTTTTAAAAAGAGCCTACATATCACATTTCAAGAATCTGCACAATTTCTTAGAACCAGAGGACAAAGTTGAAACTGAAAGAATCTACCAGTCACCTGAAAGAAAATCCAAAATGAAAACTCCAAGGAGTATTATAGCCAAAATCCAGAGTGGTCTCATGTCAAAGAAAAAGTACTGCAGAATGAGATACATACTTTAGGACATGACCAACAGAAAAATTTGTTTTGTGTGACTATGGACTTATATTGCAAGTTTTTTTTTCTTTTAAATTGGGGTGAGATAGAAGAAAGTGAGAATAAATGCTTGTTCATTGAAAAATAAATTAAAGGGTTTAAGAAAAAGCTAAGTATCTTGAGGACAGAGATTATCTTTCCTTTTGTGTTTGTTTCAGTAGGACTCAGTATAGTCCGTGGCACAAAGTGTTTTCATAAATGTTTTTTTCACAATCCATCAGTGAACGTGACTATGATAACTGGCAAAAATTGAGAACATATTGTTAAGAGTTGGTTAATGAACATCTTAAAGAGAAAACAGTCATCTCAGAGCTAATGTGGCTTTATTAAAATCAGGTTGTGGCAAAATAACCCCATTTCCTTCTTTGATGGGCTGATTAGACCAGTAGTAGAGTAGGATATTATAATATGATATTATAATTATAGTTTGCCTAGATTTCATTAAATACTATTTTATTTCTTTCCAATTTTTAACATTCATTTAAAAAAAATTTTTAAGTTTCAAATTCTCTCCCTCCCTTCTTTTCCCTCACTCCCCTCCCTATAAGCAGTTTGCTATAGGTTATACATATACAATCATGTAAAACATATTTCCATATTAGTCATGTTGTGAAAGAAGACACAGACAAAAACAAAACACGAAAAAATAAAGTGAAAATGGTATGTTTTAATGTGCATTTAGACTCAATCTGTTCTTTCTCTAGATGTGGATAGCATTTTTCATTATGAGTCCTTTGGAATTGTCTTGGACCATTGTATTGCTGAGAATAGCTAAGTCATTCACAGGTGATAATCATGTGATGTTGCTGTTACTGTGTACAATGTTCTCCTGGTTCTGCTCACTTCACTTTGCATCAGTTCTTGTAAGTCTTTCCAGGTTTATCTGAAATCCATCTGCTAAATCATTTTTTATAGTATTCCATTACATTCATATATCACAACTTGTTAAGCCATTACCCAAGTGATGGACATCCCCTCAATTTCCAATTCTTTCCTACCACTAAAAGAAATGCTATTAAAATTTTGAAACAAATAATTCTTTTTCCCTTTATAAAAAAATCTCTTTGGGATATAGACCTAGGAGTGGTATTGCTGGATCAAAGGGTATGCAGTTTGCTAGCTCTTTGGGCATAGTTCCACATTGCTCTCCAGAATGGATTGATTCACAACTCCACCAACAATCCATTAGTGTCCTGATTTTCCCAAATCTCTTCTAACATTTATCATTTTCCTTTTCTGCCATATTAGCCAATTTGATAGGTATTAGGTAGTACCTTGGAATCATTTTGATCTGCATTTCTCTAAACTCAATAAAGATTTAGAGCATTTTTTTCATATGACTATAGATAGCCTTGATTTCTTCATCTGAAAACTGCTTGTTCATACACTTTGACCATTTATCAATTGGGGAATGACTTGTATTCTTATAAACTTGACTCAGTTCTCTATATATTTGAGAAACGAGGCCCCTATCAGAGAGAGTTGCTATAAAAATTGTTTCCCAGATTTCTACTTTCCTTCTTCTTGGTTGAAATGGTTTTGTTTGGGCAAAATCTTTTAAATTTAATATAGTCAAAATTATCCATTTTATATCTTCTAATGTTCTCTGTCTGACAGGTAAACTATTCTCTGCTCTCCTAATTTGTTTATGGTATCACCTTTTATCTCTAAATCATGTACCCATTTTGACCTTATGTTGGTATACAGTGTAAGATATTGGTCTATACCTAGTTTCTGTCATACTGTTTTCCAGGTTTCCCAGCAGTTTTTGTCAAAGACTGAGTTCTTATCCCACAAGCTTGGGTCTTCAGGTTTATCAAACATGAGATTAGTATGTTCATTTGCTACTGTGTTTTACCCATGCAATTTATTCCACTGATATATCACTCTATTTCTTATTCCATACCAGATTGTTCTGATGATTACCATTTTATAACACAGTTTGAGATCTGATATTTGTCTAGATTTTAGCAAAGCATTGGGAAGTCTCTTATGCTACGCTTGCACAAAAGATGGAGAAATGTGGCGTGGGCATTGCTGTAGTCAGATACATTCAGCAATTGATTGAATGATCTGACCCAATGAGTATTTAATGTCACCTTGGTAAGAGCTGTCTAAGTGATCTGTGATCTATGCTTGGCTCAGTGCTGTTTTACTTTAGGCATAGAAGGAATTCTTGTCAAATACAGAGATGACACAAAGCTGGGAACAATAGTTATTGGACTGGCAAATCTTTGACAAACAGCTTCTTTGAATATAACAACAACAATATAACTGCCTTACAACACACTTTTAGGTTCAATCTGCACTATTAACATTTTCTCTCTCCCTTTCTTTAGTTTAGAAGGTCACTAAAACAAGAAATCAATGACAGCATTTGCTGATTTCTAAGGTGAAAATGCTCACCCTGAAAACTTCACAGTTCTTGGGAGGTGGTATGAGCTGGCTGCAGCACCACCCTGGATAGCTACTAGATTGTATAAGAGAGCCCAGATCCAAAAAAGTCATGATAGATCTAAATATCTTAACATATTTTTTTAATGACAAAATTTAATATGGATAAATGTAAAATCCTCCATTTAAATATAAAAAGCCAACTTCATAAATACAAGATAGGGGAAGGTTTGGCCAGACAGAAATTTGTAAAAAGAATCTGGGAGTTTTCATGCTCTGCAAGCCCAATTTGAGCCAACAGTATGGTAGGGATGGGGGGGGCGGTCACGCCGGGAATAAGCATTTATATAGTTCCTACTATGTGCCAGGCACTGTGCTAAAGGTTTTACAAAAATTATCTCATTAGATAGGTACTGGACCTATGATCTCATTGGTGTATGAAACTCCCGGGTCAGTAAAATACCTCTGTCAATGAAAATCTTCTTTGCAACTTCTAGTCTTAAGAGAGTTGCTTAGAATTCTTAGAGGTTAAATGACTTGCCCAGGGTCACATAGCCAGCATGTGTCAAAGACAGGACTTCAACCCATATCTTTCTGACTTCTAGGCCAGCTACCTTCCTACTATCCACACTTCCTCAGCAGTGTTAAATGAGAGCCAAAAGATCTAATATAATATTGGGCTGCAAGAAGAGGAAAGGGCATGAGCATATATTGAGCACTTACTGCACCGCACTAAGCACTTTGCAAGTGTTCTCTCATTTAATCATTATGCTAATAAAAGAGACACAACCTCTAGGAATAAGGATATCTGGAATGCTGTGTTCAGTTCTAAGCACCACATTTTAAGGAAGACCTTCATAAGCTGAAGAAGGTAACCAGGATGGAGAAGAGCTTGGTGACCACACCATATGAGTGTCAGTTGAAAGAATTGGGAAGGCTCTCCTTGGAAAAGAAAAGACATATAAATAAGATAGCTGTTTTCAGTTACTTGAAGGACTGTTCTGTGGAAGAGGAATGAGACTATTTGCTTTGCTTGGCCCCAGACTATAGAACTTAGCACAATGGATAAGAGTTGCAAAGAATTAAATGTAGGCTTCTTATATGGAAACACTTCCTATCAATTAGGGAGATCCCAACTTGGCATGAGCTGATTTACTGAAAGACCCTCAATCGAACACCGAATGATAGCTTATTTGGTGTTCATGAATGAGTCAGACAAAATAGCCCCTGAGTTCCCTTCTATCTCTGATATTCTGTGATTTTCTGATTCTTCAATAGTCAGGTGGTCAAAATGTTAGATATATCTGTTTCCTAAATAAATAAAAAATAATCTTGTATACAAGGATAAGAAATTACTTATAATCTTAAGTTCCTTCCCCATAAATACTCTGTCCCAAACAATCTCTTTTTCAATGAGTACAAAATCAAGTTGGGAAAAACAAAATTTAGACAAGGATAAATCCTAATTTATCTGTCTTTTAATGATGGGAGAAAGAAAAATTGGTACCAGATCAACCTATTTTCCAAGTTTTGACTCCTGAGAACACTAAACATAACAGATGTGGAAAAAGGGAGGAATACGAAAAAAAGGCATGATAGCCAAAATACTGAAATTTCTTAACTCTCCTAGAAGGCCTCATGGTTGGAATTTGTTTAGCCTGGTTAAGGGCATCAGAAAAACAGGTGAAGTAGAATATATCATGTGTTTCATGAGAGGCAGAGAATATATGTGACTTATAGCCTCAAAGAGTAGGTATAGGAATAAAAGCTGACGTTTATATAGTGCCACTAAGGTTTATGAAGTTTTTATGCATTGTTTCATTACCCCAGGGGCAAAAAGCTGGCCTCAGAGTCAGGAAGATCTGAGTTCAAGTTCTACCTTTGATATATACTCGTGGTTTGACCCTTGAAAGCCAGGTTAGTTAACCTCTCAGGGCCTCGAGGAAATCTCTAACATTAAATCTCCTAAGATCCAGTCAACATGTATTTTTAAAGAACTTTCCATGTACCAAGCACTGTGTTAGTTGCTGGGAAGAAAAATAAAAGTGAAAAGAAAGTCTGTGCCCTTGAGTTTACATTCCAATGGGAGAAGACAGAATATAAAAGGAAGATAAAATCTGGGGAGGGGGTGGGATCTTGAGGGGAGGGGATGAGACAAGGTGGAGAAAGAAGTCCTGAGAGTCAGGGGCCAGAAAAGAATGGAGTGAAGGCCAAGGAGGCCTTCCTTAAAATGGAGGTTCTGGAGGAAACAACCAATTAGAGGCAGGGACTGCAGGTTGGGGTCTTCCGGGGTTCCATAGCTGCTGAAGCAGGGTGGAGAAAGTAGGGCCAGAGAAGAATGAAAGCGTGAACTGCTGATTTGCTCCCTACACCGATGAAATCACAGGTTGGTTAAAACATAAATAAAAAACCTCATTAGCACTGATTGTTACTTTTTGGGTAACAGTAATCTTTTCTTCTTCTTGCTTTCACTGCCGCAATACTCTTACAAGTTGTAATGAAGTTGTAACTGAGGAACCTGGCTGCTTGAAGTCTTGTGTGAATTAGACTTATCAAGATAGCATTAATTAAAAAAAAAAGATAACATTAATTAAATGTAGAATGCTTGCAGCATCTAAGCAAAAATTAAATAATTTATTTGCAATCTTGTAATAGTCAGTAACTAATAACTAAAATTGGGGCAGCAAGGTGGCTCTGCGGATAGAGTGCCGGCCTGGAGTCAGGAAGACTCATCTTCCTGAGTTTAAACATGGCCTCAAATACTGAATAGGAATGTGACCCTGGGCAAGTCACTTACCTCTGCCTCAGTTTCCTCATCCATAATGGCAAACCATGCCAGTGTCTTTGCCAAGAAAACCCCAAATGGGGTCACAAGGGGTCAGAAACTGAATCAACTGAGTAACAAGAAAAATAGTGACTAAAATTAATACAAATTCACAGAAAAGAAATTCCGAAGCATCATTTAAATAAGTAGGGAAACCTAGCTGCTGCTCTATTAAATACATATTTCCTTTGGGTTTAACAATTGGTAAATAACTGAAATTTGTGGATAAAAACATTTACAGTACCTTTTGTGTCATCAGTTCATTTTTATTGTCTTTTTTCCTCTTGTTTATATATTTAAATACTTTTGAAAGGAGTTGTCAAAGAAAGAAGAAAAGGGGCCATATGTACAAAAATATTTATAGCAGCTCTTTTTGTAGTGACAAAAATATCTGAGAATGGAGGGGATGCCCATCAGCTGGGAATGGATGAATAAATTATGGTATATGGAGGTAATGTAATATAAACCATAACAAATGATAAATGGGATAGTTTCAGAAAAAAAAAAACCTAAGATTCGCATGAACTATCGCAGAACCAGGACAAGAATTTAAATTATAACATTAACATTGTAAAGAAAACAGCTTTGAAAGACTTAAGAACTCTAATTATTGTATAGATAATTGTATAGTAAGTGATTGTTGTATAATGACCAAAGACAATTCCAGAAGACAGATGATGAAGCATGCTATCAACTTAAAGGGCCAGAATAAGGTATATGTGTGTGTGTGTATTTAACAAAATCAACCTGGGAATGAGTCTTGCTTGATTATGCAAATTTGTTAATCAGGTTTTTGTTTTTCTTTATTTCAATTTTGAAGGGAATGGGGGGAGGAAGAGGAAGGTCAGTTATGGTGTTGTTAAGAGAGAGAAGGAGGGAGAGAGAGAAAAGAGTGAGCCTCCTCCCCACCCCCAATCCCGCCCCTTTTCTGGAATTGTGATTGGTCACTATACTATGACCAAAATTATTATACAATTATCATTATGAATTGAGAAGAGAAGAAAAGAAGGTTATTGAAACATTTCAAAAATGCTCAAAGAGAACAGGAGGGAGACCAGAAGGAAACACATATAAGCAGGACAGCTTTGAAAGCTATGTGTTAAATTTATTGTATATTTAAAAAGGAAAAGCAAGCACTATGTGAGAGTTTGGTATTTCATATATAATCCTCTTTTCTGTTCTAGTTTGTACATGGAAATGCTCATTTTATTTGGTTTTGTTAAGTTCAGAAAAAAAAAAGAAAGAACGATGTGAGTGCAGTGTCATGAAAGCCAAGGCAGGAGAGGACCGCAAAGGAGGAGGAGACATCCCACAGTGTCAAAGGTTGTGAAGAGGTCAAGGAGCATGAGGACAGAAAACAGAAAGTTCCATTTAGTGATTAGGAGGTCATTGGTGTGTTTCAGATGAGTGGTGGGGAGAGAAGCCAGATAAGGAGGGACCGAGGAATGCTAAGGTGGTGAAGCAGCGAGTGTGAACTACTCTTTTTAGGAGTTTGGGAGTGAAAAGAGGAAGAGAGGCTGAGAGTCAGTGGGAGTAATAAGGTAAAAGAAGATGAAGTAGTTTTTGTTTTTTTCAATTTTTGTTTTTTAGGATAGGAGAGATGTTAGCATATTTGCAAGCTGAGGGGAAAATGAGCTCCATAGGGTGATAGAGAGAGAAAATGCACAAGAGAGAGAGAGAGAGAGAGAGAGAGAGAGAAAGAGAGGGAGAGAGAGCGAGAGAGAGGGAGAGAGAGAGGGAGAGAGGAGATGATTGATGGAGCAAGGCCACTTGAGGAGACTGGATGGGATGGGATCAAAGATAGGGATGGGCGAATTAACTTTTGCAATGAGGATGCAAAAGGCCTCCTCTGCCACTAGAAGGAAGTAGGAGAAAATGGGTGGGAATTGTGAGAGGATTGGAGGGGAGGTGGGGGAGAATTGAGTTAGTTAATGTTGCCTCACCCTGAGAGTCAGGGGGCTGAGAGAGAAGTCCAAATAAAGGATGAATATAACAGCAACTGATTGAATAAAGCAAGGAACCCAGAAGTTAATGACTCCTATGCTTTACCTCTTCTGAGTCATACTCTCCAGCAGGCTTTCTGGCCAGTAATTCACTTCAGGGCTCCTGATGTCTATACAGCCAAAGGGAATTTTAGTCATTAGCATTTACGAGCTGTTAATTACCATTCCAGGAGAAATGCCTGGATAACACCAACAAAGGGTGTTAAATCAATTTGTTTTGTGGGGGTGAGGATGTGGGTTAATTCCAATTGGTGTTATTTCCTTAGTATAGACCCAGGATGAGTGGAATTGTGCTGAAGAAATGACATTTCACAATTCAGAGTAGGATATTCTTCCTCCCACTTGGCCTCTTTCATGCTAAAGCAGCCCACTTGTCAAAACGTCTTGGCCATTGTGGTGACAGATGTTATCCGATACCCAGCTAGGTGGAAAACTGGCATTTGACATGCTTTCAACTTCACTGGCATACATGCCAATATGCCACAAAACATAGAAACTCCCTCTCACAATCTGGATAAACATTTCTTGCCGAGCCCTGGGTACACCAATTTGGAACAGATGGGTTGCTGTTTTTCTGATGTATTATGACAAGCAGCAGCAACTACTAATCATACCAGCAAAGATTGTTAGTGTCTACTGCTGTTCTTTTTCCATGACACTTTTAAAACTCATTGTTCTGTTCCTGAACCAAGAATTTCCTCCAAAAAATAGCTAAAAAAAAATCAAAGTAGTTGGAGACAAGTTTTATGAAGCATAAAGGAGAATAAAAAGGACTTCTGCCTCACACGATTATTCCTTTTTCTCTGGCTTAGAGAGCTGGGCTCCACTGAGGATAGTGTCCCAAGCTACCCAGGCACAGCTGTTTCCTGTCCTAACAGCAGCTGGGAGCTGACCACAGCTGAAGCTTGTTCAGAGCAAAAAAAGGTTAGAACCATATTCAGAAGGACATCAGGAAACCTGCCTTGTTCTATTCTATTCTATTCTATTCAGTTCAACACAACAAGCATTTATTAAGCTAGGCGCATGTGTGTGTCATATTGGCCCGGTGTTTCCAGGGCCTGGTGTGCCAGAACCAGCTAAACGTAATCCACCCTTAAGGGGATTGGCGATGGCAATGCTCGCCCCAGAATGTGCCAGCACATCCAATTTGCACTCTATGCGTTTTTATGGTACCAGGCCATAGGGATACAAACACAACAGTGAACAGATCCTGCTCTCAGGGTGCTTAGGTTCTGCTGTTGGTTGAATTAAATTGGATATTTTGTACAAACTCAAATCTGTTTGAACAACCTGTATATGTTAAACTCTTGCCTGATTTTTAGACTTCGTTTCACCCATACTCTTGGATCCCATCACTGTTGCATTAATGACCCGTTCTTCTGAAACCCAGACTCATAGCTCCTACCTCTGGCCCCAGTTGGCTGGCATCTCCTGCCAGCTGCTTTGATAACTGACTCCTTTCCTCACAAAGACACACATTTTCTATCTTCTGCCTCTTCACAAACAGAGTTGGTGTTACTGGAAACTATTCAGCCTAGATCAGGCAATTCTGCCATCAAGGAACTCTGGGCTCCTGAGAGCCATCCGTGTCACAGGCCTTAGATGCTTTTGTCCCTAGACCGCCACTGGGAGGATCTAGTAGTGACAGAAACAGGGTAATCATGCCAGTCCCTGTACTTTGAAACCAAGCACATCAGTGGGATAAGATAGAACTTGGGGTGGAGAATGTACCTTAGCTTTTAGACAGACAGACAGACAGACAGACAGACACACACACACACACACACACACACACACATACACACAGATACAGTCCTGGGGCTCATTTATGCTTTCATAAATTCACAGCACAGAATCAGCCTTTACCCTTCCTCCATTACCTCACTATTAAAGGAACAAAGTAGTAGGCAGGAGGAGGGAGATCAATTTTGAATGGATTTAGAAACTACACACTCCAAACTATTTTTTACAGCAATTTTACAGGAAAACTGACGCTTAGAGAGATTATCGAATGAAGAGAGGCTACTCGATACGGTAGAATGAGAACTAGACTTGGAGTTAGAAGTCCTGAGTTTGAGTAATTGCTTTGCTAACTTTTAGCCTTGTGACCTAGATGAGTCTGACCCTCAGTGTCTTCCTCTGTGAAGTGGGGGCAATAATTTAACCAAATCACTTAACTCATAGGATCGTTGTGAAGAAATTGCTTTGAAAAATGTAAAGCCCTATATCAATGTGAACTCATATTATTCCTCTAAAGGGGGGTGGGGTGGGGAGGGAAAGAAAATAAGCATTTATATAGTACCTACTATGAGACAGGCACTGTGCTAAGCGCTTTTTACAGATATTATCTCATTTGATCCTCAGAACAACACTGGGAGGTAGGTGCTGTTATTATCCCCATCTACAGATGAAGAAACAGGCAAACAGAGATTAAATCACTTTCCCAGAATCTTATTGCTAGTTAAGTGCCTAAGGCTAAATTGAAACTCTGGTCTTCCTCCCTTCAGGCCCTGCCCTCTCCCCACTGCCTCACCCAGCTGCCCCAAGGTTGTAGAAGAACGAATCAGAACCAGAATCCCGGTCTCCTGACTCCTTCCACAGCATCACACTTTCTTCTGCTTTAACCATTTGGAGATGCCTCTCCCTTTTATTCCTTTAAGGCTGCCCTAAATTCTCGTTTCAGTCTGATTATATCTACAGGAAAATATTGGGGAGAAGTGATGGGGGAGGATGTATAGTGAGGGAAGAAGCGGAATTCTGCACTGTTCACTAGACCAGGGGCCTCGAGGCCACACTTGAGGGCCTAGAGGGCCACATATGGCCTCGAGGCCACAGGTTCCCCATCACTTGGACTAGACTGGCCCTGAGCCCTAGAAATCCTGGCTCTAGAAATTAAGTACATCAAACCACCTGAGAACTTCAATACATTACTGGGCCTATGGAAGGCTCCAAGAACCAGGAGGCCCAAAGAGGGGTGCAAGAGTTTCTAACACATCCTGATAACCTTCAAAAAAACCCAACAATTAAAAAAGCGGCTTTTCGATGCACAAATTCTGCCTTCATACCTTGGGGTCTACTAACTCCAAAAGAGGGTCTGCCCTTTTTCCCTGAATTTTCTGAGATACTTCGTAGAAGTTTGGTTTTTTAAAGAAGGTACAAGCTTCTTTCCTTTCCTCAGTAACATTTTCATTTCTCACAAGCACGCTCTAGTTTTCCTCCTACTTTCCAGCTGACATATAATGAATTCTCTGAGAATGAAATAGGTCTCTGTGGGTCAGTAGAGGTAAAGGAAAACCGCAAAGTGATTTATTGCCCTAGGCAATCTATTAACAGATAGCTGAAAGGAAGCAGCTTACTCAAGATCCAGAAGCAGTGGCCTCTTAAAGACTCGTTACTAATTATTGGGAATTTTAAAGCAAAGACCTACTGGATTTTTCCGTAATGTTCTTCAAGTGTTATTAAAACTCACCTCTGACTAAAAAGAAAAAGAAAAAAAAGAGTCTGCTTAAGAGAAATAGTCCTGAAAGAAAACAGTGAATTAAATGTGTCTTTGGGAGGAAAGGAGTAGGTTATTAGAGCATCTGGCATGAGATGCCAGCCAACGAAGGCCCAAGGCAGGAGCTGTGAGCCTGGGTTTCAGAACAGGTCATTAAAATAACAGTGATGGGATCCAAGAGTATGAAGGTCAGACAAGAATACATCACAGACTGGGTGCCCTTGGTTATAGTCACCCTTTTGGAAAAATTTAAAAGTAATATGGAATATTCACAAAGAAAGAGGTATGATGTAGCAAATACAGAACCGGCCTTGGAGATAGGACGACCTAGATTCAAAAACTGCCTATGATACGTACTGTCTATGATACCTTGGACAAGTCGCTCACCCCCCAGCACCCCAGGTAATTCTCCAAGATTATCAATTGCAAAGCAGTTGCTGATCTACATTGGTAGAGGATGTTTACTCATTAGGAATTCCCTACATCAATGAAATCACAGGTCCAGCCAAAAAATAGCTAAATAAATAAATAAACAAATAAATGAATGAATGAAGCTCTATTTAAGGTTTCTATCACCCATCCCATAATAAGCTACTTTATAGCCTGAAGATTGGCTGGTGAGAGGATTTAAAAGATTCCTTCCCATGCCTCTTGCATGGATTTCTGCACTGATTCTCACTGTCACAATTATTGTCAGTGTAAAGTTTGAGGATTTCAATAAGATTTGTATTTTCTTGGGTTTTTTTTGCCCCTGCAATTTTGACACACTGCTAAGGCGGTACCTTGTGGCTCAAACAGCAAGATTTCCCAAAAGGTATTAAGACGCAAAAGCACACTTTTCTACTCAAATGTCCTTTAAAAAAATAAGCTTTATAGATATTTTTGTTTCTATATCCATCTCTTGAAATCTCCCTCCCCCCAACCCTCAAAACTCACCTTATAACAAAGAAAAACAATTAAGCAAGGACAAGATGTGGTGATGGCATGGAACGAGGTATTCAACATTCCACTTTAGTGGTCTCCTTCACATTTTGCCACAAGGAAGAGTAACGCTTCATTATCTGTTCCCTGGGACCATAATTGTTCTTTCAATGACTGAGTCCAGCTTCCCTTTAGTAATTTTTTCATAGGTATTATTGTACTCACTATGTATATTCATCCCTGGGTTCTGTTTATTTCACTCCACATCAGTTCATACAAATATTCCCACGACTTTCTGAATGCCTCGTATTTATCATCTCTTATTGCACAGGAATATCCCATTACTTTACTATGCCTTTCCATTACCACAGGTTTGGTTGTTTTTTAGCCATTCCACAATTGATGGGCACCCACTTTGTGTCCAGTTCTTTCTTATTACGAAGAGCGCTTCTATGGCTATTTCAGTGTACATTAGACCTTCATGTCTGTCTTTGACCTCCTCAAGATATATTCCTAGCAATAGTATTGCATCCCTTTGTTGATACAAAAGATGAATAGTTCAGTCACTTTGGGGAGGCATGTTTTTAAAATGATCTCCAAAAAGTTTTGACCAATTCATAGCTATATCCACGATATATTCATGTACTTCTTTTTCCTTAGGCCCAACAAAAATGTATTGTTCCCATTTTTGGTCATCTTTGTTGATTTGCATGATGAAATTTAGAATTGTTTTAATTTATATTTTGCTTATTATTAGCAATTTGGAACATGTTTTCATATGCTCATTTGTGGTTTGTAATTCTTTTGAAAACTTTTTGTTCATATTCTTTTGCCTGCTATATATTGAGAAATGATTCTTGGTCATATATTTATGAAAATTCCCTACATGTATTGAATACCAAACTTATATTAATAATATTTGATATGTGATGTAATGATGTCCTACATAATTGCATCTTTATATCCAATTAACCCTTAAAAACTAAAAATACAGATATTTAAGCTGCCAAGCATAAACTTTAATCAGTGCACTAAATATATCTTTTCACTTTCATTTCAATTATTTTCTAAAATTTTACTGATAAATTTTATTTTCATACCAGTCATTTGCCAATAGTTCCTCAGTAGAAATCTCTCTTACAGCAAAGTAAGAATTAAGCAAAACACACTAGCACATTAATAATATCTGACAGTGTATCCAACATTCCATACACATAGCATTCCACCTCTCTACCAAAAGGAGGAAAATGTGTTTTATTATCTATTCTCCAGTATTAATATTGGTCATTGCAAATATACATATGTACATATACATATTATATATATATATATATATATTTATATTTGTTTTAGAGGCAATGGGGATGAAGTGACTTGCCCAGGGTCATACAACTAGTAAGTGTCTGAGGCCAGATTTGAACTCATGTCCTCCTGACTCCAGGGCTGGTACTCTATCCATTGCACCACCTAGCTGCCCCTAAATATATATATATATAGTTTAAATGATACCTGTGCTAAAGTCCTACTCAGATGCCTCTTCATGTCATGGAAATGACCCTGGGTTCTTAAAGTCTGTGCCAGAAAAGAATAAGCTCTGTCAGATTCCACTAAAGAAAGGAAAATTCATAGATGGACTGTGGGTCATCAGAGGCCAACTTTGAAGAACATAATCACAAGGTTGGCTACAGGATAATGAATTTTTGCCCACAGCAACTCGTAAAGACAGTCTACTAAATTGCAGAGGGATCATGAACTGTACATGTACGGGGAGATCCTTGAAATATTGAAAAGAAAAGTAATTACAGCAAGATTTAAAGAAACGAACACCTAAATTTTCTTAAGAATCTTTTACATCCCCAATTGCCTTCCCTTCTCCCCTCAGAAAAAAAGAAGAATCTTATACACCCTTAACTTTTTAATTTAATGCTGGTTTTCCTCACAGGCTTAAGCACAACTTTTTGTTTTCTATGACATTTCCCCCAAATACTCAAAAGCCTTTCCTAATGTATAGTTGTTTTAGTGCTTCAGGACAGTTTAACATCAAAATCCTTTGCCTTTTTTGTTTTTCTAGTTTGAGGCTCTAGTGTCAGAACCTACTTTTATACTTAATCACAAAGTAGGAGTTAATTTTCCTTTCTTAAGGCTCTTTATGTTCCAAGCATTCATACGAGCTTGGCATATAGTTTGTGCCACAAGGATCGCGTGAAGACCTTTCAAGCCTACCATGTATCAGAATAACTAAAATGACCAGTCAGAACTGTCAGTGAGGATGCCTGTAATGGCTCTGTGGTCACCCCAGTGAGGTGTGATAGAAAAACCAATGAATTTTGAATCCAAGAACCTGATCTTGAATCCTAGCTCTTCTCCTTCCCTTTTGTGTGACTTTGTGCAAGTCACTTCATCTCACTGGTTCTCAATTTCCTTATCTGTAAAATTAGGGGTTGGACTAGGTGGTCTCTAAGGTTCTTTTGAACTTGAGAGCTCTGTTCCTGTTATCTAAACAGTTTGTAATAATAACAGCTGCCATATTGCTTACTATTTTGCCAGGCATTGTGCTAAGGCTTTGACAGGTATTGATCCTCACAACAACCTTGGGAGGAAGGTGCTATTATTATCTTCATTTTACAGTTGAGATAACTGAGGCAAACAGAGGTTGAGTGACTTGTCCAAGGTCACAGAGCTAAGTATCTGAGGTCGAATTTGAACTCAAGTCTTTCTGATTCCAGGCTATGGTGCCACCTAGCATTTCACTCCATTGTTGCCTTTCCCAAAAGGAAGCCAGCAAACTGAACTATCATATATCATCATGATTGATTGTCATGTTGAGCCATTACATTGACTAGTACAAAACCCTGTTAGAACAATTCACTCTTTTTAAACCTGTAGGCAACAGGATGGCTCTGAAGATTCTCTCCTCTTAGGCTTCAGGGAGTTTACTTTAAACGAATACCAAGGAGTTCAGTCACAATTACTCTAAGCCCCCAGTTAGGAAAATTCCTAACATTTAGACAGAGGTTGGGCTCTCTGACTAACTTTACAATTGTCTCTCCATCGAGTCAACCTCCTGACCCCTTAAAAAAAGGATTTGTTCTGTGAAGTTTGGATTCAGTCAAAGGACCGCACTTGAAGACCTAGGGGGCCACGTATGGCCTCAAGGCTGCAGGTTCCCCACCCCTGCACCTGGCCTCTTTTTGGTTTGGACAAAACTAAGCTTACTATAAGTGTTTGTTTATAAATGAGCATCAGGGAAAACGGGGCAAGAGCTGACCAAAATTTTCTCTGGACTTCTCTTGCCTAAGATGTTCTACTCAGAGATGCCTATAGAGCTAATGACCCTCCTCTACATCTCCCTTCTATGCCACAGCCCTGGGTTTTATACTAATTCCTTAAAGCATGGTCAAGTCTTTTACACACACACATACACTCTCTCTCTCTCTCTCTCTCTCTCTCTCTCTCTCTCTCTCTCTCTCTCTCCCACCCTCCCTCCCTGTCTCTGTTTGATTTATTCAAGGTGTACAAGGCCTGTTCACACTCACTTTTCATTGAGAAATTCAATCAAGAAGTGTTCTTACCTAACAAAGGTAATTACTTTTAAGTGGGTAGCATAATTACTTATACTAGTAATTATGCTAGTAATTTGTATTGAATGGCTCCAACAGCAACCTTCACAAATGGTTTTGAAAGAGCTTGGCTTTACAAAATTTCTACTTACACCTTTAAATAAATGAGCAAAGTTTGAAAAAGGAGATATAGAATTATTTCACAATGTTTACCGTGAGTTTTCACTTTAATAGTAATCAAGGTAAACTGAAGGTCCAATAAAAACAAACTAAAGAAAGACCTAATTCACTTTGATGTGGTTTGCAGTTGGTCCAGTGTGTTTTGTAACTGGCAAGCTCATTAACAAATATAGCCTTTGCCATTTTCAGTGTACAGACATTTGATAACTGCTTGGAAAGCCAAGTTATCTAAAATGGTGAAGCAGACAGATTATGCACTAATGTCAACCTGTTACAGTTCGACTTTGTTAAGGGCACTGTGCCCATTCCCTGGGCCCCTTCTAGTACTGATCTCTCTCATTAGGCTTCTAAAGAATAAAAGAACTGAGATAATGTCACACATTTTGCTTTTAAAAACTGATGTTCTTTAATATATATATTATATATATATTAATTAATTAATATATATATTATATATATATATATGTGTGTGTGTGTGTGTGTGTGTGTGTGTATCACTGACACTTTCTAATTGTCCCCTCCCTCCCCTTACAGATTCTTCCCTTGAACAAAGAAGTCCATTTAAGTAAAACATCTGGACACATTGGTCATATTTGACAATATAGCCTTTATTTTTCCCCGTATAGTCCACGACTGAGAGTAGGAGGCATATTGCAATCTTAGCTCTTTAAAACGAAGATTGAGAATTCTGATGTCTTTCCTTCTTTCTTTTTCTTCCTTCCTTTCTCTTTTTTCCTTCCTTCCTTCCTACCTTCCTTCTTTCCTTCCTTCTTTCCTTTCTTTCTTTCTTTCTTTCTTTCTTTCTTTCTTTCTTTCTTTCTTTCTTTCTTTCTTTCTTTCTTTCTTCCTTTTGAAAGGCAATCAAGGTAAAGGAATTTTCCCAGGGTCACACAGCTAGTAAATATCTGAGGCTGGATTTGAACTCAAGTCAGTGCTCCATCCACTGCACCACCTAGCTGCCCCTCTGATGTCTTTTGGTGTTGTTTCTTTTCTATTATTGTGGTCATTGTGTAAGTTGTTTTCCTATCTCTGCTTACTTTTCTCTGAATGATTTTGAATAAGACTTTCCAAGTTTTTCCATAATTCTTCATAGTTCTATTTTCTCAGGGCATAAGAAGTCCATTATGTTCATATGTCATGATTTGTTTGTCTATTTCCTAGCCAACAAGCATCCACCTTGCATCCAGTTCTTTGCTACCATAAAAGTCCTACTACAAATATTTTTAATGTATGAGGCTTTCTCTGCTTTAATATTCTTTCCCACCCATTTTTATCTGAATAGCTCTTTCAAAAATTATTTGTGGGTCTGTCAGCCTTTAAAAAAACAAACTACTTTCCCAGTGCTAGAATGGAGTCAGAATTGTTGTTCAGATGTGTCTGACTCTGCAACCTCATTTGGGGTTTTCTTGGCAAAGATACTGGAATGGTTTGCCATTTCCTTCTCCAGCTCATTCTACAGATTAGGAAATGGAGGCAAACAGAATTAAGTGACTTGTCCAAGGTCATACAACTAGTAAGTATCTGAGGTCACATTTGAACTCAGGTCCTCCTGACTCCAGGGCCAGTGCTCTATCTACCGTACCACCTAGCTGCCCCTAAACAAATTATTTTGAATGAATGAATTACAAATTACTTACTTTGTGCCAAGCTTTCCCCTAGGCATTGAGGAAGAAAGTACCTGCCGTGAAGGAGCTTGTATTTTAATAAGGGTGGTAACAACACATATAGAGGATGGGTGGCCATAGAGAGTTATTTTGGATATATATTTTTTAAATTTGTAAAATGTATAATATTGTTTTTCCCCTTCTCACCGATCAAGACTTACATAGTTTAAATTTAAAATTTTTCATTATAGATTTACCCTATATTTTGCCCAAAGACTGGTTTCTTGGTCATTGTAAATGTTATATTTATTGTATTAAAAGGAAATGATAGTTCAATAAAACCTTTTCCCTGCTGCCCCCATAGCTGCTTTCTTGTTTCTGTCTTTCCTTTCATTGCTAAACATCTTGAACTTTAAAAACGAGTCTAAACCTGTTGCTGCCTTTATTGCTTCATCACACAGTCCCCTCTAACTTGGCGCTGGGGCTTCCAGTTCTATCACGCCCCTGCAACTGCCCTCTTCAACTTCTCCAGAGACTTTCTGGACAAACCCAACGGCTTTTTTCTCAAGCTTTTTCCATCAGCTAGGTACTTTCTTCAAATAGACTCCTATGACCCGGGACATTTCTGGTTTTCTGCAGACTTCTCTTGTGATTTTCTTTGTTCATACCTCTCCTACTTGCTCCCTAACTTTAAACATTTCTGAAGGCTCCTTGGTTCTGAAGAATCCTTGGTTCTCTGGACTTCCCCCCTCCATAGGTGGTTTAGCGGAGGGAATGCTGGATTTGACATCAGGAAGACCTGAGTGTGAATCCTGCCTCAGATACTTACTAGCTATGTGACCCTGGGCAAGTTACTTAACTTGTCTGCCTCAATTTTCTCATCTATAAAATAGGGACCACAACAGGACCTACCTTGCAAGGTTCTTGTGGGCATCAAATGAATAATACATGCAAAGTGCTTTGCAAACCTTAAAGGGCAATATACATGTGAGCTATTATTATAATAAGATCCTATTTCATGATTTCAACATCCTCCACCACCTTTTGCTGATGGTGCTCAAATGTACATCTCTGGCCCTGACCTCTCATCTTACCTTGCATTAGTTATTTCCCGTTGACTATGAGACATTGCCTCTTAAAATATATTGCCCATATTTTCTGAACCTAAATGGGGACACATGTCCAGATAAAGATATGTGGTGAGAAAATCTTCATTGAAGGGGCAGCTAGGTGGTGCAGTGAGTAGAGCACCCACCCTGGAGTCAGGAGAACCTGAGTTCAAATCCAGCCTTGAGACTTGACACATGTACTAGCTGTGTGACCTTGGACAAGTCATTTAACTCCAATTGCCCTGCCTTCCACCCTCCAAAAAAAAAAAAAAAGAAAGAAAGAAAAGAAAATCTTCGTTGAAAGTATGCTATCTAATCCTGTAATTGCAGCTGTACCAGGAAATCCAGGGCATATAGTATAGTCATTTTATCATAGGTTCCACAATTTAAAATAAACATGTCCAAAATGAAACGTATATCTACAACTGAATATTCTCCCCCTTCCAACTTTCCTATTTATATCAACAATACTATCCTATTCCTAGTCACCTAGGACTCAAAATCTTGGTGTCATCTTTGAATGTCCCCTTTCTTTCATCCATTATAACCAAAATTAACGATACATCCTTTAGAATATTTCCTGCATCCATCTTTTCCTCTCTGCTTTAGGACAAACAACAACACCAGTGCCACCAAAGTCTAGGCTTTTATCACCTCATTTCTGTATTACTACAATAAATTTCCAAGTAAGTTTTTCTGCCTCAAATCAATTTTATATACTGTTTCCAATCTGTTTTCCTAAATCAATGACTTCATCCCGTGACTCCTAACTCCAAAATCTGCAATGGTTCTTCATTGTGGAGAGGATGAAATCCTCAGTCCTTTAGGCTTCAAAGTTTTTCATCATTTTGCCCCACTCTACCTGTCTAAAATTATCTCCCACTGTTCCCCAACGTGAGCCGCCTGGAATAATCTCCTGAGCGTTCCAGGAATGTGTCATATTTACTCCAGCCTCCAGGCCTTTTTCATGCTATTTTCCCTTACTGGAAATACCCACAATCCTTTTACTTTAATAATAGTTCACATTTATAGAATGCTTTACTGTTTACAAAGTACTTTTTTAAATGTCCTTATTCAAATTTCATATGAGCATGCCTTTCAATTAGATTGAAAGTTGGCCAAGGGCAGAAGGCATGTCTTATATTTCTTTTGTATCACCCTCAGCACCTAGTATGATGCCATGTATACAATAGGGGTCTAATAACTATATGGGGTATATAGGGTGTTCAGAGAGGATCAGTACCTCTAGTATAAGGGTTTGCCAAGCCCTTTTCAGGGCTGCTCATCCACATTTGGTATCCACCTTTCATCCACCTCTGTGGCTCCAAGAAGCTGTAGTATAAGCAGTGGCCACACCCTACTTAAACCACCTCTGTGAATGGGCTAAACCCTCAAACCTTTTGGTGAGTTAGGGGGGCATCCCCAAACATGTAAAGATTTCCCTCAGTGGAATGTGCGGATGAGAACAATTTGTTCCAACAGCCATGAAGGCAGCTGAAGCAGGTGCTGTGGAATGCTTAGAGCTTGGTCAGACATCAAAGACACCAAGGTCATCCACTGCATCCCAGGCCATCACCAGTCGTCCTGACTTTTTTCTTGCCATTGGATTTTGATGGCTTTGGAACAGTGAGGCTGGCAATTATGGGCAACTCTGCCTCACTTGAATCCAAATGAAGGACAAGTCAAGACATTATCCTGTCTTGTCATTGGTCTTCTTTGAAAACTAAGGACAAACAACAACATCTATAGTGTTTTGTAAACCTTAAAGCATGATAAACATTACCTATTATTATCTCAGCATGCTTACCATATTAAACCAATTCTTGGTTTTTTTTTTTCCCTACTGATAAGATGTCAAAGTAATTTCTGAACATATCTCACCTAAGAGGAAGTAAGGAGTGGCTAGCGCATGGTCCTCTTAGAAAATGAAGGACAGACAACAACAACAAAACTAGTTATAGAATAAGTAATATGTTTATTATGTATAACACGTATTATATATAAGTATATATGTTATATATGTAATATAGCATCATGAGTGACGTGGAAAAAATATCACTTGGGTCTTCTTATTAGGAAGAACAGTATACAGTTATCCCTTCCACATCATGACTTTTCCCATCATGGTTTTGATACGTCATGGGTTAGATAACAAATGAAAAGGGAGTTTTGGGGGAGATTTGCAGAAGGCACAGATGACACATGAAGGCCAGCAGATGATGCAGAAAACTTTAGAAATTCTGAAATGTATAAAACATATGTATAGTATTATATAATGTCAACATATTTTATCCTTTAATAAGAAAAAGAAAAAAATCAGACTTCTTTTTTAAATGGGACGAAGGGAGGGCCAAAAAAATTTACACAGATTTTCCAGGTCATGGGGGTGCTGTGTCCCTAACACCCATGGTGTGAAAGGCATGACTGTGTAGTGAGGACCTTTGAGTGAGCACAAGATGATAATGTCATAGTTAGAACTAGAAAGGACCATAGGGGTTGACTAGTTTGAGCCTTTCATTTTACTGATGAGGACTCTAAAAAATATGAGAGACTCTCCATATAGAAGGTAGAAGAAGCAAATCATTTATTCAGACACCAGAGAACCAGATCCCAAAACCAATCAGCCCAATCCATTACAGCAGCAAAGAATTCAATACACAATATACAGCAGAGAACCACTCCATCCCATAACCTCCCCGCCCCCTGCTGGGGCCTTGCCACCAACAATCACTCACAGCACTGCTAGGACATGTCTGCTCTTTCCCTCAGTTCTAACTGCTCTCTCAGCATTTCCTGTGACACACTTTTCTTTTCCTCTCAGCAAGCTCCTCCCAACATATGTGACTTAGGCTTCCAGTAATGTAAGCAGGTCACATGGCCTATCAATGGGTGGGAAAGATCTTTAAATCTAAATTGGCATTACACCTTTAAACTCACTAATTTGAAAATACAGTTAAAATAGCCTTGTTTTTTACCAAATAAATGAATATTGAAATACCCTAACTAAATAATCCCATGAAAATTTGCATTTAACTAAAATACTGATTAAAAAAGCAAAGTTATGTTCTTAATAATATCTATTTCATATCACCATTATCCCTTTACCAGGATTATACTAGTCTATCACTACAGTCTCTGCTTTACCTGAGCTTTCTGATGATTTATATATTTTATAAAGTAGTGGTGGCAAATTGGACTATGTGTATTGATTTACAAGTAACTGCACTGGGGTCCTCTTCCTTCCACTCCCTCTCCTTCCAACTCTCCAAAAGTCCAGGAGCCTTCTTCAAAAAGGAGAGAACTGATATTCTTGCAAAAAACCCCTGTTCAGGTTCCACAGGGTTGCTGATCTGGATTATAAAGGAGCTGGGCCTATGTCACTGGGTCTTGTTATCATAGCATTGAGGACAATAATACATGACTAGATAAATTCTCTTGGCAGCAATGAAATAAAGTCTAGCCAAGTCCACCAGGAAAGAATCTGTGATCTAAAAACCAGCGCATGACCGGGTACATTCCCCTGCCAGCCATGTACAAGCTCTAGTTCAGCCAAGTAGGAAAGAATCCAGATAATTATAAGTAGCTAGTGTAACTGTAAAACATGACCTCATTCAGAAATGTGTCATAAACAGATTTAGTGGGGGTAAATAAGGCACTCTCCCTTAATGGTTTTATCAAAGCAATAAACGAAACGATAATAACGATCATTTTTACATCAGCCAAGCCTCTTGTGATTTAGAGAAGCCAGGCTTTCTCTTGTTCTTAGAATAAACGTGTTCATTTATATACTGTATAAGTTGTTTTTTTGTTGTTGTTGCTCTTTAAAAATTACAGGTAGGTCCTGATTAGTGTAAACAATGAATCCTGTTAAGTGGTAGCATGGTTTGGAATTCACATTATTTGAAGTTACCATTATGTAAAATATGGTCATTGGTTCCAGGCCAATATAAATATACAGTTCAATGTCAATAGCAGGCACTTCATGGGATTCGTTGTTTGCATTAATCAGGATTGGCTGTATGCTGCAAGCAGAATCTGCCCCATAGCTCAGAATACCACACTTCTAAGCTTATATAGACTGAGTTCGGTGGGTGTAGTGGGGCAGTATCTCCTGAATCATTCTTCATGAGTATGTTGTCCCCTCCAAGTTTCCCTTGGAAACCTCACAAAATGGTTGATGTCTCTACAGATGTATGTTGAAAGGTTAGCTACCATGTAGGCTTTCAAGCTTATATGTACATGTATATGTGTGTGTATATGTATACACACATATACACACATATATACATACATATGTATATATACATATATACACATACATACATACACATACACACATCAGATAAAGGAAAGCCTTTTTTTTTTTTTACTCCCCAGAAAGAATGCATCCCCCTGCCCCAACAAACAAAAAACAACCCACAAAAGAGTCACAAGAGGCCATAAATCGTCACCAAAACTCTCTCTTCCTGTCCAGTGAATTCCACATCTTCCCTAGGGACTAATACAGTCTTCCAGGCTCATAGAACCATCCTGCAGTTGAATATTCCTTGGGAAAGGAAATGCACTTGAGGCCAGTAGAGACAATCTTTGTCCTCAGGTAAGCCCTGACCCATCCACCCCCAGGACCTCTCCAGGCCTCCAGACATAAAGTTTGGAAGTTAGATTTTCTTACTGTTCTACCACTGCCATCAACTGCTTCCATATCTAAGGCTATGGAGTTCCAGCCTTTTCTGAGACCTTATAGTTAACTCCTCTCTCTAGAAATGCCTTGTCCTGTGCCTCTGTCACTGCTTTTTCTCCACAGTTGCCATCTCCTACATTAGCTTTCTATGTATAGTCCCTCTCTCAATTTGATTCAAAGATTTATAAAGCATCTAGTATGTGCTGGGCACTGGGGTAGGTGTCGGCAACTAAAAACCAAAATGAAATAACTCCTGCCCTCAAGGGGCTTACATTCTAGGAGGAAATTTAAAAATGTACATGGATAAGTATGTATTTATAATATAATATAAAGTAATTTCAGTGGGGGGAGGTTATTAAAAACTCTAGGAGGTAGCAGTTGAACTAAATCTTGAAGGGAGTTTAGGATTCAGAAAGGTAGGATTGAGAATGGAGAATAAAAATGGAAGTTGGGAAGGGGGGTGAATTTGGGGGGGAAGATAATTATCTCTATTTTGAACATGCTGAGTTTGAGACACCCATGGGACAATCGGATATCTAGTAATCATTGATGTAGATCTGGAACTCAGGGCAGAGATGAGGGTTAGATTTGCAGATTTGGGAGTCATCTGAATATAAATAATCATTGAACACATCAGAGCTGAAGAAGGTACTGGGATATAGCCAAATATGGTGAGAGGAACAGCAAAGGATACAGAAGGAGTGGTCAGATAGTTAAAAATCCAGGAAAGAGAGAGTATCCAAGAGGAGGGAATCAGCAAGTGTCAAACTCTGAGAGGTGCAGAAATATAAGGGTTTAGGAAAGGGAACTGAATTTTACAGCTAAGAAGTTATTGGGACTTGACTCCCAGCAAAGAGGTAGGAAACACATGCCTATTTTAGCAGAAACTGCAAAATAGCACCAAATCAAATAATGATCAAGAAATCTAATGAGAAACTACAATAAGTGATTTCATCCATTCCAGAATGACATAAAAATCAGCCAGAAGCCTCCAGGAAATAGGAAAAGAGACTTACCAGAAAATCCAGTGCTAGTACAGGCCAATCAGCTAGAAGCCTCTTAGCAAGACCAGAGAGCGGCCAGACAGGCTCTGTACCAGAGACAAAAAGATGGGAGATGGGGACGCAGGTGGGACAGGGCAAGAGCTTTCACCTAATAAGAAAGAGCTTTGAAAGTCAGAAACCTACATCATGAACCTTAAATAGAAGCCATTGGGAGAGGCAGCAACTGGTATGGGCACAGAAACGCTCGCACCAGAACACCGCCAGACACAGGGTTCCTACCATTATGCCCTAAAATGGCAAAGAAGGCCCTAAAAATCCAGTGCTCTTAACCTCAAAGATCCTAAGAGGAGGGAGAAAGATCCTCTAGGATCTGGTGGTCAGTGCAGGAATCCAGGTGATTCAGGGTAAGACCAAGCCACTCAAAAACTTAGAAGGAGGTGGAGACTGGCTTTGGCACAAGTCCTAATTCAGGAACTAAGGCTGGAGAAATGAGTACACTGAAGAAGGTAAAGACCTTATAAAGAATCCTAGTAGATCCAGAGGTGCCCCAAATCTAATCCATAATGAGTGAGCAACTCCTTAACAAGTGTGAGCAAATACTCAAAGGAAAAATTGGATTTTTCACAAGGACTACAAGAATACCTAGAAAAAAAGAAGCAAGAGACCAAAAAAGAAAGGAAGGAAGGAAGGAAGAAAGAAAGAAAGAAGAAAAAAGGAAGGAAGAAAGGAAAGAAAGAAGGAAGAAACAAACAAACAAAAGGAAGAAAGAGAGAAAGAAAGAAAGAAAGAAAGAAAGAAAGAAAGAAAGAAAGAAAGAAAGAAAAAAGCATTGGAGGGACTATTTGGGAGGAAAATATATAGTTTAGGAGAGAAAGGGGCAAATGATGCTCTCAAAATGGACTACTCAAAACCTAAAACATACAATACATAAATCAATGACTCCATGAGACAGCAAGAAATATTAGAACAAAATCAAAAGATAGAAGAAAATACAATTTAATATAAAAAGCCACTAAATCAGGACAAGGAAAGATAATTTCAGAATTATTGTGTCTCCCTGAAAACTAGGAAAATAGTAATAATAGCTAGCATTTATATAATGTTTTAAGATTAACAAAGTGCTTTACATATGTTATCTCATTTAATTTTCATGACAGCCCTAAGAAGTTAATGCTATTATGATCCTCATTTTACAAGTAAAAAACTTAAGGCACTGAGAAGTGACTTGCCCAGGGTCACACAGCTCATCAGTGTCTGAGTCAGGATTTAAACTCAATTCTTCCTAATTTAAAGTCCAGCATTCTACCTACTGCACCTGGACATCGTATTTCAAGAAATCATAAATGGAAATTGCCCACAACCAATAGAACCAGAGAGCAAAGTTAAGATAGAAAGAATGCATTTATCATCTCCTGAAAGAAGTACCAGGAATATCAGCCAAAATCTAGAGCTTCCATAGCAAAGAAAAAGTACTATAAGCAGCCAGAAAGAAAGAGTTTGGGTTTCAAAACACCACAGTCAGGATCATACTGACTTAAGGGCATCTTCTATAAAAAAGAGTATTTTGGAATACAGTATATCAAAAAAACAAAAGATAAAGGCTTACAACCAAGAAGAATTTACTGCAAAGCTGAGTATAATCCTGTAGGAGAAGTAAATATATTTTTATCGGAACAGGGGACTTTCAAGTATTCTTGATGAAAAGACAAGGGGTGAATAAGAACTTTGAAATGCAAACATAAGACTCTAGAGAATCCTAGAAAGGTTAATTTATGTAAGCAATTGAAGGGGAAAGTTAGGTCCCACGGTGGATAGAGTGCTAGACTTAGAGCCAAGAAGACCTGAGTTAAAATCCTGCCTCAAATACTATTCAACAGTATGCCCCTGGGCAAGTCACTTCACCTCTCTCAGTCTTGGTTTCGGCAACTGTTAGAGACAATAAGAGCACTTTGTTCACAGGGTTGTTGGAAGCATCAAACTAAATAACAGGTGGAAAAGTACTTTGCAAACCTTGAACTGCTATGTAAATGCTGGTGATGAAGATGATGATGATGATAATAAGGATGATGAAAGGCAAATGTTTTTAATACAATTTGATTTTTCCAATTACATGTAAAAATTGTTTTCACGTTCATTTTTATAAGATTTTGAGTTCCAAATGTTTCTCCCTCCCTTCTCCTTCCCTGAGATGGCAAGAAATCTGGTATGTTATACATGTGCAATCATGGAAACATATTTCCACAATAGTCATGTTTTGAAAGAAGAAACAGAACAAAAAGGAAAAGCTACAAAGGAAAAAATAAAAAAAAAAGTGAAAATAGTCTGCTTTGATCTGCATTGAGACTCCACTGTTCTTTCACTGGATGTGGATAGCATTTCCCATCATGAGTCTTTCGGAATTGTCTTGGATCATTGTAGTGCTGAGAAGAGCTAAGTCTACCATAGTTGATCATCTCACAATGTTGCTGTTAAAAGGCAAACATTGTCATGGGGGAGAAGTTCCCTTCAGAACTTTGTCTTCCAAAGGTGTTGAGGGGGTTAATTAATAAAATGGAGGTAAGTAGCATTCTGTTCTGAGGGTTTCAAGTGAGGGGGGAAAGGAAGGGTAAAAGGAAGAAATGAGTGTAAAAAGGAGGAAAAAGAGGACAGAACTTATTCCTCATGATAGGGGCACATGAGAAGAAGGGTATGAAAATATGAAGGGAGAGGTAGCAGGACTGGGCATCAGGTAAAGCTCGTTCTTATCTGAACTGGACAAGGGAGGGTTGGACACACACATACACACACTCATACTATCAGTTTCGTGTAAAAATAGATCAAACTCTGTAGGGAAATAGATGAGTACATACAGGGGAAAGGTGATTAAGAGAAAGGATAATCCTGGTGGGGGAATATTTGCAAGCAAAACATACTTCCTGATCCTGAAGTGAGTATTAAAAGGAAAAAAAATTTAAAAAAAAAAGAATTGGAAATGAAGAGAGTGCTCAGCAATTGGGGAGTAGCTGAATAAATTGTGATGAGCATAATGGAATATTATTGCAAGAAATGATGAAAGAGATGATTTCAGATGATTCTTGAAAATATGAGTTGATTTGAACTCAGGTCCTCCTGACTCCAGGGCTGCTGCTCTACTCCCTGTGCCACCTAGCTGCCCCAGTGAGTAGAATACCAGCCCTGGAGTCAGCAGGACCCACGTTCAAATGCGACTTCAGACACTTGACGTACTTACTAGCTGTGTGACCTTGGGCAAGTCACTTAAACCCAATTGCCCTGCCTACCCCACTGAAAAAAAAAAGAAAATATGAGCTGATTTAGAATGAAGTGAGCAGAACCAGAAGAGTTTCTGCAAGGACAACAACATTGAAAAGAAAAACAACAGACACAATTTTGAAAGACTTAAGAACTCTGATGAAAAAAAGGACCAACCACGTACTCATAGGACCTATTATGAAACTTTCCTCGCCTCCTGACAGAGTGCTGTTAAGCTCAAGGTACAGAAGGGCACATACATTTTTGGACCTGGCCACTGTATTGACTTGTTTTTCATGATGATACTAATTTGTTACATAGTTTTAGGTTGAGGTTTTTTTTTCCTGTTTTTAACTGGAGGGGACGTGAAAGGTAGGTTAAGAGGGAGAGGGAGTTGTAGTTGTGGTGTTGCTAAAAACAAAGAAAACAAAAAATAGGAAGTCCATTGAAACTTCTAAAAAATTTCACAGAGGAGTATAAAAGAAAGTTCAGAAGGAAGCACACAGACAAGCAGGACAGTTTTGAAAGTTAAGTTGAATCTATTAACAACATATATCTACATACATTGTGGCCCCCCATATCTGTCACCGGTATGGAATAAAGATTCACAAGTTTCATAAACAACGCTTTTTTGTTCTACATTGGATATGGAAATGTGTGTGGGGGAGTGGTTCGTGTGTTTGTTAAGTTCAGAATTTTAAACATATAAAATGAAATAATATACAAAAAAAAATCATTGGCAGCCTTGGAAAGAACAATTTAACTTGAGTGGTGGAGTTGAAAGTCATATTATACAAGATGGAGAGAAATAAAATAGAGAAATATTTCACTTGTAGAGAAATGAGTGACATGAGAAATTATAGGCATTCTAAACACACACACACACACACACACACACACACAGAGGGGTGTCCTGGAATCAGCTTATACTGGCTTGCATTCTCGCCTCATTGTTGTTCAGTCGGTTTCAGTCATGTCTGACTCTTTGTGACCGCATTTGGGGTTTTCTTGGCAAAGACACTGAAGTGGTTTGCCATTTCCTTCTCCAGTACATTTTACAGATGAGGAAACCGAGGCAAACAGGGTTAAGTGACTTGCCCAGGGTCACACAGCTAGTACGTATCTAAGGCCAAATTTGAACTCAGAAAGAGTTTTTCTGACTTTAGGCCAGGCACCCTATCCACTACGCCACCTAGCTACTCAATTTATACCTCAGAAATTGGTAAGTGCTACAAATGGGAGCTTGATTTATTGTTGATTATCTAGACTCAAGGGAGCTATGGAGAAAATGGTATTGCAAATTAAACTTAAAATTGCATTGTGTGTATGTTTGCGGGGGCGGGGAGAGGAAAGCCAGTTAAATATTTACCAATGTACCTCTGTATGAAGATATACAGAAATTATAGCATAGAAAGACTATTTTTTATCCTAGGAGTTGAACTATGAAATGGAAAAAAATACTCCAGATGATAGCTTGAGGGGTTGGCAAAGTCAAGTGAAAATTTTTTAAAGATAGAGGAGACCTAGAGAGCTTATAAGCAGGAAGGAAAGAGTGAATTGATAAAGAAAGATTGATAAGGTACAAGTTCCTAGAGATAGAAAAGGAAAGTGACCAACAGAGAGACTGACCTGGATAAGCAGACCACCTCTTCCTCTGATATGAGAGCAAAGGAAGAGAAAACGGGAGAAGATCATGAAGGATTTTACGGCATAGAATTGGGGAGAAGAGGAAGCTCAGGACAGGTGGTCTCAAGTATTTCAGTCTGCATGGTTGTGTGACTCTCTCCAGCAACATTCATTAGCATGCAAGTAGGAGTTTGGAAGGCAGATTGAAACATTTGTTAAACTCTCCTTTTGCCTGACTATGCATATTTGTTACAACGGTTTTGTTTTTTCCTCTCTTTTTTCTTTCTTTCTTTTTTTTTTTTTGGAGGCAGTCGGGGTTATGTGACTTGACCAGAGTCCCACAGCTAGCAAGTATCTGAGTCTGCATTTGAACTCAGGTCCTTCTGACTCTAGAGCTGGTGCTCTGTCCACTGCACCACCCAGCTGCCCCCTTCTTCCTTTTTTCCAATGGGAGAGGGATGTAGGAGAGGGTTTTGTTTGTTGAAAAAAATAAATTTCAAAAAGTAGGAGTGCAGAAGGCAGATGATGGGAGCAGTTGGGGTTAGGGCTTTTAAAGGGATGAACAATGAGAAGACAAATGTATGTATACTTGATCAACTTAACTCTAAGGTCAAGATTTCGCTGTCGTGGCTCTCTCAGCACTTGCCTCTAGCTAAGCTCTGGCTTTCCCATCCCTGTCAGATCTGTGTGCTCACTATTACAGGCCCAAGTCCAAGGCTCAGATCTACAATAGCCAGCCCAGACCCAATCAATCATCTCCAAGTACCTTGTCCACACCTTCCATGGGGAGGTCTCTTCAGAGGCAGAGCAAAGGCCTACTCCCCCCATCAAGCTGACTATACTCCTCTGCATTCCACCTGGAAGATTCATCAATCATCCCGGCGTTGATGTCCACACCTAGCATTGGGAGATCTCTTCAGACACCCTCTACGACCAGCTTTTCATGGATAGTACTCAGCATACAGTGTTTAAGCTATGGCTAGACGGATCGAGCCACCGTTATTAACTGGTTTATGATTCCCCTAAGTGGGAGATGTCCTAGAGAATTTTCTGATTCTGAGACAATCTTACTAAATCCTTTTGTGAAAACTTAGCCTTAAAGAAGTACAAAGGTTTGGAAAAAACAAGACTAGTCTTCATTCTTCGACAAATTGGCATCAATTTCTTCAAAAGGGGGAAAACATTGACTTGAAACTGGCCTACAGTTCAAGCTGAACCTGAAAAGGAACTTATTTAAGTCTATGATTGTACTCACCCCTCTAATAAAACAATAGGCTGGGCAAAGAACTTGGGCAAACAAGCTTCTGTATTTATATAAGGATATCTGGAGACCAGGAAGTTAATACCTCCTTATGATTCCTGTACTTTGTGATAGGTAATAAAAAGATTTGATTTATAATACTGGAAAGAGCATCTACTCTGGAGACACAGAACCTAAGTTCAAAGGCTCCCTCTGAAACTTGCCATCTTTGTCACCTTGGACAAGTCACTTACCCTGTAAGGGCCTCATTTTCTGGGGTAGATAAAATCACTCCTGATATTTCTTCCAGCCCTAGAGCTATGTTGCCACAGCATAATTTTTTCCTTAATAGTAATTTTCTTGTTGTTCAGGCAGGACCAACTCTTCATGACAATAGTTGGGGTTTCCTAGGCAAAGATACTGCAGCAATTTTGCCATTTCCACTTTACAGATGAGGAAATGGAAGCAAAAAGGATTAAGTGATGTGCCCAGAGTCACACAGCTAATAATAATAATAACAGTTGGCATTTATTAAATGCCTATGATGGGCCAAGCATTGTACTAAGTGCTTTACGAACATTATCTCATTGGAACCTCACAACAACTCTGGGAGGTGTGTACTTTTATCATCCTCATTTTACAGTTGACAAAATTGAGGCAAAGAGAGGTTAAGTGACTTGCCCAAGGTCACACAACTAGTAAGTATAAGAGGCTGGATTTGAACTCAAGTTTTCCTGATTCTAGGCCCAGTGTTCTATCCACTGCACCACCTAGCTATGAGGCGGATTTATCTGCCACTAATGTCCAGTACCAATCATATCTTCAATAAAATTAATGGTGATTATGAAACATATAAAACATTGATAAATGTTGGAATATATCTTAGAGATAGTGGTTGAAGTCATGAGTCAATGTGTCATAACAGTGTACTAGACTTGGAGCCAAAAGATGTGAAGTCTGATCCAACCACTCAGAACAATTTGGAACTATGCCCAAAGGGGAGGCGAACTGTGCATACCCTTTGATCCAGCAATGCCACTGCTACATCTATGTCCCAAAGAGATTTTTTTTTTCAAAAGGGAAAAGGACCTATTTGTACAAACATATTTATAGCAGCTTTTTTTGTGTGTGGCGGCAAAGAATTGGAAATCGAGGGGATGCCCATCAATTGGGGAATAGCTGAACAAGCTCCGGTATATGACTACTATGAAATATTATGCTGTAAGAAATGACAAGCAGGATGATTTCAGAAAAACCTGGAAAGACTTACATGAACTGATGCAAAGTAAAGTGAGTAGGCCCAGGAGAATGCTCTGAACGGTAACAGCAATATTGTACAATGAGGAACTGTGAATGACTTAGCTATTCTCAGCAATACAATGAGCCAAGACAATGGCAAAGAACTAATGATAAAGCAAGCTATCAGCCCCCAGAGAAAAAACTGATATTGTCTCAATACAGACTGAAATATGCTATTTTTCTTTCTTTTTTTTTTAATGGAGTGGGGGGAAGGCAGGTCAATTGGGGTTAAGTAACTTGCCCAAGGTCACACAGCTAGTAAGTATATCAAGTGTCTGAGGCTGGATTTGAACTCAGGTCCTCCTGATTCCAGGACCGGTGCTCTACTCACTGTGCCACCTAGCTGCCCCATCTTTTTTTCTTTTACTTTCTTTTCCTTCTTTCTTCCTTTCTTTCTCTCATTTTTTAAAAAATTCAAATCTTCTTAAACAAAATGACTAATACGGAAATGTTTTACATGATTGCACATGTATAACCTATATCAAATTGCTTACTGTCTCAAGAAGGAGGGATGGAAGGGAGAAAGATTAATAGAATTTGGGACTCCAAACTTTAAAAAAAAAGTTAAAAAATTATTTTCACGTGTAATTGGGGGAAAAATAAAATATTATTTTAAAAAAGATCTGGGTTCAAATCTCACTTCCGACACTGAGTAGCAGTGTGATTCTGGACTTGTCATTTAAACTTTCAAAGGCTGAGATTCCTAATTTGTAAGATGTGGGTATTAATACTTCTACTGCCTACCTCATGGGCTTATTGAGAGAAAAATGCTTGGCAAACCTTAAAGCACTATGGAAATGTGAGTTACACTAAGTTGTAATGCTAAGTTGTGAACCCAAAGATCTGGGTTCAAATCTCACTTTGGCAGCTGAATGGCTGTTGGATTGGAGTGAGAAGAGATTTGAATCAGGGAGAACAACCAACAGAGTATTGCAATGGTCCAGTCGCAAGGTAGTAAGGGCCTGATCAGGGTAGCAGCTACTAGAGTGGAGAAATGGGAAAACAAAGAGGTGGCAGCATCTCCAGGGGGGATGTGAAATTTCAAGACTTTGCAGCTGACTGGCTATGTGGAATGAGTGCAAGAGAGGAGTCACTAAGTCACTCAGTCACTTGGTACTAAGGGTGCGAGCCTAGGTATTTGGGAGGATTGTCAGGCCCTTTATAGCAAGAGGGTAAGTTTGGAAGGGGGGGAGGGATTTGGAGGAAAGACAATGAGTTCTATTCTGGACATTTTGAACTTGAGATGCCTACAATGTGACTAGCTTGAGATGTTCAAAGGACAGCTGGTGTTGAGAGGAACTGGAGGTCAGAAGAGACTAAGGCTGGATAAAGATCTGGCAATCACTTGCATAGACAATACTCATGGGAGCTAAGGAGATATCTAAGGGAGATAGTTTAGAGGGAGAAGAGAAAAGGGCAAAGTCCAAGCCTCGTGGGACACCCCATAATGGGCGAGTGTTACCTAGATGACAATCCATCAAAAGAGACTGAGGAGGGGTCAGGCGGAGAGCCAGGAGAGAGTAGTGTCCAAGAACCTAGGGAGGAGAGAGTCTCTAGAAAAGGGTGATTGTCAGCATCCCATGCAGCAGAGGGGTCAAGAAGGATGAGGATGGTGAGAGCCCTTGAGATTGGGTGCTGGTGACTTGGAAGAGAGTGGTTTCAGTTAAACAGGTCAGAAGCCAGACTGCAGAGGGTTCAGAACCAAGCAGCAGGAGAGGAAAGAGAAGCACTGAGTATAAACGGCTTCCTAAAAGAGGTTAGCAGAGAAGAGGAGGAGAGATACAGGATGGTAGGTAGCAGGAAGGGTAGCATCAAGTGAGGGCGTTTTAGGGTTGGAAGAGACATAGTCACTGGAGAAGTAGCTAACAGATTGGGGGAGATTAAAGACTAGGGAGAAACTGAGATAGAAAGGATAATCTAGGAAGGCGAGAGAAGACAGGATGGGATCAAGGTGCATGGAAAGGGGTTCGCCAAGGTGAGGAGAATGGCTGCCCCTTCACGTAATATGGAATGAAGAAAACAAGAAGAGAATGAGCATTTGTTAAGTCCCTACTGTGTGCCAGGCATGGTGCTAAGCATTTCACAGATACTATCTCTTTTAGTCCCCCCAACAACATTGGGAGTAGGTGCTATCATTATTATCATCCCTATTTTAAAGTTGAGGAAACTGAGGCAGACAGCATTTGAGTGCCTTGCCCAGAGTCACAAAGCTAGTAAGTGCCTGAGACTGGATTTGAACTCAGGTCTTCCTAACTTCAGGGCCCATCCTCTATACACTGTACCACCTAGTCAGGGAAGAGGACTTAAATGAGATAAGTATAAGGAGTGTTGTGATTTTGTTGTCTTCCTCACTTGCCCAGTTGTGTAACCTTAGTTTCTTTCTCTCTCTGGGACTCAGTTTTCTCATTTTTGTGTAAGGGAGCTTTAAGTCTGAAAAGGTTTTATATTTTGTTGGTCACATACATAATAAAGCTGCTGTGCTGCTGTTGTTTGTCTTTCATTCTTGAAGAGGACCATAACATCAGAAAGGTGAAACCATGACATGCAAGTGAGCTGAATTTAAGTGAGGGAGGGCTGTGCAAAGTCACCAGCCTCACTTTCACCTCAGAAGCCATCTGGGTCCAATGACCAGATGTAGATCCGGACAACTGGAGTTGGCCCAGGATGCAGTGGGGATCCTTGACCTTTTCAAGCAGAAGGTCCTTAATAGGTCCTGACTGAGGCAAAGCCTATTAAGTGATTAAGGCTTAATAAAAAATGAAACAAAGAATGGCCTCTTTAAAAAAAAATACATCTGAGAGAAACAATTGCTATTTACATTTATTCTTAGGCAACTGGGCCCAAACAATGACTAAGTGAGGCTTGGCCTGGGATTTATTGTTGGCCAATCAATGAGAGCCAGAGTGATTTGGATTTAGGGCATGGTCCTTATCTAGCCCATAAACCCCAAGATATCTTGGGAGGTCTCAGGGATCAAAATTTACATTCTTGTGGAAAGAGCACATACCCATGTAAGGGTATGATACCCTATGTGGACAGAGGGAAGGAGAAGGAAGGAAGGAAGGAAGGAAAGAAAGAAAGAAAGAAAGAACAAAAGGAAGAAAGATAGAAAGAAAGAAAGAAAGAAAGAAAGAAAGAAAGAAAGAAAGAAAGAAAGAAAGAAAGAAAGAAAGGAGGGAAGGAAGGAAAGAAAGAAGGAAGGAAGGAAGGAAAGAAAGAAAGAAAAAGAAAGAAAGAAAACACAAAGGTACACAGGAAGGAAGGAATCTATGTTGCTCAACTGGCCAGTTCCAGTTTGGTCCCCAGTGGGCAACTCCTTTTCTGTTTACAGGGGTTGCTGTTTATCCTTTGTTCTTGAAGAAGACTCTGACCATCATGACAATGACCATGACCATGGGACCATTTCCAGTTATCCTGATCTATATCTGGCCACTGGATCCAAGTGGCTCCTGAGGTGAAAGTGAGGCTGGCAACTTTGTACAGCCCTCCCTCACTTAAATCCAACTGCATGTCAAGACATCATTTCCCTGATGTCATGGTCTTCAGGAATGTCCTTATACTGACAATGTGCATATTTTGGGGAGAGTTTGGCCTAGGTTTATGGATATAACATCCTATTTTTATTTTTCTTCCTGTTCTATTTCATTAGATGCCTTCACTTTGAATTAATTATTCTCTCTGATTAATAAAGGTAAACACATTGGCAAAGGCTTGTAAGCTACATTTTTGAGTGGATATGGACACACAGAATACCTAATAGCCTTTTCTCAGGGAACCACACAACCATTTGAAGATGGCAAGGACAGATGCTGTACTGTCATCCGAAGAGGACAGACTGTAACAAGGGTTATAAAAGTGTGGTCTAGGGATTTCTGAGGGTCCTTGATACTCTTTCAGGGTATATAAAAGGTCAAGTCTATTTTCATAATAATACTAAGATATTGTTTGAATTTTTCACTTTCGTTGGAGTTTTACAGAAGCTATATGATGTGTCAATTAACAATTTAACTATAAACATGAAGACTGAGTTAATATTTCATCTGCAGAATCATACTCCTGCCTTACAAATGGAGTAATCTACAGACGGCTAGACCCGCTTAAATTTGCTTATGTGCATCTGGTATCAGCACCAACTAGTCAGAGAAGATCTTCTATGTGAATGCCTGGCAACAAATGCAAGCCCGCTGATATATTCAAAGTGTTGAATAACTTTTTTGAATTTCATGGTTTATTCTGGAACAACTGAGTTAACATTTGCATTGATGGCGTAAAAGCAATTTGCAATTTACACTTGCAAAAATGTAAAGCAATGCCCCCTTTCTCACTATTTTCTTTTGGAAAATATAGCTATTTTATAAAAATGTATTATTTATATTAACATGTAATAGGTTTGTTATCAATAGATATAATTCATATAAACAAAAGCTCTGTGGGGTCCTGAATAATTTTTAAGAGTATAAAAAAGTTCTGAGAGACCAAAAAGTTTTTGAGGATCACTGGACCAGACAATGACTAAAGTGTCTCCTAACTATGATCTTCCTCTAAGGCTTTCCAAGTCCTTTGCCTCTCCTTTGAGAGACAGAAGTACTATGATGCATCCCTACACTTCTTCAGGAAACAATGGAACTTTCTTCCAAAGCCTCTTTTTCTTTTTCTTTAGTAACTATCATTACTGTTCAGACATCCTGGTATTTAATATAGGAAATTGTTCTTTGGATGATAGAAATAAAAATGAGAAAACTTCAGAGCTGGAAGGGACCTTGGAGGCCCTCTTGTCTAACCCAAGGGGCCTCAGAGGCCATCTTGTCTATTCTCTCTATAACATAACCAACAAGTCTTCATTCACCCTTTGGTTAGAGATTTCCAGCGAGGAAAGGCCCACTACTTCCTGAGTATTCTTTCTATTTTGGTACAGCTCTCATTTTGGGGGAAATTGTCCTTACGTTAAAGCTATATTTACCTATTTGCATTTTCCATCCATTGTTTTAGTTCTGCTCCTGAAGGCAAGGACAAATCTCATCCCTCTTCCATGTGGTGTGCTTTCCAGGACTTGAAGACAGTTACCTCATCTTCCCTAAGTCTTCTTTTTTTCTGACTGAATGTTCCAGTTCCCTCAATTAATCTTCGTGTGAAGGGGACTTAAGGTTCCTATCATCCCTGTCTTTCTCCCTTGAATGTTCTCTGGCTTATCACCACTTTCCTCAAGTAGGGTTTCCAGAACTGAACATGACTCACCACAAGCGGTGATAAAACCAAAGCAGACTGTAGCAAGATGATTACCTTCCAAATCCTGAACATTATTCCTTCCAGCATAGCCTCAGCTCCACAGGGCTCTGGGCTCCATTTTCTACTAAAGACCTATTTGGAGCTTGCAGTCCACTAAAAGGCCCAGATTTTTTTCCTAATGAATGATGTAGATGACGATGATGATGATAATGATGATGGTGATGATGATGATGATGTAACTAACATTTCTATAGGGCTTAGGAGAAGCTCAGTGGCACAGTGGCTAGAGTGCCAGGCCTGGAGTCAGGAAGACCTGAGTTTAAATCCAGCCTCAGACATTTACTAGCTGTGTGATCCTGGGCAAGGCACTTAAACCTGTTTGTCTCAGCTTCCTCATCTATAAAATGAGCTAGAAAAGGAAATGGCAAACTGCCCTAGTACCTTTGTCAGGAAAATCCCAATTGGGGTCATAAAGAGTCACACGTGACTAAAAAATGACTGAAAGATAAATATAGAATTGCATTGGCTATCAAGATGGGCTCTTAGCACTTATTCAGCCAAGTGCCCTTGAAGAGTTTGGCCTTTATTTCCTCGATTAAATTAGGTAACTAAGGTGGGGCTCCAGGTGGGGCCCATGAAGGGAGGTCTGATTATATCTTCACTCCCAAGAAGTCCCCAAACCCCTAGCTAAGTCAATGTGGGTGTGAAGCCCTCAAGGTCCTAGGGGGAGGTGCTAACTCCAGAGCTTAAGTTCTGGTCACTCAGATGACATTTGATGATGGCTAAAGAGTGAATAAAAAGAGAAGACAGAGCCCTCCAGCTTGTAAACCCAGATGTTGGGACTTTGTTAAACTCTGAGTTGAGATTTGAGTCAGACAAGGTCTGTCTGTTGATGTTTGTAATTTGTTTGTATTTGCTCTGAAGTTCAGGATGCTGGCTTCTTCCCCTGAACTAAGTGAATGATATTTGTATGCTGGATTAAAGTAAGATTGTTAACCCCTTAATGTTGCTTTCCTTAGTAAAGCAGATCAAAATAACATGGGCTTGCAGCCTTCTATGAGCTAGTTGTTGTTGGTCTTACACCCCCACAGCAGCTGCTAGCCGAATTGTTACAACAAGAGTGTACTATGTGCCCGGTAGTATGCTTAACTACACAACAACCCTGAGAGATAGGTACTATTATTATCATCCCCTTTTTACAGATGAGGAAACTAAGGCAAGCAGTAGTAGAGCGACTTGCCCAGTGTCACATAGTTAAAAAGTGCCTGAGACCAGATTTGAACTCAGGTCTTCCTGACTCCAGCCCTAGTGCCCTATCCACTGCTCTAACTAGCATACTCAGGAAGTTGAATTTTGAACCCAAATATACAACTTCATATTTATTTCTATTAAATGCCATCTTTTTACAGTTAGCCCAGAATTCTAGCCTGTCAAGATATTTTTAGAACCTGATCCTATGATTCAGCATTTTAGGCAGCCCTCCAGCTTTGGTGTCATCTACAAGTTTGCTAAACATGTTATCATTGCCTCTTTTCAAGTTGCTGATAAAAATGTTAAGTAGCATAGAACTCAGTCATAGACCCTTGGGCTATTGTGCTAGAAACTAACCTCCTTCCCAACTTACATTAAACCAGAAATGACTTCTCTTTAGTCCAGGCATTCAGGCATTTGGCCAGTTTTGAATTCAGCTAATCGTGTAGTAGATTAGCCATTGTCTCTCCTTCCTGCCCATACTAATAGTGTGAGATACTTTGTCAAATGTTTGCTAAGTGTATATCTCTTGCATTTTCCCCTGGCCTTATAAATGTCACAAAAGGAAAGGAGGTAAGTCTGGAAGGTATTGAAGAAGTCAGTCATGCTAGTCATGTTGGTTATCACTTCCTTCTTTTTGATTTGCCTACTCACAATTCCTTTTATTAAGCCTTTGGGAATTTTGTCAGAAATTGAAGTCAAGATTAATGGCCTATGGTTTCTAGACTGCCTTTTTTATTCTTAACCTCTTTTGCTTCCATCTTCCATACATGGATTTAAAAATTCTTTAAAAAGCTTAAATTGCTATATATTTTTATTGCTTATTCATTTGGGTTTTCATCACTTTCATTTCCCATATTTGGGATTTGGGAATCATTTCTCATCACTTTCACATAGAGGATATTTCATATTCCTCTGTCCTCCCCTTTCTATTGAGCCATCCTTTATCAAAACAACAGAAAAAAAATAGTTCAGCAAAATTAACCAACGTATTAGCAAGTCCAAAATATGTAGTGTTCTACTCTCATAGTCTCCCAGACCTGCAATAAGTGAAAGAAAATACATTTTCATATCTATTCCTTGGGTTAAGCTTTGTTTTTATAGTTTCGCAGCATTCAGTATTGGTTTTTGTTTTCGTTGTTCTTTCTAGTTAAGTTGTAATCATTGTATAGCTTGTTTTCCTGCTTCTAGTTATTTCATTGAGAATCAATTCATATAAGTTTTCCCAAGCTTCTTTATAGTCATCTTATGTATTATTTCTTTGTTGTTGTTCACTTGTGGACACAACTTTGTGACCCCATTTGGGGTTTTCTTGGCAGAGATGGTGGAGTTTGCAATCTCCTTCTCCAGTTCATTTTACAGATAAGAAACTGAGGCAAACAGGATTCAGTGACTTGCCCAGGGTCAGCTAGTAAGTGTCTGAGGCCAGATTTGAACTCACAGAGATGAGTCTTCCTTACTCTAGGCATGGACCTCTATCCACTGTACCACCTAGCTACTCTGCATTATTTCTTACAGCACATTAATGTTCCATTACATTCATGTGTCATCATCATTCCCCAGTCAACGGGCATCTACTTTGTTTCCAATTCTTCACTATTGCAATATATGCCACTATAAGTATTTTGGTGTATATCAGGCTTTTTTTTGTTTGTTTTAATCATTAACCTCCTTGGAACACACATCCCTAGCAATAGGATCTCTAGGTCAAAAGATATGGACATGTTAGTCATTATCTTAGCATAATTCCAAATTGCTTTTAAGAATGGCTGGACCATAACTAGCTCTACCAAGAATGCATTGGTGTCCTCATCTTTCCACAATCCCACCAACATAAATCATACTCATCTTTTGTTGTCTTTGTCAACCTACTTGGTGTGAGTTAACCTTTGGAGTTGTTTTAATTTGTAATTCTTTTATTATTAATGATTTGGGACTATCTTTCAAACAATTATTAGTAGTCTGCACCTCTTTTTCCAAATGTAGAGATAATGCTCTGAGCTCATTCACCAAAAGCAGGGCTAGCTACATCTCCCCTTTAGAGTTCTAGGGGCACCCTGAGACTTTGAGGTGTCTCTTACCTAATGTCATTGGCTCAAACTCCCATGAGCTATGTTCTCATCACTGTTAGGTGCCAATGAGTAGCACCTCAGTTCCATTTAACCAGTTAACATGAGCTTTTACAAAGAGAAATTTACTGCAAAAATATAGCAAGAACAAAAGTACAAACATTTCCTCCTAATACTTTGAGAACTAGCTCTTCCCTATCCCACCTTGGTTTCTGAGAAAAATGGGGTCATTCTTAGCACAGTTTCCATACAAAAGTCTTCTTCTCAAGTTCACTTCCAGGTGCAGAATGAGTCTTGGCTGAGTCCTTATCTCATTCACCACTGGGCTGACCAAAGGTCACTCTTGTTCCTTGAGGTATGGATGCTACAAAGCTGGCTATAAAACTTTGACACTGAGATGTCCAGAGGCCCAGATGGTCATTCTTTCGACCTTTCCAAATTTGTAAGGTTGGTAGGGAGCCAAGATGGCAGAGTAGCAGAAGCAGTACAAAGATCTCCTTCCTGACCTCAAGTGCCTCCAAAAAGATCTAAAAAACACACCAGACTGAATTCTGTTGAGGAAATACAAGAAAAAGTCACTGTGTGTAATTTTTCCAGCCCTGTCCTCGGGGAGCTCATAATCTAATACAGATCTATACAAGAAGAGAAACAAATGAGGGTAGGGAAGTGGCTGACACTTGCACTTCACTCTCATCTGAATGGGTCAAAGAAGGGAGGAAAACACATATAGAGTTAGGTACAGAAATACATTTCAATCAACAGGGAAATAGGAATGAAAGGAGAGATAGGGGAGTTAGAGAGAAAGTAGATTCAGGAAGGAATTAATCCTAAGCAAAGCAAACCCTAAGGATGTACAAAAATATTTATATCTCTTTTTGAGATGGCACAGTATGGGGATCTGAGGGGGCGTAAATTGGGGGATGGCTAAAGAAGTTATGGTATTTAAATGTAATGGAATACTATTAATGAGGTTAGGGGACCATATAATGAGGTTTAGGGAACCCCAAAATACCGACACTCCGGGTCCTGCTCGAATGAATTTGACTGAAGCCTTCTTTCAGCCAAAGAAAAACAAAGTTTATTAAAGATTAGCCATATTGGGTAAAGTCTTAAGAAATCTCACCATTTGTGCCTCTAGCTAGTGGGCCAGATTGAATCTGCTGAGCTAGATTGAATCTATGCGCCTTAATGGAGGCAAGATGAGACTTATCTACAGAAAGACTGTGGGAGGGATCTAGAGCTTGTTCTGGGATGATAGGAGGAAGAGTTTAGGAAAGATCTAGAGGAAGAGTTCAAAGAGGATCTTGATGGGACTGGGGTGACTAGGTCAGACTTCAGGAATGGAATTAAGGGTGGGAAATAGCTGAAGGCTACCTGGAGTTGACCTACGGTAGAGGGCTAGGCTAGTTTAAAGGTAACAGATTTGGGCATAGATATTTTGATAGGATCCAGGGTGGAAAGCAGCCTGATGAGGAGGGCTAGGCTAGGTTAAGAGTTGGGCCTATCGATAATGAAAGGCTTATGGCCTCAGGCCAACACCTCACCAAATGGGGAAGATTCCAGGAGAGTTCGAGGGGGCTCCCAGAGCCTATATCCCATCAGTATCAATAACACTTACCCCACCACTATTGTGCTGCAAGACAAAGGGAATGATAAAGTGATAAAGGGAATGGTTTCAGAGAAATGTGAGTAGCCATATGAACTGATTCAGCCTGAAGGGAACAGAAATAGAGCAATTTACACAAAGACAAACTACTTTGAAAGAATTAGGAACACTATGATTCCTGAAGGCTAATGATGAAATATGCTACTCACTTCTTGATAGAGAAGTGAAGTACTCATGTTGCAGTGGGGGAGGGGCGGGGAACCCCTCGAGGACCAGAGTGCTGGATATGATCGTCTGGAATGAATTCACGGACTCAAGCATTCTTTAAGTCAGGGTGGCAAAGATTTATTGTTATGCTTTTCAATGGGCAAGAGTTCTTAAGGAACCTGCAGCCTAACAGGAATGATGCTAAAGCTTATATAGGAAAAGTAGTGGTTTATCTGGCAGATATGCTAATTAGGTGATAACTTACAAACTTGGTCACTACCATCATTCACTACTGGAAACCAGAGGAAGGGGTTTCTCAGGGGTGTATTTTTGGTCTGTTACATCTGTAGCAAGATAGCTTTGAGAGTTGATGTCTATAGCTTGACTTCTGGATTGAATATGATAACTAGTTCTGTGGTTACAAGATAGTCCTGTTTTTGCAAGAGAATTTCTTCAGAGGTCAGCTTGTTCTTGTGACGGGGAAAGATAGTTTGTCTTACTGGGGTCCACTCATGAGTTATTGCTAAGCATAGTGTCCTTGGGCTGGAGAGAAAACCGTCAGGGATAGTGTTTTGAAGCTGGGGAGAAATCTGATCTTGGAACTGGGGTCCAAGCACAAGCACCCAAGCATCCTGTCACTCAGAGCACAGAGGGAGAAATATATTTTTTGGACATGGTCAACATAGAAATTTCCTTTGTTTTCCTGGGCATGTTTGTAACAATGGCTTTGTTTTTCCTTAGTTCTACATAAGGAAGAGGAGATAGGGTGGGCGAAGGGGGAAGAGTAAGAAGGTGGATTTTTGCTCATTGAACAAAATAAAATATAATTTAAAAAAAAGGAAAAAGAAACTCATCAGGTTGGAGTCTCCAATTCCTTTACCTCAAATAGAACAAAACAAATGTGCAGCTAAAGAGTCCAGGCCCATTTTATGGAGTCACATGTTGTGCTTAGAGAGGAAAGAAGCCTTAGGTCTACAATGAAAAGATGCCGTCATTGAAAAGAGCAGCTGAAGAGAAGGAGAGGCTGAAGTTGGCTCAGATTTTTTAAAAGCACTCTAAATTCCAGGGACACAATTGGCACCATGGCTTCCGGGGATTGCACAGTTAGATGACTGGACCCAGTTACAGACCATCTATGCATCCTCCAAAGAATTTCCAAGTCTTTTCATTATACTTCTGTTACATCTCATCACAACTCTCCTGGAAGCAGACTTCCCAGCCTCTCCACATGGGGAAATGCTGTCAGAGGTACTCTGTATATGTGTCAATATCTATTATACATACATATGTTTTAAAATTTTAAGCAGTTGAAAAGTTACCTACACATCTACATCAGTTAATAATAATAAACAGTTCTCCATTTGAAGTGTGTATGTGTGTGTGTGTGTGTGTGTGTGTCCATCTGTCTATGTGGCCTCAGAATTCATTTTTGAGAACTTCCCGACCCTCTTGGGATGATTTGCATTGTAGAGTTTAGGCACTGGAATCCTACTATTCCTTCTCTGAAACCTTTCAGACACTCTCTCCCAAAATCCAGGGTGCATGTCAACTATTCCTGACTTTCTTTTACTTTATCACAAATTCTAAGATGGAGCTGTTTCTCTGGTTCCCATTATACTCTCCAAGCAATCATGTTGGTGAGGATAAAAGCCAGAAAAGAAATCCCTCTCTTTAGTTTTTCAGCTTTTTGATAGATAAAATAATCATTAAGATGAATCAAGAAATTATATGCTGCTCTGCTTTGGGCAGGAAACATTCCTAGATAACTAAAAGCCTGCATGATGGAGTTTGGGAAGCAGGTGGTTTATAGCAAATCACTTTCATCTTTTGTCTCTGTTTATTTTCACCCAAATGCTTCCTCCCACCAGTTTCTGTATTTCTTCACCTGCCTATATTTTCTTAAATACAATGCTATTCTACACATTTACTTCTTACCTATTCTGTTTGTTTTTTGTAACTCTTCCTCTGGACTTCTGCCCCACCTTGCATTTTCATTAATTAGATCTCCAAAAGGAAGCTGTTACTCTAAGGTTCTAAGACTACTCCATGGGCCAAGGGTCCTGCTCATGAGCACCCACTAGTACGTTTCCCATTAACAGTCAGCCAGAAGATTCAATTACTTCTTAGCAAAGGAATTTACTTAGGTAGTATGGTTAAAAAAAAAAAAGTGGCTCCAAATGTTCCCTCTACCCAGAAGATTGAGACACACTGTTCCATAGATATATACTGTGTCCTTGGGAACAATGAGCACACACAAAATACAATGGCACTGACGTGCACATATAAATAACACACCTGCCAAGGTAACTCACAACCCTGGAATTGAAGGGACTTTTTGGTAACATAATTCTCAATTGCCAAGACTAGTTCTCTCTTGAGTCCATGCACAACCTTCTTCTTTGTGGCCTGCTTTCATGTTCCTTGAGGCTGCCTCCTCTCTCAGATCATTGGCTCTCTGTATCAAAGTCTTTGTGAAGTATGTGTCTCTGCTCCTTAAACTGGGTCTTGAACTCTCTCAAACTGACTTGCCAGCTGCTGGATGGGATCTCTCCTTCTGGCTAAGTGGTTCTGATTACATGGTGGATTAGGGGCATGGAAGCAGGGAGAAATTCTCTCTTTCTCCCCTGCAAGGGTTTCATTCCATAATTGCTCCAAACCTTAATCGGCTCTCTTTGGTCAATTATTAAATTTCTTTCGTAAATACGGATACATAGATATGTGTGTGTGTATATATATACATATACATACACATATATGTGTGTAGGCATATATGTGAGTATATATATGCTATGCCTACAGCTATATAGTGTATATGTATGTATGTATGTATGTATGTATGATGTATGTATGTGTGTATCTATTATATATGGGCAGCTAGGTGGCACAGTGGATAGAGCACCAGGCCTAGAATCAGGAAGACATCTTCCTGAGTTCAAATCTGGCCTCAGACACTTACTAGCTATGTGATCCTGGCCAAGTCACTTAACCCTGTTTGCCTCAGTTTCCTCATCTGTAAAATGAGCTGGAAAAGGAAATGGCAAACCACTCCAGTAACTTTTTCAAGAAAACCCCAAATGAAGAGTCAGACATGACTGAAAAGACTGAACAACAAAAAATGTATTTTATATACATGTGTATGTGTACATATAGGTGTGAGTATGCATATGTATATATATATATACATGTGTGTATACACACACACACACACACACACACACACATTTCCAGTTGTTGTCATCCAATGCCTATAGCCCTGTAATCTTCCAAAGTTGATCAAGAATCTTCTCAACTGGTTGTGGAATTTAAGAAAACTTTGTAATAACTCCTTTATATTTAAATAAGATATGCCCTTCTAGAGCCACATTCTAGACATTGATCCTATCCATCAAGTCTCGGTGAATTTTCCCACACTGAAGGGGGAGGAGCGGAATATCTGCTATCTATCCTCAAGAGATTAATCTAACTAGAGTTGCCAAAAAGGTGTGAATTATTAAACTGATTGGGAGCATTTAAAACCAAGTGAATAGACTGCTTTAGGCAAGCATACCAGATACTTCCAAAGACACTTGGAGAAAAAAATCAGCATAGATCAATAAGTTTGCAGTCTAGACTATGGGGATTATTCTGCTTTTGGTAGAAGACATTCCCTGCCCCCCATCTTTCCATTCCCCCCCCCACCCCTTCAGCACCCAGGGGCAAGCAATGGCTGCCTAGATGAAGGAAACACCACGAGTGAGACTTCCTGGAGCAAGATGGCTTATGAACTTGAATCATCTGATGGCCTGCCTATGAAGACATAGGGAGCCAGAGTGGGATGATTTTTCCATTTCCGTCATTGACTTTGAACATAAGAATCTGCTTTTTTGAAAGATAACAAGGTGTATCTTAGCCTGGCAATACCCTGCCAAAGACTAGAACAAGGTGAATAGCAGTTTTCACATCTTCACCAGAACAATAGTGCAACTGAGAGTTTTAATGTTATACCTTTTAAATTCCATTTAGTAAATGGACTCTGATGTAGAATTTGAGTGTGTATTCCCTTGGATCATGTTAAGTTGGGAAGGAGAAAAGAATCTTAGTGGGAAACAGGGGCATGAGCCATTTTAATAAAGTCATCACATAATTGTCTGATAATAATCCTGGCATTTAAAATCTTCAGTTGAGCCAAATGACACCTTGGCTGGCAGCAGGCCCTAGAGGGCTGGGAGTGCTTCCTGTAGCAGGCGCAAAGATCCAGGCAGGCAGCCCATTTCTGGGCATGTGTGAAGGTGTGCTTGGGCTGGTAGTTGGAGCTCAGAATACCACATAGTGGCTCATGCTGGGATTGCACTCTCAGTAGCTATTCCGCACTCCCTGGGAGGCACATGTGCGTTGCTGCCCACATATCTGCCTTTCTGTCTCGTCATTCAGGCAGGTCTGACTCTTCATGGAACATATCATGTACTATGTATGGGGTTTTCTTGGCAAGGATCCTGGAGTGGTTTGCCATTTCCTTCTACAGAGGCAAATAGAGATTAAATGACTCACCCAAAGTCACACAGCTAGTGAGTTTCATATTTTAATTCAGATCTTCCTGACTCCAGGCTCAACTGGACCATCTATCCACTGGGCCATCTAGCTGTCTCAGAAGGCAAATACTTCTGTTTAAAGAAAAAAGTACTTGTATTTAGCAACCTGTTAGAGTTCCAAATTCTAAAACTTTCTAAAAATAAGTTTTGCAAGAGTCAAGCTCTTAGCAGGCATACGTTGGACAGAAGCCTGTCGTTCATTCATTTTAAGGGAGAGTCCAGAAATGCACCTTTCTTTCTCAGATGACTATCATCTAAAGCCTTTGCCTTCAATGGAAAAAAAGTGATGAAATTATCACCTGTGTCCCCAAAGTTTTCAATTTCTAGCCTAAAACTTTAGAATCTAGATTTCCTCTGGTAGTATTATTTGTCTTCAATCATCTGTAACCACCAAAAGCAGTTTGAAAATTTGGGGGAAATTCTCCATCACTTCCTGGGTACACACCCTGGGAGCATAACAGACCTCTCTGTTATTCTTACCAGCTCCACAAATAGCTACCTCAATGTACCTTATCAGAATCACCAATCATCATCACTCACCTCTTCTTCCTTTGAACAACTACTGGATCTTCGGTTTATTTTGTACACCGAAGATTTTGGAGTTGTGTTTTATTTTTAGATGAAGGCGGTGGTATATTCTACCACTCTGAAATTCTTCAAGCATTCTGGATAATGACTGTGTGATATAGCAGAATTCCCAAATCGTAGAATTTAGATTTGGAAGGGATCTTATGTAGTCCAACATAAACCTAAAAGGACCTCCACTATAACATACCCCCAAACTGGTAATCTAGCCTCTGCTAGAAAAATTCAAACAAATAGGGGATCCCTCTTCCACGTTACCAACTGTTCACAAACTTGAAGACAGATATCCTTTCTTCCCAACTGTTCTCTAGACTAAACAGTGTTGAACTAATCCTCAAATGATATTGACTCAAAGACCTTGATCATTCTGGTTTCTCTCTTCTGGACGCTCTCTAATTTACTAATGATCTTCTTCATCTAGGGGGCCCAGAACTGAATATAATACTCCTCAATACAAAAGACATTTATTCCACATTTTTGCTTTATTTTAAGTTTGTTCATAATTCTTGATTTAATTAGTACTTAAAGACTTAATTTAGATGTAAGATATAAGCCTCAATTTGTTCTAATCAAGGAGAAGAAATGGAAACTGGAGAGGGGACTCGAGACTGGGATGCTGAAGTGGTCTGTCTTAGACTGAAGCTTGTGCATCTTTCACTCTGGGAAATCTGAGAAAGGTGCCAAAGTACTTTTACTGCCATCCCTTCTCTCCCACCCCAACTCCCTTTTTTCTTCCTATTCAGGAGAGAAAACATTTATCCAAAGTTCCCTTTTCTTTAAGTTTGTTTATGATTCTTGGTTTAATTAGTACTTTAAAGACTTAGTTTAGATATAAAATTATTATTGGTCATAAGTGCCCTTTATGGGACACCTAGGTAACACAGTAGATACAGTGCTGGTCCTGGTGTCTGGAAGACTTGAGTTAAAATTTGGCCTCAGATACATATAGCTGTGTGACCTTGGGCAAGTCACTTAACCCTGTTTGCCTCAGTTTTCTTATTTATAAAACAGGAATAATAATACCTCCCTCCAAAGATTGTTGTGATTATCAAATAACATAATAATTGTAAAGTTCTTAGCACAGTACATGCCATATAGTAAAAGCTAAATTAGCTTCTATTTATTCAGCTGTATTAACAGCTATATTATATTAACAGCTAACAGCTATATTTAGCTGTTATCATTCCACAACACAAAAAAAAGGTTAAGAACCCCTGCTGTAGGCAAAAAAAGGGAGCCCATGGCTATCATTGTCTGGTGAGAAAGGCTAGGCACCATCGAGTCATACTGGCTTCTCATTTTTTCTCTCCAGAGTTTGTTCAGAAAACACCCCTCCTCAGGGGATGGATAAGCACAGTAACTAGTCCAGCCGGATGGGAGGAGAGTGGGAGGGGCCCAGTCAGGATGGTAATGCCCACATTCCAAGGATAGGCTCCAGCCAAGAGGGTTTAGAAAGATTTCCTTTCTTTTCACCTTATATAGCCAACCCTGCTAGACAGCACAACTGGTTATACTAATATTAATCTTAGTTTACATTCCCAGAGCCCATACAGACAAATAGGAAGAAGAGGAAGGCCCTGGTGGGATTAAAATTTTGTTTGCTTAATGCAAATGTATATACAGACATACCTCAGAGATATTGTGGGTTGACTTCCAGACCACCACAATAAAGTAAATATCACAATAAGAGGAGCCACACAAATTTTTGGGTTTCTTAGTGCATATAAAAGTTAGGTTTACATCACACCATAGTCTATTAAATATGCAATAATATTATGTTTTTAAAAATGTACATACCTGAATTAAAAATACTTCATTGCTTTAAAAAATGCTAACCATCATCGGAGCCTTCAGCTTGTCATAATCTTTTTGCCAATGGAGGGTTGATGGCTGTTGACTGATCAGAGTGGTGGCTGCTGAAGGTTGAGGAGGCTGTGACAATTTCTTAAAATAAGACGATGAAGTTTGCCAAATCCATTGATTCTTCCTTTCACAAAAGATTTCTCTGTAGCATTTGATGCTGTTTGATGGCATTTTACCCACAGTAGAACTTCTTTCAAAATTGAAGTCAATCCTCTCAACCTGTACTGCTGCTTTATCAACTAAGTTCATGTAATAGTCTTCAATACTGTTGTATCTCAAGGAATAGAGAGTCCCAAGGAGAGGGAGAGAGACGGGGGAATGGCTGGTTGGTGGAAAGTCAGAATACACACATTTATCGATTGAGTTCCCTGTCTTATATGGGGCATAGTTCACGGTGCCCCAACACAATTACAATAGTAACATCAAAGACCACTGATCACAGTTCACCATAACAGATATAATAATAATGAAAAAATTTGAAATATTGTGAGAATTAGCAAAGTGTGACACAGAGACACGATATGAGCACATGCTGTTGGGAAAATGGCACCAGTAGACTTGCTCAATGCAGGGTTGTCACAAACCTTCAATTTGTTAAAACAGCAACAACAAACACACGTAATATCTGTGAAGTACAATAAAGCAAAGCACAATTAAATGAGGTAGGCCTGTAATGATACACAGACAACTGGGACTAAGAATCTTTCCTTCCTCAGTTCCTAAAGGTGAAGGAGGGAGTCTATTCCCTAGTTGTTTAGGGAAATAGAGCCAAGCAATTTTAATAGCCCCACCCAGATTCCCTGGGGAGATTAAAATAGAAAAAACAATTTGGGGAGAACAGGGTATTTCTCCCCAAAACTCCCAAACCCCCAGGAAATACTGACATAAGTGTGAGGTGAAGTGCCTGGGAGCTAAGTGAGAAAGGACATAAACTGTAATGTTATCATGAACTAACGTAGAATTGGCGGGGAGAGGAGGCACACTTTTATGGCATACGGGAAGATAATTTCTCTTTTTTGTCATGGAAGCCTTTGACAGTCTGGCAAAACCTATGGATCCCTTCTCAGAATAATTTTTTAAATCCATGAAATAAAATACATAGGATTGTAAAGTAGACCAATAGAATTGAAATAGTTGTCAGAATATCAACAGCAACAAATTCTTGAACCCCAGGTTAAGAATTTGTGTTCTAAACACTAGGAGACTTCTTGGGTTTGGGCTTACACCCATGAGATCCACAGGATGAGAGAAGTCTCCAGAAATAAAGAAGCCTGGAGTTATTCTTCTGAGCTGTGTGCTACAAATGGATCCAGTTTGGAGATGGAGCTGATCCCTGGGAACAGGAGTAACTGCTATATGCTGAAAAGTAAGGAAAAACACCAAGAACTTGGACTGTAGGACCCAACAGAGCCAGACCAAGACAAGTGGCATGGTCAAGGACAGCAGGACGTGTGAGATGTGGCAGAAGTAATACTGACAATACTAGATAATATTTACGTAGTGCTTACTATGGGCCAGACGCTGTGCTAACCACTTTACAAATATTGTCTTATTTGATCCTCACGACAACCTGGAAAATAGGTGTATTATTATCCCCATTTTTACAGATGAGGAAACTGAGACAAACAGGAGTTAAGTGACTTGCCTAGGGTCACACAGCTAGTTAGAGTCTAGGGTTGGATTTGAACTCTGGTCTTTCTGACTCCAGGCCCCAAGGAGCCTTTCAAGGGAACTCCGGCATGGAGAAGTCTGGGAGAAGTCTCAGGTTTGCTTTGGCAAACCCAAGGCAGTATCAGAGTTTAGGGGAAACTGCTCACTCATAGATACTGTCCTTTTCCATGGGCCTTACCATGAGTCCAATTTCTTTTCTGTAGCTTCTAAATACATATACTCATATTTTGTGCCTACTGAACCCACATGCTTGCAAGAGAATATGGCTGCTATGCTCTAGTGCCAGAGGTGGAGGGACAGATCAGATAGGAAGTTCCATAATAATTTGGGTTGGGAAACTAGGCCAGAGAAGTGAGAATTCACCCAAAGTATTCCTGGACCTATTTTATCAGGAGGGAGACTGACATAAGGGTTACATACAGATGATTGAGAGTTGACTTAAACTCTAATTAAAAGAAAAAAAAAACACGCCATTCAGAAATGCAAAGCATGATGTGAGACTTAAGAATGATAAATTATTTCAGTGTAATAAATGGCAGTATCTTTCTATGCCAGTTTAAATAAAATAGAGCAGCTAAAATATATCCCTGGGGTGAATTGTAGAATGTCATTAAAATACTATTGACTCACTGGACCAATATATTTTCACAAGCTTGACAGGGGAAAGCAGGCAGAAAGACAGATCATTGGTATCAGGTAAGACAGATCTTGTAAAGTATCGTATTTAAAAAAAAAACAAAAAACTCCCTGATTCTAAACCACCAGTAGAGATACACCTGAATCAATCTGCAGGAAAAAAGAAGGAAAAATTCATAGCCCAGACCAGCATTCAGAGATAAGATCTCAGCTTTCTCCTTGTCTTAACATGAGAAAATTTTGACACATCCAATACACAGTGCCAAATATTTCATAATGCAGAGAGAAACGTGCAGGTAGTAAATTGTGTGTGAATTATGAGACCCAGGATGATTTCATTAATCAAGGAAGTGTGGTAGAAAGAAAACTGGTCTTGGAAGCAGAAGATATAGGTGAGTGTCTTGGCTCTGCCCCTCCCTTGGACAAGGCACTTCACTCCCCCAGCCTCAATTTCCACATCTGTGAAATGGGAATAAAACTGACCCATCTCACAGGGTGGCTGTTAGGATCAAATAAGATGTGAAAAACTGTATAACTATAAAGTGCTATATAAATATAAGATAATTTTATTATTTTCACATCAACAAGAATGAATTTAATTCAATCTGCTCAGGGCACTGTGTGGAGTTACGAAGATAGTGTAGTCCTTGCCTCAAAGCCCCTCTCTAAGAGCTCATAGTGTATTGGGGAATTTGATATTTGTACAGTTAAAGATAATCCAAAGAGGCAGTATGGGTTTGTGGTTAGAGTGAGCCAACCTTGAAACCTAGATGACATGAGTTCAAAAGGGACCTCTGACACATCCTGGCTGTGTTACCACTGAGCAATTCACTTAACATCCCAGTGTTCTGTTCTAAGACTGTTAAGTTGCAGAGAATTCACCAATCCACCTTAGCAGAGGGACCAGGAATTTCCTTACACAAGTTCTTATCACTCTGACTATGTATAATGTAAGGTAGATATTGGGCCTGTGGGAGGGGGTGGGGGTGGGAAAGGGGCCCGGGGATTTAAGAGAGGAAAGGATTCTTTCTGCTGGAGAGAGCAGAGATGGATTTTTGGAGGAGAAGGAGTCTGAGCTCTGAGCTGAGCTGAATAAAAAGAAGGCCTTCTAACTGATTTAGGTGAGGAAAAAATGCCTTCCAGGAGTGAGAGGTGGCCTAAATTCATCACGGTTTTCACCTAGTAACTTTTTAATTCAGGTGTAACACAGCAATCAAACAAGTTAATGCTGTCTCAGGTTGCATTTAATAATAAAAACAACAATGGCTAATATTTATATAGCACTTACTATATGTCGGGCAACCATGCTAAGCACTTTATAGTTATTATCTCTTTTAATCTTCACAGAAACTCTGGGAAGTAAAGGCTGTTATCATCCCCATTTTACAGATGAGAAAACAGAGTCAAACAGAGGTCAAGTGACTTGCCCAAGGTTACCCAGCTAGTCTAAGGCTGAATTTGAACTAAGGTCTTCCTAACTCCAATCTGGGTGCTTTATCCACTGTCCCTCTAGCTGCCTTATATGTCATTAGTAGGATAAAATCTAGAAAAAGATCAGCGTTAGTCATGCTTAACTATGCCCTGGTCAAACAATATCTCGATTATCAGCCTTCAGTTCTGACCATTTCTTTTTAGGGCATTGGCAAATTGCAACGTCTACACCAGGATGGTAAAGGGACTGACTGGAGACCGTGCTATATGAGAATTATCTCTGAAGAAACTGAAGTTATTTATCCTGGGTCAGATTGGTGAGGATGACTGAGGAGTTAGTTGATAGCTGTCTAAGTGGACAATTGTGTCAGTGGAAGAACTGTTTTACTTAGGTAGAATTAGGTGGAAGTTGCTTGGTAGCACATTTGGTTTGTTATAGGAAGAAATAAACCCCAACCTTCTAATAATCAATTGCCCCAAATTGGAAGGGACTACAAAGAGAGGAAGTAGGTTCTCTATCACTAGAGATATTCAAGCAGAAGGTAGATGACCTCCAGAGAAAGGATTATGGAGTCTGAATGCAGATTGAGGCAAACTATTTGCTCTCTCTTTTTTTTTCCTTCTTTTTTGGTTTCATTTCTTTCTCATGATTCATTCCATTGGTTATAATTCTTCTTTACAACTTGACTGTTATGTAAATAAGTTTAATGCAAAGGTATATGTAGAAGCTACATTGGATTACATGCCGTCTGGGGGGAGAGGGGAGCAGGAGAGGGAGGGAGAGAAAATTTAGAACTCAAAAATTTGTGGAACTGAATGATTGTGAAAAAGCCACGTACATCCCTTCATAGCATAGAGGGCCAACCAGGATAGCGGTGGGCCTAGAGATTACACCTAGTAACTGAAGGAAAAAGAGAGAGAGACAAAAACACAGATACAGAAAGAGACAAAGAGTCAGAGACAGAGACAGAAAGAGACAGAGAGAGATAAGAGAGAGACAGAGACAGATCTAGGGGGTGGGAAGGACTAGAGTCAAGGAATGTTGCACATTCTGACATCATGTTCTTTCTTGTCCTACAGTAAATTTGGATATGTTTTGAATATACAGTTCAATTCAATAAACATTGATGGGCCTAACTGGAATCTTCTCCACTAGACAGTGTTAGTTGGCTTTGCTTAACTGGTTTTTTTTTGGTTTTTTTGGTTTTTTTTGGTACAAGAGAGAGTATCATGGATGACTAGGGGAGGGAGTAGTTATATCAGGAAATGACTAGCGTAAAAAGGCATCAAACTTTTAAAACAAAATTAAGGTTAAATAAAGTGAAGGTGTTTTCCACAAGCAAGCTTCAAGACCCCTACCAGAGAGGGGTTTCGATATGAGTAAAGGTGGATTTCTACGTAACTTGGGTCTTTCCAGGACAATTATAAAAAATGAGTAGATGGAGGCCTATGAATAGTTTTGGATTTCCAGGTTGTGGGAAAGTAGCTGCCAGGACATTCCAGATCCCAAACTAATGAAAGTGGCAAGACAATGACGTGACTGCAAATTAATGAAATCAAGGTCCACAGTGTCTCCTTCATATTCCCAAACACTAAAAAAAAATTTAAAGAGGGAATTATATCCTGGCAATAAAATTAGTTTATTTCCTGTTTCTTTTTATTCTCCATGTAATGTTCAGAGTTCTAACTGCACTTGTTGGAAGGATGCCAGATACATACACACACACACACACACACACACACACCCCACTCAGATGAAAATCTAAACTTTGGCTCTATCTTTCCACAGCTGGTTGAGACCTCAGAATGCTATAAATACCCATGAAAAATACAATCTTGCTTTTAAAATGCAAATTATGAAATTCTCACCCCAAAGTTAGAGTGAACTTGACAATATACTATAATTTCTTTCTAACTAGATTGGGAAATAGAATTAACACCGCATAGACTAACTGACTTACATCACGTTTTTCAGTGTATCTGTTTTTATGGTTTCTAGGACATATTGAACCACAGCTCATCCAAATCTATGTTACCATTGGAAGGGTAGGATTGGGTGTCTATTAAGTCAGTCAATTAATCACCACACTTTGCTTAGCACTGACACCTTTTTCAGATGAGAAAAAAGTCTGGGTTGAATCAATCAATCAGTTAGAGATTTAAACTAAGTGTGAACAATGTTTCATATCTCTGCTTGAATCAATTAAAAGCATTTCAGCTAGAAGTTAATTCAAATTGGTTGAAGGACTTGGTCACACTTCATGGGCTTGTATAAAACCATCAAGCCAGTTTGGAATTTGGGATTCCACTATCTGGCATTCAAGAGGAAGGAGTGGGTACCTTAAGGGGTGAGCTAGAAAAAAAAAATCAGTGGCATAGGAGCAACAGGCAAAAGGAGAAAGAAAAACCAGGATTCAGCTAATCAGAGAAGAGAGAGATCAAGGTGGATCATCAACCCTAGAGGCACCTTGGAGAAGACTGGAGCAAAGAACCAGTGTGACCTAACTCTTCAAAGATTGGGGAAAGTTCCAAGAAAAGGCTTGCTCTTCCCCAACTTTCCTCTCAGAATCTGATTACAGACAATGGAATGTGCCTACTTCTTTATCTAAATATTTCTGGTAGCCTGAATTTTGCTTCAACATGAAGAGACCAGGAGTTAGAGACAAATATAAAGTGGGCAGCTAGGTGGTACAGAGGCCTACAGTCAGGAAGATCTGAGTTCAACTTTGGCCTAGAACACTTAACTAGCTGTGTGACCCTGGGCAAGTCACTTAATCCCGTTTGCCTCAGTTTCCTTATCTGTAAAATGAGTCGGAGAAGGAAATGGTAAAGCACTCCAGTATCTTTGTCAAGAAAACCCCAAATGGGGTCACAAAGAATTGGACGTGACAGAAATGACTGAGCAATGACAACAACAAATAAATCTAAAGTAAGGCAGAGAGCCAAACTCTGCCTAAATGTAACATTTAGGAATTTTTCTAACTGAGGTTCTGCACAATTACTGTTTTTACTCCTAACTTTGTGTATAAGCTCCCTGATCAGTACAAAAGAGAACCACTTGGACCTGAGGAGCTATTATATTGCCCCTGTGCTGAAAATGAGCTAATTATTATAACAAAGTATAGCTAATTACATCTCTAAAGACAAGGGGGGGAGGAAAGAAAAGGTAGGAGCAATTAATTATCTTTCACTGGGTACCTTCACTCTTCACAGTGACACCCACATTGACTAGATTGCTAGCTCTCCCTCCCTTATTGGATTGTAAGCTCCTGGGAGGCATGAACCATTATGAACACATACTGAATTTATTGGACAAAACAAATCATTATAACAGGAGTACACTTAATCTCTAAGCAGCTGATGGTGCTGGGCCTAGGATCAGAGTTAAAAACTAGCCTCAGGTACTAGCTCTGTAAATTTGTTTGCTTCAGTTTTTTGAACTGTAAAATGGGGATTAAAAACACTTTCCTTTCAGGATTGTTTTGAGGATTAAATGAGATGTATTTGTCAAAGTGTTTAGGAGACCACCTTGCAAATGGTAGGTGCTATACAGATGCTTATTCCCCTCCTTTCCCCTCTAAGCATGACTTTCCAGTCTTTTGGAGTAATGGTCTCCAAATAAGAGTTCTACTCATAACCCCAGTGGACTCCAAGGGGTTAAAAAAAAAAAACAAAACGAGAGGGTAGAAGGTAGGTCAGTTCCTGCCCTCAGACAGTCAATTGTAGAATGTGTTTCCAACAGAACTCCATATTGCTCCCTTCCCCCATTATTGCCAAATAGTCCCCCACACCCTTTACTAGCACCCACAGACTGTTCAAGCTTTTAACTTTTACCCCTCGTTATGGTAATTAGGGTGGGACTTTTTTGTTTTCTCTTTTAGAATGCTAAGGTCAAGTACCTTTGAGAGTCTTGCCTTTCAAATATCATGGCAAGCAAAGTGGACTTTTTGTTGTCTTTTGTTTCTTTGATTGAATCTAGAGTCTTTGACTTTCTTAAGAAACAAGAAAGCCCTAGGCCCCAGGCCCCAGACCTTTGGCTAAGAAGACTCTGAGCCTTCAGGCCTGAACAGGGTCTAAGAGCTCTGAGGTTGGTGTTTTGTTTTGGGGCTCTCACTCACTGGAAGAGTGTCATGTGATTTGACCATATCAGACTCTGGGTAGCCGATGGAGCCCCCTCCTCATTGAAAACCCAGATGTTGGTGCCTTTCCTCTGGTAATGATGGTAAGGCAACTACAGGCCTGTCTGTTGATAATAAAGAGGTCAGGGAACTATATGCTTTTAGGGGTCTTTGAGACCCCAAAATATCAACATTCCAGGTCCTGCTCAAAAGAATTTGACTCAAGCCTTCTCACAGCCAAAGAGAGACAAAGTTTATTACAGATTTGCCATATTGGGTTGTCTTAAGAAATCTCACCTTTGTGATGCTTGTTTTCACAAGCTGGCCAGATTCCATCGGAGGTAGATTGAATCTGAGCACTTCCAAGGAGGCAGGATGAAACTTACATACAGGAAGATTGTGGGAGAGATCTAGGGTGGTCCTGGGGTGATGGGAAGAGGGGTTTGGGGAGGGTCCTGAGGAGGAGTCTAAGGAGGGGCCTGATGGGACTGGGATGAAGTCAGACTCCAGGAACCAAGAGAATAGATTAAGAGTGGGAAGTAGCTGAAGGTTACCTGGAGATAACAAACATAATGTAGGCCTAGGCCAGTTCAAGGGCGACAGACCTGGGCACAGACACCTTGACAAGATCAAGGGTGGAAACTAGCCAGACAGTGGAGGGCTAGGCTAGCCTAGCCTAGAGATTTGGGCCTAGCAATAATGAAAGGCTTATGGCCTCAGGCAAACACCTCATCCAGTGGGAAGATCCAAGGGGAGCTTAAGAGGGCTCCCACAATTTAAACCTCATCAACTGTGTGTGTTTGCTCTGTTTATATTATCTCTCTTTGTAATTTCTGTCTGTATTTCCTCTGGAGTTCAGCGTGCTGGCTTTTCCCCCTGAATAAGTGAATGATATATGTATATTTGATTAAAGTGAGATTGTTAACCCTTAAAGTTGCTTTCTTTAGAAAGGCAGATCAAAGAACCTGTGCTGGCAGCTCTTCTGTGTGCTAGTGTTGTTGGTTTTACATAGCCACAGTAGCGGCAAGTCGTATTGTTGTTATACCCCTCTGGGACATCATCTTTCAGTCATTATAATCTAACCTTAACTTGGGTACCCATGTGAGTAGCTTCAAAAGCAAAATCTGACCTTTCCCACTCGTGGGTCACCACCCTCTCCCAATCGCCTTTCACCTTTCAGCTGAATCAGGCACCTCAGAATAGGCCCTTGGATAGGGAGTGGTAAATAAGAATCCTCCTCTACTCATTTTGTTTTCAGTAGGATTAAGTGAGTGGCTCAGAATGAGCACATGTGGATGGGTTGGTAGGGAGGAGTTGCAATCTATTGCAAAGAACTTTAAATTACCTTTTGCCCCAACCCTACCCCTCCCCAGAAGTTCCCATTTCTGTTGAGGGTACCACCATCCTTTCAGTCACTCAAGTCTGAAACCTCACTGTCATCCTCGTTCAGGTCCTCATCACTTATCTTCTAGACTACTGAAATAGCCCCTTAATTGGTATCCTTTTCCCTTTCTAATCTATCCCACCCAGCTGCCAAACTGATAACCTAAAGCATAGGTATGACCATGTACCTCTTCTGTTCAATAAATTCCAGTGTCTCCCTATTGACCCTAGAATCCCTGAACTTCTTTCAAGTTTCCCATCATTTCTACCCCAACAAGATCCGGTTACCCCCTCCTAGAGTTTGTGATAGAAAAGGTAAGGAAAAACAGGTATAGTTGGATATGCATTCCTAGATTTTGGGTTAACAGATTTCACTGGGTTCAGAGGAAAGATAGATAGCTAGGATCCCATGGACTGAAATTCTATTGAGAAAGTCAGCCCAAGGTGGATGAGAAACTCTCAAAAGTTGAATTTTTGAAATCACAGAGAGTTCCAATGAGGAGGAAAAACAGGAGTTACCTGAACAGACTAAGGTAGGTGCCTAGGGAATTCACCAACCAACTTAGATTTTTAAAAAGATTATATGAAGAAGATGACAGGTAGCTAAGGGCAGGTAACAGAGGACAAATATATAAAAGCATGTCATGTTCCTATAAAAACAGTGCCAGGAGTGCTAAAGTTCAGACTAAGTGGATGTTGGCAAGAACAGCTGAAGGCAATTAAAGGGTGGGTTTTTTTTTTTTCAGCTACGTGAGAGCAGGACTACTGCTTAAAAATAGAATTGATACATAGGATCATTACTTAAAGCAGGAAGGGAATAGATAGATTGATGGCCAATGGTTCATCTAGTCCAATGGTTCTCTAAATACGATCCAGGGATGTGTGTGTGTCTGTGTGTGTGTGTGTTTGCCCAAGACCCTTTCATATTGGTCCATAAGGTGAAAATTATTTTCACAATATAGCAATAAAGCAATAGTAAGACAATTCACTTTCAAATGTAGTAAATATTGAGAGATATCACCCATAGAAACATAAACAAAAGCTTTTTGGAGTCTTCAATAACTTTTAATAGCATAAAGGGGTCCTGAGGCCAAACAATTGGAGAGCTGCTGATAGAGTCCGATCTCTGAATGTTACAGATGAAGAAACCAAGGCCAAGGAGGTAAAGTGACTCACCTAAGGTTATATGGATACCAAACAGCAGAACCAGTATTAAACTCCTGCTATTCTAACTCTCAATCCAGTGTTATTTCTACTTAATCAAGCAGAGATTTGAAACAAATCTATGTAGAGATAATAATTGAAACCATTAGAGTGGATAAGATCACTGAGAGAGAGGAAAAGAAGGTCCAAGACTGAACCTTACTGGAAATCCAACTTGGGATACTCAAGCTGGATGGTAATCCAACAATGAAAATGACCGAGGTGTGCTCAGGTAGGAAAAGAAACAATACAATAGAGTATTATTACTGTACTCCTTTAAGGGGTTTTCTGAGACAGTATGGATTTCAAGAATTTTGTCCTCCTTTCCCCACAAATCATCAAACTGATCCAGGAATTCCAATATTTTGCCAAATTGTTGTTGTCCTTCATTTTCAGAGAACCAGTGCCATCAGAGGGTAATCATTGTGACTTGTACACGGATTGAAGCGAGATGGAGTTGCACAGTCACGAGCTTCATACTCTCTTCCTGAGTCATCGATGTCCAGAGGCAAGACAAAAGTCAAGATGACTGGTGATGGGCTGGGACGCAGTGGATGACCTTGGCCTCTTTGATGTCTGACCAAGCTCTCAAACACTCCAAGGTGCTTGCTTTAGTCACCTTCGTGGCTGTTGGAACAAACTGTTCTCATCCACCCATTCTGCTGGGGGAAGTCTTCACATGCTTGGGGTAGACATCCCCCTAACTCACTGACAGGTTTGAGAGGTCTGTCAGTCACCTTCAACCTGGTTTAGCCTGTCTGCAGAGATGGTTTTACTGGGATGTGGCCATGGCGCGTGCTACAGTTTCTTGGAGCCGCAGGGGAGAGTTGGGTGAAGGTGGACACCAAAGGTGGCTGAACAGCCCTGGAAAGGGCTTGATTTTTGCCAAATACTGAGTCAAACCATCATATATCGAAACAAAAATAGAATACTCTAATTATAATAACCTGCAGAAGAGATAAGAAAAGACATCTCACTTTCTTCTCTGGAGGGAACAGTGAGTTCGGAGCACCATATATACTGTCAGACTCATTTGATCCTTTGGTTAATTTTGCTAAACCATCTTTACAGTCTTCTTACTTCTTCCTCTCCCCCTCCAACTCCCACCGTCATGTTCTCTGCAATCCAGTGACACTGACCTTCTTACTGTTCCTCTAAAAAGACACTCCATATTCAAACTTAGGAACTGTTCAGAGAGTACAGGTCCAAGGTGAATGTGAAATATCTGCTCAGCAGTTCCATTATACTCCAGAGAAAGTATAATGAGTATAATGGGCTATATTTATGTCTCTTGTATTTGATTATGCATACTTTTAAATCCTTACCAATTTACACATATTTTGTGGGGTGGATTTAAAGGCTGGTCAATACCTGATATCTATATGGGATACTGAACACTTTTTTTTAGAGTGCACCCAGTTACTCATTGTCAGATATATGTGTTGCTCTCCAAATATAACAATGGTTTAGCTTGTGTGTGGCAAGATCCAGGAAGCTGATCCTTTTCACTCCAAGGGAAAACATAATTTCTACATTTTGGGATGGGGTGGGGTGGCAGTGAGGAGAGGAGAATATGGCTGCCTCACCATGTATCTACAGCTCTTATGGCTCCTAGTAGCTATTCAAAAGTTACTTATCTCTCATGACTGACTCACTTGAAGTTCACCAACCATGCCCAAGAAAGAAATCCTTTCTCCCTCACAAAGGTACTCAAAGTTTCAGCTCAGAATTCTCTAAGCCGATCATTAGCCTACTTCCCTCCCCTGCTTTCATTCATGTGTAGGATAAAACACAAACTTTTTTTTTTTTTACATTTAACATACTCTCTCATCCTTACAGAGAATCACAGAATTTGACAATTTGAAGAGATTTCAGAACCCATCTTATCCAACCCATACCTGAAAGGAATCCCTATTGCAAAATGCCTGAGGTGCATTTTCTCGTCCTTTCCGTGGGGTCAGGCTTGATCACTGTAATTAGACAGCATTCAGTTTACTAATTTTTTGTAATTATTGTTATTTCTATTTACCTTGTTACAATAGTTATGGATATCGTTTTCCTGGTTCTGCCTACTTCACTCCACTATAGCTCACATAAATCTTCCCATGTTTCTCTGTATTCTTTATATTCATCTTTCTTATGGCAGAGTGATATTCTTTTACATTCATTTAATAAATTTAGGTAGCCTTTGCCCAATTGATGGGCATCTACTTGGTTTATAATTCTTTGCTATCACCAAAAAAAAGTGCTGCCATAAATATTTTTTGCATATCCAGGACCTTTCTTTCCATCTTTGACCTTCTTGGGATATATGCCTAGAAGTGGGATCCTTATAGTTCTTATAATTAATTAAATATGATAGTAGAAAGAGTACAAGGCTTGAGGTCATAAGATCTGGGTTTGAATCCTTTCTCTCCTACTTGCCAGCTGTTCAGCCTTAAACTGAGGTAATAGCCTCAGTTTAATCTATTAAATGAGAAAATTAGATTAGATGATCTCTAAATTAGAATATGAGCTTCTTGAGGTCAGAGACCCTGTTTTTCTTTCTTTCTTTCTTTCTTTTTTTTTTTGTATCCCTAGCACTTAAAACAGTGACCAGCACAGAGTTAGTCTTTAGTAAATCCTTTTTGTCTGACTGGTTCTATTTATGGGTAAGAAAATCGTTATGGTCTTTATGCCTTAAAGTTTGTTTTTAATTTGAAAGTTCAGTAGCCAACAAATGGTTGGATTTAGAGGTACGATTCCTGTCATATCTCTATTCTGCATCAGTGATAGGAAAAGGCCACATAGAAAATCTGACTAGCTTGATGTATGCTCCTCTTTAATTAACTATCATGTAGCATTGCACACAGACACAGACACAGACACACACACACACACACACACACACACACACACGTACACATCATAGCCTCCTACTGCAGAATCTTATCAGTAATTTTTCCCCCAGTGGAAAAAATGCTGGAAATGGGATTTTCCCAATGGCACCCCTCCAGTTGCTGCTATAGGCACTGGTTATAACTGGTGAGGGTTAGATTATACCTGCTCTGAGAGGCTGACTCCTGGCTCAGAAAGGGGGAGTTTGGGAACTTGAACAACCAGCAATATTGGGTGGAGTGAGGGAATGTTGGGTTGTCCCGGGTGAAATGTGGGTGTGACTGTGTTAGTAACATACCCCATGACTGGCTATCAGGGGAGGATAAGATATAATCTGTCACATACCCTTTGGGGTCAAACCATGGCCCCTTCTTTAGAGACTAATGCTCTACTTGGCATTGCCCTACTGGACTACAAGCTCTAATAGGGCAGGGAATACATATTATATAAATTTTGTAACTCCCCTGGAGCTAAGCTTAGTACAGTGCTCAGTACACAAACAGAGCTGAAATGTCTGTTGGTCAAATGGAATGGGACTGAATGGAATCCATTCCATTTTATTGCAGTTTTTACCAAGGTTAGGAGGATACGTCCCCATTTGAATGAGGGCCTATACTCCTAAACTACTTACTCTTCATAGCAATTGACTTAAGCCTTCTAAAAACTGTTTCTATTGCAAAGTGACATAACGAAAAGACTAGACAGCAGCAGCTTTTAGTCCTTCGTCTTACCTTGTCCATGGGTGTTGAAACGGCTTAACCTGTCAGCTCCTGCTAATGGGCCAGTTTATCTGGTTTTATTGCACTCTGTTTTACTGCATGCCCCTATATAATCTTGGCTAGAACTTCCTCCGCTCAGGGGCATGGCAAAAGTCATCGGGTTTAAGGAAAACCCCACCCAGGAGAGAGTTAGCTCCCTATGGTGCTGGCAGCCTGCCAGGCTAATCGGGAGAGACTCATGCTGAGGCCATGACACAGTTCCTAGTATCTCAACCTAGGTGACGCTGAGGAAAAGATGTAGGGAAGAAAGGCAATGAAATATACAGGCTCAGTTGCCTGTTTTCATCTCTGCGAAAGAGGAAATAATCAGGGAGGGAGCAAATCTGATGTCTTATTATGGGGAGAAGAATGAGCTCTAGTGGCCAGATAGCTATTGTACTCCGTCAAAAGGGAATAGAGTAAAAAAAAAAAATTAAATAAAAAAAGGAATAGAGTGTGAAAAGAAAATGATAAGTGAAAAGAGAGGGAGTGAACCACACAGCAACGATAAAAGGGATAGGAGGGGCTGCCCTTCTTTCCTTTACTTGGCTTGTGTTTTTTTTTTCTCTTTGGGGGTGTGGGGATATCTCTCCTATATCTGTTGCTCTATTTCCTATCACATGGGTTTTTAGGATCATACGATCAAACCTTTAATATTGTAAAAGAATTTAGTGATCAAGCTGACATCCTCAGTTTACATTCGATGAAACTGAGGCCCAGAGATGTTAAGATATTTGACCAAGGTCGCAGGTATAAAAGGGATGTGAAACCTAGGGCTGCTGATGCTAGAGCAAGCACTCTATCCACTGTTCCATACTGCCTCCCTTGTCCTACAGATTCAAAGGACTTCATAGTGATATATAGGTCATAGAATTTAGAGCCGAAAGAGACCTTAGAGATCACTCCTTCATTTATTCAGATGAGGAAACTGAAGCCGAGTGATGATAACTGACTTACTTGGTCAAGGGCAGTTAGATGACACAGTGCATAAAGTGCTGTGTCTAGAGTCAGGAAAACCTGAGTTCAAATCTGGCCTCAGATTCTTACCAGCTAGGTGACCTTGGGCGAGTCACTTAACTCTATTTGCCTCAGTTTCCTCATCTGTAAAATGAGCTTGAGAAGGAAATGGCAAACCACTCCAGTATCTTTGCCAAGAAAACCTCAAATGGGTCCAGGGAAGTTGGACATGGCTGAAAAATGACTGAACAGAACAGAACAGAGTTGGTCAAGGTCACACAGTAAGTGGCAAATCCAGGGTATGAACCCAGATCCTGTGATTTTAAATGCTCTATGCACTCTAATATTTGAGTCTTTCCACGGACACCAAAGACTCAAAGGCCTTTTACAGACTATCCATACATAAAGATCCTTTTTGAATTTTCATTTATGGCAAAATTTGGTGCTGTTTGCCCCTCTGGCTTTTAGATTTCCTCAGATGCATTCTCTCCTTAGTGCTATTTATTTAAAATAATATTAAACAAAAAGCTTTTGTTTATAGCACATTATTTTACTTTGATTTCCATGCTCTTTCCCAACCACCTGCACAAAATTTGCTCCTCTGTCTCCAAGAGTTGTGGGAAAGGTTGATCTAGGTCACGGGGTTAAAAGCTTTTACGTGGTTGTTATGGTGGGTGTTGGAGGACCATGGCTGCAATGCCTGGGGACTTTTTCAAATTTGTATAATGGTTTGAAATTGGGACTGTTGTGGTGGAAGAAGCTTAGAGTCAGGAGCCCTGGGGTCTAAATTCTGGTTCTAGGCTCTGGAGATAAAACAGTAAAAAAAGAAAGTCTCTCCCCACAAGGAGCTTCTTTGAAATATATAATAAAAACATACAAACATATAATTATATAAATATATTTATAATTACACCATAATATCATAATAATAAAAGCAATGATCTTTAACATGTGTAATGATAAACAGCAACTTTGAACTCTCCAAAACATAGAACTTGCAGTAATTAATAATGATAACAATAGCATTGTTCTAAGGGCTCTCAGGTTTGCAAAGTACTTTATAAAGGTTATATCTCCTCCGGTCTCCACAACAACCTTGTGAGGTAGGGGTTACTATTCTCCTCATTTTACAAACAAGGAGACTGAAGCAGATAGTAGTTAAGTGACTTGCCTAGGGTCACACAGCTAATAAATGTCAGAAGCAGGATTTGATCTTGGGCGTTCCTAAATCTAAATCTAGCAATTGCGCCACCTAGAGGCCAACTTCACTCACACTGTGCCTACTTTAGGAGGAATTACGAGGAAGCATTTTGCAGACCTTGAAGTGCCGGGTTATGTTATTCAACTTGTTGAACTGAAAACATTAAAAAAAGAAAAAAGAAAAAAAGCCTGGGAGGCCTGGCTAAGCACCAGGAATCAGGTAAAGTGAATTTAAGACTACAGGATAGAAGGACACAGTCTTACCGGACAGGTTGAGCAACACCTAAATCTGGCCTTGATCCTAGCTCCTCTTCACTCTCTCTCCTGTCATCCATCTTTCCCCTTCATTCATTCCACCTTCCCCTACATCTCAGTTGTGATATAAGCCAGTGCTTCTCAAGCTTTTCTGTCTCAGAACCCCTTCATAGTCTTAAAAATTATTGAGGAACCCTCAAAAAGCTTTTGCTTATGCATTTATGTGTTTATTAGCTATCAATATCAGAAATGTATTAGAAATGAAAGTGTCTTAGTATTATTATAAAACTAGTTTTGACCTCAAGGACCCTCTAAAAAGATCCACATATTGAGAACGTCCAATATAAACCATACCCTCCCTGGAGTTCACATTCATTCTTCTTCAAGTCACCTTCTCCCCAATGCTTTGCTAGAATAATCTCTGATCCAGTCACATAAAGAACTTTCACTAGCTATCCTTATTACTCCATTCCCCACTAGTCAGTCAGTCAGTCAATAAACATTTATTAAGAGCCTACTATGTGCTGAGCACTGAGGATACAAAAAAAAAAAGATAAGAGAAAGCCCCTGTCCTCAAGGACTCACAGTCTAATAAGGAAACAAGAAGCACCACCACCACCACCACCACCATCACATACTTAATTTTTGTGTCTATTTCTGCTTAGCTATAATCAACTGTCCATAGGCTGACTGCTTTGGTCTTTTGTGCTTATAGGTACATGCTGTTTGCGTTTGTATTATGTTTGTTGATCAATATTTATCAGCCTGTCAATAAGCATTTATTAAGTGCTTATACCAAATACTATGGCCAGACACTGGGTATACAAATAAAAAAGTGAGACAATCCCTGCATTTAAGGAATTTATGTTTTATATAGAGAATAAAACACTCTCACAAATAAAGAAATAGAGGAAACAGACAGAAAGAATGCAGAGGGATTTGGGGAAGAGGCACTAACAATTGAGGGAACCAGGAGAAGACTTTTCAAGGTGGAGGCTGTACAAGAACTGAGCCTTGAAGAGAGTTAGGGATTCCAGGAAGCCGAGATTAGGAGGGAGAGCATTCCAGGCACAAGAGAAAACTCTGCTCAAACACACAAACAGGGGATAGAATGTCCTGTGTAAGGAACAGTGAGTTGGTCAGTTTGGCTGGAGGGCTGTGGACATGAGGGAGTATAATGTTTAATCGGTCTGTAAAGATAGGCGGGAGCCAGATTGGGAAGGGCTGTAAAAGCCAGCCAGAGGTTGAGATTGAAAATTGTAAAAGCATAAAGCAGTTTGTCTGATGGCTAAATGGGCATTTCACATTTCTACTTGGCACTGTACTGTCCAAACAACTCCCTGCAGGTCCATCCATGTCTTCTGCCAAGCATGGTCAAGGCTTTGAGCTCCTCCTCCTGCGAGTGGCCATCCTCTCTGATGCAAGTGCTTCCTTCGTTGCTGGTTGGTACCAACTGTGGGACCCAGACTGTCCAAATTCTAGAATTTACAATGTTGCCTCAAAGCTTGGCTGCAGTCATCTTGTGATCACTGATAAGTCCCCTATGCTCAAGGAAGAAAAAGTGAAAAAGGATCCTAGGTCTCTGACATCCAATCTTAAGCTTGCATAACCAACTCATGTGATTTAGATGTAATGTGCCCAAAATTCACCATTTCTCTCGAAAAGGGGAGGAGGGCAATTGGACCCTATCCTACCACTCTTCATTGGAAACCCAGTGAAAGAAAACAATGTTCTACATTTTCTGGCAAAAGAAAGGAAGAGGGTGTGGTGTGAACTGTCCTATTAAAACTGACACAGGTCTTCCCTCACTGATCTCACAGGACTAAGAAGCCAATAGTATGATTGCTTCACTGTCCCAAAGTACTCTCTTTGGGACACTGAGCCATTACCTGTGTCTGAAGCAGGTAGGGCAGCTCTGACCATGCTTCTTGGAGTTCAATCCCCATTATATTAATATATCATAAAAAAAATGGGGAGGTCAGTAAGGGAAGAAAATAATAATAAATATAACTTTTAACTAATCTTACATCAACAGACTTATTTGTGAGATTACATACTGATAGGAGAGAGAGGGGTACATACTATGGGGTACATATCCTTCCATTCCAGAGCTACCTCTTTGGCGCAAATACAACAAACACAATTTATCATTTTAATTTTGGACCGTATTTTCTTGAATAAAGAATTCTAGAGATCCAAAAATGCAACATTATTCAGCTTCTCTAGTAAAATTCCAGTAGTTCTTTGAAGGCAGGAACTATTTTTCATTTTAACATAGCCCAATGCTATGAACATAGTAGGCACTTAACAAGATGCCTGGTATAAGGAGGGTTGACAAAAAATCTCATCAAGTTTATTAGGGAACTCATTAAATAGATCAAGGACTCCACTGAACAATTCTCAAAGAGCTTACAGTACAGAGATTGTGCCGTGTTTGCCTTTGAATCCCCAGCATCTGACACAGTTCCAAGCATAGAGAGGAAAGCAAATGTATGTTGAATGATGAACTCCAACTTTGGTGCTCAATTCCCTCAAAGGAGGAATTAAATGACCTCTAAGACCCCTTCTAACTCAAACGGACATTCTGCTTTCTTACTATTTACTTTTCCTACTGTTTTCTTTGGTCTCTTTTTATTTCATCATCACTACTTTATTTCTCCCTTGGTTCTCTCTCTCTCTCTCTCTCTCCCCACCCCCCCCCCCCCCCGCCTTTCCTTTCTGTTCCCCTCTCCCTTCCCTCTCCCTCCTTACTTCTTCTCTCCTCTTCCTTTCTTTCTCTCTCTCTCTTCTCTCTCCCTCCCTTTTTCTGTCTGTTCCCTTCTCTCTCCTCTTCTCTCTCTCTCCTCCCTATCTCTTCCTCCCCCTTCACCTCTCTCTCTCTCTCTTTCTCTCTTCCCCCCTCTCTCTTATCTCCCTTCTCTCGTTTCCTTTTTTATCCTCTCTTCTCTTTTTCCTTCTCCTCTCTTCTCCTCCTCTTTGTCTCTCTCTGTCTCGGTCTGTCTGTCTGTCTGTCTCTCTCTCACACACACACACACACAGAGACACACACACACACCACCACCACCACCACCACCACCCCCTTCTCTATCTTTCCTTTATCCTTCCTTTCCAGACCTGCCTCTTTTGTGCTCCTCTACAGCTGCTTTCCTATCTGTCCCAGCTCCATTTTTACCTCTTTTTGCTGCCTCTTCTTTTCTTAGCACCCCGCCTCCCCACCCCACCCTCACCCCACCCCCACTGAAACAATAAGCAGAGATAAAGATTCTAATAAATTTCCCTTCATGGGCCTTTGCTTACTAACCAAATGGAGTAGGAATGTGACTCCAGCGCATTCCAGCTCCATTTAAATACTGTTAGCAAAGAAAGAGCTCTTGCACAATTGAGGGGAGTGTTTTATGGCCTGTTATTGTTGCTCTTACACATTCAGATTTTCACAGAAACAAAAGATTAATTATTTACAAAGCTGGGCTGAAACTTTCACTGAAGTAGTTTCACACCTCGGGGGAAAGAAGAGGGAGGCATTTCCAGGAAAAAAAAATAGAACTCCCTTGGCCATTTAAATTCTGTTTTCTCTTCAACTCCTGGAAGGCTTGTTTAGTGTAACTTCAGAGAGAGTTTTTAATTCATTTTGATCCTTCTAGCAAGGAAGGATGTAAATAATGGATGGACAGATGTTTTGTTTTGTTTTCTTTTTTTAATCAGGAGCTAATTTTGTCTCAGCCCCCAGAATACTCTCCATGTGCACCTGACGTAAATACCTTCAGTCCTCCCAGGGCCGCGTCAGCCCTCCTCGGCATGAAAGGCTGGGAGGATTATTTTGTAATGAGAGGAGGGCTTGGTGGGTTGGGAGATAGAGAAACTAGCCGGGGATCCTGGCTCCTCTGCTCGCTTGCTTACCTGCTTGCCTTAGAAAGTCGCCTCGGCAATGTTTCCACCTAAATTTCCTCATCTGAACTGCTCATGCAGTTCTGAGTCCGTGTTCCTGCGAAAGGGAATCTGATTATAAATGATCTGGAAGAAACCTAATTTCAGTTGTTTCCGTCGTGTCTCATTCTTGGTGATCCCATTTGGAATTTTCTTTGCAAAGATACTGGAGCAGTTGGCCACTTTCTTCTTCAGCTCATTTACAGATGCGGAGACGGAGACAAGCAGGGTTAAGTGACTTGCCCAGGTTCACACACCTACTAAGTGTCTGAAGCTGGATTTGAACTCAGGTCTTCCTGACTCTAGGACCAGCGCTCAATCCATTGTGCCACCTAGCTAGCAAGGAAGAAGGCTAAAGCACTAGTCAGGGTTGGGGAACCTGTGGCCTTGAGCCACATGTGGCCTTCTAGGTCCTTGGGTGCAGCCTTTTGACTGAGTCCAAGTTTTACGGAACAACTCCTTCTATGAAGGGTATTTGTTCTGTGAAGTTTGGATTTAGTTAAAGGGCCTCACTTGAGGACCTAGAGGGCTACATGTGGCCTGGAGGCCAAAGGTACCCCACCGATGCGCTAGATAACACTGAGTCTGGACTACTGGCAGGAAACTAAAGAACCAGGCAGGAAATGAGCAGTATAGCAGAAGATTACTACTGACATCATTTAAATCCATGAGATTATCTAGAAATTAGTTTCAAAAATCAATTACTTTTTTTTAAACCACTCAGTAATTTTTTCTTTCTCTCTCAATTTAACTGAATTAGCTGTGCCCAGATTCTCCATCACTTAGTCATTCATTTACCGATTCATTCACTGATCCAGTCATTCAGTTAACATTTAATAGGGATTTAGTGTGTGTAGAACACTGTGTCAGGAGCCTAAGCCTTCAACTGTCACCTCCATGCTGATGACTAACCCAACCTCTCCTCCAGCCACGCCTCCCTCCTAACCTCAAACCCTGAATTCCTAAGTGCCTACCTCTCCCCCCAATGCCTCTACTAATATTTGAAACTCATCACTTCCAAAGAAGGTCTCCTCATCATCTGGCCCTCCTCTCCTCAAAACCACGGCTCTTCATAACTGAATCATATTTGGTAATCAGGCCAGTTCAAAATTTTTGTGTCATTCAGTTCAACAAACATTCCTCAAAGGAGTGAAAAATTTGGAGTGGGAGTGGATTGGGGAAGTCAGTTTAGAGAACAGGGATATAAACTTGAAAAGGAAAAGAAAGGAAAGTCTCTCATCCCTTTAGGAGAAGTAAGGAAGAAGATTAATAAAGTCTGTTCACAGATAGGTAAAATGCAAAGTGTTTACCAAGTAAACTCAAAGTCAAACCATCTTCTTTCCTTTCCTCCTCCTTGCTCCACTCCCTTTTTTTCCTTTTAAATTATTTTTAGTTTACAAGATTCAGTTCCACAAGCTTCTAAGTTCCAAATTTTCTCCCCCTTCCTCTCCTCCCCTCTCCCCCCATAGAGGGCATGCAATATAGGTTCTACATATTCCTTCACATTAAACATATTTCGACATTAAGCATGCTGTAAAGAAGAATTAGAACCAATGGAAAGAACCCCAAGAAAGAAGAAACAAAATTAAAAAAGAGAGAGCAAATAGTGTGCTTCGATCTGCGTTGAGACTCCATAATTCTTTCTCTGGATGTGGATCGTTTTTTCCATCATGAGTGCTTCCTCCACTCCCTTTTAAAGGGGGACCATCTTGGAGAAGAAATCCCTCTACCAGTGAAGAACAGCACCTTCTTTGCAATTTATAGTCCTAATAGAGTTGCCTTGGGCACTAGCAGGTAAGATGATTTGTCTAGGGTCACGCATCTGAGGGATACTTTGAACCTAGGTCCTCCTGACTCCAAGGCAGCCAGGCCCTTTCTATTCACTATGCAATGGTGCAGCACCCTAACCTCTTTTCCATTCCCACTGCCTTTGGCCTAGTCCAGGTTCCCATTATTTGCCGATGGATGATTGCAATAACCTTTTAACTGGTCATGCTGATTCCAGTCTTTGGCCATTTTCAGTCCTTGTGTTACTGCTGCTAGACTAACCTTCCTAAATCACAGTTCTGATACAGCATTCCCCTGTTCCAATCATTTTCAACAGCACCCCATTGCTTACTGAATTAAATTCATGGTTCTCAGTATGATATTCGACACTTTCATCCATCTGACTTCAACCTGAGTTGGTCCAGATTAACCTCTGAGATCTTTTCCAGCTCTAACGTTTTATGATTCTAGGATGCTTTCCTGGCCATTTATTCTAATACTTCCCTTCAATAACCTGTGTGCCATGGCCAAATTAGATTAATCAAAACTTCCCATGCTTTCCCACATCCTTGTCTTTGTTCAAGTCTTTCCCTTTTCCTGAGATACCTCACTCTACCCTTTCTCTCTACCTTTTCTCATTTTCATTTGTGGTGGCACAGTAGATAGCACGCAGGGCCTGGAGTTGGGAAATACTGAGTTCAAATCCAACCTCAGATACTTACTAGCTGTATGACCCTGTATAAGTCACTTAACCTTTGTGATTTTTCAGGGAGTCCTGCAACAGGCCTGGATACAGGTTCCAGGGCTGGTCTGTGTCTTTCTCTAGTTCTTTAAAGGTCTTTCTCAGAGCAGACCTATCTTGAATTGCCAGCTCCTATCTTCTGTCCTAATTCCCCCAGGCCCCACCTTTGCCTGTTCTTACCTGTTGTAAGGTATTTCCTCTGGATCTTACAGGACTCAGCTACTTCACTGATGCTCTGCTGGGACTCATTTATCAATGGTTAGCACCTGCCCGTCCCATTATACTCTCCCCATTCCAGTGATTCTGAATTCCCCACTGTCATTGTATAAGCCCCATTCCCTCTCTCACAATGCCCACTTGCTTTCTCCCATCTCCCTCAACCCTACCCCACAAATATCTCATTCTAGATCTCCTTGCCCCTTCTGCTGTGCTCTTTGCAATTTCTGCTCCAGAGTTAACAAATTTGTTTTCATCATAAAACTTTTCCTTTCCTACACCTTATATTTTTGTTGCTAATTGAGAGCTGGTTCCTTAATATTCATAAAAAGTGCTTAACACAGTGGCTGTGCTTCATAAATGCTTAATCCCTTCCCTCCCCTTCTCTTCTGGTGACACTACATTTCTAGACACTTTCCAGTACTGGTTACACTTTCACTCTTATCCTTTGAATCACTGGGTGTGGTGGGGGAGTCAGACTGCCTGCTCCCCATTGCCTCTTTCAGATTCTGCCACAATCACCAACATTCAGCTACCTCTCCCATTTTGAGGTTGATTTAATTCAAATTTGTTAATAATCATAAGCATGTATTAATCAATAATAAACATTTATTAAGTGCTCACTATGTGCCAGACACTGTGCCAAGCACTTATATGTACATATATACTTGAATGTATATATATATGTGTGTGTGTATATGTACATATATACATACACATACGTGTGTATATGTATATGTCTGTATTTATATCTTCCTCAAACATACTAACATCTCAATCCTTCAATTTACTCAATTCTGTGACCTACCCATAGGCAGCTAGGTGGCACAGAGGATAGAGCAGTAGGCTTGGAATCAAGAAGACTCATCATTGTGAGTTCAAATGCAGCCTCTTAGTAGCTGTGTGACCCTGGGCAATTCACTTAACACTGTTTGCCTCAGTTCCTCATCTGTAAAATGAGCTAGAAAAGTAATTGGTCAACCGTTCCAATATCTTTGCCAAGAAAATCCCAAATAGGGTCACAAAGAGTCAGATGCAACTGAACAACAACAATCTTTCACCCGACCTCAGCTATATACAGTGATAATCACAGCCATGATCTTGCTATCATCTGTAAAGTGTCCCACTTTCATGTTCATGAATTCTGAAATTCCTTAATCTGATCATAATCTTTATTCATTTTGTTTTCCCCTCTGCCTTATGACCCCAGACCCTGTTCTTTATCCTCACTATGACCTGTAATTCAACCACTCTTCAGTTCTTTCTCAGGCTATTCCCTCTGTACTACCTACATTTTCCTCCCTTCTCTACCTTGACCCTTAAGTGAACCAGATCAACTCTGCACTGTCCCCTGATCATGCCTTGCTACCTAGCTTTGGATTTTTCCCATCTAACCTCAGTCTTCATTTTTGTTCACCTGCTGCTGAACAGAACCATGCTGAATGGGTCCACCACAAATTTATTTTACGTAAAGTCAACTGGGCTCTCATTGCAGTGAGGCAATCCTTTTATACCTCTCCAGTTGATTCAGAATCCCACTCACCATAGAGCTATTCCAAACATTTTCATCTATCTTTAAGCCTCCCATGGCACTCCCTCCCCCTCCCTCTCACTTGAGGGCCTTGATTCATATTTCACAAACATTTAAGGTCACTTGCTGAGATCTCCTCTTCACTCCCATTGCTTAGATGTCTTCCCCTGCTGTCTTCTCTTCCACTAGCCTAACATGAAGATGTAGACCTCATCTGGCTAAAGCAAACCCTTTGACATATATCTTTGATTCTGTTCCTATAACAGTAAGGCAATAATAACAATGCAGATGATAATTGTCAAAATGCCTATGTAGTTCTGTATTGCAAAGTATGAGAGACTGCCCACATAGAAGGTAGAAGAAGTATAACATTTATTCAGACACCAGAAAATCATATCCCATAACCAAATGTTCAGCTTCCACAGCCAGTCAACCCACTTTATCACAACAGCGAGGAACCCAAAACACCATATCAGAGCCTGGAGCCTGGCCATCCCAAAACCTCTCCAACCCCCTGCTGGGGTCTTCCAAAGAAAAACTCGCAGTACAGGTAAGTCAGCTTGTTCATTTCTAACAATCATGAGGGCAGCTATTAGCAGCCATAACTGCTCTCTCTCTCTCTCTCTCTCAGCATTTCCTGTGACAGAACTTCCTTCCTTTTCCTGTCAAGAAGCTCCTCCCACCACATGTAACTTAGGTTTCTTGTGATGTAAGCAGGTCACATGGCCTATTAATGGGTGGGAAAGAGCTTCAAATCTAAATTGCTACTGTAATTCCATAGCAGATCACCTTGCCCCAGCATCATCCCCACTTTCTCACCCATCTTCAATCTCTATAAACTGTCTGCTTTTCAACTACCTACAAGCATGTCCTTGTTTTTCTCTTCCTGAAAAAATAAGTCTTCACTCTATTAGACCATTCCAATAAGATAATGTTCTGTAGCTCTTCTACCTTTTGTGCCTAAACTCTTTGAGAAAGCCACCTACAATGGTTCCTCCACTTTCTCTCTTCTTATTCAATTCTAAATCCTCAGGATTCTTCCTTCTGACCTTATCATTCAACTGAAACTACTTTCTCTCTAGTTACCTTAATTTCTCCTTAATAGTCAAATCTAATGGCCTCTTCTCAGTTCTCATCCTTTCTGACCTCTCTGTAGCCTTTGGCACTGTCAGTCTTCCTCTTCTGGGTACTGTCTTCTCTCTAGGTTTTCAGGGCACTGCTTTTTCATGCTTCTCCTCCTACCTGTCTGACCATTCCATCTCAGTCTCATTTGAGAGATCATCTTTTGGGTCATACCAACCAGTAATAGTAGCTATCATTTTTGTAGTGATCTAAGGTTTGTAAATTACTTTACAAATATTATCCTAACTCAGCCCAACCTTCTGCAAGAGCCTTTCCCAGCTCTTCCCCTAGTCCCCACCGCTTGAGTCCTTCATGTGGGATATTTTGTTATTAATTGTTTCAGTCACATCCAACTCTTCATGACCCCATTTGGAGTTTTCTTGGCAAAGACACTGGAGAGGTTTGACATTTCCTTCTCCAGCTCATTTTACAGATGAGAAAACTGAGACAAACAGGGTTAAGTGATTTGCTCAGGGTCACACAGCTAGCAAGTGTCTGGAGCTGGATTTGAACTTGGGTCTTCCTGACTCCAGGCCCGGTGCTCTATGCACCATGCCACCTAGCCTCCCCATTTACATTGTAGGTTCACAGTTATTTGTATGTTGTCTCTTGTTAAAATGTGAGCTACTGGAAGTCAGGGGCCATGTTTTTACCTTCTTTTGTATCCTCTTAACACAGAACCTGGCACATAGCAAGTGTTTCATAAATGCTTATTGATTGACTAATGGGTAGCTGCTGATCGTTTTAGTGAAACAGTGAAAGGGGGCTTAAGAGCAATAGTATTATAGAGACACCCTGACTTCTCCGGGATACTCTTAGACCCTGGAGGGGAGCAGTAAGGTTCTGGAGAGTCAACCTGTAGTCAGAGTATGGATTGGGAGAGTGGCCCCAGATCCTATATAAGGACTGCAAGCACAAACAATTAAAATATATTAGATTATGATTAAGTACACAGCAGGTATGGAATAGCTTGTCATGAAAGATTTAAGAAGGATTGTAGGAAAACAGATTTAGAGCTAGAAGGGACAGAGGAAGCGAAGATAAGATCACTTCTGGCTGGAGAGGTGAGAGGTTTCATTGAAGAGGTAGCACCAGAGCTGGATTTGAATAGGTAAAGATAGTGATGGAAATTTGTTCTAGGCATAGTGGCCTATGAGCAAATGCGAGGAGGTAGGAGAGGACAGGATGAGGCCACGAACATGTGGGGAACAGGATGGGAAAAGGTTGGTTGGTTGGTTGTTGTCCTTCATTCTCAAAGAGGATCAAAATGATATCACTATGCTAGAATCAAGTTTCAGTGTGATTGTTGCTATTAGACCAATACAAGCTCGGAATGTTTTACCACAGGGTTGGGCACAAATAGTCCCTGTGAACATTTAGGGCGTATACTCTAAATTTGCACATCCTGCATTTCCTTTGAGCTGCTTCAATTCTGCCTTGCTCATAGAGCACAGCACCTTCTCTGTTGTGGGCATGCCACGCTGAGAGGTCCTGTGCCAATGTCTCCCATGTCCCACAATCAATTCCAAAGTTCTTCAGAGAGACCTTGAGAGTGTCCTTGTATCGCTTCTTCTGACCACCATGTGAATGCTTGCCCTATGTGAGTTCTCCATAAAATTGCCAGAGAGAGCTCAGTGTTTGGGAGGCTCCGAAGGAAAGTATGGGAGAGAAGAGGTATTAGACCGACTACCAAACTACAGGTCTACAGAGCTGTCATGCTGACCTCATTGTTGTATGCCTGTGAAACCTGGACAATCTACCAGTGCCATGCCAGGAAACTGAATCACTTCCGTTTGAATTGTCTTAGAAGATTCTGCAGATCACCTGGCAGGATACAGTACCAGACACTGAGGTCCTTAATCGAACTAAACTGCCAAGCATTCAAACTCTGTTTCAGGGAGCGCAACTCCAATGGGCTGGCCACGTTTGAATGCAAAATTTATGCTTGCACAAAAAATAGGAGAAGGCAGACTGGGGACAAACTGTGAGGCACCTTATAGCTACGGGCTAGAAAATAGTACTGAAGTATGAATGGGAATATAGCCAGGCAGGTGAGAGCAATGATATTGGCTCGTTAGTTTAATCTTCATTCTGACTCAAATTGATTCACATGTTAAGGCAGAAAGGCGCTTGTGAATGTCTAACCCTAAGTTAAATGCTTATCTGTAACAGAGGACTATGATCTCCTACTCTCTAGACACACGGTTAAAAAAAAAAAACTTTTAATTTTTGTTTGGTGGGGCTCTCTCCCTGGATTTTGTTAGCTGAGTATATGACTAACTGCTGCATGTCAAGGCCAACAAAACTCTAACTCCTGCAATGGTTTCCATAATGTCGAATGTCTGTAGTTATATATTCCCTTTCAAAAATAAAAATTTTTATTGCTATTTTTTTATATCATCATTTTTCAGTGTAAAACTTCCTCCTCTCCTCGCAGAGGAGATAACTATCTCTTATCATTAAGACTTTTTAAATGGAAAAAAAGAATTTTTATGTGAGGTTTCACACCCCTGCAAGAAGTGGGAGGAGCCCCCTTTTTATATCTCTTCCTTGGTTATAAGCTTAGTCATTACAATTTCACAACTTTCAGTTTTATTTGTTTTGTTCTCTCTGTTTGCAATGGTATAGTCATTGTGTATATTATTTTGCTGGTTCTATAAGCTTCACTTTGTATTAGTTTGCTTAAAATTTCCCATGCTTCTCCACATTCAGCAGGTTCATAATTTCTTACATCAGAATAATATGACATTAGATCCATGTGCCCACTGTTTAACCATTTTCCAATCGACAGGCATATATTTTGTTTGTAGTTTTTGCTACTTGAGGGGAGAGAGGAGGAGAATTTGGAACTCAAAACTTTTTTTTAAATTTATTTATTTTTAGTTTTTAATGTTCACTTTTATAAGACTTTGAGTTCTAAATTTTTCCTCCTCCCTCCCTTTACCCAAGACAGCATGCAATCTGATATAGGCCATACAGGTACAATCATATTAAACATATTTCCATGTTAGTCATGTTGTAAAGAAGAATCAGAAACAAAGGGAATAATCACAAGAAAGGAAAAAAAAGAGAGAGAGAGAAAATAGCATGCTTCGATCTGCATTCAGACTCCATAGTTCTTTCTCTGGATGTGGATAGCATTTTCCATCATTGAGTCTTTTGGAATTGTCTTGGATCAGGTAAAGTATGCATCTGATCCCAGATGACCCCAGAACACCTGGCATCATAGAAGTAAGACTATCTTCTTCACTCTTGTTAGCTAACCTTGAATAAATCAGGAAACATTCCAGTCCCAGACTCTCATCCCTCTTAGCTAATTACTGTACTCAAATACCTTGAAGCCGAGATCTAGAAGCAGTAGTAGGAGATAACACCATGTTCCCCACCAATTACCATCCTGGATCTCTAATACATGTCGGGGATGAGACTTTTTCTATACAAAAAGAGAAATCTGGGCAGTCATCTCAGGAACTACCGTAGCATCCTGGTCTAGGAAACTGCCCTATGGTGATCCCCAAGGTCTAAGCGCTCCACAGTACCTGCTTCAGCTCCCATCATGGCCATTGGAACAAATTGTTCTCATCTGCCCATTGGGCCAGGTGAAGTCTTCACATGCTCGGGGTAGACATCCCCCTAACTCACCAATGGACTTGAGGCCCATTGGTTACCCTCCACCTGGTTTAGCCCATCTGCCCAGACAGTTTTCCTGGGGTGTGACCCTTGAGCATGTTATAGCTTCTTGGAGCCACAGGGGAGAGTTGGGTGAAGGCAGACACCAAAGTGAGTTGAGCAGCCCTGAAAAGGGCTTGGCAGGCCCTCATACCAGAGGTGCCAGACCTCCCTAAACACTCCATATACTCCACCTTAACAGAATAGAACTTAGATAGCCCCTTGGGGATGAAGAAGATGAAGAGATGATCCCCCAAATTGGCAGGTAGTAGCTGGTAGCAGGGCACACGACACCTGGCAGAGACTACCTTGACCAGTAAACATAGTCTTGAACCCAAGAAGGAAGTGAACCTCACCAAACAGGCCATAGCTGTTGCCTATGTATGTGTTCAGTATATACATAATGCTATATATTATAGTATATATACACTATATACATATATACAGTATATACATATACTATACATTTCTGTTCTCCCCACTGATGATATGTGTATTCACGGACCCTAAGGGGGTCTACAATAGCCCCTAAGGGTACCTGTTCTATTTCAACTTTTCTTACTATGCTATTTCACTAAATGCATTTGCCTTGAACTAATTCTGTTTTGTGGCAAACTGAAGAAAGTGATAGAGTTTGACTAGATGACCTCTAAGTCTATGGTCTGAAGGAAGGAAAAATTACAAAGGAAATAGTGAAGTGGTTTTTTGTTTGTTTGTTTATTAGTCATGATCCCACTTGAGGTTTTATTGGCAAAGATATTAGAGTGGTTTGCCATTTCTTTCTCATGGGTCCTCATCTACTCAAACACTTAGCTTACCATTGATGTGAAATCCCAACAAGGTAAGGAAGCTCAGGGAAACAGGGTTAAGTGACTTGCCTAGGGTTACACAGTTAGTAAGTATCTGAGGCTAAATTTGAACCCAAATCTTCTTGACTCCAGGGCCAGCATTCTCTCCACTGTTCCACCTAGCTTTGAAAATAAGGATTAAGACACACAAAAGTTAACGACAGAAATATCCAGCCAACAAATGACAACTATAAAAAATCCTACGTATTTACATATATTAAGAGAACACTGGAGTGACCAGCACACCATCCAGTGAGCACTATAGTGGTGAATCTGAGCCTTGCTCTTTGGTCTATTGTGTGACCTTGGGGAAGTAACTTTATCTCTCTGGCTCTCAGTTGTTTTTTTTTTTTTCCCTCAGTGAAATTAAAGCAGGGGAGAGGGGGGTGAACTATGTCATCTCTGAGTTTCTTCCTAGAGTTATATACTAGGATTTCATCACAAAGAGAAATAATCACCTCTCCAAGGAACAGACACTAAAATGCTGATGGCTCTGATTTGGGCTGGATTGGCAGTAACTTAACAATCAGTCAGTTTGGACTAGTCCAATCAAAACTATTGATGGGCAAAAGCAGAGGAGAGTCAGGAGGGTCAGGGTCAACTCTGGTGATCTTAAACCCTGGTTTTTGTGAAACTTTCAAGAAAAGAAAGAATACGTTTAATGAGGCTTTCCAAAAGGAATATCCTTTGTAAGACCTTGTACATTTTTTTTTTGTTGCATATTCTTAACACAAACTCAAATTGAGATACAGTTTTAGAACGAGAAACTCAAAATGATAGCATGACAGATCTATTTGAGTATTGAATGAATAGAGGCTTTGGGGGGTCTTAGAGTGTGGAATTTCCCTCCACTGAAGCAGACAAACAACTCTACAACTGTTTTGTAATTTATAGTCTTAGGGTGTTGCCTAGGGCAGGGAAAGGTTAAGTGGTCACTGATTCAGGGCGTACCACTAAGCCACACTGCCTGTCAAAACAGGCTAACAATCAAGTAAAAGGGTTGTGTGAGGGGTGAGAGGGAAGTGCTAGGATTTAATGTTGAACAATTGTTTTTTGTCTGTTTCCTGAAACAAAGGATGTTGTAATATAACACAACACCATACTGTTTCAAGAGTTTCCTTCTTTTAAACTATAAGGTTGAAGTGGAAGGAAGGAAGGAAGGAAGGAAGGAAGGAAGGAAGGAAGGAAGGAAGAAAAGAGAAAAAGAGAGGAAGGGAGGGAAGGAAGGCAAGGAAGGGAAGGGAGGGAGGGAAGAAAAGAAGGAAGGAAGGAAAGAAAAAAAGGAACAAAGGGAGGGAGGGAGGAGAGAGGGAAGGGAGAAAGAAAGAGAAAAAGGAAGGGAGGGAGAAAGAAAGAAAGAAGGAAGGAAGGAAAAAAGATGTAAATACATAGTTTTTAGCACTTTCCAAGTTGAACACTTTCTACTATGCCACTGGGGGAGGGGAAGCTTCCTTCCCTCTGGTTATAGCTCATTTAAAGATCGCTTGATTCTCTCATACACTAATAATAGTTCACAATTATAAAACCCTTTGCAAGGCAGCTAGGTGGTACAGTGGTTAGAGCTCCAGGGCTGGAGACAAGAAGACTTAAATTCAAATCTTGTCTTGGATACTTACTAGCAGTGTGACCTTAGGCAAGTCACTTAACCCTGTTTGCCTCGGTTTCCTCATTTCTAAAATGAATTGGAGAAGAAAACTGCAAACCACTCCAGTATCTTTGCCAAGTAAACCCTAAATGGGGTTGAACATGACTAAAATGACTCAACAACAATAACAAAGTAGGGATAAGAATAGCATCTGCCTCCTAGAATTGTGAGAATCAAAAGAGATGATATTGGCAAAGTGGTTAGCACAGAGCCTGGCAAATAATAGGAACTTAATAAACTCGGTTTCCTTCCTTTCTAATGACATGTATATTCCAAATCTGGTAAATAACATAATTGTTAATGACTGATAGTTTCTTTTCATAACAAGCTTTGGTAATCAATCACCGGTTAGAATTTAGATATGACTTCTAAATACCCTTAGCCAGAACCATAAAAACCTACATGAGGTCCCGGGCATGTGCCTCCTCCTGAATCTTTTCTAGGACAGACTCCTGAGTTCCCCACACTTGGAAACATGAGCCTTCCATGTACAGTCCATAGCAGAGCTAATCAATGGAGATTTGTCAGAATGCCACTTTGGAGGAAGACAAATGGCCTTCTTGATGGACAGAGAGGAAACCTGTACAAGATAGGATTATGGGGACTTTAGGAATCAGATTGGTGGTTTGTTCCTAAAGCATTTGATTTTTGTATTGTTGAGGAGTAGTCAATAAAGTTTTATTGCATGCATTGATGAATGTCTATCATCAGCCCACGCAGTTTTAGCCAAGCATTGTTTTTTTATAATACCTGGCAATGGCTTGCTGAAGGAATACTTGTTTATATTCCTAATATGGAATCTGCCGTGGAGAAGATAGAAATGTCCATTGCAGTGCAGTTTAGGCTAGCCCTAATACCAGGCCACACTACTGATACTTCAAGTAAACTGGACCTGAATCCATCTCCATTCCCCAGTCCAACCACCCACCCAAAGCAAGGTTAATACACCACTATGGCATTTTGGGTGTAACTAGATTTGACTGTCTAAGTAACAGAACTGCAAATAGGGTTTCAAGAGCCCAAAAGGATTTTTGGCCCCAAGAGATAAAGCAAGATATGACCCTCTCCTGGTGAATTCATGAGTAACAAACCCAGAGTCAAGTCTGGGGGATGGGTAGAGGAGACAGAGAGACTGGAATAGGGAGAGTTTTACTTTATCCAGAATGCAAAGCATCAGATAAACTGTTAGTGCAATATTCAACTCAATTCAATAAACATTAAGTGACTAAAGATGAATCTTGAGACTTGTTGGAGATGTCTCTGAAGTGGGGTAGAGGTGGGGTCCAGCAGGTACTTGGAAATGAAGATGATGTAGTCGTAGTAGATGACGCCGGTAGCTGATCTTGAATACCAGCCTTGTGACCTGAGGCAAGTCATTTAACTGTTCAGTGATTCAGCCAGCTCTCTAAGTTGCAGAGAAGATACTGACCTGCATTGGTAGAGGGAGTTTCCTCACCTGGGAGTTCCTTATATGAATGAAATCACAGGTCCAATCCCTATCTATCAATCAAAATATTTTGAGTACGTATTTATTAAGGGTCTACTATATACTTAGACCTGAGAATACATTTTTTTATAGTTGCCCTTCCTTTTTCTCATATTCCATTTCTTCTTGGCTCTGCCGGTTACTATCCCTGTGACCTTGGACAAGTCACTTAAAGCTCTGGGCTTTAATTTCTTTATTTATTAAAAAAAAAAAGGTGGGGAAATAGACTAGTTAACCTTTAATTTCTGAGATCTTGTAATTCTAAATCTAAGATCCTTTGATCTTATAGTCACATCATCCCAGCATATATATATATATATATATACATATATATATATGTATATCTGTATATACATACACACATATACACACATGCACAGATTACTTAAGTAAAGTCCTTTACATACTTTAAAAGCTATTATATGAACATTAGCTATTTTACTCAACTTAATAATAGCTAATATTTATATAGCACCTACTATGTGTCAGGCACTGTGCTAAGTGCTTTACAATTATTATGTCAATCGATCCTCACATCAACCCTGGGAAGTAGGTGCTATTATTTATTACAGTTTTAAAGATGAGGAAACTGAGGCAAACAGGGTAACTGACTTGCCCAGAGTCACACAATTAGAATATCTCAATGGAATTGTGTCATACTGAAACCCAGACAGCTCCAGGGCTTCCGCAGCATGAGAAATGGTGGGAAACCTGTTCCCATATAATCTTTTCCTTCTTCAGGTTCAAATTTAGCTATTACAGTAGGCATATTACATTAAAAGCCTTTATTCCAGGCTTTCATAGGCCTCTAGCACTTAATGTGCTTGTCATTAGGGAAAATAAGTTTGGTTGCAGTAACCCTTTGACCTGCACTGCCCTGAAAAAGGTTGGGATGGAATCTCTGGATTCTCTACAGGATTCCAGAGGAGGTGGGGGAGGAGAGCTGCCTTTTCAAAGCAACACCATAGGCCTCTGGGGTTTTCAGATAGCTTTGCTTTCAGAAACATTGTAAGGAATAAAACTTCAAGGACAGTAAAATCTACTTTGGCCTGCTTTTGTCTCTATACTGAAGGGGAGGGGAGATTACCACCCCCCCCCCACAAAAAACCCAAAACAAAACTCTACCACACAAGCTTTAGATGAGTTTAAGAGACCAAATTGGCTATTGTTGGGTGAAGTAATCAGAGTTTAGGGGGAGCTTAGTAGAGGACCTGAGTGAATTTTCAAGATTGGGATCCTGGGGAGTTGGTTGGGGGGTGGGGTGGGATGGGGAAAAGGGGTGGAGGGAGAGTCTAATCACCACCTCCCCCCCCACCCCGCCCCCCAGCTTTGTAATGGAAAGCCACTTCTAATAGTTTCTGTGTCCCAAGTATCTGCTTTTAATGCATCCCCACCCCGAGATAAGCTAACTGACCTCAAAATCCAATCCTTTTTTTGGTAAAAATAATTGTTTAAAAAGACATGTTGCTGCAGGCTACCTTTAGCCCACCTGGTAAGTCTCCTGCTCTCTATTTCCTTCCCACCAGAGTCACAGACATTTAAAGTCCAGAATTAGCCTATCACCCTTGTCCCTCTTATATCCTGAAGGGTAGGTCTGAAATTTTTATTCCCTCTCCTTCAAAAATGCTGACCTTTATACACTTCTCAGCTGAGCCCCTACACTTTTACAAATTAGCAAAGCAAAACACAAACTCTTATTAAATGTAGATTTGACCTTGAAGGAAAGTTCGTTCTGTGGGTGCTTTTTACTAAAGAAATGGACACCACCCCTCAATGCCTCCTTCATGCCTTAGGATTTGTGTCCTTCAATTCAATGAGCATTTATTAAATGCCTTCTGTTTGCCTGGCACTGTTAGGTCCTGGGTATATTTGACCGCAAGTAGGTCATTTTGACTGTAATGTAGCTAGTATTAAAATAGCACTAGACCTGTGATTTGCCAATGATGATCAACTAGTAAAGATAAGAGGGAACATTCAAACCCATGTTTTTCCTAACTCCAAATTCAGGCACTCATTCCACTATCCAGGGTTGTACTGTAGCCAATTCTACTGGCTTTAGGAGAACTGAATGTTAAATTTTTAGCATGAACATTTACACTCTGAAAATCAGCAAATGCTAAAAATCAGGGCTTGATTTATTGTTTTATTGATTGTCTAATAGATTTTAGAAGTGATGGAGAAAAAAATGTTTACAACATAGATTCTAAGCATTTTTCATATGGAATTTAAAAAAATCATTTGTTTTTAACACATTTCTTTAAAATTTGACTTCCAAATTATCTCCCTTCCTCCTACCCCTCCTGCACTCTTTGAGAAGGCAAGCAATATGATACCCATTATATATGTGATGTCATGCAAAACATTTACATATTAGCCATGTTACCCCAGAAAAGGCAAGAAAAATAAAGAAAGTGAAAAAAATATGCCTCAATCTGATGTAGAGTTTATCATTTCTCTCTCTGGAGGTAGAAAGCATTTTTCATCAGGAGTCCTTTGGAATTGTCTTGGATCATTGTATACAATGCAGATCAAACTTTGATGTGTGCCCTGAACATCGTTTTGGAAGGCCAGTTGTTAATTTACCAGCATACCACTGACTATAGCATATAGCCTTCCTATCCTTGATTCCTGCTCCTGATGATAACTTTTATACAGCTTATATGCAAGAGTGATGATAATGTTCCCCAAGTTATGTAGGCCTACCATACAGCTTTCCGTTTCCCTTTGGATTACCTGGAATCTTGATTCTTCTGAAATCATGACATACCATGATTATCAGTCACATGGCTTCATTGCAATTCTGATCAAGTGTTTATTAATTCAAAGGAGGGCGTCCCATTCCCTACATCAATATAATTTAATCAATACAAGTTAATGTTGAAGCTTTAATGTGTGTCTCTGCCCTGATACCTTTATCAGGTGCTGAAGCCTCTTTGAGTGAGAGGATCAACCAATCAATGACTCTTTGGGGCCAGAATATAGTCACAAAATGCATTCTAGCTATTAAGGATTTTTTCTACAACCTCACTATAATTTGTGAATAATTTCTTAAGTAAATCCAGAATATTATAAAGATTTTGTCATTGATTATATATGTATGTATATATATATAAATATATATGTATATATACATACACACACATGCATATATATATATACACATATAAGAATCATCTTTTGATTGGTAAGGATAATCAGTCATATCTGTTGTATAAAAATAGTGCGTCAGGTCCAGAATTCTACAATACAGTGGTGAAGAACACCAAGTTCATCAGGATTTGGCCATCTGGGGAGTTGAGGCAGACCCTTGCTTCTACACAAGAGGGCAGGAAGGTGAAGGAAAAGAGTTTTGTTGTCATTCAGTTATTTCAATCATGTTTGACTCTTCTTGACCCGGTTTGGGGTTTTCTTGGCAAAGATATTGGAGCGGTTTGCTGTTTCCTTCTCCAGCTCATTTTACAGATGAGGAAACTGAGGCAAACAGGGTGAAGTGACTTGCCCAGGATCATATTGATAGTAAATGCCTGAGTCTGGATTTGAACTCAGGAAGATGAGTCTTCCTAACTCCAGGCCCAGGGTTCTATCCATTGTATCCTCTAGCTGCCACGAAAGAGTTTTATCTCCTCCTTTTCCCCTCCCCCTATTGACCATGCTATCTGAGAGACTGGACCAGTAGGAGACGGAAAGCATACTACAATAATAACGACAGCAGCAGCAATAACAATAACTAGCATTTTTACAAAGCATTATATGTATTATACACACGCACATATATATATATACACATACATACATACCTATATACTCATATATACATATATACACATATGTGCGTATATATGTATATAGACACATATGCACACACACACGCTTACCACAGAGACACGGCGAGTTCAGTGCTACACTACCACAATAAAGTGAATATTGCAATGGGCCTATGAGCATTCCTGATATGTTTAAGCTAATTTCACCTGCCTGTTTGGTATCTTGAGCTAAAATTAGGCAAAGAGGTGAAATGAGCCATCCAGTTGGTCAGGGGCTATTGGACGGAGAAAGGAAAAGAAGAGAGCATGGCGGTTGGGATGGAGATGACCCAACTGTTCCCTTCAACCATTTGTTTACCTGTGATATAACTTTTATAGCCAGGTAGCACCCTTAGCAAGACCCAACATGGGCAGAAAATGTGGAAAGATGAGCTAAAGAGGGCTTCAACTCAGGAGCCAGTAGATATAATGGCAAAATCCATATCAGTGCTTGAACTGGATCAGAAACCACAGTAAGCAGAGCTGCTAAAACAAAGCTGATGACTCTAAAACCATGTATATGTCATAGTTATCCACAATGACGAGCGTGTCGATCTTCCAATATTTTAGCTGTATTCATTTCTCCAATCCTTGGGGAGGAGAATGAGGTTGTTTGGGTAGAGAGTTTAAAACTTTTGGTCATGTGAAAAGGTAAATCAAAATTAATGCTAATTATAATTAGCAGATGTAAAGGGGTACTTTACCCCATTTATACTTCAGCAAGTTAAAGATTGGAAGTGCAAAAGACAGAGACATTGAAATATAAAGGTGAAGTCCTTTAAATACAAAACATTCTAAACCTTAAAAGGGATCTAAGGTTTTAATAAACCAACTATATATGAACTTGCCCTGGGACACAGACTATTTCAATATATTTTCCCCCAACTATACATATGAATAAGAACTAAAAAAGAGTCTTGGAAGTATAACTTAACTGGTCATCCTATGTAAAGGCAGGACCCCCAAAAGGAAGAGCAAGCCTAGATGAGTAGCAAAACAACTCATCCATCATAGATACTACAGACCACAGCAAACTTTATGAAGATCTTCCAAAGAAAGAAAGAAAATCAAAGCCCTACAATTTTGGAGTTGTAAATTGCCTTGGCCACATATATTTCCTACACATGTACCTCACTACTCTTATGCTATGAACATATCCACTTTCCTCGAACCATGAGCTTCTTTTGTGTATTTGTGAATGTGCCACAGATTTTTTTTTTTGGGGGGGAGGGAGTTTGAGTCAGAGATGCCTTATAACTACAATTCTTGGTATGTCATTTGCGTAAATACCTTTAGTAAATAATCAAGTATACTGCATGCTTGTTAAAGGGAAGCACACCAGTGGGGGCTCATGAGACAGAAGTTAGATGGATAGTCACCCATGAGATTACCCTAAGAATTCTAGGCATAGTAGTAGTTGCCTTTCCGGATATAGCAAGAGTGAGCCAATGGTATGGTTGAGAGATATCTCACAAATATACATATCCAGGCTCCATATCCCTTTCCTGAGTTCTAGTCCTGCATCAACAATTGCCTGCTGGATATTTCCACCTGCATATTCCTTAGGCTTCTCTAACCCATTATTTTTTCCTCAGGATTCACCCTTCTTCCTAACTTCCTTATTTCTGTTGAATATGCAGCTATTTTCCAGGTACTCAGTCACAACCTTAGTATTACCATCTTCACTATCACTTGCCTGAAATATTCAATAAGTTGCCAAGTCTTTTTAATTCTACATCCACAACATTTCTCACATCCCTCCCCTTCTTTCTACTCACAGAGTTGTTATCTTAATTTAAATCATTATCATGTCATCTGAAATACTGGAATTGCCTCTTACTAGGTCTCCCTGTTTCCAGGCTATTGAATCTATCTTCTATTTCTATTCATCTATTTTCCTATTGAATCTATCTTGTACCAGTGCCAAATTTATATTTCTGAAGCCTGTGCCTGATGGCACTCTTCTCTTCAAGAGGTTTCGATCACACTCTCTTTTGTCTAAAATATATCTATGTCTATAAAAACTTTATTTGGCCTTTAAAACCTCTCAAAATCTAGCTCTATTCTATTTTTCTAGATTGATTTCACATTACTCTCCTCCTTCCCCAAGATATGTAGTCTTTATTCCAGACAGACTGGTCTACTTTCTGTTCCCTACACCTATTGCCTCAGTGTCTTTCAATGACTTATATCCCATACCTAGAATGCTTTGAGAGATGGACATAGATGTAGGTGTAGATGACATAGTCATTCATTCAATCAATCAATCAGTATTTATTAAGGACCTGCAAGGTTCCAAATATTGTGTTAATCACTGGGGATACAAAAAAAGAGACCAAAAAAAGTCCCTTTTCTCAAGGAGTTTAATGTGGATATAGGTGATGTAGATATAGATGTAGATGATGTTGGTGTGGGTGTAGATGATGACTTAGGTATAGGTGTAGATGTAAGTGTAGGTATAAGTATAGATATAGATATGGGAGTAGGTGTAGATACATATACAAGTGTAGAGTGGGGGTAGGACAGGATGACATAAGAGCCTGGTGGTGACCTCAGGGAGTAGAGTCCAAGAGTGGTTGACAGCCAGCACACACCTGGGAGTTATTGACAGCTTTAGAGGACCAGGCAGCTAGTTGTATACTCCCATAGTGCCACCTACTGGTTACATTTGCCCAACCTCTTAATACCTCAACAAATGTAATCACCTGCATATTTAACTACTCATTCTCCTTTTGTTACTAGCTGGATGTTACCACATCCAGCATCCACTGGAGAGTTACAGAAGACTCATTACCTATTAAGACAGCTCATCCCACTTTGGAACATTTTTAACTGTTAGGAAGATTTCCTCTCATTGAACCGAAATATGACCCTTTCTAACTTCTTCTAGTTTTGTTCTCTGGGGCCAAGCAGAAGATGTTTGTAATGGGCCTTCCCTACAAGTTTGGGGTGTTTCGTGTGCTCCTGGTACATGGAAGGAGATGTAATTTCAGATTGGCAGAAAGACAAGGGTGAGCATGATGCTGTCTGCATACCTAAGTAAGGGATTGATTAAGCCAGTGCAGGACTTGTCTGGGGAAAGAAAGGTGAGCAGAGGACACTCCAGGGAGGAGATAGAGAAAGGACTTTGAAGCTGCAGACACTTAGGAGAAGTCAGATCTTCAACACATCCTCAATTTCCAGCTTGCCTCTCTAGAGATTTTGGAGAGACAATTTTCCCTTGGGTGAAACTGATGAGCTGATATCTAGTTCCCAAAGGAGAGCTCATTCACTCTTGTGTATTTGCTTGTGTATTCGCTTGTGTATTCTAATCTGTATAATTTCTGTTTACTGTTTGCTTGATAGATATGTTTACTTCCTACATATTATTTTTCATAGTCTTTTGTGTAACTAGTGTTTGGAAGGAAGGAGCTAATCTAGTGAGTAAGCTAAGGGCTACCTTGCCACTTAAGAGCAATTAGGAAAGTGACTTTACTTCCAAACCTCTAAATATCTTATTCTTAGGCCAGGAATATTTGAGAGGGCAAATTGGTATAATTCTAGCCCAATACTTTTCTTGAAGATAGGTGGGGAAAAGAGAAAATGCTTACCCATGTCCTTTCTCTTGCTTCCCTCAAGGCAGAAATTTTGACTTCCTTTAGAGAGGGGAGGGTCAGATCCAGATCCATATGTATGCCACCTACAAACTGCATCTATACATTTGTACAACCCATGTAGACATATTTTTCAAGAACACATACTTACCTCATAAGTCTATTCCTTTTGCCACATATGACAACCTTTCAAACACCGGAAAGTAACTTCTCCAACAAACCTCTTATTCAGGTTAAAACCCTTACTTCCTTCAACTAGTCCTCATATGGCATTGACTCTAATCCCTCTACTCTATGGTAGCCTGCCTATAGATGTGCTTCAGTTTATCTATGTCCTTTCTATACTGAAATTCTAAAGTTGAACTTAATACTTCGGAGGCTCCATGATGATCCATCTGTAGCATCCCCCTCACTCTTTCCCCTTTCTCACCCCTTTCCCGCACTGCTAGTCAGTGCATCAGGGATTTTGCTGATATTATCTACAGGACATAAGGAGAAATGTAACTATGGCAAGGTTGGAGATACTAGGACTCATGGTCAAAGCACAGCTCTCTGTCAGGACCAATGGACAAGTTAATTCATTGTGTTCTACCATGGGCTTGCCAAGGTTGGTCACAATCAGAGGCTCTTGCAAAGGAACAGACAATCAGGTCCAGGGAACAAACTGACCTTCCTGAGTTCTAGTTCACGCTGAATTGAAATACGTGCATGTACATGAAGATGGCAAGAGAGTAGCTGTATTTGGAACTGGGTCAGGCTAGATATATGGTGAATACAGGAAACTTGCCTTGAGCTCATACTAATTTTGTAGGTTCAGGGCCCCCATGAGCACAGAACTCAAACATTTCTTAGTGATGGATAGCCAGTATGGAGGCATTTGATCATTCAATGTTTTAATCATTTGCTCTTAGTGGTCCATCCCAGAAATTACCCATAAAACTAATTTTGGTCGTCTTTTATGACTTTGTCTTTCCATCAGCTTCATCTCTACATCCCTAATCAACTGTTTTGAATGTAGTAGCAAAGTCTCCTTTAAAAAAAAAAAGTTAAATCCAAAGGAAAATGAAGCAGGGTCCTACACTAAATCTCTGGATCTTGTTTGTGAAAAAGAATAAAAATGGAGGAAAGGTTTCCTGTGGTTTTAGAGAAAGATATAAAGCCTACAAAAGTTGATTTTTGTTTGTAGAAAATCTTGCATTTCCAGAACATGCTGCTCTTTTTACTCATTTAAACTAAATGAGCACTATACTTATTCCTATTTTCTTTATTCCCTCCCCTCCCCAAACATCCACCTTAGACTAATTATTATGGATATGAATTAAAATTATCCCAGACAGGCCAGTGAACAAATAATGTAATATACTGGTGTAAAGTACAAGATTTCTGGAATTCTTCATTGATGTGGATGATACATTTTGTTTTTATGCGCACCCAGGGAACTAAATTGTTTTAAAGGAAAATATTTATTAAATACTCAATTATAAAAGACATTTTTATTCATCAAACTAAAGAAACTAGCACTTAATTAAACTTCAGCATACTTTAAAACCAAAAAAAAGCCATATGATATAATTAAAGTCAAATGCAAAACCACTTTTGGGGGAGATACTGGGATGTACTCAGACACACCCGACACACCCTATATATACTATTATAGTCCCTTTCAATCTTTATTAAAGTTCTGCTGTAGGAGGGTATGCTGGTACTAGCTCAAGAGTGAGGGTCAATTGATAAATTTTCAGTGTAAGCATTTACGCCTCAGAAATTGGCAAAGGCTAAAATCTGGGCTTGATTTATTGTTTTGTTAATCATCTAGACTTAAGGAACTGATAAAGAAAATGTTCATAATACAGATTAAACTGAAAGGTGCATTGCGCATACATATTCCTGCAACCCTCCACCCTTAGAGCCACTTGGGTTTTTTTGTTTGTTTGTTTTGTTTTTTGGAGGGGAGGCAAGCAGGGTTATGTGATTTACCCAGGGTCACATAGCTGGCAAGTATCTGAGGCCAGATTTGAACTCAGGTCCTCCTGACTGCAAGAACAGTGTCCTATCCACTGTGCCACCTAGCTGTCCCTCAGAGCCATTTATTAAATATTTCTGCACAGCCTTGGAAGTACCTTAGTAATTGGTGTCAAACTCAAAAAGAAAGAGAGGCCACTAAACTATACATAAGTCTCAATGTGGGCCACATATTGACTTAGAAAACCAGACACATTTATAGGTTTCTTTTTTAAAAAAATAACAAACACATTAAAATCAAATAGGAACTACATTTAATCTGCTTCAGGCCACAAGTTTCACATTTGATACCTCTACCTTAGTGTATCACTTTTCAGTAGCCAAGTTTTCATTCTTCTCATGAGCAAAGTACACCTGAATTACAAGGCCTCCAGGGAATCCAAATGTCCAGATCAATTACTTCAGTGAATGAGATTGCTGAAAGCTGGACTAGTGTGCAGAGCTCCTCCTGCATGAGGGGTAGCAAAGTGATTCAGGACAAGATGTCAAGACTGGCTCCTCTGGGAATAGCACCAGAACCGTGCCGTTGGAAGGACAGATAGTCTTTTGCTATAACTGCAGAAAAAATATGGGGGGGGGGGAAGGGTGTGTGCGTGAGAGTACATGATCTGGACTTGGTTTTCCAGAAAATGAAGACACCCTGGACTGTCATTGGGAAACACACAGTGCAAAAAGGGCCCACGGTTCACCCCACCAATTCAACGTCTACCCCACTAACCTTTCCTGAATCTACTATTCTTTGTGGAGTGGGACATGGCCCACTATAAAGTTTTGTTTTGTTTTTTAATCTAATTACTGCTGCTTGGAAATTCTTTTGCTCAATGATTATTTGCTATCCATCATATATACTTTTTAAATGGCCAAGAATGATGGTGCACCCTACTGGGGATAATGAGACGGGCAGATTTCCTGAGTTTAGGAGTTCTAAGCCACAGTGGGCTAAGCCAGTACAAGTATCTGTACTAATTCTGGCATCAATGGTTGTCTAAGGAGTGTTAAAGCTCCAGGCTTGGATGAGGTCAAAGCTCTGATCCAAAGAATTGGGTCTGTGAGTAGCTATTGTACTTCCAGCCTGGGTGAGATAGGGAGGTCTAGACTTTTTTTTTTTAAACACACTATTGATACTCTTAAAAATATATTATCGCTTTCCAGTGTCTCCTTATTCTCACCATTAGTAGAACCAACTCTCTCTCTCTCTCTCTCTCTCTCTCTCTCTCTCTCTCTCTCTCTTTCTCTCTCTCACTCTCTCACACACACACAAATAAGAGCAGTCAAGCAAAGCAAATAAAAACATTGGCCATGTTGGACCATGTATTCCTCATTTCAAATCCATAACCTACCACTTTTTAATTGAGAGGCAAGTCAGTCCTCTGGAGTCAAAATTGGCATTAGAGTACTAAAATTTCTCAGTGTTTTTTTTTCTTTATATTATTGTGGTCCTTGTATAAATTGTTCTCCTGATTCTGCTTGCTCCTCTCTGTATAAGCCCATATAAGCCTTTCCAGGTTTCTCTAAAGAATTTTTTTTATCTTTTAATTTATTTTTAAAATTAGCGAGCATTTATTTTCTCTCCCTCTCACCTCCCTCCTCCATTGGAAAAAAGGAAAAAACAAAACCATTGCAACAAATATGCACGGTCAAGCAAAACATATTCCACATTGGCCATATCCAAAAATGTATCTCATTCTGCATACTGAATCTACCATCTCTCTGCCAGGAAATACAAATGCTTTATCACTAGTCTTCTGGAATTGTGGTTGGTAATTTCATTTATCGGAATGATTAAGATTTTTTAAAAGTTGTTTGTCTTTATGATGATGTTGTTTTTGCAGAAATTTTTCTAGTTCTATTTACTTCACTCTGCATCAGTTCATAAGAAGCTTCCCAAGTTTCTCAGAATTCTTCACATTCCTTGTTTCTTGCAGCACAATAATATTTCATTGTACGCATATATCTTACTTTGATCAGCTACTTCCTAATCTATAGGGACCCACTTTCCTTTTGAGTTCTTTGCTACTAACTGTGGTGCCTTGGGAAGTTCATTTAATTTCTTAGAGCCTTGTAATGTTATTACAATTTGAAGATCTTCCCCATCCCTTAATAGGCCTATGTGACCTGCTTTGAACCTGAGTAACATGGAAGCCTGAGTCATATGAGCTTGGGTCATGAGAGTTGGAATGCCCTCTGCCCCTAAAGAAGGGTATATATACTCTGAAGCTAGCATTTTGCTTTGGGGCTCACTCATGGGAAGAGTGTTCATGTGATGTAGCCAGATGAGACTCTGGGTAGCCGTTAACGAGCCCCTTGGCTTTGAAAAACCCAGATGTTGGTACTTCTCTCTCTGGTAACTATGTATGTATTGCTTTTGGTCCTTCAGTTGGAAGCCCTGTCTGTTGGTCTTTGCTGTTTGTGTTTGCTCTGTTTATATAATTTCTGTTTGTATTTTCTTTGAAGTTCAGGGCGCTGACTTTTCACCTGCACTAAGTGAATTGTATACATATATATATATGCATATATATGTATATGTATATATATGTTTGATTAAAGTAAGATTGCTGACCCCTTTAAAGTCGTTTTCCTTTAGAAAAGCAGACCAAAGAATCTGTGCTAGCAGCCCTCCTGTGTGCTGGTGTTATTGGTCTTACACAGCCGCAGAAGCTGCAAGTAGCCTTGTTGTTACAAGCCTCAGAGTCCTTTTAAGCAAAATGAAGGGGTTAGATTACATGACTGCTGAGGTCCTCTGTAGCTCAACACTTGTAATCTGAAGAGATCACATGTATTTTGGAGGCGGAAAGAAAGGGAAAGACTGCTAGAGAAGGAATTCCTACCTGAATTAGTTTTTGAAGGAAGGAAATAGCTCCAACAGGAGAAAATAAGTGATGGGATAGGATGGAGTGAAGGGAGTCCACATGAAACAACCATATGAGTGGAGGCACTGTGAGAAGAAAGGAGAAGAGAGGACAAAAAGGAAACCAATATGCTGGAAGATAAATCACTACTCCACTACTGACCATTATAAGGCCGGCTGACATAGTAAAAAGAACACTGGTTTGGATTTATGAGTCTAGAACAGGAAGGGAACTAAGAAGGAATCTAGTTCAGTCTCTCATTTACAGGCATCAAACCGAGGCCCAAGGGAGGTTAAGTGATTTGCCCAAAGTTACACCTGTAGTGAATATCAGAGGCAGGATTTGAACTCACCACTCTCTACTTGGGAACCAGGATTTTTTTTTTCCACTCCACTACTCTGCCTCAAGTCAGACCACCTGCTTGACTACTACTTTTTATCTGTGTGTTTTCCAGGTCTCAGTTTCCTCTTATGTAATATGGTGGAGGCTGGACTAGAGGATCTCTAAGGTCCCTTTTCTAAATCCTAAGATCCATTAATGGAAGATAATTAATGGAAGGAGAGTAGCAAAAATCAATAAGGCTGAAAAGACGCAGATTTATAACGCCAGAACTTGAAAAGCAATGGAAGGTTAATAGGACTCAAACACATAAGTCAGGTTTCCTCTTCTGAAATTTAAGCATTCATTCTCAGGACCAAGGCCGTATCATTGTATTCTTTCCCCATCCACGACCAGTAAAAGGACCAACTAAACATTATAACCTGTAGCCTAACCTTAGAATGTTCTCAGATAATGCAGTTAGCAGCCTGGCCACTGGATGTTACTGTTGTTCCAAACATACCATTTATCTGTGAATGTTATCTTGAATTTTAAAAGTAGAACTTTATCAGTCTGTAAGAGGATCACTTTATCCGGGACTTAATTACTTAATTCTTTAATTACTTAGGTAATTAGAGAAAACCACAGTCTAGTGTTTCCAGGAAAAGTCCAGATCCAACAATAGGAAACCAGCTCAGAAAGAAATCAGCTACCTAAATCAACTTTGATTAATGAACACAGCTAAGATAATTTTTCTTTAAAGGATACAAAAGTGAAGTATTAATTAGCAAAGATCTAGACGAAATAGAATGTGTCTTACTATAGCAAAGGCATAATTTGAACCAGCATGTTTATATAAATAGTCATAAGAATCTGAATATTTCTTCTCTGTAGGAGACTAAAGGGTCACAGGAATGCCACTAGGGAAACTGAGTCAGTAGGACACTGAAAGTTAGAACCAATGGAGTGTGAACTGTGGCCAGAAGGAAGTTATAAGAGAGGTCCTGGTTTGCATACAGGTGTGCAACTTAGCCCTGCTCTCTTTCTGGTCTTTTGTGGATTTCACCTTTCAGAGTGATTTGCAGATTTAACATTCAATCCAAATCTTTCTATGAAGCCAGTGCAACATTTTGTCCTGTTTGTGCTAGTTCTGGGGCTGGAGAAATGAGAGATAGGAATAGATAGATAAAGCATTTATAAAGTGCTTATTACGTGCCAGGCATTGTACTAAGAAACCAGTATAGTTCTTATTCTCAAGGAGCTTACATTCTAATAGGGGAAGACAAAACATAAAAAGGAACTGGAAAGTAGAGGGGGAAAAGAGGAACAGAGAATTGCTAGGGGCAAGACAGATGATGGTGAGGAACATAGAAAAAGAACATTGAACTAAAAATCAGTCATGACCTCTGAACCTCAGTTTTTCCATCTGTAAAATGAATGAGTTGAACTAAGTCCAGACTGCATCCCAAAAGATTTTCCACTCAAATCCATTCCCACTTGTGGATTATCTGGGCTTCCACAATCTCTTTCCCTAAATCCATGGTGCGGGAATGTTGAAATTCCATTCCAGATTCATAATTTTCTTGGTAATAATAACTCATATTTTATAATAGTAACCCACACCGTTACGGAGCTTTAAGGTTTACATTGTGCTTTCTGCATTACAATCATGTATGGTGGGTATTATAAGAATTTCCCCCATTTTATAAATTAGTAAAGTGAGAAGTTAAGTGCACTATGGTCACATAGATACTAGGAATCCAAGCCAGGGTTATCAACTAAAGTTTCATGATTTCAAGTCCAGTGCTCTTTTTTTTAAAATAAATTTTTATCATTACCTTTCATTTTTTTTGTCTTCTTTACTTCCCAATATATCCCTCATCCTTCCTCCACTGAACCAGCCATCCTTTGATTTGAAGAATAACAAGAAAAGAAGAAAACCAATTGTGCAAATTGTTTATGCAAACAGTACATCAAGCAAGCCTAACGATATAAGCATATGCCTTCGCCTCTGAGAAGAAGGGAGTGAGATTCATACTCTCATTGCTTCTTCAGGGCTTAGCTGAGTCATTATATTTACATAGAGTTCAGATTTGTTTTTCCCCTTTCCATTTATATTATTACTATAATTGTGTGTATTGTTTTCTTTGGTTCTGATTTTATTCAACATCATCTTATATCAATCTTCCTATTCTTTTTGGAATTCTTCACATTCATTATTTCCTACAATGCAGTAATATTTCATTATGTTTATAGACCCCAATTTGTTTAGCTATTCAATCAATGCACATTTACTTTGTTTCTAGTTCTTTGCTCCCACAAAAAGTGCTCCTCTTAATACCGGTGAATTTTTTCAGTCTAATATCTTGGCTTTCAAGTTCAGTTCTCTTTTTAAAAAATAGTAAATTTTGTTTTTACAAAGCAGACAAACACACAAAGCAGATACCTTGGCAATGGTCAAGCAAAACAGCTCTAAAGAGTGACTGGGACAGATACTTTTCCCGGCTATTTTGTTCAGAGGAAGGAAGGAGCTGTTCTTTAACAAGGATGTACCAAAACTTTCCATAGCATTTAGATGGAGTTTTGTGGTGGTCTAAGACTGTCTTTATTTGTGTAATATTGTTCATTTTCATCTGCTTTCTTCACTGTGCAGTGCTTTCTACTGAACCATGCTGACTGCTCTACAGTTTACAAAGTACTTTTCTCATAACAAACATTTTACTTTGTACCCCTCTTTGGCTCTGCTCAGTAAATACTAGCTGCTGTAGATCCTGCTTTAGGATCCTTCTCCCAACTTCCATTGGACTAGCAGGTTAGGTTCTCCAGAGAGCAGTGACTACTGCTTCACTCAGTGACTTCTACAAGTAACTCCAGGAGACTAGAATGTCTATTACTTTTGCTTATAAGCCACATCGAATGTGTTCCAGTATATTGATCAACTTGTTGACATCAATCATCTTTCACAAAAGGATATTTATAGAATAGGTATAACAAGAACAGTGGTTTTTAAATTCACACACACACATACATACATATACTAGGGGCTATACTATCGCCTTAAACACATATATAAGGTTCCTGTAGAGAATAGGGTCAAACTTAAAATACTAAAGGTAAACACACATGTAAGGAAGACAAGTGGTACTTTGGAACTCTTGGACCTGGGAATCCCTTTTCTCCTTTTAAGGAGTCCCCACTAAGCTCACTTCTGAGCAAGGTGTTGTTAACACATGGTCCACTCTCCTCAATCAGCTGTGCTGATCAATGCAGAATAGGGTGTTTATGATCACAAGCTAATCATTGCTAGGCTAGGTCAAGCAGATCACTCAGTTGCTATGCCGGCTTCTCACTAGACTAGGCTGTGGCTGCTTCCAGTTCTAGTTGCCAGTTGGAACTCTCTGGTGGCTTTGATGGATCTCCTGATCTCACCGGTCACCTGGACACTACTGTGGGCACCCACCTCTCAGAATGGCACTTCTCTTGCCTAAGAGAAGGAAAAAAATAAATACAAAAGCAGGAGTATGGGGCGGGGTATACATACTTTTAAGTTAATCTGTATTTTAAACATTTTCTCTGTCACCTCATGTCTAGAGTAGATAATCAACAAAACAATAACTCAAGTATTGATTTGTTTGTTCTCTGACTTGATTTCCTTTCTAAAGCTGGTTTAAACTGACTCTGGCATCCCCCTACATGACAATTATGTGGGAAATAAAGCAACTGTCCCCTCTTATCCCTACTGGGCAGCTTACACAATTTATGCCTGCTCTGTCAGCTAGAAAAAACACAAAAAGTCAAGTGAGAGGTATAGCAATCCTTTTGTATTCAAATTTAATTCTGGTTCTTATCGTCTGAATCACCTGCTTTTCTGAAGATGAAACCATTTTGAAGGCTTTTTGTCGCCAAATGATACAAACTCCTAAGTCATTATGGTTGAAACCAGCTTCCAAAATTCCTGATGTTAGATTGGCAGTACTCAGAGAATGTCTTTTCATACCTCAAAAATTGGGCCTTCATTGGCTAGTCTCCATATTACACTAATAACAAATTGAATTTTCAAAAATGAGTGCTTAACCCCTGCTCTTGCTTCTTTGCAGTGGTGGGAGATTATGAGTATGCAATATTACACATATTGTCATTTTTCCCCCAGTATGTGGATTAGTTTGCTGGACTGTTTTTCCCTCAATCTTTTTAAATTCTTTGTTATTAGGACTTATCTCTAGGAAGGGGCAGGAGTGGGAGATAGAGAAAGAGACATTGGGAAATGTAAAGGATATAAAAACAAAAAGTTCCATAATAATTTTGTATTTTTTAAAAGTGAGTGCCCCAAAGGAGGCAGCCTCTGGGGAATTAGAAAGAACACTGGAAGGGCAGCTAGGTGGCCAAACCTCTTTCCTCCATGGTCCTAAACTTCTTTGGGTATTTATGATCTTAGAGGGACTGTAGGGGTAGGGATGAAGGGTTAGGAAATGATAAACAGGGTTTAAAACTGACAGCGTTTGGGGGATCTTATAGGTTGTGATATCTGACCTTAAGGCATCTCAGCAGAGGAACCTCTGTCTTTGTGCCTTCCTTCCTTCTCCCAGCCCCCATGTCTCTACCTGCCACTCGGTGCTCTATTGGAGTTCATCTTTTAGTCTTTCCCAGCCACAAGAGCAGCATTAATTCATTCAAACATTTATTAAATTCTTGCTGCGTCAGATCATTGTGCTAAGATCTGGGGGAGAAAGAAAGCTTCGATGAACAATAATTCCTACCCACAGGGAGCTTACAATCCAGTAAAAGAATAGGATGTGTATACACACAATTGTACCATATAACAACACGTGATAATCAACCAATCATCAAGCATTTATTAAGCCCCTACTATGCGCTAGAAACTGTTAGATGAAGACAAAAGTGAAACACACTGCTCTCAAAAACTGACATTCATATAATTTTTAAAAGATTTGCAAAGTAATTTGCATACTGTAACAGCAAGCACCCTAGCATACCCAGGATGGCCTGCTAGCACAGTTTCTTTGATCTGCTTTTAAAGGAAAGCAACCTTAAAGGGGTAGACAATCTTCTTTAATTACATTCACTAGTTCAGGGGAAAGGTCAGTACCCTGAATGTCAGAGAAAATACAAGCAGAGAAATTAGCACAAAGACCAACAAGCAGGGCTCTGACAGCCTGAATCAAAGCAATATTGCTATACACTTTACCTACATCACTGGATCGAGACAGCCTTTACATCTGAGCAGTTGAGGCACTCTGAACATACGGCTACTCAGAGTCTTGACCAGAAAATCACGAGGTCTTTCTCATCAGCAAGCCCCCAAAGCAAAAATACCAACTCAGAGTATATATACACTTCTCAGAGGCAGAAGGCATCACAACTCTCGTGACTTGGCACCTAATCAACTTAGTACCAAAATGTGTGAAAGCCTTTCCACTAGCAAACCTCCACTAAGCAAGCTCCTCCTTAGACAAGTCCCTCCCACAGTGGGCTCTATGATTCAGGATGTATCACAGCTCTAGGCACATTGGCCTATTAATGGACAGGGAAGATCTTCCTATGCCATTAACATCACACATACATTATCTAATTTGACCCTTAGCACAACCCTGTGGTGTGGTTGTTGTCTCTATGTTACAATTGTGAAATAATAGCTCACATTTACACAGTGGCTAAGGTTTACAACAAAATTCCCTAACAATAACTTTGAGAGATAAGTGGTGCCAGTAATATTGTCCCTATTTTCAGGTAAGGAAACTGAGGCTCAGAAACCTGTTTAAGGTCACATAGCTATGTTTCAGAGCTAAAATTTGAGCTCAGATCCCCAGTCCAGCCCTCTCGTCTTCAAGAGGATCAGACACAAGCAGAGATAATAATAGGGCAGAACATGACATGGATGGGACTCTAGGGGGTTGTGAAACAAAGAGCAATATGAAGACTTAGGAGCAATAGAATGAAGTCATCCACGATAAGACGTCAGAGTTAATTGTGGAGCCTCTCACAGTCTCTTACAGCAATATTTGCATTTGAAAACCTGTCCCAAAAGGAGCAAAGACATTTGTGCATAACAGGTGCTTAATAAACATTTGGGAACAGTAACAAACATTTGTTTAATAAACATCTTAGCTTAACAAACATGAAAAAAGAGGGAAACGTTTACAGTTTCCTTGTTTTTCTGTGTATATTTAAAGGTCGGTTTCTGTTGGTTATTAAATTCATAATAAAAATATTTAATTAGAAAACAAAGAGGGAGAAAAGGAATGCAATAAAAAATTCTTTGTGGTGGAATTTCAGACATAAGGATGTTGCAGGGTACACATATTTGGGGGCAGTAGAGCTTTCCCAGTGCCACTCAAAGCACACCCTACTATAGAACACCACCCATTTCACTAAGGAATCATTGACCTTGTCTGAACAAATAATCAGAGGGGAGCAGATTGTCTTGGCAATTTTGCTGCTGTCCTCCCTCTCCTAGAACTGTAAGTAATTAGGCTTATAGCAGCTGGTGGAGGGCATAGGGCCAGGGAATTAGCTTTAAATTCTATGGGTAGCAGGTGCAGGGACAGTGCTGAGAGCAGGGGATCCATTGTGCAGTAATAGCCTGGAGTACTTAAGCTTCCTCCTCATCCTCATGCTGATATTTATCACGTACCTTTCAGTAGGATTGGACTCCCTCCCCAGAGCATGCTGGAAAAATCCTCAGGATTCCAGTTTCCTTCTGCTGCTAACTTCTCTCCTAGAAAAATGCAAAATGTAGATTATTCACGGGCCAGACCCCCACAGGGGTGTGTGTGTGTGTGTGTGTGTGTGTGTGTGTGTGTCTTGGGAGTCAGGGTGGGGAGTCTAACTCTGCCCTTCTTTGCTGATGAGACTTTGGCTATGAGTAGGAGGGAGGGGTCTTTGGGAGTACCAAATGGCCTTAGAGAATTGTGTATTTTCTGCAGGGTGGAGGAGCACTTAGTTTATTAGGGACCTCAAATCTTTTAATTTAAAGGATGGAGGAAACAAGAGAAAGCTTCTTGAGCCCCAAACATTTGTAATGATGACTTATTCCAGAGAAGAAAAACAAGGACCATTGTGTTCCAAGAGTCCTTACCTAAACCCTGTTTTTTTTTCTCTCTCTCTCTTTGGGAGCTTAGTCATGTGTGTGCATGTCTAACAGGCTATACCCAAATTTGGTTTTCTGAGCCTTAACTTGGGTATTCTCCCTTTTCATCAAGGAACAAACAGAAATGTCAGCCTTAAACGTTACTTCCTAATTACCAGATGAAAACCAGGAGTGACTGGTTGTAATCTCTTTAAGTATTTATTATTTAAGTAATCTGAGATGGAATTTTTTTTATTGATCCTTTTTTAGATACTGCAGATAATTCCCCCAAGCCCCAAACACCTCTCTTCTACCACTCGAACCAAAGTATGTTATAAAGCAAAACCACTACACAAAGTGATTATGATTATTAGTATTTCATTATATTCATATATAATCCTGGCTTGCCAGTTTAGTGAATGTTGTCCAGGACATTTAGGACATTGGAAATATCTTTGGAAACAAACAGACTTAAAAATTTTTTTATTTAATATTTGGTTTTTCCCCAATTACATGTAAAAACAATTTCAATATTCTTTTTTTTTCAAATTTTGAGTTGCAAATTCTCTCCCTCCCCCTTCATCCCCTCACTGATAAGACAAGCAGTTTGACACAGGTTACACATCTGTAGTCATGCAAAACACATTTCTATGTAAGTTATGCTGTGAAAAAAAATATACAAAAAAACCTCAAGAAAAATAAAGAAAAATTAACTTTGATCTCCATTCAGGCTCCACCAGCTCTTTCTCTGGAGATGGATAGTACCTTTCAGCGTGAGTCAGAATTTTCTTAGATCATTGTATTGCTGAGAATGGCTAAGTTATTCACAGTAGGTCATCACAATATTGCTGTTACTATGTACAATGTTTTGGTTCTGTTCGTTTCACTTTGTATCAGTTCATGTAAGTTGGAAACAAGCAGACTTTTATCCAAAATTCACAGGATCTATGACTGTTGACCTTAACATTGAGAACTCTGGGAAGGAGAAAGATACAGAAAATTCATCTTGTTTGACCCATGAATATGATGATAGATTAGTGTCAGAATGATATACTGGCTAACCCTAAGCGCTGGCATTTCTCCCTTCCCCATTCTCTCTATCTCCACTCTAGAATGTTATACAGGTTGTTATTGCGGACAATGGAAAGCAGCAGCTAAAGGGACAATCTAGACATTGCTGGAAACTGATCAACATGTTGGGTAAGATTCAGCTGCCGGGGCAGTCAGAAGTCTTTGCTTTTTCCCTCTGCCTGTTAGTGAGAGCTAGATCAAGGCTCTCCAGCTGAATCGTGGGACAGTCACTTCCTGTTTCATTCTGCCCAGTGAAGGGAGAAGGAAAGAGAAGGAGCGAGACCCTCCTCCAGCAAGACCCCAGAGCTAGCCAGGTGGCTAGCCAAAAGAGGTCAGTGTCTATATTCTGTTCCCTACCTCATACAGTTTGAATTCCTATGCCTTTTCATTTGTCTGATGTGGGAGGTCCTCTTCCACAAGGATTTTTGGCCCCATGCTCAAAAAGTTCAGGTTTAGCCCTGCGGGAGCTTGACTCCAAAATGCCGGGTATTTTTTTCACGTTCATATTCTCTGCCCTATTTTGTCCCTTGTTTACACATGGCCTATAGCTAGAGTATCCTAAAAAAAGGAATTAACAAGATTCTCCTCACTTCATTTTGCATTAGGTCATACAAGTCTTCCCAGGTTAGAAACTTAGAACTGGCCTCAAAGGCAGTAAGATCTGTAGTAAAGGCCTAACTGTCCCATACCTACCCTGGACAAGTCAATTAACCTCTCAGTGCCCAAGTAATTCTTTAAAATTAAACTCAGTGACCCCATAAAGTTCAAGAGGAGGCAACTACTGCATTAGTAGAAGGAGTTCCCTATATTAATAAAATCAAAATTATGGCATAAAAAAGTTGTCTTACATTGTTATTTATCTTATCTTATGGATTAAATCCTGTCTCCTCCAAAAGAGTAGAAATCCCCTGAGGGCAGGGTCTGGATTTACAATCTCTGTAAAGTCCTTCCCTTTCTTCAGAATCCAGTTCTGGTATCATTTCCTCTATAAAGCCTTCTCTGACACTCTCAGTCTCTTGCCCTTGGTAGCCATTATATCCTCTTTTGGTTCCTAGTTATTTGTATAATAAGTCCTCCTCTACACAGGTTTCTCTGAAACCATCCCCGTTATCGTTTCCCAACAATATGCATTCATATACCATAACTTATTCCTTCCCTAATTGATGGGCACCACCTCAGTTTCTAATTGTTTGCTACCATGAAAAGAGTTGCTTTAAAAGTTTTTGTATATATGGGTGCTTCTCCTCTTTCTTTGATCTCTTAGGGGTATAGACTTCATCTAGGGCCATCTCCAGTCGTCCTGATCTATATCTTGCCACTGGACCCAAATAGCTCTAGAGGAGAGAGTGAGGCTTGTGACTTTGCCTAGCCCTGTCTCACTTAAATCCAATTCGCTTACAAGTCATGGCATCACCTTCCCAATGTCATGATCCTCTTTGAGAATGAAAGGCAAACAACCTTAACAAGGGACATAGACCTAGAAATTGTTTTGCTGAGTACAAAAAAGAGGGTGGTAATCTCTCCTATGTTACAGTTATGTTGCCAGAGGGTAAGAGACTAAGGTGTCTGTGGTTCAGGACAGGACTCTAGTCCCAGCCCTGGTGTAGATGACAGTTAGGGGGAGGTCCTACCATCGGGGATACAGGGCACACAGCCCCAGTCATTGATTTCTATGTTCCTGAAGCCATAGCTTGAGAAATAGAAGTGGCTGCCAAAGACACTAATCCCCTGGACAATGTCTAAAGCTTCCAAAGGAAAAAAAAATTATGTGTCTGGGAGGCAGAGTACTGAAAGACAAAACAAAGTAGAAAATGGGAGCCAACAGAGAGAAAATAAAGCAAATAAGCTTTATTGAGGGGAAATATGATGTGAGGGGGCCATTACTGGCACCCAGTCAAGTCTGCTGGGGTACTGGGTGGAAGGTGGGGGCAAAAGTGGTAAAGCCCAGTAGATTTTTATAGAGTTTTTACCTAGGTCAAACAGGAATAGACTCTGGGGGAAGAAAGTTGGAGTCTGGACCTGGTGTGCAGGTCATGATCTGAGAGCTGGAGCTCATTCATGCTGGGGATATTGGCAAGCTAGTTGAAATTCAAACTTTCCACTCGTGGGAGAGGGGACTTTTAGCTGTCACTGCAGGCCTTATTTTGGCCAGGTCAACTCAGGGGACTGGGGCTTTCCGGGTTTCTTCATTTAGCAGGGAAGAGAGGTTATTGGGATCCTTACAAATGCTAAACAGACATTTCACATCCACCTCAGATCTACCCTGTCTGAGCATCTACACAAGGTCCATATCTTAGGGCCAGCCAGGCCTGCATGTTCATCTTCCTGGCGGTGATCATTTTCTCCTATGAGAAAAGTGAAGGTGTAGGAAGCACCTTTCACAGGATCAAAGAATAGTAAAGACTTCTCAGGGGAGAGAGGAAGCATATATAATGGGAAAAGCATTGGATCGGGAATTAGTAGGGAAGGAAATAAATATTTATATGGTGCCTACTATGTGCCAGGCACTTTATTAAGCGCTTTTTACAAATATTATCTTGCCCAGGGTCACATTGCTAGTAAGTATTTAAGGTCACATTTGAACTCAAACCTTCCTGACTCCAGGTTCAGTGAGCTAACCATTGTGCTACTAGATGTTTCTGACCCAGCAGATCTGGGTTTGAATCCAGGAATTACCTGTATGACCTTGGGCAAGCTGCTTTATCTCTCTAGGCTTCAAGTTCCCCACCTGTAAAAAACAGTCTGGAGAGAAGGGGGGAGGTAGTGCTGTCTTTTCAAGCTCTTAATATCATAAGTATAAGGAACACCAAGTCCCTGGTTTTCTGAAATGCTGCCAGTTTAAAATACTCTGTGCTCTTGTCCCCTTGAACTATTACCAAAATTTTAATACTTTGGCAAATGGTAACTTAATGAATCAAGTCAGGAAGTATTATAATTCTGTTTGCCTCCTGGGGCTTCAGCAGCTGGTGGTTGCATCAGGGTGGTAGCCTATAGGGAGTGGTTATAAAATTAAACTGTTCATAAAGCACATGAATCTCATATTGTCTGCACCAGTAGAAAACCATCATAATCATCCTGATTCGGGGGACAAAGATTCTCTCTCAAGATCAGTGTTTCAGGTTTTGATTTGTTAAATATGTCCAATAATTCCCTACTAAGGGGGCAGAGGAAGAGGAGAGAGAATGAGAAAGTAATATACAAGATGACTAGGCTAGGGACCTTCAGGTCCAGAAAAGGCAGGGTAAGTACAAGTAGCTAGTTTTTCTTTGAAGCTCGGTAAATTTTGTGGAAAAAGCAGAACACTACACATGCCCCCAGAAGATCAAAGTCAAAGGGGGAAAGTCCCATATACTCAATATTATTTATAGTCGCACTTTTCATGGTAGCAAAGAACTGGGAGAAAAAAATGGCCATTCATCATTCAGGGAATGGCTCAACGAATTATGATATATGAATGTGAACTAAAGCATTGGAGATCATTGTCTGTGGGTGGATATAAAGTCTCCACTCTTTGTCTTTGGGAGCCCATGGGAGCTGTAGGACTGTCTATACTGAAAACTGTGGACTCCCCCATTTTATTGTAGAGGGATAGGAAAGCTGAAATCTTGGGGGAGCGAGGAGAGAGAACTAGGAAAAGAGGAAGGGAGAGAAGAGAGAGGGGAAGAGAAAGACAAAAAGGAGAGGGAGAGAGAGGGGAGAGAGGAGATGGGGGAGTGTGGAGACAGAGAGAAAGAGGGAGGGAGGGAAGGAGAGAGGGAGGGAAAGAGAAGTAAAACTAACCTGTACTTCAGCTGAGACAATTGTATACACAATATCCCACACCCAGAAGGAGGGAGATACATTTCTCAATTCTTCAAGACCAAATTTGGTCATTATAATTACCTACAGTTCAATGTTTTCCTTTTTCCCCCCTCTTTTTACATTGTTGCTGTCACTACCTATGGAGTTTTCCTGGTTCCGTTTACTTTCCTTTCCTTCAATTCATGTAAGTGTTCCTATGCACTTCTCTATCTTTCATCTTCATCATTTCTTATAGCCCAGTAATATTCCACTGCTATCATGTACCAAAATCTATTTAGCCATTCCCTAGTTGATGGACATCTCCTTCGTTTTCAGAGTTTTGCTACTGTAAAAAGTGCTGCTACAGATATTTTACTGTTTATCCCTGCATGTTAAAAATCCTACCCATCCTTTAGGCTTCAACTCCAGCTCCAGCTCTTCAAGACTTTCCTAATCTCCCCCTCCTGAAAGAGCTCTTTCCATGATCTGACCCCTCATAGAATTTCTTGTTACTGTCTCAGATCATCAACATTTATTTAGGTTTCTGATATTGAAAGAAACAAGCAGACTAGCCTTTGAATTCCAAAAGTATTTATTAGAGGCTCAAAAACCTATATGCCACAAAGGTGCCACATATGCGACACTGGAAAGGTGGGTTCTCTCACATCTTGGTCAAATGTTTTCTTGCACCATCCTCAGTTGGGCTTCTTCCACAACTTCCCAAGAATCATGTCTGCCTGTCTCTGGAAGCACAGTTGTTTTTGGATACATCAGGTTTCAAGAACAGAGTCATAATATAGCTTTACTGGGTGATATGGAGGTATAGTCTTATCATATTCCTGGAGGTGGTCACTCTATATTTTATTAAAGCACCGAATTCATTTATTGATTGAATTCATGTCATTTCTATGAAAGATTTATATTTATTTTATCTTTAATTACAAATTCTCTCCCTCTCCTCTTCCCTTCCCCTACCTACTGGTAAGACAAGAAAAACAAAACTCATTACAAATATATATATATATATATGTGTGTGTGTGTGTGTATATATATATATATATATATATATATATATATATATATATATATACACATATATATAGTCATGCAAAACAAAATTCTACATTAACCATATTCCAAGAAAAATAAATAAATAGATGAAAATCTGCTTTAATCTGCATGTTGAGTTCATCACTTCTCTATTGGAGGCAGATAGTATGTTTTATCATGAGTCCCTGGAATTGCGGTTGATCATTGTGTTGAACAGAGTAAACTAAGATTTTTCAAAGTTGATTATTTTTACAATATTGCTATCACTATATAAATTATTTTCCTACTTCTTCTCACTTCACTATTTATCACTTCATACCAGTCTTTTCTGGCTTTTCTGAAACCATCACCTTCATCATTTCTCACAATAGTATTCCATCACATCCATGTATCAGAACTTGTTCAAGCATATCTCAATTGGTAGGCATTCTCTCAGTTTTCACTCTTTGCCACCACAAAAAGAACTTCTATAAATATTTTTGTACATGTGGGTCCTTTACCCCCTTCTTTGATCTTTTTGGAATATACATCCACTAGTACCATTGCTGGGTCAAAGGGAAGGTACAGTTTAATAACTTTAGGGGCCTAATTCCAAATTGTTTTCCAGAATAGTTAGACTGGTTCACAGATCCACCAATAGCATATTAATGTAGATATTTTCCTACATCATCTCTAGTATTTGTCATTTTCCTATTTTGTCATCTTAGATAATTTTAAGAGTATGAGGTAGTACCTCAGAGTTATTTTAATTTGTACCTTTCTAATTATTAATGTTTTAGAGCATTTTTTTCATAGGGCTATTGATAGTTTTAATTTCTTCCTTTAAAAACTGCCTAGTCATATCTTTTGACCCTTCATTAATTGAGGAATGGCTCCTATTCTTGTAAATTTGACTCTGTTCCTTATATATTTATACCAGGAATGCAGGGCTGGTGCGATATTAGGAAGAGTATAAGCGAATTTAACCATATTAACAAAGCCCAACAAAAATCATAGGATCATTAGAGCAAATAAGCCCCAACCTGCAGCTTCTCTTTCTGGCCAGAATAGGAATTTCCCTTGAAGAAGAGCGGGGGAAGAAGAAATTAGAGATACCTATTCTGCCTCCCTTTATCCACTCCCCAATTGATGGGCATCCCCTCAGTTTCCAATTCTTTGCCACCACATAAGAGCTGCTATAAATACTTTTGTACAAATAGGTCCTTTCCCTTTTCCTTTGATCTCTTTTGAATACAGACCTAGTCATGGTATTGCTGGGTCAAAAGTTGAGGTTTCCACTAGTCTAGTTGTATTGTCTATTTGCTCCTGTAACTTATTTAATTTTTCCTTTAAGAATTTGGATGCTCTGTCATTTGGTGCATATATATATATATATATATATATATATATATATATATATATATATATATATATATTTAGTATTGATATTACTTCATTGTCTATGGTATCTTTTAGCCAAATGCAATTTCTCTGATTATTTATCCTAATTGGCTCTATTTTTGCTTTTGTTTTGTCTGAGATCATCCATGCTTTTCTAAAATTCAGCTGAAGCATAAAAGATTCTGCTCCAGCCCCTTATTTTACTCTCTGTATATGTGTTTCCGTTTCAAGTGTATTTCTTCTAACATATGCCTCTGGTTTCTAATCCATTCTGCTATCCATTTCCATTTGATAGGTGAGTTCATCCCATTCATGTTCACAGTTATGATTATTGTGTATTTTCCCCTCCATCCTATTTTCTTCTTTTTGCCTTGTCCGTCCTCAAAAGTCTTCTTTGCTTCTAACTACTGCCTCTCTTAGTTTGCACTTCCTTCTATCATTCCTCTTATCTGTTTCTCTTCTTCTCTGTTGGGTAAGATAGCTTTCTATATCCAACTGAACCAATTCTGATGACATTGAGATTCAAATGTTACCCCCATCCCTCCCATGGCTCCCTCCACTCTTCCTTGTATGCCTCTTTTATGTAAGAAAATATTCCTTATTCTTCCAATGCCTCTCTTTTTTATCCCTTAATTTTTTAGAAAGATCATCCCAACAATAGACTAACACATGTGCCCTCTATGTAGATCTTTCTAACTACCCTAATAATGATAAAGTTCTTAGGAATTATATACATATATATATATATATATATATATATATATATATATATATATATATAATCTTCCCATATCAGCATGTAAACAGTTTAACTTTATTAACTTCCTTATGAATTCCCTTTCATATTTACCTTTTAATATTTCTCTTGAGTCTTACATTTGAATGTCAAATTTTCTACTCAGTTCCGGTCTTTTCATCAGCAATATTTGAATTATTATTCATTTTTTTCCTCTGTAGGTTTATACTCAGTTTTGCTGGCTAGTTTATTCTTGGTTGTAATCCTACCTCCTTTGCCTTCCAGAATATATTCCAAACCTTCTTCTCCTTTATGTGGAAGCTGCTAAATCTTGTGTGATCCTGACAATGGCTTCATGACTTTTAATGGCTTCTTTTTGACTGCTTGCAACATTTTCTCTGTGACCTGGGAACTCTGGAATTTGGTTTTATTATTCCTGGGAGTTTTCATTTGGAGATCTCTTTCAGGAGATATTTAGTGGATTCTTTCAATTTCTATTTTTCCCTCTTGTTCTAAGATATTGGAACAGTTTTCCTTTATAACTTCTTGAAATATGATGTCAAGGCTCTTTTTTAAATGATGGTTTTCAGGCAGTCCAATAATTCTTAAATTATCTCTACTCGATTTATTTTCCAGGTCCGTTGCTTTTCTGATGAGATATTTCACATTTTCCTCTATTCTTTCATTCTTTTGACTTTGTTTTATTGCTTCTTGATGTCTCGTGGGGTCATTATTTTCCACTTGCCCAATTCTAATTTTTAAGGAATTATTTTCTTCAGTGAGCTTTTGTACCTCTTTTTGTATCACTTTCATTTCTTTTCCCAATTTTTTCCTTTACCACTCTTACGTCCTTCAATTCTTCAAGGAATTCTTGTTAGACTTGGGTCAAATTTGAATTTTTTTTCTTGGAGGCTTTGCTTATAACTATTTTTACATTGTCTTCTTCTGAGTTTGTGTCTTGATTGTACCTGTCACCATGGTACCTTTCTGTGGTCATATTCTTTTTTTGTTGTTTGCCCACTTTTCTAGCCTATTTCTTGACTTTGAACTTTATATTAAAGTTGGGGTCTGCTCACCTCAGAGTGAGGAGTACTGTCCCAAGCTTCAGGCTTTTTCACATTATTGTTTTCAGAACTAGTTCTGAGAGGTTGGAAGTTTTCAGTGTTTCCATGGTAGTATGATCCTGGGAGAAGTGATCCTGTTTTCCCGGTATGCTCTTTGGTCTTTAACCAGGAAAAGCCTTTGCTTCCCTTCAGATGCAAGTTATAGCACTCCTCTCTGCCCTATGTGACCAGCAGCCCTCCTCCCTTGCAACTGCAAGCACTCCTCTCTGACCTGGCACTGTGACCCACCAGAACTATGTATGGTAAATGAGTTGCCGAACAGCACCTGGTCCTGAAACCAATAACATTACAGGGTCCCCTGTAATCTTCTTACTTGTTGTCCAATTCCTTTACTGTCTCTGGGATGAGAGCTCCTGAAGTTGCTGCTACTTGTGTCACAGGCCCTTCCAAGGCCCACCTCTGGTGTTGCTGCCACTTGTGTTCTGGTTTGGCCCCCACCCCGGTGTCACAGACCTCTCTTTCCAACCTATTAAGTTGTCTTGGGCTAGAAGAATATCTCATTCTGACCTTTTCTTGGCTATGCTGCTCCAGAATTTGATTTGATGTATTATTTTAAAGTTATTTGGAGGGGAATATTAGCTGAGTTTGGCTGGGTTGCTGCATGTTCTGTGGCATCTTGTCTCCCCAGAGGCCTGCTATCTTCTTCCATTTCATGGGTGAGTTTACCCTGTTCACATTCACAGTTATGATGGTTGTGTATTTTCTTCTATGTTTTTTGCTTATACTTATGCCTCTCTCTTTGAGCCCATCCCATCTTTAAGAGGCTGTTTTGGTTTTGATCACTACCTCCCTTGTCTATACTCCCTCTTACCTCTCTTGCCCCTCCGCCCCCAACATTTTTTTCTCAACTCCTTGCTCTCCTACTTCCCTGTTGGGTAAGGTAAGTTTCTGAACCCAACTGCATATGTATTTATTCTTCCTTTATTAAATCAGTTCAAATGAGAGTGAGGTTTAGGTGTTGTCCATTCTCCCAAATTGTTCCCTCCATCATATAAACTCTTCTTTGAGAGCCCAGTTATGTGAAATCATTTTCTCCATTCTTCCTCTTTCTTCCCTGTTCTCCACCCCACCCCCAACCTTCCATTCTTCTTTTGAGATCATCCAAACATAATAGAATCGTACCCAGTTCCTCTATCTAACTAGATTCCCTCTAAGACCTCTGGTAATGATGAAATATGATGTCATACCTTTCTTTCAGGCAATCCAATGATTCTGAAATCATCTCTCCTTGATCTACTTTCTAGATCAGGGCTGTCCAACCTTAGGTTTTTATTGAAACAATAGACAATATATTTTGATTTGCCATTTTAGTGAGAGCTCTGTGGTAGCTCACTTCATTTACTAAAGCATTTATGTAAATTTCCATACTTGGCAGGCCACATAAATCACACTGAGGGATGCATTTTGGACAGCCATGTTATAGATCATGTGTTGAGATATTTCACATTTTCTTCTATTTTTTTCAGTCTTTTGACTTTTAAAAAATTATTTCTTGATGTCTTATGGAGTCATTAGTTTCTGTTTGGCCAATTCTAATTTTCAAGGAATTATTTTCTTTAGTAAGGTTTTGTTATTGTTTAACCAAGCTATTAATTCTCTTTTTAAATTTTCTTCCTGCCTCTCATTTGGCCTTTAAAATAATTTTTCTAGCTCCTCATGTAACACTTTAAAAAAAAAAAACTCTTCTAAGAATTCTTGTTGGTCTTGTATCTGATCTGCATTTTTCTTTGTGGCTTTAATTGTAGTTGTTTTAATTGTCTCTTGAAGTCATTGACCTCATATAGTCATTATCTTCTGTGTTTGAATCTTGAGCTTCACTGTCAACATAGTAATTCTTTATGGTTGGGTTCTTTTTTTTCCTCATTTTTCCAGCCTACTTCTTGACTTTGGGCTTTATGTTAGTATTGGGATCTGTTCACTTTTGGGGGACATGTCTGGCATGAGCTTCTATCTTTTTATGTCCTTCTGCTACTTTCACAGCTCAGTCTGGGGCCTGCAAGTTTTCAGTGCTTCCAAGGTGGTATGATTCAGTGAGATATCTGTTCAGTCACTGTGCCAGGCTAAAGGTTAGAACTGAGTTGCTGCTCTGCTCCTCGGCTTGGAGCCACACAGCTAAATTTCTGAAATTTGTTTTTGGCTCAGTACTCAGTTGGGCCCCATTCTTGTGTTCTCAGCTTCTCTCCACCCTGGATCTATGACCCAGAACAGGGTAATGGGTGACAGAGCTGCTAAATGGCACCCCCTCTTGCTCTTAGTGCTAGTTCAGGGGTCCCCTGGGTCCTCTTTCTGCCCCAGCGCTTCCTGCCCTTATTTTCATTCTCAGCCTCCTTACTGTCCTTGGGCACTAATGCTGCTTCAGCTGCCTGGTGCTCCTTGCCAACCCCTACCCCAGCATCTGCAGACAAAATGATTCACTCTGACTTTATTTTGGCTTTCCCACTCAGAAATTATGCTCGTGCATTTTCTAGGTTGCTGTGGAGGAAGAGGGCTAGGGAGCTAAAGCAAAAATGCTTTTTCTTTTTCCACCATCTTGGCTCTACCTGGACAAACCTCATTAGGGTAACTCTAGTCAATCAGCAGAATGAACTCTAGTCAGTCTCAAGAGAAAATGCCTCGGTTGGGACTCCCTCCTTGGTCATACTGATGAATTGAACATTATAAACATGGCAACAGCAGAATGTGGACAATGAAAACCGAGGGTCATGAAAAAGTCTGCCCACCTAATATCATACACATCTAGCATCATACGTGATCAAGAACATTATAAAGCAAAATAATCGGATACTGCATTTTAAATGTAGCAATGCCAGGCAATCCTAAATATTATATACAATATTAATTTAAGATTCTAGCTGTGCCTGTTTACTACAGGCAGAGAGAGCTTTCACATTTTGTCTTTTCTCTCTCATTTTAATACACAACCATAATATATGTCTGCAACAACGCCTCAACTACCTTTCTACTCCTTTGCCCTCTTCTCCTACAACAGTGGCACCAATATCTTACAATTATATTTACAATCAGGGGTGTGCTGGAACCAGCACAAACCTGCATGTGAGACCCAAACCTTCCGCTGATCTCATGCCTTGCGCCTTTCATTTCATACTGATTTTCTTCCTTGGGGATTGGATCTCAAAGCATCTTACTCTCTCCCACACTGAGCAAATTCATAGTTCACCAGCCCAGGTGGCCACACTAAGTGATTTTTCAGTGATCAGAACTGGCCTCAGCTGGGGACAGTCCTCATCCCTCAAGCTTGATGGAGTGCTACGCAGCTTCCCACATGCATCGTGTCCTGTCCTGGTGATCTGTTCCACTCTCTCTGATCCTCTGGATATTGGGAAGTTCAGAGCCTGCTTTGCCCAGCACTGGTGCTTCTGGGTTGCAGCCCCTGGCAGGCTTTTGCTTGTGGAGGGCTATGGCCAAGTTAGCTCTCTAGGCCTGAACTAACTTCTAAAGCCTGGAAGCTGGGTCTCCATGGCACCAGAAAGGGGGAGGAGGAAGCAGGGTTTAAGTGTGGGTTTTGATGTAAGCCTGGGTTGTGTCCTTGTGTCTGCTAGTGCAGCCTAGATGCTCCATGAGGAGGCATACTGCAGTGGCATGGGAGGTGGAGGAGGAAGGCTGAGTGAGCTTAGCGTCAATAAGTATCAGTTCCTGGGTTGTTGCTTTTTGGAGGGGGAGGGAGCAGGGGGTCACCTTCTTTTGAATTCTGGGTGTCAGACCATAGAGATGGCTGAAGTTGCTTTATCTTTGGCACATAATTGCTATTTTGGAGAGATTTGAAAAGTCATAGGGATCAGAGAAAGTGTCCTGTCTGCCATCTTCTCCAGGCTACTTTTCAAGGAAATTTAACTATTTTTAAAAATTAGAGTGACATCTATCTCATTGACTTTCTTACTATTTTTCATTTTCCATGAGCTTACAGCTAACAAATCTATTATTTTCAGATCTGAGTGATAGGAAGAAGATACTCATAAAGCTTTCTCCTACAAAGAAAAGTTTCTACAATCCTTGATAAACTTCCCTGAGGTTGGAAGAATATCGTCCTCTTCTATGATGAGTCTGGTAAAAAGGTACTTCAGGAACATTCTTGACATTGGTAAATTCCTTCTTTAATATCCTGTTGCTTACAAACACCCCCTAGGAAGCCAGCAAGGACATCTGTTTCCTCATCTCCAACTGGCTTTCCCACTGTGAAGTAGGCACATTGGATCCTTATGTTGCTAATGAGTGCTGGTCTGCCACCACTATTTCAACTCAAACCCAGGTTCTGACATTGTCCTGGGGCCTAGTAAGCAGTGAGTGGTGAAAAAAATTATATTATTTCTTAAAAGGATGAAAGACAGCTCTTGAAACTCCATTTTTAAACTAGAGGGGAAAAAAACCCCAACAACCCTGCCCAACTAGACATGCCCAGCTGCCCTGGGGAGCCATCCTACTGGCTATATGCCACATGACTTAATAGCTGACTGTTCTCCAGACAGAGAGATAACAAGTGGGCAATAGACTGTTAAAATGGAGGTCAAGAGGGCACTGTCAACAGGGTTTTAAATGAAAAAAGTCAAATTGTGGTCTTGTGGAGTGCCCAATGCAAATTTTTCTCACCACCTCTGTGGTTCTAGCTATGCTATAATTTCCCCTTTCTCCTCTTGTCTAAGAACAGTGGACCATTTTTATGTGCTTTTAATTAATTATTTAAGAGGCTCAGTTCCAATAACTTCAGTCCCAAAGCCCATTGGTACAGTTCGGAATGTCACAGAAGATATTACGAAATAGAGAAATAAAAGGATACACCAATCAGACTCACGAACTTTGGTGAGGAGGGAATAAGAGAAAGGAATAAACATTTACTAAAAGCATCCTTTGCGCTAGGCACCATGCTAAGTATCTTGTAAATATTATCTCATTTGATCTTCCAAAAACTCTGTGAAGTAGGTGCTATTTTGATCCCCATTTTACAATTCAGAAAATTGAGACAGGTTAAGTGACTTGCCCATGGTCACACAGCTAGTAAGTGTCTGAGGCCAGATATGAACTCATGTCTTCCTGATGCCAGACCCAGCACTCCATCACTACACCATCTACCTGCCATGGGATTGGGGCCAATTGATAACCCCAAGACTGTCATTTCATCTCTTCTTCCCTTGAATGGTCCATGGTTATATGTTTATGCCAATGCTATCATCCTTAAGGAAGCAGATCTGTAAGCCCTCACTAAAACAGACATTATTACCTAGCCCAGCAGTGGGGAACCTGAGGCCTTGAGACCCACATGTGGCCCTCTAGGTCTTCAGGTACAGTCCTTTGAATGAATCCAAATTTCACAGAACAAATCCCCTTAATAAAAGGATTTGTTCTGTAAAACTTGGACTCAGTCAAAAAGCCATACCCAAGACATAGAAGGCCACATGTGGCCTCGATGCCGCAGGTTCCCCACTCCTGACCTAGACAGCATGCCTTCCTTTATGGCGATTTGAAACTCAGACTGGGAAGATGTTGATAGGCCACAACTAAAGGAAGTATCTCTGCCCCTTTCTCAATTGCCTTGTCATTACACATCTGAAGCCTTTTGACTAAGACTTCTCTTCACTTTGTTCATTTAGGAAATTAATGAGAGATGCTGTGGAGGCAGTCCTGGACTTGGAACTAGAAGAGATGGGTGGAAGTCCTCAAAGCAAATGCAAAGTGTTCTGCCTGCTGCCAAACCACATGGGGACGTTGAGTGACCCTGCTTCTAAAGTTTTGCAGTGATGTATAATGGAGGGCCCTAATTTCCACTTCAGAACATACATAAGTATGTCTATTTCTGGAGCACTAACTACATACTGAAGAAATAGACTTTTGATTCACTGCTGAACTGCAACTGGGTCACTTACCAGTCAAAGAGGAAATCTTTTTTTTTACCTGGTTGCACAGAGAGAATGTATGCTATAAGCTTCTCTAGGTAGTAAGAGAGGCCTCATGCTCTCATTACCCAAGCTGCCATGTGGCTTGGGAATATATCATGCCTCTATTCTTTGCTGCTTTGCATTTTTTCTTTCCTGCTTTTAGGTGAAAGACTATTGGAATTAAAAAGGTCAGAGTGGTTGAGATTTACTGAGGGGAGTCCATGCCAGAGTCTGCCATGAACCAAGTCAGGTCCAATCCAGCAGACACTGAGACTTTCATAACCTATGGTAAGGGAGCTGCTTGTCCAGTGATTTGGAAGTGAACTTGATGGGACAAATACTGTGTAGAAACTACTTTCAATTTGAGGCAATTCTCCCCAAAGACCAAGGTGGTGTAGGAGAAAATGTGCCCAAGGTCTCACGGGGAAATGTTTGTACTTTTGTTCTTGCTGTATGTTCTCAGTTAAGTATCCCCTTGTAAAAACTGAATAATGTTCATTGGTTAAATGATACTGGGGAGCTAGTGATTAAGTAGAAGACACCAGAATGGGGACTTGAGCATTGATTAGAAAGACATTCCCACTTCCCTGAGGACCACTATTGGAATTAGTACAGGGAGAGGTAGCTGCCCTAACTCTGGAAACCTGATGTGTGTGTGTGTGTGTGCGCATGCTCGCATGCATTGGGAAAGCCCTGTAGTGAAATGATACCTCAAACATCACCTTCTTGTGGCCTTCCTCAATCACCCAAGTCAGCCCCCTGGGATTCAACGACAGCTCCTGCCTTTAAATTACCATGGTACACATTTTTGCACTTTTACATTTTCTTGGACTTGAAAAGGACATCAAAGGCCATCTAGATCAACTTGTGGCTGACAGAGGTGCCCTCTGAAACATATACATCAAGTATTTATCCAACATTCACTTAAGACTTCCAGTGAAGGGAAAACCTTCTGCCTCATTTGGGTAGTGCATTCTACTTTTGAATTTTCTGTACAATTCTCTTGTCATTTAATATGTCCTGGCTTTGTACTGGCCTCAGAGGCAGGAAGATCTGTATTAAAGGCCTGACTGTCCCATACCTACCCTGGGCAAGTCAATTAACCTCTCAGTGCCCAAGTCACTCTTTAAAATTAAACTCAGTGCCCCCATAAAGTTCAAGAATAGGCACCTACCTGCATTAGTAGATGGAGTTCCCTATATTAATAAAATCAAAATTGTGACATAAAAAGTTCTGTCTTGTATTGTTTTTTATCTTATGCATTAAATCCTGTCCCTTCCAAAAAAGTAGAAATCCCCTTAAGGGCAGGGTCTGTATCTACAATCTCTGTAAAGTCCTTCCCTTTCTTCAGAATCCACTTCTGGTATCATTTCCTCTATGAAGCCTTTTCTGACACTCTCAGTCTCTTGCCCTTGGAGGAATTCTCCTTAAATTTCCCATAGCATTTTGTAGCCATTACATCTTCTTTTGCTTCCTAGTTATTTGTGTACATAACTTCTCCCCTACCCATCTCTCCCCTAAAATTGTAAACACCTTGAGGGCATTTCATATAAGCTCTTTGAAAGCTGGTATCTCTAGAGCCTAGCAATGTAATTAGCAGGCACTTAATAAATGTTTATTGAATTGAGATAAATTAAATAGCAATTCCATAGTGCCCTGCTCAATCACTATTTGTGATTGCTAGGGAAGATATTGGGAAGGAAACTGAGTCAGAGATAGACTTTGTCTAAGGAAACCAGCAGTGGAACTGAGAAGGCTCCATAGTCTCTTGGTTTCTAATAAAAATGTCATTAAGTGAGGCTGCCTCATTCACTTAGGAATTTAAAACAAACAAATAAAGCTTCTTTGCCTATCCATTAGAAAATTAATTATGCTGCTGTCTCCTGAAATGTGCTTGTGTCAGATGAGAAGATTTATATTTAGACTATGGGTCTCTTTGGCAGACTCCATATGTTTATGTAGTCTTAACCTGTAGAGGCCAATAGCATCTAATACACAGTTCATTCAGTTAGAACCCTTCCTAAAATAAAGAAAAACAAATGAGAGCCTTTATAATATTCCTTTTCCATAGTAAATCAACTCACTGTTTTTTTTTTGTTGAAATTAACTTTTTTTAAAAAAAAATCAGTATTCATCATCAGCTTTATTTAAAGGAGGAGTTACATAGAATTCTGGAAACTCAGAAGTTTTGGGGGAAAAATTGAATGTACAACAAAATGGGCCTTTAATTGGACTTTCATTAGCAAAACCTCAGCAGAATATTCCCCCTAAATTGCTTTTCTTTGTAAGACCCCAAAGTGAAAATCAACATCTTGTACACCAGCCCCTTACACAGCAGTGGTTTTGCACAGTTCCCTTCTGACTGGTGACCTTGGCTCTCCATCTGTTAGCTCTACCACTAGCTGTGCTTCTGCAGGAAACTTAGATTTTAAAAACCCTCTCTATCTTCAGTGTGGTTTTTAAATGTATTTTACCAAAGTCATGTTGGTTTCATTCTCACAATTAATTCCCCAACATAACAGGAATGAAAATACTTCTTGGTGTTATTTCAAGATTATATTAAGCTACAAAATGATGCAAACACCAGAGAAGAAAGCTACACGGTAACCAAGAGCTGTAGGGAGGTTAAACAATTACTAGAAAAGAATAAAATGGCGTTCACATGGGGGGAAAGAACAGGAGTTATCATCTTGCTTTCAAGGATGACAGGATGACAGAGTAGGAACGAGATGAAATGAAGTGTAGAGGAGATACCTAACCTAAGAGTGTGAAGGGAAGGTTTTAGTGGAAAGTAGCTAGAAAATCCAATGTGAAATTACCTATGCATGCAGAGATTTCCAAGAAAAGAGAGACAGAGACAGAATGAGAGAGAGACAGAGAGAGAGAGAGAGAGAGAGAGAGAGAGAGAGAGAGAGAGAGAGAGAGAGAGAGAGAGAGAGAGTCTTCTCAAGAGAGAAATAAGGAAAGATAATTAATTAGGGAAATGAAAACAGATTGTCTCTATGAAGTTTTAGTGAGGCATAGCATGTTAGATCCCATTTTCAGTTCCAGGTATCTTTCTATTATAATATAACAAACACATGAAATGGAATGCAAAGAAAGGGAAGAAACTGGAAGAAAAGATCAGAGCACTTACTCATAAAAGAAAATGAAAAGTAGTACTAACAATATATAGCATAGATCAGGAAGAGAGGATTTAAAGTAAACTTATTGGTACTTGAAGAATGTCAGTTTCAAGAAATGAATGACATTATTTCATTAAAGGTATAAGCAAATAAAAGTAGCCTAAATCTCATGAAAATGAGAACAAGACAATCTATTTTGAAAGCAGGTTAATAATCCTATAGAATAAATAATGATAAAACATGGAACAGTGTTATAGAAATAATAATTATAATAAGAATACATTTTACATTCATATCAGGGAAATCTGTGTCCTGGCAGTAGGCTTCTAAAGACAGAGACAAAGCTGGAAGGGACATCAGAGAGCATCTAGTCAGTCTGCCTCATTTTGCAGAAGGGGACAGTGAGTACCAGGGAAGTTTACTGATTTTTACAAGGCCACGTGGGACATCCATGGCAGAACTTCAATATGAACTTAACTCTTTTAACTCTCTTGTTGTTATTCAGTGTTTTTTCAGTTGTGTCTGACTCTTTGTGACCCCGCTTGGGGTTTTCTTGGCAAAGATACTGCCATTTTCTTCTCCAGTTCATTTTATAGATGAGGAAACTAAGGCAAACAAGGTTAAGTGACTTGCCCAGGGACACACAGCTAGTAAATGTCTGAGGCCAGATTTGAACTTGGGTCTTCCTGACTCCAGGCCCATCTGTCTATCCACTGTGCCACCTAGCTGCCTTCTTCTAAATCCCACCTTTTTGTCACTGTGCTCTGCTGAGCCCAACATTAAGAAAATCTCTAGTCAACTACTCCCTTTTTTTTCCTGTCCCTCCCTCCCTTCATACTCAATGGTTTGCAGGATGGGATTGGGGAGGGGGGGAGCAATAAAAAAGGAATACTGCTAACACCTGATGTGAAAACAAGTATGATACTTCTATTCTTTTAGAGGTGTTTTGTTTTAAAATCTGATTTCATCTATCAAGCCACTTGACCTCTCTAATCCTCAGTTTCTCAGTGGAAGAAATACCCACATAGACAAAAATCATCTTTTTTGAGATATTAAGATAATCTGCAGATGGATGGAAGGCCTAGATATTGATGGCTAGGAATTAGGGCCTGAACCAACATTTCCTCAAATGTTTTTTCTTTTTCCTGGGGTAAGCAATCCACCGTGATAGCAACAAGCTATAAAAGCTGAGCATACATAAGTAATTTAGTACCGTCATCAAATAAAACAACAAATTACTATACACATATGCATTAGATGAAGTCATTACATAATAAGAGTAATGATTTCTGCTTTTTGTAGTATTCACCTGACTGACGCTAGGTGGCACCCATATTCTCCCATAGTTAATACTCCCTAACTTCAAGGCAAATAGGGAATGAATGAAGCTCTCCAGACTGAAGGCTCATGCCCCTCCCCAGGGAAGTCATATTCCAATTTGGACCACTTTCTAGTGCTCAGAGAAGCACCGGGTTCCCTTAGGATCCTTGTACTTGACTAACTTAAGATCCTTGTCAAATTGGCTGGAGTCCCACCAAGCCAGTCCTTCTGAGGAAATAGAATAAGTCCTAGCCTTGATATCCAGGTTACCCCCGCACAGAGTCACAGGAACCCCTCTCTGTCCTGGCACTTGGACTACTCTCAGTCCAAACTTGGCTGTGCAGATCTTAGAGTGTGAGGCAGAGGCCAGGTGGGCCTGATTAGCTCGTCGTTGTTCTTCCATCGTTTCAGTTGTGTCGAATTCTTCACGGCCCCATCTGGGGTTTTCTTGGCAAAGATATTGGAGCAGTTTGACATTTCCTTCTTCAGCTCATTTTACAGATGAGGCAACTGAGGCAAATAGGATTAAGTGACTTGCCTAGGTTCACACAGCTAGTAAGCGTTTGAGGACACATTTGAACTCTAGTCTTCTAGACTTCAGGCCTCAATATTTCATCTGAAAATACATGCAACATTCCACATCAGTAGCATCCCCCTCATTTATCTATTGAAAAGAAGAAAGACTTTTAATTAACAAAAATCTATTTTCTCTTCTTCCCAAATCTCATTCCATTGAAAAAAAGAGAAAAGAAAAACAAATTCCTTGTAACAAATATGTACGTCAACCATAATGTTGTTTGTCCTTTGTTTTGAAGAGGACCAATGACATTATGAGGTGATGACATGTATATGAATTGGATTCAAGTGAGGCAGTTGTACAAAGTCATCAGCCTCTTTCTTCCAGAGTCAATGAAGTCTAGTGGCAAGACAAAAGTCAGAACAATTGGCAACAGCAGATGCAGTGAATGATCTTAGCATCTTGGATATCTGACCAAGTCTTCAACCACCTTCATGGCCATTGGAACAAACTGTTCTCATTCACCCATTCTACTAGCATAAGTCTTCACTCGTTTGGGGTAGACACCCCATAACTCACCTATAGGTTTGAGGCCTGTCAGTTACCCTCGGCCTGGTTTAGCCAGTCTGCCAAAATAGTTTTACCAGGGTGTGACCACTGTGCCTGCTATAGCTTCTTGAAGCCGCAGGTGAGAGTTGGGTGGCAGGTGGACACAAAGGTGGATGAGCAGCCCAGAAAAGGGCTCGGCAAACCCTCCCACCAGAGGTACTAGTCCTCCCTGAACACCCCATACATCCGGACCATAACAAACTGCTTCAATGTCTGTATACAAAAGTCTGCATCCTAACTCTATCCCCTCTCTCTCTCAGGAGGTAGGTAGCATGTTTCACCATCAATCTTGTGGAATCATAGATACTCATATGGACTATAGCTTTTAAACCTTTCAAACTTGTTTGTCTTTATATGAGTGTTATAAACATTTTTCTCCTGGTTCTGTCCTAGCTATCATTTGGTCACTCTCTCCATCCACTCAACGTCTTATGTCTGATTTCCTTATACTTAGAAGTGAACATCAGTTGAGATTACCTTCTTTGGCATTTTTTGGCAGTTCCTGGCCTTATCTTGGCTAGAAAGGAGAAACCTAATGCCTTGAAATGTGAACCTAGATTGGCAAGGGGTGAGAATTCAAAATTATTTTCATTTAAATGTATTTTCCTGTTCTATCAGTCATTAAAATAGATCTTGCTGTTGAAATCAGCGTCCCATGAGATCCTAATGCGTGGATAGGACTTATGATCTTACAGATAGGTTTTATGTTGTAAATAATACTGTACTTGACAAAAGAGGGTGAGTAATTTTATTTATTTTATATGAAATTTTATTTATAGCTTTAAAAAATAACTTCTATTTCTAACTACAAGGTATCCCAAGAGTCTTAGCTTTAGTCTATTAAAGCTTAAAAATACACTAAGTTTTTTGAGATGTCCTATATATTTCTCCCCCCTTTCCTACCCAGAGAACCATCCTATGTTATAAAGAATAAGAAATAAGGAGAAAAGTAGTTCAGCAAAACCAACAAAGCCAATAAATCTGACAATGTGTTCAGTATTCTATGCCTGTAGTTCCCCACCTATACAGAGAAGGGAAGTAGGTACATTTTCTCTTCTCTTTTTCAGGGCCAAATCTGATCATTGTAATTACTGTGCTTACTTTCAGCATCTATTTTGTTGTTGTTTTTTCTATTTATACTGCTGTAATCATTGTGTGGGTGAGTATATTTTAAAAGGAAATTTTGCTATAGAAAATGGTAGTTTTTAAGTTACTAATAGTTGATATATATATAGTTATTTGCATGTGAGTTTTTCCTCCCATTATGAATTAAAAAGCATTCTATTAAGCACACACTCTGTGTCAGGCACTGTACAAAGACAAAAGCAGAGGCAATACCACCCCTCGTGTAGCTTATATTCTAATGGGGAGACAATAGATATAGGGCAGTAGTAGCCAGGGAAGTTGAAGAAGCATAGTCCCAGGGTAGAAATTTGGATTTGAGTGGCTTAACTTTCTCTAGGCATGGTCTCTGGCAGTCCAGTTTGGGAGGGTGGAGCAGCAGAAGTGGTAGGGTGGAAGATGACTGGAATGAAGAAATCCTATCCCAGAAAGGGAGCTCAGAGCTAAAAACACTGAGAAGAGAGGGTATACAAGAGGAGAGGGTGACGCTAGGCTTTTTTTTTTGATTATCTCATTTAGAGATTTTTTTTATTTTTAGTTTACAACATTTGGTTCTACATAATTTTGAGTTCCAGATTTTCTCCCCACCACCTCCCTCCCCAAGATGGCATGGAATCCGATATATCTTCTACATATAACTTCACATTGAACTTATTTACACACTAATCAAGTTGTGAAGAAGAATTATGGCCAATGGAATGAATCATGAGAAAGAAGAAACAGAACCAAAAAAAAACCAACCCAAAAACAAAAACAAAGAGAGGAAAAAAAAGGGGGGGGAAAAAGGCAAGCATAAAATGTACCTCAATCTGCATTCAGAATCCATAGTTCTTTCTCTGGCTGTAGATAGCATTCTCCATTGTGAGTCCTTTGGAGCTGTCTTTGCGCCTTGTGTTGCTGAGAAGAGCAAAGTCTATCAGGGTTAGTCCTCACAGAATCCATATATCTGTGGTTGTGTATAATGTTCTCCTGGTTCTGCTCCACTCACTCAGCATTATATCATGTAGGTTTTTCCAGGTTGTTATGAAGTCCATATCATCCCCATTTCTTATAGCACAATATACCTTCATATACCATAACTTGTTCAGCCATTCCCCAATTGATGGGCATCCCCTTGATTTCCAGTTCTTAGCTACTACAAAAAGAGCTGCTGTAAATATTTTTGTACATATGGGGCCTTTTCCCACTTGTGTGATCTCTTTGGGATACAACCCTGTAAGTGGTATTGCTGGATCAAAGGGTATGAACATTTTTATAGCCCTTTGGGCATAGTTCCGAATTGCTCTGCAGAATGGCTGGATCAGTTCACAACTCCACCAGCAGTGTAACAATGTTCCAATTTTCCCACATCCTCTCCAGCATTTATCATTTTCCTGTTTCGTCATTTTAGCCAATCTGACAGGAGAGATGTGGTACCTAAGAGTTGTTTTGATTTGCATTTCTCTAATCAGTAGTGATGTCGAGCATTTTTTTCATATGTCTATAGATATCTTTAATTTCTTCCTCTGAAAACTGCCTGTTCATATCCTTTGACCATTTCTCAATTGGGGAATGACTTGTATTCCTATAAATTTGGCTCAATTCCCTGTATATTTTAGAGATGAGGCCTTTATCACAGACACTGGTTGTAAAGATTTTCTCCCAATTTTCTGCTTCCCTTCTAATCTTTGTTGCACTGGCTTTGTTTGTACAAAAACTTTTCAATTTAATGTAATCAAAATTATCCATTTTGCATTTTGTAATGCTCTCTGTCTCTTGTTGGGTCATGAATTCTTTTCTTTTCCATAAATCTGATAGGTAAACTATTCCTTGCTCTCCCAAATTGCTTATAGTATCAGCCTTTATTCCTAAATCGTGAACCCATTTTGACTTTATTTTGGTATATGGTATAAGATATTGGTCTATGCCCAGTTTCTGTCCTACCATTTTCCAATTTTCCCAACAGTTTTTGTGAAATAGTGAATTATTAGCCCAGAAGCTGGCCTCTTTGGATTTATCAAAGAGTAGATTGCTATAGTCATTGACTTCTCCATCTTGTGCACCTATCCTATTCCACTGATCCACAACTCTGTTTCTTAGCCAGTATCAGGCAGTTTTGATGACTGTTGCTTTATAGTACAGTTTAATATCTGGTATGGCTAGGCTACCTTCCCTAGCATTTCTTTTCATTTATACCCTAGATATTCTAGACCTCTTGTTCTTCCAGATGAATTTTGTTATTATTTTATCCAGCTCTGTAAAATAATTTTTTAGTAGTTCGATTGGTATGGCACTGAATAGATTAATTTAGGTAAAACTGTCATTTTTATTATATTAGCTCGGCCTAACCATGAGCAACTGATATTTTTCCATTTATTTAGATCTGACTTTATTTGCATGAAAAGTGTTTCGTAATTATGTTCATATAGTCCCTCCCTGGGTTTGTCTTGGCAGATAGACTCCCAAATATTTTATAGTGTCTACAGTAACTTTGATGGAATTTCTCTTTCTGTCTCTTGCTGTTGGGCTTTGTTAGTAATGTATAGGAATGCTGAGGATTTATGTGGATTTATTTTATATCCTGCAACTTTGCTAAAGTTGTTTATTATTTCAAGTAGTTTTTTGCTTGATTCTCTAGGATTCTCTAAGTAAATCATCATATCATCTGCAAAGTGACACTAGGCTTTGAGTCAGGAAGACCTGACTTCAAATTCAGGCTCAGAAACTTCCTAGCTGTGTGACCTTGGGCAAGTCACTTAATATCTATTTGCCATTGGAGAAGGAAATGGCAAACCACTCCAGTATCTTTGCTAAGAAAACCCCACGGACAGAGGTCAACAGGGTCACGAAGAGTCGGACTCAACTTAAATGACTGAACAACAACAAAAGCTTCATGATATAAGATTCTTGATGGTGCAGTCTATACCCTATCTATCTTTGTATCCCCAGTGCCTAGCATGGTACCTTATACACAATTATTAATAAATTCAACGTTGATTATTCAGTCAACAGCATCTATTAAGCGCTTACTGCGTGCCAACCACTGGTTTTACAAAATTGAAGAATATTAGGAATTGAAGGTTTTAGCTAATTTGTAAATATTATGAAAAGGATCTATAGCTTTTAGGCCAACTTTTGACTCTAATAATATGACATAGGGCCTTTATTACCTTGCCTTCAACTGTAACCCATTTAAAAATATTGAAATATTTTGTTTTGGATGCAAAAATCACTTATCAATAAACAAAACCCATGAAGTACCTTCCCATAAAAAAGTTATGCAGAACTTGTGACTGAGAGCATACACTAACAAAAAGAATGGAAATGTGTGTGTGTGTTTTAACACTGAACATCTGGAACCACCACTGACCTTTGTGTTTAATCTGAGTCTTGTTGCCTGTGGCCAGAGTGGCCTTTGTTTTCTTTGAGTGACTCAGTTTATCTCATTGAGCCTTGCTGGGTGCTGGGTCTGCTGCTTCTCTTCCGGGGCAGGAAGCCCAGAGACCCATGCCTGGGAGCAGAAAACTTCCTGTATGATGATTCATGGGGCTGGCTGAGGGGAGGGGCCAACTCAAGAACCAATCGGCCCTGGTCATTCAGGAGGCGCTTGATGATGTCAAAAACTCTATAAGAGGGAAGAAGACAGTTTGAAGATCCTTTTTCCTTTCCGGTTGGAACGGCAGGGGTGGCGAGCATGACTCTGGGCCAGCCCAAGTTCTCGGGCTGAACCTAGATGTTGGTAACTATGAATTGTATTGGGTCTGTCTGTTGATATTTGTAATTTGTTTGTATTTGTTCTGAAGTTCAGGGTGCTGGCTTTTTCCCCTGAAGTAAGTGAATGAATCTATATTTGGTCTGTCTGTTGATGCTTGTAATTTGTTTGTATTTGTTCTGAAGTTCAGGGTGTTGGTTTTTTCCCCTGAACTAAATGAATGTTGTCTGTAGGCTCCCCTGAACTAACTGAATGCTGGATTAAAGTAAGCTGGTCAACCCCTTCACTGTGCTTTCCTTGGTTAAGTAGATAAAAAGAACCTGTGCTTTCCCAGCGTGCTGGCAGCCTCTTGGGTGCTGGCTGTGGGTGGATCTTACGCCCCCACAGAAGCTGCTAGCCGGATTGTTAAAACATGTCTTTTAGGGTTGTTTTCATTTGCATCATTGTAGTCATTGCTCATGTTCTTTTAGTTCTGCATCAGTTCATACAGTCTTCCCATGTTTCTTTAGGTTCTTCATATTTGCCATTCCTTATGGAACAAAAATATTCCATGATACTCATATAGTAAAACCTGTTCAGCTATTCCCAATTAATGGACACACAATTATTATACGGGAAACAATTATTTTGTTATGTGCAGGAAAGCAGAACAAAAGTGAAACAGGGTAAAAGCCCATAGACTCAGTTTTCTCCATATGGACCCTATTATTGTGTGAGCCAAGACTGGCATCATGAGCTTAGCAAGGAGCTGAAAGGAATTTTCATACTTTAAGTAAAATAAGAGTGAAAGAGTTCAAAACATAGGCTTAAAATGTCTAAGAGCTTCTCTCTGTGCCTAGTGTCTGCATCAGAAAAGCTAAAAATAGCCTCTTGGGCTACAAGCTAAAGAATTGGCAAAGTCTGCTGCCCAATAGGGAAGAAGTTACATCACAGCTGAAAGCCAACAGGGAGTAGCAGCGAGCAGAAACGGCTCAATGTAAACACTTATCAGAGAGCAGAGACATCCAGGACAGAGCAACAGAGAACACTCAGCTGAGGAGCAGTTCCTCATCTTGTCCTTTACTGCATCCCCATTTAGCGTAGTACCGTAATTCATGTGTACTAGTCTCTGGAGGACTGGTCCACCACAAGGAGGTGCATCTTTCCACTCTTCAATAAACCCCAAGTTGCTAAAGTTGTTAACCTTTGCTAGGTATTCCAATGAGAGTAGCTCTAAAAAGTCATAGGAACTACATAATTTACTGAAGAGTGGGAGGAAGTAGAGGGGAATAGGAGGGGAATGGGAGGTTTCTTAATTTTTATACTCTCAAGCATAAATCTTTTCTGCCTTCTTTACTGTGTTAATAAAATCTCTTCCATGTTTTACGCCTTGTGAATCTACGTACTGTAAGTAGGAGTCAATGGCCAATCTTTGGCATGTTCTGTTGATGTTCTCAGGCTGATGTTCTCAGGTTCTAATTAGGTGTAACAAATTAAACAAGCTAATGAGATGAATGAGCTGATGGACACTCATTGGGGAGTGCTTGATACTGATGTTCCTAAGTTTCCCCTTGTAGAAGCTAATAATATGCCAGAGGAAAGAAGTGAGAGGTGTCCCCCTAGTGTGTCTGAGCCAATCGTATCATGACAGAGCCTATGACAGAAAGGATGTACAAGAGTCAGCCAGGGCAAAGTTGCATATTGTTCCTTGATTTGAATTTTTGAGGAAATGGGTCCTTTTTTTCACTCCTTCCAGGTAAGCCCTCTTACTCTTTATCTATGCCACTGTGGAACTTTCAGGAACTCATAATTTTTTTTAGAACCAGGAATTTTAGGTATATGAGAATTATTTAATTCATAAAATGACTCTGAGAGAATCTAGTACTTTCACCACACCTCTGTACCTGATTTCATTGATCCCTAATGTTCTCGTTGGTACTTGTGTATAGAAGATTCTGTCTTGGAAAGACTGGTCTTGGACTTTCAACTTTAATCTTCTGCACTTCAAATTCTGTTAGTTCTCTGTACAGCTAATTTTGTCTACTGTTATTAAAAGCAGTATTACTACACCACTGAAAGCAGGGAAAGAACTAATAGATCCAGGAAGCATGCCAGCCTCCTCAGTCTGGAGCTGCCTTAGGGTCAGAATTATTTAACTTGGGTAAAAAAATAATAATTTAAGTGATGAGAAACAAGGTTGTCTTTGTAAGTATTTTAGAAACTAGCCCTCAGTATACTACATTCACAGAGTCATTTAGAACTTGGAGAAAGGGGAAAGGAGACAGGATCTTGTCGTAACAGAACAATGCAGATGCAGGGGGCGGGTGTTCCTGGGCATTTGTCCCTTGGTAGTTCCCTTGACCTATAAGTATGCCCCTGGTTGTGGTGCTGAGTTACTCACATTATAGCCATACATTGTGCCAAAGTGGAAATATCTATGATGAACTTGTTATGCAAGTTCAGCAAAGGTTGTGCCCTTGAGTCATACTTCCTGCGACATCTAGCATCACCCTGCTATCCTTCAACAAAGAGGGAATACTTTAAAAGACTAAGAATAGGTGGCAAACGTAATGGCCTCAGACATATACTCCTTTTGACCCACTGTAAATAATGAGGATGTTTAATTAATAATGGAATATCTTCTCTTCTAGATATGTGTTTTCTTCAACCCAAAATTGGGAAAGCAGAATGCTTTTGCTGCCTTGTCACTATCATCCACACTGTAATGACCTTAGTTTTAGAAGAAAACTTTTTAAAATATATTTTTAAAAATTTTAATTAACAAAACTCTCTTTTCTCTCACTTTCAGATTTTCACACTCATACACCATTGGAAAAAGAAAAAAATAAAATCTTTCTAATATCTACATGTGTATACATATTACGAAGATTACATATATATTCCAAAGATTTTATTTTTCCAATGTAATATATATGTGTATAGTCATAAACATATATTACAAAGAATTTATTTTCCTTTATTTTGTATATGCATATATGTATATATATTATACATACACACAAACACACACATAGTCAAGCAAAACAAATTTCTTCATTGACCATATAAAAATATGTCTTAATCTACACCTTGAGTCTGCCTCTCTGTCAGTATGTGGGTAGCATATTTCATCATGAGTCCTCTGGAATCGTGATTGGTCATTGCTTTATCAGATTTTTTAAAAGTCTTTCAGTTGTTTGTCTTTACAATTTTGTTATTACATAAATTATTCTCCTGATTCTGCTTACTTCACTCTGCATCAGTTTATATAGGTTCTCTAAAACTACCCCTTTCATTATTTCTTACAGTACAATAGTATTCCATTACATTCCTATATCATAATTTGTTCAGCCATTCTCAAATTAATGGGTACCTTCTTAACTTCAAGGGTTAGCTTTTTTTGCCACCACAAAAAGAGTTTCTGTAAATATGTTTGCACATAAGGGTCCTTTCTCTCATTTTTTGATCTCTTTGGAGTAGAGACCGAGTAGTGGTATTACTGGGTCAAAGGGTAGGCACGATTGAGTAACTTTTTGCTCATAGTTCCGAGTTGCTTTGCAGAATGGCTGGACAATCCATAGCTCTGCCGGCAAATCAAGTCAAGTCAGCAAACATTTATTAAATGCCTGCTGTGTTCCAAGCACTCTGTTAAGCACTAAGGATAGAAGGAAAGACAAAAATAAATAAATAAATAAATAAACAAACAAATAAATCAGTCCCTGCTCTCAATACACTTATAGTCTAATGGGTGTTAGTCTGTATGTGTTAGTCTAATCAGTGTACTGATGTACTTGTTTTAGGGAGAAGCTTAACATCATTAAAGGCACTGTACCATTTCCCCAAAATTATTCAGCCTACTCTTCTCCTCCTGTTAAATTCCGGGCTCAGGTCATTGTCTGTTTGCGGTGTCTGTGAAAGTTTCATGTAATGATAAACCAGCTCTAAAAGTTGCCCAATCAAACAGATAGTTCTTCATCTATTTAGTTTTCTGTGTAAATAGTTAGACAAAACACTGAGATCTCATTTAGGAAGCTCTTCAATTTAATGGGGCTTGAAATCTGGACAATGTCATCTGCAAAAAAGAGCATCTGGAGAACTTAACCATCTATAAGGGATCACTTTTCCTTCTGAACTCTGTGCTGGATCTCCTCCAAGACATTGGCAAACACCTTTGAAGTAAGTATCAATGTAAAAGATCAATGAAGGTTTGTACTAAAATTAATAAATTTGGGCCAAACAGGATTTGTGCTTAGTAATCAAGGATACATAAAAATTCAACATGCATTTATTTATTGTCTACTACGTGTAGAGGACTGTGTTAGGCATTGGAGGAAATAAAAAGTTTAGAGCAAACATGATCAGGTGTCAGAATAAGAATAACCCGGTATTTTAAAAAACAGCAAATATCATTAATTTAGGAGGAAATCTTAGTATTAGCGATTAGTGTCTCCCCGCCCCCGCCCAAAAACCATCTGACAAAATAGAAAGCAAATTATTTTCCTAATGGGTGGACACTCCACCCAGTGAAACAATCAGTACATCTCAGAGCAGTGCTATAGTAGGATGACGAGCTGGGTTTAGAATTGATCAGAAGAAGAACACCAGACAAAACTATATTTGAGGAATTGTTTAACCTTTAAATGATTTCAGGTGGCTCCCTATTGGCAAAGTTTGTTTTTTTATACCAATACTCTATCACTGATAATCAATGTGATATGGTTAATAGAAAGTCAGGACTTCTACTCAGGAAGATCTGGGTTCAAGTATCATCTCTGATACATACTGGCCATGTGACTCTGAAAAGTCACTTACCTTTTCAGTGTTCCCAGGCAACTCATCTTTTAAGACTGTAAGCTGCAGAAAAGTTGGTGATCTGCATTTATGGAAGGAGTTTCCTCACAACAAATTCCATACACCAATGGAATGACACATTTGGAAGAATGAAAAGGAAGGAAAAAAGGAGGAAAGGAAAGGAAAGAAGGAAGAAAGGGAGGAGAAGGAAGGGAGGGAGGGAGGAAGGAAGGAAGGAAGAAAGGGAGGGAGGGAGGAGGGAAAGAGGAAGGAAGGAAGGGAGGGAGGGAGGGAGAATTCCTAGCAAAGAAACAAGACCACAGAAGAATCAAACTTTTGGTTGACCTAAAGGGAAAATTGTCTAATGAAAATAGGTAAGCATATTACTAATGGTGACTTTTGTTTAGGAAGTATCATAAAGGACATCAAGAACATGTATGACGATGAAAAGAGATAAGCTGGTCACATAATGATAGAGGGATAACAAATGGACATTCTAACTATTGCAATGGCATTTTTGAAATATTAAAAGATCCACAGGAAAGCTTGTACTTCACTGGATACCTCATCCATGGAAGATTTATAGAAGGACATGGCCAAAAATTAAAGAGGATGAAATGGTGTAAATGGGTTTCAATAAACACCAGTTTATTGCCCATACTTATGTTGTTCAGTTGTGTCTGACTCTTCATGACTCTGTGAACCAAAGCATGCCAATACTGTCCATGGGGACAAGGATACTGGAGTGGTTTAAGGCAAACAGAAGTTAAATGACTTCCCGAGGGTCACATAGCTAGTAAGTAAGTGTCTGAGGCTGGATTTGAACTCAGGTCTTCCTGACTCCAAGGCCGGCACTCTTATCTACTGAGTCACCCAGTTGCCTCAGTGCATACTTATACATCCATTGTAACATTAAAGGAAGTAGGAAATACTTCCTGAAATGTGTGTAAATCAAAATAATAGAATAAATTTGTATAGCATTTCATAGTTACAAAGCATTTTAAAAAATTATTTCATTTAATCCTTCCAACAATTCTTAGGGTTGGAATTATAATTATTATTATCATATCCATTTAACAGATGAGGAGGCTGAGGCCCAAAGAGTGACTTTCCCAAGGTCATACAGATAATGAGTTTGAGGAACTGCATCCTAAAATTGGGTTTTCTGCTTCCAAATATGGTCATTTCCATTACTCTGTGCTGTCTCTTTACATGTATTCAACATGTGTGTGTTTCATGGGTTGCCAAGGCTAAAGAACATATTACCTAGCAGCCATACTCAGCTAGGCTGATCCTCAGACAGATTCAGTCTGTCACAGGAACAGCATAAGCTGGATCAGGGGTTAAGTGACTTGCCCATCACACCAGTAGGAAATGACGGAGGTGGGGTTTGAGTTCATTTCTTCCTAATGCCAGGTCCAGCCCTCTATCCACTGCACCACCTAGCTGTTGCTTGAATTATATTCAATGTCTTCCTTACATTGGTAGAACCTTATGTACCACTGGGATGTATTTAATTTATTAAATAAACCAGATTGGCAAAGTTAGAATAATGTCCCGAAAATTAATACCATCAACCTGTATGTACAATAATTAACATTCACTGAACCTATGTGGATTCAAGATCTCAACATCAATTTTAAGATTAAAGGAGCTATAAAAATGTGAAAATAACAACTTAGTGCCAGTCATTTAAGGGTGAGAAATTTATGCAATTTTACTTTGAGCAAGAAATGGATGGAGATAATGCCAGTTCATTAGAATATGCAAAACTAAAATGTCCTGCCAAGTCGAAAACCAGGAGGCCCAAATTAAATGTCAAATATCATTTTCAAAACCCAGGAAATCAGACCAAATTAAAAATAATATGAGAATTAATCACAAATATAAAAACAGATTATGTTCAGATTAAAAATACAGGGAAAGAAATGGATATTACTTTTATAATGAAAGAAATTAAGATAATTCATAAAGCTAGGGAAAGAGACTAGACTTATGAAATTATAAGAAACTTCTCGGTAAAGAGCCTCCCACTACCAGTGCAGGTCAGCATAGTTGCTACGATTTATAGCATCAGAGAGTCACCTTGATCCCTGAGACAGTTGTGACTTGTCTAGGGGCAACATAGGCAGTATGTATCAGAACCAAAACTTGATTGTGTCTTCACTGCTCTAAGGTTAGCTCCCTATGTACCCTGTACTGTTGTCTCTCCAAAGATAGTTTATATGATTCAAAATCGCTAATAAAATTACTAAAGATGTTACTACATACCAATGCAGTACCAATTACTACATAGCAATAAGGGTTTTTTTAAATGCTGAAAACTGTAATCAAACTGTAATTTTATTTGACTTTGGGTCAAATGGTAAAAAGTACAAATGTGAGGGAAAAGAATACAGACATGCAAAATTTAAGGGTTAAAGTCCTACAAAATTAAAGTGACAAAACATTTACAATCTTTTCTCTGTATTTGGTTTCATGGGGATGATACCCAAGTTCAAACAATTCAACAGATATTAAATACCTACTGTATACTAAATATTGTACAGAAAAAGACTAAAGCAAAACATCTCCTGTCCTTAGGGATGTTACTTTCTACAACTCATATGTAACATGTTAAATTCACTTAATTCAGGATATAACATAGTCTTGGTTCAGGAATTAAGTAGTAAGGAGAAAGCATTGACTACTGGGAGGCTCAGGGTAGGCATCCCAGGGGTGACAGAGCTGAGGTAAGGCTGACAGGATAATAACTATGTAAAAAAAAAAGTCAGTTTACACACATATTCGATCTGGACCTGTGATTTTTTTAACTGAATTTTTTTCAATTAACAAACATTCGTTTTCTCTCTCTCTTCCTCTCTCCCTAACGAAGAAAAAGAAAAACAAAACTTCTCTAACAAACACAGTCAAACAAAACAATATCTCATAGTGGCCGTATCCAGAAATGTATGTCTCATTCTACGTATTTAGTCCAATACCTCTCTGTGGGGGGTGGGTGGGTAGCGTACATCATCATTTGGACACGCGATTTCAACGGTGTAGGAAACTTCCAGTGAGAAAAATCTCTTTATCAATCTGGATCAACAACTTTACTGCAGCTTACAGCGTTAGAAATCTGCTTGCATCTTGTTGTTCAATCCTTTTCAGTCGTGCCTGACTCTCCATGACCCCATTTGGGGTTTTCTGGGCAGATGTACTGGAGTGGTTTGCCATTTCCTTCTTCCAGCTCATTTTACAGATGAGGAAACTGAGGCAAACAGGGCTGTGTGACTTGTCCAAGGTCACACAGCCAGTAAGTGTATGAGGCCAGATCTGAACTCAGGAAAATGCTCTATCTTCCAGCTCTTCGCAAGTTCAGTGCTCTATCCACTGGACCACCCAGCTGTCCCCTGCTTGGGTCACTAAGTGGTTAAGTGCCTTGCCCAGTGTCAATGTCACTCAACCAGTACATTTCAGAGGCAGGATTTGACTCTACATTTTCTGACTCTACAGCCAAATCTCTGTCCACTGAACCATTCAATTTACTCTAAAGCTTAAGAAAATAATGCATCATGAACTTTACAAACATCTAACGCAAACATTTCTATATGTGTAAAATAGATGAAGGAGATCATATATGAAACCTTGAGACCTTATTACATTATTATAGCTTTAAATTTATCGCCTCTTCTTCTTTCTCCTCCACTCTCCTCTTCACCCTCCTTTCCTTTTCCCCTTCTTTTCTTTCTCTTATTCCTCTGGTTCCTTTTGCTCCTATTCATCATCTAAGGATGTTAAAGTTCCCTTCCTTTTGGCTGAGAGAATCAGCTGTGACAGCCATGAGGGGACCCTCTTTCATCTTTCATAGTATAAGATTAGTGCCCTCCCTTTGCTAGCTAGGTATTGTGCACTGTGGAATAGTGATTACAAGAAGACTGGTTTTAGGTAAAATAACTAAATAAAGTTGTCTGTGGAGCTCCCTCACCTCCTCTTTGATTACCCGTATTCCCCACTTGGCACTACATACCAACTGTATGGCTAGAATACTTCTCCTTTATCTATTTTGCATCTTATTTCCAGAGTCTTGTTCTCAGATATTTAACATACTCTGATAGCTTAAGCTGTTATTCCTATTTATACTTTAACAGGAGACCCTGGAAGACCCCCAAACTTTTAGGAACCAAAGTAATGAATTGTTAATAAAATTCAATGAACTATAGAGAGGGGGGGAAACCTTTCAAAGTGAGGCAGTGATCTCAGTGTTTACCAAATCACATTACACGTGCCTTGGGAATCGAAAAATTTGATTCATCTTGAACCCCAAGCAACATGGGAAGATGTTTAGTTCTCTTCTGTTCTCATATTGACTTGAAGTAGCAAGGAAGCAGCCCTCAGTAATTTAAATAAACCTACCCACTTGGCTCCAAGAGTTTCTTTGAAGCAAAGGGATGTGTGCAGATGTTACTAGAGGCTTTGCTAAGCCTCGGGACCCATGGGAGATGTGGACACAGGAAGAAGGAACACTGAGGGGAGAAAGTGAATATTATGGAGTCACCCTGACTCAAACCCACACTGAGGATGAAGACATTCTTGAAAGTTGTAAAGAATGGTATATTCTTCACTTACAGGAGAGCTTTTCTGTGGGGCTATAGGTCATGGGACCCACAGTAAGAATCCTTCAGAAAGGAAGTACCCTAATCTAGAGCTGTATTTTGAATTCTAATGCCATTCACCACAATAGGAATTCTGAAGGACTCTTCTATGGATGCATAAAAGCTGACTCCTTGGGAATAAATTAATGCAATCTGCTGAAGGCTGCAGAGAATTATAGGCAGAATGATGTGAAGAAAATGCTGCTATACAGAACGCCTCTCTGTTGCAATTGGCTAAAGAAGAATGGGCAGAGTGATCTTGCACAGGATAGGGAAAAGCAGCAAAAGTGAGCAACAAACCCCGCCCCCCCACACACCCACCACCATCTACTGAGAGCTATGGAGGATTATAGGAAGATCCCCAAGCAATACATGGCCAGAGGTACTGGGTAGTAAAATGCCAGTGAAGATCAACCACGAAGGCCTCAGAAGTGGCCACACTGGCAGCATTATGTACTGGGAACCTAACCAGAGTGTGAATGTAAGTGATACCAACTGGGGGTTATGTCTAAGTAGCTGTCTCTATTTCCTACTAGCTTTAGTTTCACTTGTGGATAAATCTATTCAATTTTTGAGCATAGTAAAGAAACGTACTTAAAAGGGGGTTACTAGTTAGAAAAACTGAGTAGTTTCATATACTGAAGTTCCAAGATTGTTTGGATGAGGACAATGAGCCAGAGAAGTAAGAAATCCCTAAAGTGTATGTAGACTACAACCATATAAAATATTTTAAGTCTATGAACTTTGTAAGTACACAAACATATTCATCTTGTATTATTTCACATAAGTTCCATATTTACCTGAATTCTTCCATGTTTTCCTGAATTATTCACACTGGGCAGAGCAGAAAAGAGAGCAAAGGGGTCAGTGTACCTACTTTTAAAGAAACTGGCAGCCGATCAATGGAGACACCCCCATATGTATGCTAAGAGAAGCAGTGAGCTGCACATTAGACAGACTGGGGGGTAGAGTCTACGGGATGTTCAGGAAGGACTAGCATATGTGGTATGAGGGCTTTCTGAGCCCTTTTCAGGGCTGCTCATCCACCTTTGGTGTCCACCTTTCATTCAACTCTCACCTGTGGCTCCAAGAAGCTGCAGCAGGCACAGCAGCCACGCCCTGAAAACAGACCCAGCAGGGCTAAAGCAGGTTGAGGGTAACTGACAGGCCTCAAACCCATTGGTGAGTTAGGGGGATGTCTACCCCAAGCATGTAAAGACTTCCCATGTTAGAATGGGTAGATGAGAACAATTTATTCCAGCAGCCTTGAAGGCCCCTGAAGCAAGTGATATGGAGTGCTTAGAACTTGGTCAGACATCAAAAACGCCAAGGTCATCCACGGCTTCCTGGGCTATTGCCAGAGATTCTGACTTCTGTTTTGCCACTGGACTTTGATGACTTTGGAATAGAATGAGGTTTATGATTTTGTACAACTCTGCCTCACTGAAATCCAATTCCCTGACAAATCAAAACATCACCTCATGATGTCATTGGTCCTCTTCAAAAATGAAGTATGAACAAGACAAACTGGGCATGCTCAAAAGCCTCTCAAAGCCTACTCCGTGTTAGAAATGGGCATGTTCAGAGAAGCTTGGGTTATATGTGATTTCTGGGACAAAGGGCATGACCAGTTTAATAATCTGTCTGGCATAATTCTGAATTGTTTTCCAAAATACTTGGATCAATTCATATTTCCAAAGTCAGTGAATTAGCATACTTAACTCAGATATGCAGACAATACCATTCTGATGACAGACAGTAAAGAGGAATTAAGAAGCTTCTTGATGAGGGTGAAAAAGGAATATGTAAAATCTGGCTTGAAGCTTAACATTTAAAAAAAACCACCCAAGATCATGGCAACTGATCCCATCACTTCTTGGCAAACAGAGGGAGAAGAAATGGAAGCAGTGTCAGATTTTATATTCTGGGACTCAAGGATCACCGCAGACAGCAACCGCAGCCATGAAATTAAAAGATGTTTGCTCCTTGGAAGGAAAGCCATGGCAAATCTAGACAGTATACTAAAAAAACAGAGACACCCTCTTGCTCATAAAGGTCCATACAGTCACAGCTATGGTTTTCCTAGTAGGAATGTGTGACTGAGAGCAGGGCTATAAGGAAAACTTAAGTGCCGTAGAATCTACACTTTTGAACTGTGGTGCTAGAGAAGACTTCTGAGAGTACCTTGGACAGCAAGGAGATTAAATCAGTTAATACTTAAAGAAATTAATTCAGACTATTCATTGGAAGGTCAAATACTGAAGCTGATGCGTAAATTCTTTGGCCACATAATGAAAAGGCAGGACTCACTGGAAAAGACCCTGATTATTGGGAAAGATTGAAGGCAAAAGGAGAACAAGACAGCAGAGGATGAGGTGCATAGATAGTGTCATCGAAGCAACAAACATGAGCTAGTGGAGGATAGAAGGGCCTGGCCTGCTTTGGTCTATTGGGTCACATAGTCAGAAATGGCTGGATGACTGCTCAACAACAAAACTTTCCACAGCCCCTCCAACATTGAATTTTTCCATCTTTTTTTTTTACTATCTTTGTGAGGTGATACTTTGGAGTTATTTTAATTTGCATATTCCTGCATATTAGTAATTTAGTGAGTTCAAGGGACCTCAAAGACCATATAGTCCAACCTTCTATTTACCAAGGAGGTATACCATTCACCATCTTTTCTCCGGATCCCACTTAATCTCCCGGATACCCTACTGAAGAAGCATATGGTCCCATTTATTTTTTTCTAGGTAGCTGTAAAGACTCTAAAGCTTTTCCCTTTTTTGATATTTGAGTTTTTATCCTCTTAGACAAAGTTTTATGACTTACCGTCTGTCCTCTCCATCACAGATTCTTAACCAACTATCTCAGCAGAATTATGCTAGGCCCTCCCATTCACAAAAAGGAATACCACCTTTTCCCCACTGCCTTGACAGATGAGAAACTACAGTTTTGGAAAATTAAATGACTTGCCCAGGGTTACACAGGTAATTAAGGCCTAAGGCAGAATGTCCTCTGACTCCACAATTAATTCTCTTTCTACTCTTCCACAGCGCCTCCAGGTATTAGGTTTAATGTTAAAAAAAAAGACCTGGATTTTATACCTGGCTCTATAATTTACTAGGTGTGACCTTGGATGAATAACTTCCCTTCTCCAAACTGTAATTTGTTTCTCCATGAAATAGGGCAATTGGGTTAGAGGGCTTCTGAGGTGCCATTCTGCTGTAGAACCTGTGATTTCATGGTTTTCGGGACTGCAGTGGTGACTGCAGAAATGTAAGTCTTAGACAGTAGAGGGCATGCTTGTTATTCACTGACCTTTAGTAAAAAACACTATGTGGCTTAGAATAACAAAATTTGCAAATGAAGCTCCAAATGACAACATTTTAAAAATAGTGTATTTGGCAAATTTGTTGATTTATTAATGTAACAGTGACTATGCTCCCCCTGCCTCATAGCCAGATGTGTTATATCTCATCCCTCCTCTACTGTTCTCTAGTGTTAGGGGGTGAGGTATGAAGGGGGCAGTTCTTAGCTCTACCATTGATTGAAATCTCCACTAACAGTGTTCCTCAAATTTTAGGGGGCCAAGCACCCCCAATTCCTTTCAAGCATTTAATATTGTTAGCTTTTACAAAAGAATATTTATTTCAAGGGTAGCTAGGTGGCACAGTGGATGGAATGCAGGGCCTGGAGTTAGGGAGACTCATCTTCCTGAGTTCAAATTTGCCCTCAGACACTTACTAGCTGTGTGACCCTGGGCAAGTCACTTAACCCTGTTTGCCTCAGTTAAAAGGAAATGGCAAACCACTCTAGCATCTTTGTCAAGAAAATCTCAAATGGAGTTATGAGGAGTCAGCTGTGACTGAAAATGACTGAATACTACAACACATTTTACTTCAAAGGTATAACAAAAGCAAACATGCAAACATTTCTACTCAATACCTCAGGGGCATAATACCCCATATAACACTTCAGCCTCTGGAGATTAGGTTCACTGCTTGGCTCAGTCCCTACGTAGCATTAATTCCACCAAGTCATAAGTCCAAAGAACCACACCTGACCACCACAATGGACTTACATCCCAGGACCCTAGGTCCTTAAGACTTCTTTGCTGGGCTGTCATAAACATCTGGCTCAGAATCCTGGCCTCCAAGGCCCCCATTGTTCAAGATCCTAGGTGAGAGATTCCACTCCCAGTTCCTGGAACTGCAAAAGACAAATAAAAAAAGATTAAAACCCAAAACCTATTTCTTGGGGTCACTTGGCCTAAGGAAAAGGGAAAAGTAGCTCTGACAGGCTTATTGCATGCTGTCTTTGCTTTGGGTGAGTGAATCTTTTATCCTTAGACACTCTAGTTTGTGCCTCAGTCAGGTAGATGTAGAGACACAGGCAACTCCAATTACACAGAGGAAGGAAGGAGGCTATTCCCTAGCACATAAGAGGCCAACACTGAATGTCCATGCATGCACCAGCTCTCACAGAAGCAGATAACTTAACTTCCCCCATGTAGGTCCCTCCTTAGGTGATCTGGGCATGCACCAAAGCCCATTACTTTAGAATAAAACAAAACTGCAATAGCCTTCATTTCGGATATTCTGCTTAATTCAGACAGTATGAGTGAGTATCCAGTCATTCCACAAACATTTTTTGAACACCTATTATGTGGGAATCTGTAATCTTGCTGACTTTAGGCACTGCAACATGATTTAAAAGTAAATATTTGAGGATTGTGCTGCCTGCTGCCATAGAAGACTTTTAAAATTCTTTATAAAAATTTAATTCCTTTGTTGATAGTGTTGTCTTTAAATCACAGTAATTTACCACCCTCACTCCACTTTTAACTCTCTCAATGACAAAGGAAAAAAAAGAAAAAAACTTACAATACTGTGGCTGCTTTTGACAATGTATACACTATTGTCCTAAGAGTCCCTCCTAAGAGTCTCCATTGTGAGAAAGGAGGTATGTCCTATTACATATTCTCCAAGACTTTCACCGGTTTTTCAGTGACAAAGATTTAGACCTCATTTCAATGAACATTTCATGTGCATTGTTGGAGTCATTTAATAACTTGCTCCATAACAATTCATGCACATTTTCCCATGTTCTTCTGAGTCTTCATATTTGTCACTTCTTAGTACACAAAAATATGGTCCATTACATTTATATGCCATACTTTTTCAGCCATTCCCTAATCAATGGGGTTCCTATTTGGATATGAGATCTTTGCTTTCATAAGGAGTGCTGCAATACCACCAATCAAGGCTAAACAAATTGTGGCATATGAATGTAAGCTAACATTATGCAGAGAAGATGCCAACTTTCATTAGGAATTTCCTTACCCAGAAGTTTTCTATATCAGTAAAATCAAAGGTCCATTTCCTATCCCTTTCTCTGAGAAATGATAAACTTGAATTCAGAGAAATTGGTGAAAATTTGTTAGACTCTCATAATGCAGAGCAAAATATACACCATGAAGAGAAAAATTTACAGGATGAACAGAGTCACAGGAAGGAAAGCAACTTTGAAAGGCTTCAGAACCCTGATAAATGTGATGAGAAATCATGTCTTCAGTGGACAGATGATGAAACACCTCCTGTCTCTCAGTAGATAGGTGATGGACTAGAGGTACAGAACGAGATACACATTTTCAGACATGATTAATGTGTTCATTTGTTTTGCCTTTTTAATTCATTAAAAAATAAGGTACTCTTTGACAGAATTGGGAGGATAGTAGGAAATGGTGGAAATATAAAAAAAGAGAAAGAAAAGTATGTCACTATAACAAAATACAAGAAAAAATCAAGAATTTCAGGAGACACAAATAGATAATATTGTTTAAATTAGATAATATTGTCACTAACTTAATATGCACTCTAAAAAGAAATTTCATACTAGTTTATAGTTTCTTAAACATTCCTCCTTTTTCTTCTTTGTATATTTGAATGTTTTTGTTCATTTTTTTTGTTTGTTGAATTTGCTGTTGATTTTTCTTGTTCTTTATTCAAAGAATAAATATTTGAATTGGACCTTTGTTTCTTTGACTTCCTTGGGGTACATGTTCAGATTGTTGGGTCAAAAGGTATAAATAGTTTAGCCACCTTTCTCACCTAATTCCGAAGTGATATCCAGATATCCAGCTACTTTCTTGCTCAACCAATAGGGTATCAGTGTGCCTGTGTTTCTACAGCCCCACCAACATCATTCCCATTGTTTTCATTGCTGGATGTGAGAAACCTGAGAACTGTTTTAATTTTCATTTCTCTTACTCTCACTCATTTGAAGCATATATCCATTGGTCATTTATGGTTTGCAAAGTCTTCAATAGAAAACTATTGGTCCATATTATCTGACCACTTATCTATTGGCAAATGGTTATTGGGATTATATATTTATGTCAATTCACTATTTTGAATAAAGGGCATTTATTAGTGATATTTGATGTAAATATTTTTCCTACTCTAGCATTTTTTTCTATTTGTGTATTACTGATTTTTTTTGCCCAAGTGCTTTTTAGTTTTACATAGTAAAAATGATTAGTTTTATTTTTTATGCTCTCTTTTATCCCTTATTTAATTAAGAATTCTGTCCCTAGACAAAGTTGTGAAAATCCCCTGATAGCATTCTCTTCTAAATTTTTTATGGTAGCCTTATATATTCAGGTCATGCATCCATTCTGAATTTATTGTGACATATGGTGAAGATTTTGGTCTCATTCTAATTTTCCCCATACTGCTTTCCAGTTTTCCCAGCAGCTCTTTTCAAAACTATTCCCTATTCCTTCCTGTTGAATAAGATGGGGATTATGGCTAGCAATACAACCTGATGGTGAAAAGAATTTAAAATGCAGTTGCTTATGGTGTTCCTGTCCCTCCTCCTCCCAGTTGATTAGAATAGATTTGGATTTACAAATCTAGGAATCTAGTTAGAAATCCTGAGGGAAATTTACTTGGGTCCAGGATGACATTTTTATTTGTATTTGTCAAGAGATAGCATGGTTTTAACAGTGCTGGGTTGGAGTAAGGAAGGTCTGGGATCAAAACTTGCCACTAACTTTCACTAGCTGTGTGACCCTGCACAAGGGACCCTTTGTTAGAGACAACTACGAGATGGTGGTGAATTTTTACACCTGGAGTTTTCCACATTGAAGGAATCACAGATTTCCATATTGCTGAAAAATTACAACTTAATAAGGATGAGGATTTGATAAACATTGTTAGCTTGAAAACATATAGGATTTTACTTAATATTGGTGTGTTGCTTTAATTCTTGCTATTGCCTTAAGATGTTCTGTAGGGCAGAGCTGGCATAATTACTTTGAGATGTGACAGTTGTCAAGGTAATCATTCTCATAAGGAACTGGGCAATTAAGCATGCAAAATTCATGGAAATCACTGATGTGTAAATAATTTCCACTCTAGTGCTTCAGAAATGCCTAACACTTTTGTTCTGGTTTTCTTTCCTTTTTAAAAGTTATAATCAAAGTACTAAAAAAAAACATTGAGGGAGATGGTGGCAAGTCACATTTCATATGCCACTCACGTGAAATGGCACAGCTGTGCTTTAGGTATCTATAGAGAAGTTCCATTCTTACTCTTGTATCTATTCCTTTAAAGGAAGAAATAGCATGTAAAAAGGAAAGAAGGAAAGATGAGTGAAAGAACGAAAAGGAGGAAGGAAGGAAAGAAAGAAAGGGGGAATTCAAAAGCATTTATTAAGCACCTACTATACCTCTGGAAAACCAAGCTTTGATAAAGCCCACTATGATTCAAATAGAGTTACCTGACTATGCCTTTAAACCCAAATCACTCTGGCTTTCACTGATTGGCCAATAATAGGTCCCAGCCCAAAGCTCACTTGTTCACTATGTGGGTTTTGGTGGTTCAGAGTGAGTGTAAATGGCAAATGTTTCTGTTCTGGCCAGAAAATCTGAGGGTCTTTCCATCTCAGATTGATTCTTTCTTTCTCCTTTTTTTTCTTTTAATAGTACTTTATTTTTGTCCCCCAATTACATGTCAAGAAAATTTTTACCATTCATTTTTACAAGATTTTGAGTCTAAAACTTTTTCTCCCATCCTCTCTTCAGAAAATGGTAGGCAGTTTGATATAGTTTATACATATGCTATCATGTAAAAATATTTCCATTTTAGTCACAATTGTAAAAGCAGAAACAGATCAAAAGAAAAAAAACACAAGAAAGAATAAAGTAAATAAAAATATGCTTCAATCTGCATTTAAAGTCCATCAACTCTTTATCTGGATATGGATACCATTTTCCTTCATGAGTCCTTTGTATTTGTCTTAGATCATTGTGTTGCTGAGAAGAGTTGAGTCATTCATAGTTGATCATCATCACACAATGTTGCTGATACTATGTACAATGTTTTCCTGGTTCTGTTCATTTCACTTTGCATCATTTCATACAAGTATTTTCAGGTTTTTCTGAAATCTGCCCGTTTATCATTTCTTATTGCACAATAGTATTCCATTACATCCATATACCACAGCTTGTTCAGCCATTCCCTGATTGATGGGCATCCCCTCAATTTCCAATATTTTGCCACCATAAAAACAGATCTATATATATTTTTGCACATGTAGGTCCTTTCCCCTTTTTTATGATCTCCTTAGGATACAGACCCAGTAGTAGTATTGCTGGACCAAAGAGTTTGATTGTCCTTTGGGCATAGTTCCAAATTGCTCTCTGGAATGGTTGGAACTGTGTATAACTCCACCAACAGTGCATTAGTGTCCCAGTTTTCCCACATCTTCTCCAGCATTTATCATTTTTCTTTTCTTTGATGTTAGCCAATCTGATAGGTGTGAGGTAGTACCTCAAAGCTGTTTTAATTTGTATTTCTTTAATCAAAAGTGATTTAGAGCACTTCATATTCCTATAAATAGCTTTGATTTCTTCATCTGAAAAGTGCCTGCTCATATCCTTTGACCATTTTATCAGTTGGGGAATGGCTTGCAGATTGATGTTTTTTGTGAAGGCAAACCAGGCCATCTTTTGCCTCAGTTCTTACCTAGCCTTTAACTACTGAATGGACATTGCCTCAGACAAATGGAGACCTGGGAAAGACCTTAGCTTAAAAAGGCCAAGGTCTCCCACTATATCTGGGGCCATCCCCAGTTGTCTTGACTCTTGTCTTGCCACTGGACTCTGATGACTCTGGAAGAGAGTGAGGCTGATGACTTTGCACAGCTCTGCCTCACTTAAATCCAACTCACTTGCAAGTCAAGATATCACCCTGCTGATGTCATTGGTCCTTTTTAAGAAAGAAGGACAAACAACAACTCCAGAAACCATTAGAAGATAGGGATACAAATTCCAAAGTGAGACAGTCCTTAACCTCAAGGAGCTCACACAAGGAATTTAATAGGGAGAGACAACACATACAGGAGAATGGTGGTGAGGTCACAAGATAAGCAAGATGCAGGATTAGACTTTTTCTCTGTTGTCTTCAACCTCTCAGAACTCTCCAAAACAGAAAATATGCACCAAAATAAAACAAAAACAAAACAAAACAAAATCAAAAGACCCTCCAGCTGTCTCCATGATTTAGGACACTCAGAATCCAAAAGAAGGTAAAAAAAACCAATAAACCCATGAACTGAGTTTTCACTTGGCATCCCCTCCCATATTTCACATTTCCTACTGTGAGGCTGCTCTAGTTGACCCAGGGAGGTGCCCAACAAAACATGACCCACACTGTCTCCTCTCTCTCTCTCTCTCTCTCTCTCTCTCTCTCTCTCTTCAGTGCTTTGAAGATTTCAGCTCTAGGTTGTGAAAGTCTGCTGGGGCCAGGACAGATAGCCAGCTCACATTTGCAGCACTCCAGACTACAGAAACTTGCCAGGGTCACACAGCCAGTGACAAGATAGGCAGCCTTTTGTGCTACAAAATATCTCTTCAGGAGAGCCAGGAGCAGAAGGGAAAAGGCAAGACATGTTTCTGGGCTTAAAACGGAGTTCAAAACTACAGCCCTCCAAATCCCCTCTTTCCAGAACCTCAGAGACCCAAACTACAAAAAACAACCCCATAGTACCAATGTGACTGCTCTCTTAACTGCCAGTGCCAGACCAGAGAACCAAGAAAAGAGATAACCCAGCAGAACACAGGGTATGTGGAATGGATGGCCCACCATTAAGCTGGAGGAAAGTACTCAGTACCCAGGTGAGGCCAGTTCTGGCCACTTAAAAGTCACTTGGGGTAGAGACCTAGACAGGTATACCGTGAATGGCCCAGAGTGAGGCTGAGATGCTTTGAGATTCAGCCCCTAAGAAAACCACTATCAGAAGGGAGTGAGTCAAAGACTCAGAAAGTAGATCTTTGGGGAAAGTGAGAAAGGGGAAAATAAGAGGAAAAATACTGAAATTACCAAAGATCTCAGGAAGAAGAAAACTCAAAGACCTTGAACATAAGCAGATAAATTAATGAGTAGATCATTAACAGCAGAAAGAAAGATGGCCTCCAGGACTAGTAAAGTAGTTCAGGCAAAACAAAGGAAAATAATCCAACACCTGATGAGACAGAGCACCATGTAGAACCTACAGAGAACATGGAACCACGATATACTATTTCTCAGTAGTTTAAAAGAGAAATAGGAATTATGAGAGCAGAATTTATGACCTACACAGCAAAAATAATGTGCAGAACAGAAAAACTAAAATCTGCAATGACAAGTCTTTAATATTAAAGTTAAAGAAAATATGCTCAGTATGCAAGCAAAACATACGTCTCTCAAGACAAGCTAAGAAGCATAGATCTTCCAAAAGAATACGACAGGACAAAAAACCAAAACACGATAATGCAGGAAATAGAAGAGAACTTCCAGAACTTGTAAACATAGCAAGTGAAATACCAATTTAAGGAATTCATAGATTGCCTCCAAAAAGAAAACAACCCAAGGCTACAAACTCCAAGACACATAGTTAAATTGAACAATTCAATTCAGAAACAAGTTTCTGAACCATCAGGAGAAAGACCTTCAAGTGCAAAGAAAAAGATATCTGAATAATGCAAAACTATTCTGTACTCACTAGAAAAAGGAAGAGGGAATGGAATGATTTGTTCTGAAAAGCAATGGAGCTTAGGATGCAGTTGGGAGTGACCTATCCTGCGAATCTGAGCTTAACCATATAGGACAAAAGATGGACATTCAATAAAAAAGAAAACCAGAACTGATGAGATTATTTGCTTCTCAAACAACAGAAACTCAGGGGAAGTGAATAAAAGCAGCGGCCAAGGACAGCATTAGCAATAGAGTGACAACAGAGAGACCAGTAAGATACTTTTTTTCTAAAATTTCACAAGGAGACAGGGATGAAGGAGGAAGAGCAGCAGAGGTAACAGAGAAGAGGCAGGCTTAAGGCATTATGAACAGAATCAGAGCCTGGAGACACCATGCCTACAGATGAATCAATGCTTCTTTGTGACATTACATTTCAACATAGGAATGTACGTGAAAGGTGGAGGGGAGCAAGAGCATGGAGAGGAAGGTGTGATGTGCTCAGGTCAAATCAAGGGCTAGCAATGAGGGGAAGGTGACCTTCGTGGTTGCAATAAAAGAAGAGCCAACAGGGGAATGGGTGAAGGGGGGAGGGGGATTAAAAGAGGGGGAAAGGAAGCAGGTCTTGCTTTGGTGATGGGGGAGTTCCACTGATGAATGCTCCTGTGAGTGAAGAGAAATAGGTTATGAATAGAGATAGTGAACTAGCACCAGGTGTGGTCTGGAAGTTCTGGTGCTTGAAAAGTCTACTTCTCCTACCTTGGGAAGGGAGGAGTTGGAACTTCTAGAGGTTATTGGCACCTGGGGGAGTGGAAGGACATGGACCTAGGAGGGGATTTTGAAGCAAGTGAGGGAAAAAAAGCAACCAAGGGAGGGTATAGATCAATGGTAGGCTGCGTAATCATGCACATGTTAGGTGAATGGCCCTTCCATGGGGCAGTGTCCTCTTTGACACCTACAATAATTGGCATTGTTCTGGAAGTGAGGCACAATGGAAAAGGGGTAATCTACAAGGCATTGGCAGAAATTACCTTAAGGGAAGAGCCTAGAATGGATACCTAGGAAGTTTCAATTCAATAGAAATACAGAAAATAGAGAGAGACTAGACAATTATAGAGTTCATGAATCGGAAAATGAGGTTCTAAAGGAGGCAGAAAGAGAGGAAAGATAATGATTTTTCTTGGAAAAGCACTCAAAAATGAACTTTTAAAAAATTAATGAATATGACTAGGTGAAGAGAAGAAGGGGAAATCTACTTGACTGAGAGGAAAAAAGGTGGGGGTGGGGGGAGAACTATATAACCAGATAAAAACAGGAGGGACTTGGGAACTAACAAGCAAAACCCCGAAGTAAAGAAAAAGTATTTTCAATCTGCATTCAGGCTCCACCAGTCCTTTCTCTGGAGATGAACAACAACTTTCACCGCTAAGTCCTTCAGAATTGTCTTAGAGCACTGTATTTCCGAGAATAGCTAAATTATTCACAGCAGATCATCATATGATATTGCTGTTACATACAGTGTTCTCCTGGTTCTGCTCATTTCACTTTACATCAGTTCATATAAGTCTTTTCCAGTTTTTCTGAGAGCATCCTGCTCATCATTTCGTATAGCACAATAGTATTCCATCACAATCACATACAACAACTGGTTTAGCCATTCCCCAGATAATGAACATTCCCTCAATTTCTAATTCTTTGCCACCACTAAAAGAGCTGCTATACATATTTTTGTACATGTAGATCCTTTTCCTTTTTTTAAACTCTCTTTAGGATACAAACCTAATAGTGGTATTGCTTGGTCAACGGGTATACATGGTTTTATAGCCCTTTTGGCATAGTTCCAAATCATTTTCCAGAATGGTTGAATCAGTATACAACTTCACCAGCAATGCATTGTTGTTTTAATTTTCCCATATTTCCTCCAACATTTGCCATTTTCCTTCTCTGTCATATTAGCCAATCTGATAGGTTTGTGGTGGCAGCTCAGAGTTGTTTTAATTCACATTTCTCTAATCAATCTCTAATCAACCAGGGCATTTTTTCATGACTATAGATAGCTTTGATTACTTTGTCTGAAAACTCTCTGTTCATATCCTTTGATCATTTGTCAACTGAGAAATGGCTCTAATTTCTATAAATCTGACTCTGCTTTCAGTATATTTGAGAAATGAGGTCTTTATCAGAGAAACCCACTATAATTTTTTTTCACAGTAATGATTACTATGTATTTCTCTCTATCTTAGTTTCCTTCTCTCCTCCCCTGTAAAGGCAATCATTAAGTGAGATCTTCCCCACCCCTGCTCATTTGAATAGGCTCCAGGTGGGACCAATGAAGGGAGGTCTGATTCTCATTTTATCTTTGATCCTAAGTAGGCCCCAAACCCATAGCTACTAGGTGCTAAGCTAAGCCCACGTGGGCATGAAGGCCCCAGGGTCCTAAGGGGAGTTGTTAAGACCAGAGTCAATAGTAGGCACCTAAGCTCTGGTGGCTCAGATGACTTTCTAGTCAATTGGATGATGTCTAAGGACTGTATAAAAAGAGAGAACAGAGCTATTTGCTTGAGGCTCTCACTCCTGGAGTTGCCAACCCAGATGTTATCTTGGTGACTATGAATTGTGTTTGGTCTGTTTGTGGTATATGTTTGTAATTTGTGTTTGCTCTGAAGTTCAGGATGCTGGATTTTTCCCCTGAACTAAGTGAATGATGTTTGTGTGTTGGATTGAGATAAGATTGTTGGCCCCTTGACCTTGGTTTCCTTATCCCACCCTTTCCTTTCACCCTGTCCATTCTCAAAACTGTTTTGCTTCTGACTTTTACTTCCCCCAATCTGCCCTCCTTTCTATCAGTGCCTTCCCCTCCTACTTTCCTGTATGTGTATGCTATTCCCTCTTTGAGCCAATTCCAATGAGAGTAAGGTTCATAGGCCTCCCCCCACCCCCATTTCCTCCATCTTCCCCTCCACTGTAAAATCTCCTTTAGGCCTCTGTTATGTCAGATAATTTACTCCTTCCTACCTCTCCCTTTCCCCATTCTCCTAGTGCATTCTCACTCCTTAATTTTATTTTATTCTTTTAGATAATCATCTCATCAAATTCAACTCACACCTGAGCCCTCTGTCTTTGTATATTCCTTATTGATGCAAAAATTTTAAATAAAATATTAGCAAAAAGATTGCAGCAACTCATCACGAGAATAGTACACTATGACCAGGTAGGATTTATTCCAGGAATGCAAGGCTGGTTCAATATTAGGAAAACTATTAGCATAATTGACCATATCAACAACAAAACTAGCAGAAACCATATGATCATCTCAATAGATGCAGAAAAAGCCTTTGACAAAATACAACACCCATTCCTATTAAAACACTAGAAAGCATAGGAATAAATGGAACCTTCCTTAAAATTATAAATAGCATCCACCTAAAACCATCAACAAGCATTATTTGTAATGGGGAAAACTAGATGCATTCCCTGTAAGATCAGCAGTGAAACAAGGATGTCCATTATCACCCCTACTATTCAATTTGGTACTAGAAACGTTAGCTGTAGCAATAAGAGAAGAAAAAGAAATTGAAGGAATTAGAATAGGAAAAGAAGAAACTAAATTATCATTTTTTGCAGATGATATAATGATTTATTTAGAGAATCCTAGAGAATCAAGTAAAAAACTACTTGAAATAATAAACAACTTTAGCAAAGTGGCAGGATATAAAATAAACCCGCATAAATCCTCAGCATTCCTATACATTACTGACAAAGCCCAACAGCAAGAGACAGAAAGAGAAATTCCATTCAAAGTTACTGTAGACACTATAAAATATTTGGGAGTCTATTTGCCAAGACAAACCCAGGGCCTATATGAACATAACTATGAAACACTTTTCATGCGAATAAAGTCAGATCTGAATAAATGGAAAAATATCAGTTGCTCATGGTCAGGCCGAGCTAATATAATAAAAATGTCAATTTTACCTAAATTAATCTATCTATTCAGTGCTATACCAATCGAACTACCAAAAAATTATTTTACAGAGCTGGACAAAATTATAACAAAATTCATCTGGAAAAACAAGAGGTCTAGAATATCTAGGGTATTGATGAAAGGAAATGCTAGAGAAGGGGGCCTAGCCATACCAGATATTAAACTGTACTACAGAGCAGCAGTCATCAAAACTACCTGGTACTGGCTAAGAAACAGAGGTGTGGATCAGTGCAATAGGATAGGAATACAAGATGGAGAAGTCAACAACTATAGCAATCTACTGTTTGATAAACCCAAAGAGGCCAGCTTCTGGGCTAATAATTCACTATTTCACAAAAACTGTTGGGAAAATTGGAAAATGGTAGGACAGAAACTGGGCATAGACCAATATCTTACACCATATACCAAAATAAAGTCAAAATGGGTTCATGATTTAGGAGTAAAGGTTGATACTATAAGTAATTTGGGAGAGCAAGGAATAGTTTATTTATCAGATTTATGGAAAAGAAAAGAATTCATGACCCAACAAGAGACAGAGAGCATTACAAAATGCAAAATGGATAATTTTGATTACATTAAATTGAAATGTTTTTGTACAAAAAAAGCCAATGCAACAAAAATTAGGAGGGAAGCAGAAAATTGGGAGAAAATCTTTACAACTAGTATCTCTGATAAAGGCCTCATTTCTAAAATATACAGGGAACTGAGCCAAATATATACGAATACAAGCCATTCCCCAATTGAGAAATGGTCAAAGGATATGAACAGGCAGTTTTCAGAGGAAGAAATTAAAGCTATTTATAGACATATGAAAAAATGCTCTAAATCACTACTGATTAGAGAAATGCAAATCAAAACAACTCTTAGGTACCACATCTCTCCTGTCAGATTGGCTAAAATAACAAAACAGGAAAATGATAAATGCTGGAGAGGATGTGGGAAAATTGGAACATTGTTATGTTGCTGGTGGAGTTGTGAGATGATCCAGCCATTTTGGAGAGTAATTTGGAACTATGCCCAAAGGGCCACAGGAATGTTCATACCCTTTGACCCAGCAATACCACTTCTAGGGTTGTATCCCAAAGAAATCACACAAGCGGGAAAAGGACCCATATGTACAAGGATATTTATAGCGGCTCTTTTTGTGGTAGCCAAGAATTGGAAATCAAAGGGATGCCCATCAATTGGGGAATGGCTGAACAAGCTGTGGTATATGAAGGTGATGGAATACTATTGTGCCATAAGAAATGGGGATGATACGAACTTCATAACAACCTGGAAAAACCTACACGCCATAATGCTGAGTGAGCGGAGCAGAGCCAGGAGAACACTGTACACAACCACAGATATATGGATTCCATGAGGACCAACCCTGACAGACTTTGCTCTTCTCAGCAACACAAGGTGCAGGCACAACTCCAAAGGACTCATGATGGAGAATGCTATCTACATCCAGAGAAAGAACTATGAAGTTTGAATGCAGATTGAGGCACACTTCATGCTCGCCTTTTTCTCTTCTCTTTTGTTTTTGTTTTTGGGTTGTTTTTTTTTTGTTTGTTTTTTTGGTTCTGTTTCTTCTTTCTCATGATTCATTCCATTGGTCATAATTCTTCTCCGCAACTTGACTAGTATATAAATCAATTCAATGCAAAGTCATTCGTGGTAGTTATGTGAGATTCCATGCCATCTTGGGGAGGGAGGGGGGAAGGAGGGGAGAAAATCTGGAACACAAAATTATGTAGAACCATCTGTTGTAAACTAAAAATAAAAATAAATATTAAAAAAAAGAATAAGAAAATTATAAGAAAATTTTTAGGAATTACAAGTATCATTTTCCCATTGTAGGAATGTAAACAGTTTAACCTTCTTGAATGCCTTATGACTTATCTTTCCTGGTTACCTTTTTATGCTTTTTTTGAGTCTTGTATTCAAAAGTCAAATTTTCTATTCAGCTCTGATCTTTTCATCAGGAATACTTGAAAGTACTCTATTTCATTTTTTCCCCCTGAAGGATTATAATTAGTTTTGCTAGGTAGATGATTCCTGGTTGTAATCCTAGCTCTTTTGCTCTCCAGACTATCACATTCCAAGGCATCCAATCCTTTAATGTAGAAACTGCTAAATCTTGTTTTATCCTGACTGTGGCTCCACGATATTTGAATTGTTTCTTTTTGTATGCTTGTAATATTTGCTCCTTGACTTGGTAGCTCTGGGATTTGGCTATAATATTCATGAGAGTTCTCATTTTGTGGTCTCTTTCAGGAGGTGATCAGGGGATTCTTTCAATTTCTATTTCACCCTCTGGTTCTAGAATAGCAGGGCAGCTTTCCTTGATGATTTCTTTTTTTTCCCCTTGATGATTTCTTGAAAGATGTTGTCTAGGCTCTTTTATTGATCATGGCTTTCAGGTAGTCCAGTAATTCTTAAATTATCTCTCCTGGATCTATTTTCTAAGTCAATTGTTTTTCCAATGAGATATTTCACATTTTTTCTCTTTTTTAAGTCTTTTGATTTTGTTTTATTTTTTCTTAATGTCTCATAAAGTCATTAGCTTCCACTTGCCGAACTACATTTTTAAGGAATTGTTTTCTTCAGTGAGCTTTTATGCCTCCTTTTCCATTTGGCTAATTCTACTTTTCAAGGACTTCTTTTTTTCAGTGAATTTTTGTTCCTCTTTTTCCATTTGGCCAATTCTGCTTTTCAAGGCATTCTTCTCTTCACTGGATTTTTGTGCCTCTTTTGCCATTGGCCTACTCTGTTTCTTAGAGTCTTGTTTTCTTCTGTATTTTTTTGTGCCTTTACCAACCTATTGACTCTTTTTTCATTATTTTCTTGCATTGCTCTCATTTCTCTTCCCAATTCTTCCTCTACCTCTCTAACTTGATTTTTAAAATTCTTTTTGAGCTCTTCCATGGCCTGGGTCCAATTCATATTTTTCTTTGAGGCTTTGGATGTAGGAGTTTTGACTTTGATGTTTTCCGAATTTGTGTTTTGATCTTCCCTGTCACCACAGTAATATTCTATAGTCAGGAAATTTTTCTGCTGTTTGCTCATTTTCCAACCTTTTTCTTAACTTTTAACTCCATGCTAAAGTGGGGTTCTGTTTCTTGAGTGAAGGGTTTTTTTTTGTACAGCTGTTTTCATCAGAGGTATTCTGGGGACCTGTAAGTTTTAGATTTTTTTTGTGCAGCTGTTTGTAGAGGTAATTCTGGGGACCTATAAGTTTCAGTTTTTTTGTGTAGCTGTTTTCAGAGGTCATTCTGGGGACCTGAAAGTTTTCTGTTCTTCCAAGATGGTGTGATCTAGGGAGAGGTGTGTTTACTTCTCTCCTGGCCTGTGCTCTGGTATGTGAGTGACCACAAGCACTCTTTTGCACCCTGGAACTGTGACTAAGGTCTCAACTTCCCTAAGGCCCAAGCTCTGGTGTGCTACTGCTCCTCTTTGGCTGTGCCTGAGACCCAGGACTACAACCCAGATCCAAGTATGGGCAATGCAACAGAGTCCTGTCCCTGGTGCCAGCAAAGGGACCTCTATGATCTCCTTCTGAACAGTTTTCTGACCCCCTTACTGTCTGGGGGCTGAGAGGTCCAGAACTTGCCACATTAATATAGAACAAAAAATTCTGGCTATGACAATAAGACAAGAAAAAGAAATTAAATAGTTAACTGTAGGTAAAGAGGACAATATGATATTTTGCTTAAAGAACCCTAAAAGGTCAACTAAAATTAATTGCAAAAATTAATCACTTCAGCAAACTTTCAGGTTGTAAAAGAAATCTACACAAGTCATCAACATTTCTATATAATGTCAATAAAACCCAACAGGAAGACACAAAAGGCCAAATTCCATTTAAAATTAGTACAGAATATACTTGAGAGTCTACTTTTCAAGTTATACACAAGAACTACACAAATACAACTACAACTACAAACAATTTTTAGAGAAATTAAGACAGACCTAAATAATAGGAAAAATATATTTGCTCATGAATAGGACGAGTCAATATAATAAAATGACAGAACTGTCTAAATTAATTTACCTATGCAATGTCACACCAATCAAACTTCCAAAAGATTAGAGAACTAGAAAAATAAAAAGAAGGTTCCTATTAAAGGGGAAAAAAGGTAAAAGATCTTAAGAAAAATACTGAAAAGAAGGGGGAATGAATGGGGCCTAACAGTGCCAGATCTTAAACTATTCTACAAAGTAGTAATTATTTTTTTTGTTTTTTTGGCAGGGCAATTGGGGTTAAGTCACTTACCCAAGGTCACACAGCTAGTACATGTGTCAAGTGTCTGAGGTTGGATGTGAACTCTGGTCCTCCGGACTCCAGGGCCAGTGCTCTACTCACTGCATCACCTAGCTGCTCCACAAAGCAGTAATTATTAAAAACAATTTGGTACTGGTTAAAAATTAGAGAGATTGGTAAAAGGTTAGGTATGCAAAGAGGGGGAGAAAGAAGGGAATAAGAATTTATAAATGCTTACCATGTGCCAGATACTGGTTTGAGAATCAACCCTGTGAAGTAGATCCTGTGATTATCCTCATTTCACACTCTGAGGCAAACAGAGGTTAAGTGACTTGCCCAGGGTCTATAATGGCAAGTAACGTGGGACTTTTTGTTGTCTTTTGTTTTGGAGTACTTCTCAGCACTAAGGCAATCAAGTGCCTTTGATTGAGTCTTGCCTTCATTTGTAAGAAGGCCCACACCCTTTCGCCAATTAGGTCACTAGAAGTGTGAAGCCTTTGGGTCCTGAAAAAAGGTATATATACTTTGATGTTCGTATTTTGTTTGGGGGTTCACTCATTGGAAAAGTGTTGGTGTGTAGACTCTGGGTAGCCATTAAGAAGACCCCTGGCTTTGAAAATCCAGATGTTGGTGCTTCTCTCTCTGGTAACTACGTATGTATAGCTTTGGTCAGACAGCGAGAAGCCCTGTCTGTTGATTTACATTTATTTGCTCCGTTTATATAATTTCTACTTGTAGTTTCTGTTTGTATTTGATCTGAAGTTCAGGGTGCTGACTCTTCCCCCCGAACTAAGTGAATGACACATGTATGTTTAATTAAAGTGAGATTGTAAATCCCTTAAAGTTGCTTTCCTCAGAAAAGCAGATCAAAGAACCTGTGCTAGTAGCCTTCCTATGTGCTGGTGTTATTGGCCTTACACAGCCACAGTAGTGGCAAGTAGCATTGTTGCTACAGGTTACACAGCTAATAAGTGTCTGAGACTGGATTTGAACTCATATCTACCTAACTCTAAACCTAGCGCTCTATCCACTATACCACCAACCGCTACAACATCCAGATGCAAATATATCTAGTACTTTAGTATTTGATAAACACAGAGATCTCTGGCACTAAGATAAAGAATCACTCTTCGACAAAACTTTCTGGAAAAAAAATAAACAGCAGTATGGAAGAAATTAGATTTAGGCTAACACCATACATAAAAATAATCTCCAAATGAGCTTGTAAACTGGACGTAAGTCACAGGATAAAAAAAATTAGATAAACATGAAAAAAGTTTCCTCTCAGGTTTATTGATAAGAGAAAAGTTCATGACCAAATTAGCAATCATAGAAGATAAGATGGAAAATTTTAATTAAATAAAATTAAAAGTTTTTTCCACAAATTATATTATATAATTTCCCCCATTACATGTTAAAACAATCTTTTAACTTTTTTTTAAGTTTTGAGTTCCAAATTCTATTACTTCCTCCCTCCCTCCTTTCTCTCCCTCCTCCCTGAGATGGTAAGCAATTAGATACAGTTTCAATTTCATAAAACATTTCCATATTAGTCAATTAGTCTTTTTGTACAAGGAGACTCGAATAAAAGAAAAAGAACAAAAGAAAGAAAGTGAAAAATACCATGCTTCAGTCTGTATTCAAACAATATCAGTTATTTCTTTCTCTAGAGGTGGAGGGTATGTTTCATCACTAGTCCTTTGGGATTTTCTTGGATCATTGTATTGCTGAGAATAACTAAGACCTTCACAGTTTTTCGTCAAGGAATATTGATGTTACTGTATACAATCTTCTCTTGGTTGTGTTCACTTCACTATGCATTGGTTCATGTAAGTCTTTCCAGGTTTTTCTGAAATCTTCCTGCTTGTCATTTCTATAGCACAATAATATTCCATTACAATCATATGCCACATTGTGTTTAGCCATTACCCAATTGATGGGCATCCCTTTGATTTCCAATTCTTAGCTACCACAAAGAGAGCTGTTATAAATATTTTTGTGCAAACAGGTCCTTTTCTCTTTTTTTTCCCCTTTTTTGGATATCTTTGGGATATAGACCTAGCAGTAGTGTTGTTGGATCAAAGGGTATGCACATTTTGATTGCCCTTTGGGCATAGTTCCAAATTGCTCTCCAAAATAGTTGGATCAGTTCACAACTCCATCAACAATGCATTACTGTCCCAGTAATGTCCAGCATCTAGCATTTTCCTTTTTTGTCATATTAGCCAAGCTTCACAAACAACTCTATCAAAGCAAAGATTAAAATGGAAGCAATTAACTGGGGGAAAAATCTTTGCAGCAAGTTTGTCTAATAAAGGTCTCATTTTCAAGATATATAAAGAACAGGTTCAAATTTATAAGAATAAGTGCCATTTCCCAGTTTATAAATGACCTAATGATACAAATAGACAGTTCTCAAAGGAAGAAACCCAAGTTATTCAAAGCCACACGAAAGACAGTTTCATATCACAACTAATTAGAGAAATGCAAATGAAAGCAATTCTGAGGTTCTACTTCATACTTATCAAGGTAGGAAAGCTGACAAAAAGGGAGAATGTTAAATGTTAGAGGGGCTGTGGGAAAACAGGCACATTGATACACTGTTGGTTATTTGTGAATGGGTGCAACCATTCTGGAAAGCAATCTGGAGTTACACAAAAAGAGTTACTAAACAGTTCATACTCTTTGATCTATCTATACCACTGCTGTGTCTAAAATCCTTTATGTACAAATATATTTATAGCAGTACTTTTTGTAGTGGCAAAAACAACCCAAACACCCTGGAAACTAACAGGATATACATCAATTGAGGAATGGATGAATAAATTGTGATATATGAATGTGATAGAACAGTGTTATGTTGTAAGAAATAATGAAATTGATAACCAAAAAAGGAAAGACTGATGTAAAGTGAAGTAACCTGAACCAGAAGAACTATGTACACAATAACATCAATATTGTTTTTAAAAATGAACAATTTTGAGGACTTTTACAAACTAATGAGAAATGAAATGAGAACCAGGAGAATGATTTTTACAATAACAACATCTCTGTAAATATAAACAACTTTGAAAGCTAAGAACTTTGCTCACACAATGTTAATTCATGATACCATCCAGAGGCCTGATGAAGCATGCTATCCATTACAGAGAGGTGACGGATTTAGGGTGCTGAATGAGACATATATATTTTTGGATACAGCTGTTGAGAGAGTTTGTTTTGCTTCATTATGCATATTTATTATAAGAAATTTATTTTTCTTTTCTTTTTTTTAGTGGAGTAGGAGGGAGAGAAAATAGGTTTCTGTTAATTTTTTAAAAATAGCTGGGAGTGTGGGTGCTACAGATGTGAAATGTGGGTACTTTCAGGTGAGGTAGCTATATTGTTAGTTTTACTTTTCTGTTTTACTTTATTATAAAAAAATCAGGAAGTGGGGGGGGGGGGCGGGGAGCCAAAATGGCAGCTGGAAAGCAGGGACTAGCGTGAGCTCCCCACCAAGTCCCTCCAAAACCCTATAAAATGGCTCTGAACAAATTCCAGAACTGCAGAACCCACAAAATAGCAGAGGGAAGCAGGGCTCCAGCCCAGGACAGCCTGGATGGTTGCTGGGTGAGGTCATTCCCACAGGGAGCAGAGCAGAGCCCAACATGGGCGGTGGGGACCAACCAGATCAGGAGCTGGGCGGAGCATGCCCTAGTGCCCTGAATCAGTGAGCTGCAGCAGTTACTAAACTTCTCAACCCACAAACACCAAAGACAACAGAGAAGGTTAGTAGGAAAAGCTGCTGGGGACAGGGGGATAGAGTTTGCAGTTCAGCCACTGCCCCGGGGGGCAACAGAGGTGGGGCAGCTACAGAACTACAGCTGCAGTTGCTTCTGGCCCCAGGCCCACCTGGTGGGAGGAATTAAGTGGCAGATCAGAGCAGGACTGCAGAGCCTGCTGAAGATCTAAGTCCAGTCCGGGTTGGGGGTTCTTGGGAAGGAGGAGTGCTGGTGTGGCAGAGCTGGCTGTAATAGCTCTGAAATCAACAGCGCACCCCCCCCCCCCAAGCTTGGAACATAGAACTCTTTACAAGCAGTCATACTCCACTGAAAAACTCAAGGATCAAGTAAGTTGGCTGGGAACATGGCCAGGCAGTGAAAACAGACTCAGATTCAGTCTCAGACTGCGGAATCTTTCTTTGATGACAAAGAAGACCAAAACATACAGACAGAAGAAGTCAACAAAGTCAAATAGCCTACAACAAAAGCCTCCAAGAAAAACATGAACTGGTCTCAGGCCATGGAAGAGCTCAAAAAGGATTTGGAAAAGCAAGTTAGAGAAGTAGAGGAAAAATTGGGAAGAGATGTGAGAAGGATGTGAGAAAACCATGAAAAACAAGTCAATGGCTTGCTAAAGGAGACCCAAAAAATACTGAAAAATATAATGAAGAAAACAACACTTTAAAAAATGGGCTAACTCAAATGGCAAAAGAGCTCCAAAAAGCCAATGAGGAGAAGAATGCCTTGAAAGGCAGAATTAGCCAAATGGAAAAGGAGGTCCAAAAGACCACTGAAGAAAATACTATCTTAAAAATTAGACTGGAGCAAGTGGAAGCTAGTGACTTTATGAGAAATCAAGATATTATAAAACAGAACCAAAGGAACAAAAAAGTGGAAGACCATGTGAAATATCTCATTGGAAAAACCACTGACCTGGAAAATAGATCCAAGAGAGATCATTTAAAAATTATTGGACTACCTGAAAGCCATGATCAAAAAAAGAGCCTAGATATCATCTTTCAAGAAATTATCAAGGAGAACTGCCCTGATATTCTAGAGCCACAGGGCAAATTAGAAATTGAAAAAATCAGGAAGTGTGAGGGTAATCTATAAATGGTTATAATGTAAAAACAAGACATCTATAAAACATTTTTAAAGTTTGTTTTTTCTTATTTAATAAATAATTTTCTCTAGATTCTTTGTCTTACCAACACATTCTGCATATACACTTTCAAGATATCATTTCAGTTTATTAGATTTCATGCTATCTGCAACTAAAGAAAAAATGTAAAGCAAGCACAGTGATCTTCCTTCTCCATCACTAACAGTACTTGTGAACACCAATGGTAAATATGATGGCCGATTTTTTTTTTCTGGATTTGGACTTTTTATTTTGTCTTTGTTTTTCTACTAGTCAGAATATTTCTGTTTTTGCTCTTCCAAGTTTCAGCTGCTTCTGTGGATTTTCTACTCAAACTGATTATTTTATCAGTCATGAAAGGAAGTCAAATAAATTTTTAAAAATTCAAGACAACATATTTTAAACAATTTAAGTTCAATTGTCAATAATTTAACTAATTTCAACAATTTTTTTTTAAAAGTTGCAATTTTGAGGGGGGGAAGAACCAGCTTGCCAAATGTATGATTCTGAGAAATACATGTCATGGTACTTATAATTTCCACACTGAAAAATTTTTAAATACCTTCAACTGTAGCAAGCAGTGTAACAAAGCAACTTATTGCTGTCACCTGCCAATGCTAAGTGACTGTATCAGTGGAAAGCGGTCCCTGTTTCCAGATCCATTTTCCACCAACTCCAATTTGACTTACTTTGAACTCTAGTATATTCACTGTCAAATGGAATATATTTTACCATGTCAGTTTCTCTTGTCAATTTTGATTTGAACTTTGTTTTCATTTTTTAAAATAAGCATTTAAATGGGAATTGTACAAGAAAATATCCAGTAGTTTTAGCTATTAATCTCTTTCTCAGTCCTTTGTCCCAGTCCCCTATACACTTCACAGGTTGGAAAATAATATTCTTGCTTAAGGATATACTGGAATGGGAGCACAAAAAAGAACATGAATTGGGAGATATAAGCGAGGAAGAAAATAACATCTCAACATTAAGAAAACTGTCTTATTACCAGGGCACCCTCTGAAACAAGCAAAGGCTATGGTTTTATAGCGGAGCAATTCTGACCAGTGTTCTATTCTTTATATCACAGGAAGGAAGGTGCTGGGAATGGAAGTTGGGGGTACCTTGCTGTCCAAGCACATAGCATTGAAATTTCTAGCATGGAAATTTCCAGAATAGGTTAATAAAAAGAGGTAGGCTTAGATAGAGGCAACAGCCTTCAAGAGAGGTGAGGCAAAAACCAGCCAAACCAAAAAGGACAGGCTTTTGGGGGGGGGGGTTGGAGTTGGTTTTTGTTTTTTTTTTTTTAATACTACTACAGAGGAAGACCATCATAATATCTTATTTTGGCACTCACAATTTAGCAGAACTCAAGACCAAAATGCATCAAAGTCTTCTCCCTTGTGACTTAAGAAAGCCAGAGAAGGGAAAGAAATAGATCCCTGCCCTGGTCTCTTTCCTAAATATAAGACCAACCCCTTCCTCCACACCATGAAACCATGCAAAGAAATCCTAGGGTGTTAATACCAACACAAGGAGTTCCAGAAAAGTTAAGGATGAAACAAGAAGACAGTCATGGATGTGTAAAGTTTTATAATCAGTTCTCTGAACCCAATTCAAGCTAGCTCCAGCACATCTCTAGGATGAGAACCAAGTTGGGGCACCAAATTATGAGAAGATTGTCAAGAGTGCTAAAACACAAAATAAGCAGATTCTTGTGGTTAAGGTTAAAAACAATGAAAAGAGTTTTTTAAAAAACTTATGTTGGGGACAAAAAGAAAAACAGATAAGGAACCCGATCTCTACTTTAAGATAGTACATAGTAAGTTAATAACGGATGAAAAAGAGAAGGCAGAACTATTTGACTCTGTTTGCTTATATTTTCTCTACCAAAGAAAATTATCTTGGATCTGGGAAGGACAGAACAAAAACTGTTACCAAGTAATTCAAACCCCAGAAAAGTGAAGGAGTGGTAAGAAAAAAACCTAATTGCCTTCAATGAATTCAAATCACAAAGTTTGAATGAACTACAGGCTATTGTACTTGGGATACTGGCAGTTCGCTTAGCTCAGGGGTGGGGAACCTGTGGCCTCAAGGCCACATATACTCTCTGGGTCTTCAAGTGTGGCCCTTTGACTGAATTCAAAGGGCCACACTTGAGGACCTAGAGTACCACAGGATCCCCACCTCTGGTAGCTACTGCCAGTGATCTTTGAGAGATGGTAGACAATCAGTGAACTGAAATCCTGGAGATATACTTACTCTAGTCCCAAATTTTCCATAAATGGAAGCCTGAAAACAGTGATTAAAAAAAAAGGCTAGATCAAGAAATCATAAATGAATGCTTCACAGATCTAATAGAACCAGAAGCAAAGGGAAGATAGAAAGAATATACTAATCACTTAAAAAAATTATCTTTAATTTATGAAATAATACAAGCATTTCCATAACATAGTACAATAAAAAAGATGATTGCACATGAAACTGCAAATCTACTATGCACAATTGATTAATGTGCACTTATTGAAAGAAACTACAAAAGAAAAATTTCCAGGAATGGTATAGCCAAAATCTATAGCTTCCACTTCAAATTAAACTACTGCAAGTATCCAGAAAGAAGTAGTTCAAGAACCAAGAAACCACAGTTAGGAAGACCCGACAACTTCTACTAAAAACAGTATTCCAGAAGGGAAAAGTTATAAACTTACAACCAAGAATAATTTACCTTGTGAAGCTGAATATGATCCTACTCAGTTAAAAAGAATCGAATTTTAATGGAATAGAGGACTCTCAAGCATTCCTGAAGAAAAGACCAGAGGTGAGTAGGAAATTTGTCAAGAGAAACCTAGCCAGGTAAACAGTGTTGAGCAATCGGAAGGGGCTGTGTGATGATATAATGCTAACATTCTAATAAGGGGACAAAAAACAAAAGTTCCTTCAAAACCTTATTGTATTAAAAGAGAATTGAGGGAGTTAAGTAGGGAAAATAGAAGACCTGGAGTTCAATTGGTTTTGTTCTGAGGGTGGTAAGAGAGGAAAGAAAGGGGAGAACAAACATAATATACAAGTGTAAAAAGGCAGAAGAAAGGGATGGAACTTATGTAGTGGGGTATGCGAAAAGTATAAAGAAAAGGAAGAAGTGGTAGGGGATGAATATCACTTACCTGAAATCAACAAAGGAGGGTTGAAAAATACAAACACACACACACACACAAACACACACACATATGCTATTTGGTATAGAAATATGTCAACCTCAGTAGGGAAATTGGAGGGTATAGGGTTGTAATGGTAATTAAGGTGGGACTTTTTCACTGTTTTCTCTTTTGGAGCACTGAGGTAATCAAGTGCCTTTGATGAGTCTGGCCTTTGTTTCTTTGATTAAACCGGGAGCCTCTGACAACCTGCATAAAAAACAAGAAAGCCTAGCTCACATAGGTTTGAGTCACATGGTTGTGACTCCCTTTGACCCTGAACAGGGTATATAAACTCAGAGGTTAGTGTTTCGTGTGGGAACTCTCACTCACTGGAAGTGTTGTGTGATATGGCCAGAAGAAACTCTGGGTAATTGCCATTGGAGCCCCCTGGCTTTGAAAATCCAGATGTTGGTGCCTCTCTCTCTGGTAACTATTGTGATTTGGTCAGATAAGAGGCCTGTCTATTGGTCTCTCTGTGTTATTTGCTCTGTTTATATAATGTATGCTTGTAATTTCTGTTGTGTTCTCTCTGAAGTTCAGGGTGCTGGCTTTTCTCCTGAACTAAGTGAATAACATACGTATGTTTGATTAAAGTGAGATTGTTAATCCCTTAAAGTTGTTCTCCTTAGAAAAGAAGATCAAAGAACCTGTGCTGGCAGCCTTCCTGTGTGCTGGTGTTGTTTGTCTTACACAGTTACAAAAGTGGCAAGGAGAACTGTTGTTACAGGGGTTGAAAGGTTAAGAGGGAGGATAATATGGAATATTCATGAGCAAAACAAAATTCTTTATCCTGAAGGTGGAGATTGAAAAGGAAAAACAACAGAGTTAGAATCTAAGAGAATGCCCATCAATTGGGGAATGGCTAAACAACTTGTGTTATATAAATGTAATGAAATCTTGTTGTGCCATAGGCAATGACTTAAAGAGATTGTTTCAGAGAATCCTGGGTAGTATGAAGAGAATAAAATTAAGAGAACAGCTTATACAGGGACAGCAACATTTTAAAGAAAAACAACTTTGAAAGACCTAAGAACTTTGATCAACGCAATGACCAACCATGTCTCCAGTAATATGTGACAAAATATATTACTTATGTTCCTGAAAAAAAGATAATGGACTCAAGTTACAGAAAAAGACATATATTTATGCACATGGACACTGTGTGGATTTGGGGGCGGATAGGTGGGGTTGGCAGAGCAGCTAAGTGGCATGGTGGATTGAGTGCTGGGCCTGGAGTCAGGAAGACCTGAATTCAAATCTGACCTCAGATACTTACTTACTGGCTGTGTGATACTAGGCAACTCACTTAACCTTGTTTGCTTCAGTTTCGTCATCAATAAAATAAGCTGGAGAAAGAAATGAAAAACCACTCCAGCATCTCTGCTAAGAAAACCCCAAATGGGGTCATGAAGAGTCAGACACAACTGAACTGACTGAACAACAACAAAAGGTGGGGTTGACAAGGCTAATTTGTTACAAGGGTTTTTTCTTCTCTCTGTTTCTTTTGATTGGAGGTGGGATTGAAAAGGATAGTGTGGGGTTAGCAATACTAATGACAAAAAAAGGAGAGCCATGGAAACATTTTATAAAATACACAGAACAGAAAAAAGTTCAGAAGTACAAACACACAAGATAGTTTTGAAAGTGATGTACAGAACTTATCACATACTTAAAAAAACAAATGGAATTAAAGGAAGATTCATGATTTCAGAGAAGTCTCTTTTTGCATATGGAAATGCTCTTTTTTGGTGTCTTATGTTTTAAACAAAAAAAAATCTGAATCATGAAAAAATGCCTAGAAGAAAACAGAAGGAAGTTCAGACAAACAAGACAGTTTTAAAAGTAAATTTGTGTGGAATTCATCATATCCTTAAAAAAACCAAACAGCACAAGAGAAACTGTAAGCTCCTTGAGGCCAGGCGCTGCCTTCCTTTTTTATATGTGTCCCTAGTGCTTAGCACAGTGCCTGGAACCTAACAGGTGCTTAATAAATGCTTACTGACTTACTGAAATGGAGATCTATAGTTTCATATACAGTCTTCTTTCTGTGTAGTGCAAATGCTCCTTTCTTGGTGTTAAATTTCAAAACAAAAAAATATAAAAAGAAATAAATGCAAAAAAGATAGGTTGATGATGCTCATACAGAGGAACCTGGTGACTGGCTTTCTTTTTTTTAATTAAAAAATTATTTGTTTTATTCTGGACTTAAAACTAACATTTCTATAACATAGAATAGAAAAAAAGATTATTGTACATGATACTGCAAATCTATTATGTACAACTTGCTATTCCTTTTAAGTATATAATAAAATTATCACGTAACTTTCTTTTTTCTTTCCCCCTTGCACTATAGATAGCTACCATTAGATATGAATACGTATATATATGTATATATACATATGTAGAATCATTCTATACAGACTTCTATTTATCATTTCCTTCTCTGGATACAGATAGTCTTTCTTCATACATCCTTTGTAGTTAATTTGGTATTTATATTAGTCAATATAACTTATTCAGTCAAAGTTGTTCTTAAAACAATATCATTACTGTATACCATGTTCTCTTGGTTCTACTCCTTTTGCTCTTCATTATTTCATGCAAGTCTATCCATGTTTTTCTAAGGTTATCGATCTCATCATTTCTTATAGCACAGTAACACTCCATCACAATAATATATCACAATTTGTTCAGCCATTCCTCAGTTGATGGGCATCCCCACAATTTCCAGTTCTTTGCCACCACAAAAAGAGCTGCTATAAATATTTTTAGAACATACATATATATATTGCTGGGTCAAAGGGTATAGGCAATTCAATAACTCTTTGGGCATAATTCCAAATTATTCGCCAAAATGTTTGGATCAGTTCACAATTCCACCAACAGTGAATATATGAATATATCCCAATTTTTCCATATTCCCTCCAACATTTGTCACTTTCCCCTTCAATCATTTTAGCTAATCTGATAGGTGTAAAATATTTGAACATTGTTTTAATTTGCATTTGTCTAATCAATGATGACTTGGAGCATTTTTTCATATGATCTTGCCTACATTTGTTTTATTTGTATAAACCCTTTTACATTAAATGTAATTGAAATTATCCATTTTACACCTCACACCGATCTCTATCTCATTTATTCATAAATTGTTCGCCTATCCATAAGTCCAATAGGTGATATATTCCATGTTCTTCAATTTTCTTGTAATATTTCTCTTTATACCTAGGTCATGTATGTATTTTGATTTATCTTGGTAAATGGCATAAAATATTGTAAGATAGTGGCTTTCAAAGGCCAGTCATTTACCTCATCATAAGGAAGGGAGGAATAATTAGCTGTTTATTGGGGACCCAACCTCACAGTGCAAGTGCTTGTGTATACTCAAACTCTGTAAGCTCTTAGGAAGCTTAGGAAAAAAAGAGAGGCAGCTGTGAACAACCAGCAAAATCTATTAAATGGTTTCATTGCTCATGCATTCTTATTTAATATTTTTTTGTAGACAGCCTTCTCAAGGAATTTATTCTCTTTTTAAATTAATTAATTAATTTTTAGTTTTAGCTTACAACATTCAGTTCCTCAAGTTTTTGAGTTTCAAATTTTCTCCCCCTCCTTCTCCCCTCCCTTCCCACCCAAGACAACATGCAATCCATTATATACCTTCATACTAAACATATTTTTTGCAATAGTCAAGTTGTAAAGAAGAACTATAACCGAAGGAATGAACTGTGAGAAAGAAGAAACAAAATAGAAACAAAAATGAACAAAAAAAAAGAGAGCAAATAGTTTGCTTCAATCTGCATTCAGACTCTGTCATTCTTTCTCCGGATATGATTTGCTTCATGAGTCTTTTGGAACTGTCTTAGAACCTTGCATTGCTGAGAAAAGCCAAGTCTATCAAAGTTAGTCATCAGAGATACTGTGTGTCTGCAATCATGCATAATGTTCTCCTGGTTCTGCTCCCCTCACTCAGCATCAGATCACATAGATCTTTCCAGGTTATTATGAAGTCCATCTTTTCCTCATTTCTTATAGCACAATAGTATTCCATTACATTCATCTACCACAACTTGTTTAGCCATTCCCCAATTGATGGGTATCCCCTTGATTTCCACAAAAAGAGCTGCTATAAATATTTTTGAACATACGGGTCCTTTTCCCAATTGTATGATTTCTTTGGCATACAGCCCTAGAAGTGGTATTGATCTGTCAAAGGGTATGCACATTTTTATAGCACTTTGGGCAAAGTTCCAAATTGCTCTCCACAAAGGTTGGATCAGTTCACAACTCTGCCAACAATGCAATAGTGTTCCAATTTTCCACATCTTCTCCAGCATTTATAATTTTCCTGTTTTGTCATTGTTAGCCAATCTGACAGGAGATATGTGGTACCTAAGAGTTGTTTTGATTTGCATTTCTCTAATCAATAGTGATTTAGAGCATTTTTTTCATATGACTATAGATATCTTTAATTTCTTCCTCTGAAAATTGCCTGTTCATATCCTTTGACCATTTATCAATTGGGGAATGACTTGTTTTCTTATACATTTTTTGCTTAATTTATTTAATACTTTTAGTTTTCAGCATCGATTTTCACAAGTTTGAATTACAAATTTTCTCCCCATTTCTACCCTCCCCCTCACTCCAAGATGGCATATATTCTGGTTGCCCCATTCCCCAGTCAGCCCTCCCTTCTGTCACCCCACTCCCCCCATCCCCTTTTCCCTTCCTTTCTTGTAGGGCAAGATAAATTTCTATGCCCCATTGCCTGTATATCTTATTTCCTAGTTGCATGAAAATTTTTTTTTTGTTTTTGAACATCTGTTTTTAAAACTTTGATTTCCAAATTCTCTCCCCTCTTCCCTCCCCACCCACCCTCCCTAAGAAGGCAAGCAATTCAACATAGGTCACATGAGTATCATTATGTAAAACCCTTCCACAATACTCATGTTGTGAAAGACTAACTATATTTTGCTGCTTCCTAACATATTCCCCTTTATTCAATTTTCTCCCTTGATCCTGTCCCAAGTGCAAAAATTATCTAAATGCAATAATAATAGGTGGCATTTGTATAGCACTTTGTAAAGCAACATACTTTACAAACATCTTATTTGATCTTCATTATAACTTTATGGAAGGGGCTGTTATTTTTTACAATGTGAGAAAGGGCTGTTATTTTAAATATGAAGCAAATCATGCTCAGACAACATTAGGTGATTTGTTCTTGGTTACTCAACTAGTGTGAAAATCATAATTCATAGCAGACCAGTTCTCTTTTCACTATACCTTGCTGCCTCTCCTTATGTAAATATAAAATGTTTATTTTTGATTACTTCCTCCCCTATCTGCCCTCCCTTCTATCATCCCCCCCCCTTTTTATTTCCTTCCTCCTTCTTTCCTGTAGGGTAACATACCCAATAGAGTGTGTATGTTATTCCCTCCTCAGGTCAAATCTGATGAGAGCAAGATTCACTTATTCCCCCTCACCTGTCCCCTCTTCCCTTCCTACAGAACTGCTTTTTCTTGCCACTTTTATGCAAGATAATTTGCCCCATTCTATCTCTCCCTTTCTCCCTCTCTCAATATATTCCTCTCTCATCCCTTAATTTTATTTTTTTAGATATCATCACTTCATATTCAACTCACCCTGTGCCCTCTGTGTACATATATATATATGTACATATATATATATATATGCATATTCCCTTCAGCTACCCTAATACTGAGGTCTCATGAATCATAGACATCATCCTTCCATGTAGGAATGTAAACAAAACAGTTCAACTTTAGTAAGTGCCTTGTTATTTCTCTCTCTTCTCTCTCTTGTTTACCTTTTCATGCTTCTCTTGATTCTTGTGTTTCAAAGTCAAATTTTCTATTCAGCTCTGGTCTTTTCACTGAGAAAGCTTGAAAGCCCTCTATTTTATTGAAAGTCTATATTTTGCCTTGGAGCATGATACTCAGTTTTGCTGGGTAGGTTGATTCTTGGTTTTAATCCTAGCTCCATTGACCTCCAGAATACTGTATTCCAAGTCCTTCGATCCCTTAATGTAGAAGCTGCTAGATCCTGTGTTATCCTGATTGTGTTTACACAATACTCAAATTGTTTCTTTCTGGCTGCTTGCAGTATTTTCTCCTTGATCTGGGAGCTCTGGAATTTAGTGACAATATTCCTAGGAGTTTTCTTTTGGGGATCTTATTGAGGAGGCAATCGGTGGACTCTTTAAATTTCTGTTTTACCCTCTGACTCCACAATATCAGGGCAGTTCTCCTTGATAATTTCTTGAAAGATGGTATCTAGGCTCTTTATTTGATCATGGCTTTCAGGTAGTCCAATAATTTTTAAATGATCTCTCCTGGATCTATTTTCCAGGTCAGTGGTTTTTCCAATGAGATATTTCACATTGTCTTCCACTTTTTCATTCCTTTGGTTTGTTTTATAATATCTTGATTTCTCATAAAGTCACTAGCTTCCACTTGCTCCAGTCTAATTTTTAAGGTAGTATTTTCTTCAGTGGTCTTTTGGACCTCCTTTTCCAGTTGGCTAATTCTGCCTTTCAAGGCATTCTTCTCCTCATTGGCTTTTTGGAGCTCTTTTGCCATTTGAGGTAGTCTATTTTTTTAAGGTGTTATTTTCTTCAGCATTTTTTTGGGTCTCCTTTAGCAAGTCATTGACTTGTTTTTCATGGTTTTCTCGCATCCTTCTCATTTCTCTTCCCAATTTTTCCTCTACTTCTCTAACTTGCTTTTCCAAATCCTTTTTGAGCTCTTCCATGGCCTGAGCCCAATTTATATCTTTCTTGGAGGCTTTTGATGTAGGCTCTTTGGCTTTGTTGATTTCTTCTGGCTCTATGTTTTGGTGTTCTTTGTCACCAAAGAAAGATTCCAAAGTCTGAGTCTGAATCTGAGTCCATTTTCACTGCCTGGCCATGTTTCCAGCCAACTTACTTGACCCTTGAGTTTTTCGTCAGGGTATGACTGCTTGTAGAGTAGATAGTACTTTGTCCCAAGCTTGAGGGGCCGCGCTTTTGTTTTCAGACCTATTTCTACACAGCAAGCTCTGCCACACCAGTGCTCCTCCTCTCCCAAGAACTACCAACCTGGACTGGACTCAGATCTAAGCTGGCTCTGCACTCCTGCTCTGATCCACCACTTATTTCCTCCCACCAGGTGGGCCTGGGGCCAGAAGCAACTGCAGTTGTAGCTCTGTAAGCAGCCTCAGAGCTGTACCACCTCCATCACCCCTGGGGCAGTGGCCAAACAGCAAACTCCTTTCACTCTGTCCCAGAAGCTTTTTCCACTAACCTTCTCTGTTGTGTTTGGTGTTTGTGGGTTGAGAAGTCTGGTAACTGCCACAGCTCACTGATTCAGGGCACTAGGGCCTGTTCTGCCTGGCTCCTGGTCTGGTTGGTCCAGGCGCAGCTCATGCTGGGCTCTGCTCCGCTCTGCTCCCAGTTCCATGTGATAGACTTTACCCTGAGACCATCTAGGCTGTCCTGGGCTGGAGCCCTGCTTCCCTCTGCTATTTTGTGGGTTCTGCAGTTCTAGAATTTGTGCAGATCCATTTTTATAGGTGTTTGGAGGGACCTGGGGGGGAGCTCATGCAAGTCCCTGTTTTCCAGCCGCCATCTTGGCTCCACCCCTGGAAAAACGTTTTCTTATAAATTTGACTCAGTTCTCTGTATATTTTAGAAATGAGGCCTTTGTCAGAGACACTGGTTGTAAAAATTTTTTCCCAATTTTCTACCTCCTTCCCAGTCTTGCTTGCACTGGCTTTGTCTGTACAAAAACTTTTCGATTTAATTTAATCAAAATTATCCATTTTGCATTTCATAGTGCTCTCTATCTCTTGTTTGGTCATAAATTCTTCCCTTCTCCATAAATCTGACAGGTAAACTATTCCTTGCTCTCCCAGACTTCTTATAGTATCAGCCTTTATATCTAAATCGTGAACCTATTTTGACTTTATTTTGGTATATGGTGTGAGATATTAGTCTAAACCCACTTTCTACCATACTATTTTCAAGTTTTCCCAGCAGTTTTTGTCAAACAGTGAGTTTTTATCCCAGAAGTGGAGTCTTTGGGTTTATCAAACAGTAGATTACTGCACTTGTTGACTACTGTGCCTTGGTGTACCTAACCTATTCCACTGATCCACCACTCTGTTTCTCAGCCAGTACCAAGTAGTTTTAATGACTACTGGCTTATAATATAGTTTAAGATCTGGTATGGCTAGGCCACTTTCCCTAGCATTTCTTTTCATTAATTTTCTTGATATTCTGGACCTTTTGCTCTTCCAGATGAATTTGGTTATTATTTTTTCTAGCTCTATAAAATAATTTTTTTGGTAGTTTAATTGATATGGCACTAAGCAACTAAATTAATTTAGGCAAAACTGTCATTATTATATTAGCTCAGCCCAACCAGGAGCAGCTGACATTTTTCCAATTATTTAAATCTGACTTTATTTATATGAAAAGTGTTTTGTAATTGTGATCATATAGTTCCTGGGTTTGTTTTGGCAGAGAGACTCTCAAATATTTTATAATGTCTACAGTGATTTTAAATGCAATTTCTCTTTCTAGCTCTTGCTGTTGGGCTGCAATACACTTTGAGAGGGGAGTCCAGGCCCATAACTGTGTTCAGTAGACTGAGTTGGGGAAGGAAACACGGCAAACTCACCTCCGGCTTCTTTGGTCTGATATTTTGTATTAAATGATGAGTCGCTGGTGGAAGGCTACTTCTGGATTCTTCTCTTCACTGCTCAAAGCAGAATCCCCTTGGCTTTTGGACTCCAAAGTTTAGACCACATTTTCCTTCTCTGATTTGGTTACTGAACTAATTTCTGCCTTTGACTTTTGGATTGGTTTCTTGTTTGCTCATTTGTTTCCTGGAATGGAGTCCAGTAGTTGGATCTTACTCCTTTATTCCTTCAAGACTTTTTCACTCCTATTAATCACCCTCTAAAGTGCCAGGGGTGAGAAACCTTCAGCCTCGAGGCCGTATGTGGCCTTCTAGGTCCTTGAGTGTGGCCTTTTGACTGAGTCCAAGTTTCACAGAACAAATCCTTTTATTAATGGGATTTGTTACATGAAGTTTGGATTTGGTCAAAGGGCCTCACTTGAAGACCTAGAGGGCCACATGTGGCCTTGAGGCTGTAGGTTTCCTATCCCTGTAACCTTGGCATATCATGATTCCCCCTGCCTTGACTTAATAGAGGCATAGCACAAGACAGTCCGTGGCACCTTAAAAACATTTCCTAGAATGCTTAGAATTTCTTCCTCATAGGAAGAAAGTAGGTCACGTAAAAATTGTTCATTCATCTATCTCCCTCTTCAGGGCTGATTGCTATGGAATAATTTCAAAGCATAACCTTTCTGATCTCCATGAGGACAGAACCGGATAGACGTAGTGTAGGAAGGAGAATGCTGCTGAGGTATTTATCTAGTTAACAAGCAAAGAAATGGCAACTCTGTTCAAAGGCTGTCATGAGCTGTTTTCACTTCTACAAGAAAAAAAATAAGCAGGCTCTTCTGAAAAGATATCTAACTGTGGGTTAGTGCTTCCGTCCATTAAGCTGGGTTTTTTTTTTTTGTTTGCTTGCCAAAGCCTATGAATTTAGTATTGATTTAATGTCAAAGGCCTTAAGGCTTGAATCCTTTGGAAGAGATGAAAAGGAGGGAGAAATTTTTCATAGATTTTTATGTCTCCAGGCATAGATAATAGGAGAGTACATCAGAAACACCTCAGTTATCTGCTTAAACAAGGCGGGAGTGGGGGTGGAAGAACCATAACAACCTTTCAATATGCAGTCGGCTGACTTCCGAATGTAATTCTTGGTCAGGGCAGAAAGGTACAGAGGGCTTAATAGCAAGTTAAACGGCATGAGTGGTAGCCCAGTTAAGTCTCCATCAAAGCAAGACTGATCATTGCTTCCAACTACCATCCCAGCTGCTCACCATGGAAGATCTAATAGGAAGGTGGAGGAGTTAATTTAAGAATTCCTGCAGTGTGTAATCCTCATTCCAATCCTGACCACTCAGGAAACTTAAACTCTTTGGCTGCCTGTCCCTAGTCATAACACTAATAAATAAAGTCATAAATAGTAATGAATGAAATAATAGTCATAAAGGTAATAAAAGGTGGTAAAGAGGCAACTAGGTGGCACAGTGGATAGAATGCTTTGCCTGTATTCAGGAAATTCTGAGTTCAAATCCAACCTCAGACACTTACTAGTTGTATCACCCTGGGCAAATCACTTAACCTTCACTTGCCTCGGTTTCCTCATCTGCAAAATAAGGATAACTCCTTAGTTATAAGTTATAGTTATAAAGGATAGCATCTCCCTTGCAGGGTTTTTGTGAGAATCAAATGAGATAAGAATTGCACAGTGCCCTGGCACACACAATGCTATATAAAAGTTTGCTATTTATTATCATGACCTCAGTTGTTTCTGCTTAACTGTTTCTTCATTGTAATCCATGACCTATTACTGAGCCCCGAGCTCATTTGTCATGTGGCCTTGCTACTCTGAATTGTCTATCATGGCCCAGGAAGCTCATTATTGGGAAAACCAGTCTAAATAGAAGAAGGGCTGCTCCCATCCACGTGATAAGACAACACAGAAGGGTGACGCAAGCGCCCGCCCTCTGGTCTCCTCAAAGCAGGGCCACCAGCGTCTTCCACATGGGTTCTGCCATGTTAGCGGCTTCGGCATGTGCACATGTGAATCGCTTTGTTAAGTCATAAAATACTGTATAAATATGTTGTCATTGTCCATATCATTTTTATTGTGTAACTTCTTTGAGGGCAAGGACTATTTCATTTTTTTCCGGAGAGACTTGCGCAGGCATGCTTAATCAATATCTGTGGTATTGTTGAATAAAAGGACAAGGCAAACAACAGCAATATCGGTTTGGACTATGAACTTGTTATTTGCTCTAAGTACAGTACGTGGCACATAAGAGAAGCTAACAAATGCTTGACTTGACTTAACTGACTTGTAAAATCTGACAGAAGGCCATAAAACAGCTAGAAACAAAGGAAGGAGAAAAAATTACAGGAAGCTTAGCGAGAACCAACTAAACAGAATTCAGCCAAAGGGCACTTAGGGATGAGATTGGAAAGAGGGCCACAAACAGACAATAAATACTAAATATTTGTACAGCTCTTCATAACAAACTGTTTTCAAGATCATTAAGATTGGAGCCACCATGTATGGACTTGAACATTACGGTTCTGAATGTACTATTAAGAGGAAGTGAAAATGTCACTGAAGAAAACAAAGAACACCTGTAGTAGGCCAACATCTGCACATTCGGGGCATCCTTGATGAAAGATTAATAAGGGAAAAAGTGGGACTCTGAAAATGATATTCAATAGCACACCACATCTTGACAGTCATACAGTTGACTGAAAAGCGCGCACACACACACGCACGCACACACACACACACTAGAAGATTCGATTGTGCTTATTGTTTGTCAATTGTAAAAAAGTATTTGATTCAGTAGAGCAAATTGCTAACTTAAATGCCCTCCTCAAACAATGCCCTTTCTCCTATGCATTTGTCAAAATTATACAAGATTTCTTAAAAGATGTAACAACAGAAATAACTGTTTATGAATCATCTGAATATTAGCATCCAATGAGGCATAAAAAGGAAGCATATTATGGTAATGCCAAGCTGTACCCACAAATGCTAACTGATCCCTTCAACATTAAAGATCTTTGGGGGAAGAGAATGGGGTGCAAGTAGAAACCTTCAGTAGAATATAATTTTCTTGAGGACAAGACAAGTCTCATTTCTGTCTTGCTTCCTCTGGCACCTAGCACAGCTCCAGCACAAAGTTGGCACTTATTTAATGCTTTCTGAATTTAAGTGAATTGAGTGGCAACTGCTTCAGAAACATGCTAAAAAAACTTTATGAGGCACAAGGGAGAAGTGGTCATTATTGATTGGGAAGCATATAGAAGGATTTATTGAGGAGGTAGCATTTTTAGCTGAGTTTTAAATGACAGCTAGCATTTTAAAAATTGTTTTTAACATTTTAAATTGATGTCTTTTGTTTTCAAATCCTACTCAGTTCCAAAAATATCTTTCCCTCAGTCCCTTTCCCTTGTAACAAAGGTTAAAAAAGAAAAAAAATACAGTTAATCAAAACCAACAAACACATCAAATGCATCTGACAGTAGATACAATATTCGATTGATGTATATTATTTCAACAGAGTCAGGCAAAGTATCTGAATATATATAAGTATATTTAAATTTTTCTCTCCAGGCATTAGAAAACAGGGAGTCAATCTAAGTCAAAAATTTCACCAGACTAACAAGTGATCGAGACACTATCTATGATAAAGTTACCACATCCTTCAAACCAAACTTATAAAACAGGATACTAATTCATGAATGTGTTACTCTTCTTCCTACCTGGTACACTGGCTGGTGCTAGCACAGTACCTGGCACGCAGTAGATGCTTGATAAATGCTTGCTGATTTATTTATAAATGTCAGTTATAATAATACTACCCAAGTGTACAAATTTAGTACTATTGCAAAAATCAAAATTTATAGATTTAGAGAAAATGATAATAAAATTCCTTTGGAAGAATAAAAGGTCAAGAACATCAAGGGATACAACAACAAAAACAACAAAATAGGGAGGAGGGAAGCTTGGCGCTAACAGATCTCATACTCTACTACAAAGCAGTCATTATCTGGTGCTGAACAAAAACCATAAAAGTAGATCAGGGGAATAAATTAAATGAGCAAGAACTAGAAACAAACACATTCAAAAATCTAGGGCTCAATAAACTGAAGGACACAACTTACTTGGGAAAGAGCTCTTTATTCGACAAGAACTACTGGGAAAACTAGAAAGTAATTTGATGGAAAACAGATTTAGGTCAGAATTTTACACTATTTTTTAATAAATCTCAAGTGCAAAAATTATCTAAATGCAATAATAATAGGTGGCATTTGTATAGCACTTTGTAAAGCAACATACTTTATAAACATCTTATTTGATCTTCATTATAACTTTATGGAAGGGGCTGTTATTTTTTACACATGTGAGAAAGGGGCTGCTATTTTAAATATGAAAAAAATCATGCTCAGACAACATTAGGTGATTTGTTCTTGGTTACTCAACTAGTGTGAAAATCATAATTCATAGCAGACCAGTTCTCTTTTCACTATACCTTGCTGCCTCTCCTTATGTAAATATAAAAAAGTCATACCATTAAAGAAAGTGAGAAGAAAATGGAAGATTATAGCTTTCATAATTAAGGATAGGGAAAGAATTCATAACAAAACAAGAGATCATGAAATACAAAACAGTCTCAATTATCTAAGTTGTAAAATCTTTTGCACAAATAAAATCAATGAAGCCAGAATTAGAAAAGTTCAAGACGGTGGACACATTTGTATTAAATACTCTGAGAAAAATGTGATATCTATTCTCTACAGGAAAATAACACAAATGCATATGGGATCAAGAACCACTCTCTAATAGACAAGTAGTCAAATGATATGAACAACAGTTTTGAAAAGAAGAAATACAGATTATGAATAGTCAAGAGAAATGAAACTTAAAACAATCTAGAGGGTGTCCTCTAATTCTCATTAAACTAGAAAAGATGCTAAGAGGTGGAAAATTCACAGTTGGAGAGGCTGGAGGGGGTGCAGAGGCAAATTAATCCATTGCTGGTATGGCTGTGATTTGATTGAACCATTTCAGGAAAAAATTTTTTTTTGAATACTGCAAGAAAAGTTGCTAAAATGATTATACCCATGACACAGAGATCAAACCTACAGCCCAAGGACATTGTTGAGAGCAAGAAAAGACCCATATATGGAAAAGTATTAAAAGCAGCATTATTTGCGATACAAAAATACAAACACAATGATAAATGATTGAACAACGGTAAAATAACATAATACAACAATAAATTCATATAATGCTTTTATGTTTATAAAGCATTTTACGTGCGTCATCTTATTTGATTCTCACAACTCTAGGAGGCAGGTGCTATCATTGCCACCACTTTACAAATGAAGAAGCTGAGGCTAAAAGAAGTGAAGTGACTTGCCTAGGGAAACATATCAAGTAAGTATCTAAGGTAGGATTCAAACTTAGCTCATACCTTCATCTGGCATTAGTATCTGGCATGATTTCCATGTAACCCTAAAATACTTGAATTGTACAAATCCTACCTAGTTACTCAGTCTAATTTGCAGATTTTTCAAAGTGCTATAGGAGAAGAATTTAAGGAGGACAAGGATCTTTGACACAGCTGTGGGATTCAGGGCAAAGATTGCTAACTGCTCCCTCCTTGATGCTTATTAAGGACTCAAGGTCATTTGGATAACCAAGGTGCTGGCTGCCTGTGGTGTATCAGGAGTTAAGAAGAATTCACTCACCCTAGTATTTCGCCAATGCAATACCCACAGAGGCTGCTATAAATACGCAGGTGAATTCCCAGGTTTGAATTGCAAGATATAACAGACTCTCTCCATTGAAGGTGGAACCAAAACATTCATTCCAACACCAGAAAGGCAAATCCATTGTAACAACAAAGAAATCTATACACATTACCAACAGCAGGGGGCACTGCCATCCCCAAGCCTTCCCTCCCTCAGGCCTCCCTATAAAAGAACCCCTCTAGGCAAAATCACTCCCTCTCCCACTCATGCTAGCTGCTGCTTTCTCTGCCTTCTTCCTCTCTCCAAGCTGCAACTCACACCAGCTCTGACTCCCTCCAACTTCCTGCTCCATCCCTTCCTGCTACACCCCTCAGCAAGCACCTCCCACCACAGGTTCATGTGACTCAGGTTTCCATGTGACTCAAGCTCCTCCCACCACAGGCTCATGTGACTCAGGCTTCCATGTGACTCAGGCTCCTCCCACCACAGGCTCATGTGACTCAGGTTTCCATGTGACTCAGACTCATGTGACTCAGGCAGGTCACATGGGTCTATTAATGGATGGGAAAGATCTTCCCATTTCCATTAAAAATACATTAACAATACACCTAGCTAACCTAGTTAGAAGTGAGGGTGCTGAAAGGGGAAACTGAGTCTCAGAAAAGTTAGGTCACTCAAAGTAAATATAGAAAGCAGATCTTCCTGGCTGTAGCTGTAGCACTCTGGTCATTAATTCAAGGCTCCTGTTTTAAAATTGTATTCATGTTATGTTTTAAATTCTCTGGTCACTTATAGGTTTTTAGAAAATCATATGACCCCCACATTGAGATTTTTGGATGTGACATATTTCTTCCTCCTTTGTCCCTGCAGTTTTTTAGTTGGATGCAATCAGCTGAGATGAGTTTTAAGCTTCCCTTTTCTTGGATTCTGTTCATTCTTCGTATTTGAAGAATGTCGGAATTTCATTAAAAAATAGCCACCAGATCCTTTTTTTTTTTTTTTTTGCTTTGCTATTTTCTAGGACTCCAATAAATCAACTAAATGCAAGAAACAGTTTTATGTGGCTACCTTTTGCAAGGCATCAGGCTAGACACTGAGGGTGCAAGGATGAAAAATGCCACAATCTTTGTCTTTATGGTTGTATACGTCATATGAATAGCATAAACACAAAGAAAAGCAGTGTGTATTAGAGGCAAAGGGGAAGATGAGACAAAACCTTGAAGGGAGATAATTTCAACACAGCGAGATGAAGAAGTTCATTTCAGACATGCCCTTTGTGAACACACAGATTCAGGAACGGCCTTCTGCCACTATCTCCCCCATCCTTATGTCACACCAAGAGGAGGCCCTACATCTTTCCAAGGCGAACCCCTCTACCTTGTCAGGCAATCCCATTCCATCCCATCTCCTCCAACAGATTGCCCCCTCTTTCATTCCCCTCTATCACATCTTTACTCTCTCCCTGTCGGCTGGCTCCTTCCCTGCTGCCTACACACACGTCCAGGTCTCCCGCATCCTCAAAACTGTCATCTGATCCTTCCATTTCCTCTAACTATCTTCCTATATCTCACCAGCCTTTGTGGCAAAACTCCTTAAATAAGCTGTCTTTCAATAGGTGTCACTGCGTCTTCTCTTCTCACTCTTTTCTTAACCCCCTACAGTCTTGCTTCTGACTTCACATTCCACCAAAATTGCTCTCTAAAGTGACCCGTAATCTCCTAATTGCCAACTCCAATGGCCTTTTCTCAGTCCTCCGGGGTGAAGAGGTTTCTTTGGCATTATAGAGAAAGTCTTGTGAAGATGAGTCAGCAGTGTAGCCCCCACAGGGGTATGTTGGGAGGTCTCCCTCTGGCATCTAGAGTGCTTCCTCTCCCTCCAGCTCATTGATCCATAGAAACTGTAAGCCCCAGGAAGACCAAGTTCCTGCAGTACTGGACCATTAATTCCTGGTACAGCAGCAGGCATCCCTACCTCTCCGAGGTGAAATCCATAGCCACATCCTAGAATGTTACTGGTGGGCCATAGTGACCGATTAAGGGGAGGGAGGTGCTCCATCACTCCTTTGTGAGACCTGAGTCCAGCAGAGAGGAGTCCATGGAAAGAGTCTGAGGGAACGGCCTCTTTTTTGGCTGCTGCAGACTCATGGCTTATTTCCCCTAAACTTCTTGCCTCAAATTGAACACTTCCTTGTTTAAAAAAATTTTTTTTAATGCAAAACCAATCAATTGGAAGAGCTTAGGTAAACACATTCCGTAGTCATACTCCCCTCATGCCTCTAGTTCTCTGGGATGTAGATTGATCATTATCAGTTTAATTGCAGCAGAATAAAAGCATCCTGAGGGCGGGAAATGTATGACATTTGTAGTTGTATGCTTAGTCAAGGCTCTGGCATATAGTAGGCATTTAATAATATATGCTTATTGACTGACTTCTTTTTAGTGTTGCTACCATTTGCATCGCTGTAGTAATTGCATATTTTGTTCCTTTGCTTCTGTTTCTAAACCTTGCATCTCTTTAAACAAGACAGTGTAGCTAGGTAGGAGTCAGGAAGACCTGCATTTGAATCTGACCTGAGACACTTAGTAGCTGTGTGACCCTGAGCAAGTCACTTAACCTCTGTTTGCACTGGTTACCTCATTTGTAAAATGGGGACAATAATAGCACCTCCCTTGCAGGGTTGATCAGATAAGATATTAATTTTAAAGCAGATAGCATAGTGCCTGGCGCATATTGCTACGTAAAGGTCAGCTACTATTATTATTTTTTCCTCTTTTTTTAAATTTATTTTTTTATTTTTAGTTTACAACACTCAGTTTCACAAGTTTTTGAGTTCCAAATTTTCTCTCTCTCCCTCTCCTCCCACTTCCCCCCCAAAACAGCATGTAATCCTATATAGGTTCTACATATACTTTCCAATTGAACTTATTTACATAATAGTCTGGTTGAGCTACTACTATTATTATTATGGAGATTTCCCATATTTCTCTCAATTCCTAATATTTGCTGTTTCTAACAGTATAATATTCATATACCACATTTTATTTAGGTCTTTCCCAACTGATGGACAGCCACTTTGTTTATGTTTGGTTTTTTCAATCTGAAAAACACTTCTATGAATATTTTATTATTATTTTATTTATTTTATCATTTCATAAGGACCTTGGACCATATATCTAGTAGTGAGACGATATAGTCAAAGGGTATGAACAGTTTAATGACTTACTGCATAATTCCAAATTGTATTTCGTATCACTGGACCAATTAACAGCTCCATCAGCAGCAGGTCAGTGTAAATTAATGTTGTTTCATTTTGAAGCAATAAACATCCTTCCAATTCCCTTCTCCTCCCATAAATCTTGTGTACTCACTACTATTAGCTACTGCCTAAGTGAAATTTTAGTTGACTCAATAGTGATAGAGAGCTAAAGCTAGGCAGAGTTATTGTTGCCTAAAGAAGAGTTCACTGATCAGGGAAATAAACTAAGGTGATCATGACTGAAGAGTTCATATGTTGGTTTTAGAAATAATGATACATCGTCATAAATCCGAGTGCAGCAATAAACCGTGTGCACAAAACATTATCTATTTTATTTATGTTATAAACATATACAAGAAATTGGTACTTTGATAGATCTATGACTTCATGCATGTAGACACTCCTTCCATCTATGTAGATCTCACCACCTTATGATCTATTTGCTGTTTGGAGTTCAATTCATCTTTCTTTGGGCAATGAGGCTAAAGTGGATTGGGATGAAGAGCTACATATCCTCACCATGGCCCACTGGATCACCAAAGTTCTAAGCTTAAACATGGGGATTGGTGAAAGAAAATAAATTCACTTTATTCACATCACATCAGGCTGAGGTTTTGAAAGGAAGAGTTAACAGGGATAAAAAATATCTTATATGTATAATCTGCCCAACTTTCTAACTCTTTGGCTAAAGAGTCAAGAGACCAAGGAATTCTAGGTTTTCTTATTTCTAAAGTTTTATTGGTCTCCTAAGGGTTGGAGGGAAACAGGAGGGGAGGAGACCTTTGCTAGAATATTTTATACCTAAACTTTGGATTTTTGGCATTTTCCTTTGGAAGAAAAAGGAACTAAATAAGGGGGGTGGGGGTGGAACAGGTGAGAAGAGCAATCAATCGATAAACATTCATTATTATTACTTTTAAATTTGTTTTATTTTTAATTTATGGAATAAAACAAGCATTTCCATAATATAGTATAACAAAAAAAGATGCTTGCACATGAAACTGCAAATCTATTATGTACAAGTTGCTATTCCTTTTAAATATACAATAAAGATATCATGTAAATTTCTTTTTTTTCTTTTTTCCTTTTTTCTCTCCTGCTCCCTGTCCCATTCCTCCCCTTCCCTCCTCCCCCCCTCCCCCCGCCGTGGCTACCATTATATACAAACTACTATGCCAGGTACCATGCTAAGCACTGGGGATACACATAAGAAAGAGAAAGACAGTCTGTACCCTCTAGAAGTTTACAATTTAAAGCTGGCAGTGGTGGGGGGAGGGAGGAAGGGAAGGTAACCTGCATCGGGGTATGACAGAGAAGTGCACATGAGTGCAGATGAGTAGGAAATGTATAGAGTAGTAGTTTATTAATTTTTTTTAACTTTTTCTTTTTGGCCCATTTCTTAAGGAAGAGATTCTTCCCCTAGATCTTATTCTGGGCTCTAGGAGAGAATACTTGAAAAGGTTAAGAGATAGCTTTTCTCTCTTTTGCTTTCAGAGTTTAATAGAGAACTGGGCTTATGCCATATTTTTTTGAGTGATGCTACCTTTGGGAAATAGAGGAAACACTGAAAGCATCATGATGATTTAATACAGAAGTGCTGAAGGCATATGACTGGGAAATATATTTTATTGCTTTGTCATTAAGTTGGCAGTCAGACATGCATTTTTATTACTCTGTGTAACTAACAATGGAACAGTGGTACATTTCCCCAACCTCACAGTGTTTTTACTTTGCAATATGCATTAAGGTAGGAGGAAGTTTCAGGCTTTAAAAATTCTTTGACTCTTCAAAAGCCCTATTTTGGTTCATGTTAATAATTCAAAATGAAGAACAACCTAGCCAGCACTAAGAAGTGTGTAAAATGTATAATAACAATAATAGTAACTTCAATGAAAACACTTTGGTATTTCCACTTTTGCCGTCTACAGGCAGGCTCCATTTATCCTCCAGAAATGTAAAAGGGAAAAAAATGACTGTTTCAAAATTGTGTAGCATTAAGGAGGCATAGTGCGAGGGAAGTGGGATCCCTTCATATAGTAATGTGTAATATACTCTACCTGGAATAGATAATGTGCCTATGGAGTGGAGGATGTGTTGATGACAGAGAACTCCGAATCTACATCTAATGAATAGAGAGGCGCATCACTTGTCCTAGAATGGCGCATTCTAATTTTTCATGTTTGCCTCAAGGACTTGTCTCAGGTGTAGTGGGTATGGTATATACATTATGTCTCTCTGCTGAAAGGCTGTCACGGATAGGATCAGCATCCATTCCTTCCCCTGTCCCTCAGGATGTATTGAAGAGGGATATGTCTCCCATTTCTCTGTAGGGTTGAAAACCTCCCAAATCTCTGCCTACTGCCATCATTAAACACAATAGTCAAGGATTTGGTGGGCTACCTTTTATTACAGTTGGACCCAAGACATATAGGATTACGTACGTGGGGACAAAACCCCAGAGCCATAATGTGAGTGCTGGCGGATTCTACAGATGCACCTCTCATCTCACTTTCATAGTAATACCAATGCAGGATTACACATACAATTTGTCACCCTTCTTGTGCCTTGTTGATCTATTTCCTCAAGACTTCTGAGAGGGATTAGAAACACATGTTACATAAACTTTAAAAAAAAAAACCAGCTAAAAATTCAGTCACCCATTCAATTGTTAGATTTCTTTAAAAAGGAAAAAAAAACCCACATAGGTAAGAGAAGCTTTGGGAATATGGTTTTAATTCTCTCCCTACTCTCTACTCCAGGCATAATGCTCCCTAGACTTGGAAGCTTTTCTCTTTTCCCTGCCACGTTTCAGAGTTAGGTACACAGACCGTGTGATCACCAGCAGTCACTTCCTTGTCAGTACTCTAAGTGATTCTCTGAGACAATAAGTGGCAGATAGGAGCTGACCTGCATGGGCAGAGGGAATTTCCTCTTCTAGGAGTTCTCTGTACCAATGAAATCATAAGTCTAGTTCCTAGTCCCATCCTAAAGAACTTAACATAGATAATCTAATTGATCCTCAATTAGAGGGAGCGGCTATTATTATCTTCATTTTATTACTGAAGAGATAGAGGCTGAGAGAGGTTAAGTAACTTACCCAGGGTCACAAAGCTAGCAAGCACCCCACCTCACACAAGAAATCTTTTCCAGTTGTCCCTAATCTTAGTGTCTTCCCTCTGAGATTGCTCCCCAACTTATCCTGTATATGCCTTTATTAGTACATAGCTGTTTGCATGTCGTCTATCCCATTAGACTATGAACTTTTTGAGAACAGGGATTGATTTCTTTTTATATTTTCTTTTGTCTTTCTTTGTAGCCCTAGCACTTAGCCCAGTATCGGGCTTAGAGTAGGTGTTTAATAAATGCTAGCTGACTGACGCAAGATTCAAATTCAGATCTTTCTGACTCCAAATGCAGCACTCTACCCTCTCTGCCACTCACCTAGGAAAAAGAGAATTAAGGGGAAGAGACAAAAAAAGATAGCAAACAGGGCTTGACTTTTCCTAGCATAAATCTCTAAACTGGATATTCTATGTATTTTTTGTCATGCAGGTGCTTTATATTTTTTATTAAATTTTCACTTTTCAATCAATGAAAATCTGCCTCCTGCTCCCTCCCTGTCCTGCCCCTCCACTGAGAAAGAAAGAAAAACAGAAACTCTGTTATCAACATGTATAATCAGGCAAAACAAATTTCTGTATTGGCCATATTTAAAAATATATTTCTTTTTTTTAAAAATATCTTCACTCTATTTTATTTTATTTTATTTTTTTGCACTTAATAATATTTTATTTTTCCAATTAAGTGTAGTTTTCAACATTCATTAAAATATATTTTTCAATCTGCTCTCAGTCTATCACCTCTGTCTAGAAATAAGTAGCATATGTTATCATGAGTCCTCTAGAATTGTGGTTGGTCATCATCCTAGAAGTCTTTCAATGTTGTTTTTACCGTATTGTTATTGTATAAGATATTCCCCTGGTTCTGCTCACTTCACTCTGCATCAGTTCATACATCTTCCTAGGTTTCTCTGAAACCATCCCCTTTATCTTTCTTATATCACAGTTTTATTCTATTTATTATTATTATTTTATTATATCACATTCATATACAATAACTTGTTCACCTATTACCTAACTGATAGGAACCCCTCTTAGTTTCCAATTCTGTGCCATTGCAAACAACAACAAAAAAGCATCATAAATATTTTTGTACATACGGGTCCTTTCTTTGATCCCTTTGGAATACAGGCCTAGTAAGGAGTGTACTACTGGGTTACAAGAGATATATAGTCTAGTAAGAATGAATACTTGTGGGGCATAGCTTCAATTTGCTTTCCAGAATGGCTAGACCACCAAGAGTGAATCAATTAGACTAAGTTTCTTAGCCAAGGGTCCATGAATTAAATTTTTGTTTGTTTTTTGTTTTAATTCTGATAATATATACTAACATAATTGATTTCCTTTGTAATTTTATGTATTTTATTTTATGCATTTAAAAATGTTATTATGAGAAGGGGTCCATAAGCTTCACTGGACTGATAAGAGTTAGGTGGTAACAAAAAAGATTAAGAACCCCTGCTGTAGACTATGGGAAAGTTCTCACTTCTTGATAAATGCAGGGTAATGTGATAAACACAGAATTGGAAATGGACAAAAAGACAGGAAAAATTAAATGTCTAAGGCTTTTATTAATGGACAAAATCAAAATTATGAGATATATCTTTTTGTCAGGAAATTACGTGTCTAACATATATCACTGCTAAATGCTTGAAAAACTTGTCTCTCAATACCTGTTCACTTTTTAAAAAATCTCCTTCAATTCAGTTTGATATAACAAGCATTTATTGACAAAAGTCCTTCTATGTTTCATCATGGTACAGAAGTGTTGTTGCCACATTCTGCAAGACTGTGCTTGTGGGGATGCAAGCTCCTGCAGGTTCTACTAAGCTAGAGAGGTGTTTAATATGATCCTCAGCAACAGACTGTTGTTTGCTATCTTGGGACTGGCTTAGGTAAGTATGGCAAGGCTCACTGGGTTGGCCACTGGTGATAGATTCTCTGGCCATGGCAATCCATGAAACAAAGAAAAATTCGAATTTTCCCTCAGGCCTGGGTAGCAGAGTCTCCCAGGAGAAGAAAGTATGAGAATAGGTTTTAATAATTAGGCCACAGATTCATTGAAATGAGCACCACCTATTTTGTTTTTAATTATTCCTGTCCTATTAGATCAGAGAGTACCTGTTCTAATCTTTTCTTTTTGTGAGGGACCTGGGGCTCAGGGGTTCAGTGACTCCCCCAAGGTCACATAGTAAATGGCAGGTCATCTGACTCCAAATATAATACCACATTCTTCCCACAATTCTATACCACCTGTTAAAAGAATGTAAGGAGGTAGCTGTGGTGTACACTGAAGCAGAAAAAAGCTTAATTTCTTGAGTCATTAAATTAAATTTTTAGTTTTTCTAACCTGTCCTTAATTTCCTGGACTCCCAAATAGTTTGCTCTTAACGGTTCAGGTATGGAAGATTAGCTATGGTGTCAAGTTGTTTTGTGGTGTTTGTTGCTTTGTTTTTGCAAAATTGTGATATTATATTGCAATGACTGTTATTTTTGGCCAATCTAAGAGCTTTCTCATCTCGTTTTGTCCAGTTTCTGCAGGCTGCTGGCAAATGAAGACTTAAAAGCAAAGCAAATGAGGCCTTAGTGCTATAGGTTTCCAAAATATTAAATTACATTTCCAATTTATTAAATAACTTTCTGTGTCTCATGTTATCAAGAGATCCTTTCTTATGAGTCTGGTTATGGAAGGAAATTTGGAAAAAAAAGAAGCTTCCAAAGAGCCAGGACATTGTAACTCCAGTCAGCATTATGTAATTATAAGATAAATAAATTCACGTCAACGGTCTATCCCAGCAAGGAGTTTCTTGAATGATGGATCAGCCAGATTCATCCAGGCAGTTTGTCTAAATATTAGCAGCTCTCCCAAGATCCTGCTGTGTGCTAAAATATGAAACCTTATTTATTTTAGGACATGTAACATCGTATGACTTGTAGTTGTGTTGTACATGTTCTGTTTATTGGCCCTCAAAATGTAGTAAATGAAAGGAAAAAATAAACAGAAAACTTCCATGATAACATGTTAGATACAGGGTATTTTTTTTCCTTTGTGTGAACATAATGTTCTAGCTATATCACTAAAATGATTAAGCTAATAAAAATTCCCCAAGGCTAGGCATTTCATGAACCCATCCATTTGTATTGGAACATGCCAAAAAGATTTTAGAGCATGGTGATATTATATAAATGTACTGTCTGAAAGGCAAACTTTTAGTTGGTTGCTAAAAGGTAATTTGTATTGTAGAGCTGGAATTCAGGAGAGACACCAGAGACAGACATAGATCTGGAAATCACCCACATAGAGATCATCATAATAGACCCCACGGGAGCTGGTAAGATCACTGACAGTATGTAGAGCGTAGAAGGGCAATAGAAGAGAGCCCAGGAGCCTTGGGCGACATTAAGCCATGGTGGGTGAGAAACGAATGATGATCTATTGAGGAGACAAGAAAGGGTGGTCAGGCAAGCAGGAAAATGAGGAAAGAGCGGTGTCAGGAAAATTCAGAGAGTAAAGAGTATCCTGAATGAGGGGGTCTTCAAGTATTTTCAAGAAGTATTTATTGAGGAAAATCTATTAAGTCTAGTTTATGCGACACCTCTCTGGAAAACAGGAGCTTGAGAACTATTTGACCTGGAACAGGTATGGTTATAGGTTAACCTGGATAAGTTATGGGTTTGATATAGTAAAAAAAGTCAACTCATCAAGTGCTAATTAAGCATTTACTAGATGCCAGGCATTGTGCTAAGTTCTGGGGACACAGAGAAAGGCAAAAACAATTTCTGTCCTTACATTCTAATGGATACTAAATGTACTATCAACTATGTACATACAAGATGTATATGGGATAAATTGAAAGTAATCTCAGAGAAAAGGCACTGGGAATTGGGAAGGGGGCTGGGGAGTGGTTTGCCCCTGACCAGGAAAGGCTTCTTGTAGAAGGTGAGATTATAGCTGAATCTTGAAGGAAACCAAGGGAACTAGTAGGCAGGGACAAAAAAGAAGAGCATTTCAGTCATATAGATAACCAATAAAAAGCCCACAGCCAAGAGATGAAATGTCATTTTTAAAGAACAAGAAGGCCACTGCCCTGAATCACAGAATATGTAGATGAAAGTCAAGCATAAGGAGGCCAGAAAGATTAGGAAGGGCCCAGCTTGTGAACAGCTTTAAAAACCAAATGTAGGATTCTAATTTTTGATCCTGGAGGAAGTAGGGAGCCAGCAGAGTTTACTGAGTAAGTAGGGGAGTGACAGGATCAGACCTGTGTTTTAGGAAGATCACTTTGGCAGCTAAGTGGAGGGTAGATTGGAGTGGAGAGACCTTGAGACAAGGAGACACCAGAAGGCTATTGCAATAGTTTAGGCACAAGAATGATATAAAGAAAACATTGTGAAATTAGAATTGACAGAAATTTGCAGCAGATTGGATATATGGGGTGAGTGTGAGGAGTTGAGAATGACACCTAGTTTATTAACTGAGGTGATTTAGAGGATAGTGATGCTCTCAGTGGGGCAAGAGGAAAGTTTTGAAGGTGGTGGTGGGATAGCTAATGAGTTCTGTTTTGGACACATTGAGTTTAGAACAACCTGAGGACATCCAGTCTGAGACATCCAGCGGGCAATAGGAGATGAGAAATTTGAGGTCAGGAGAGAGGTTAGGGCTAGATAAACAAGTCTGAGAATTATCTGCATAGGTGATAGTTGAATCCACGGGATCTGATGAGATCATCAAGAGAGATAACATAGAGGGCAGAGGACAGAGGATAGAGTCTTGGGGTTCACCCATCATTAGTAAGTGTGATCTGGATGAAGATCCAGCAAAGGAGACTGAGGAGTGTTCAGATAGGTAGGAGGAAAAACAGAAGAGAGTAGTGTCATGAAAATGTAGAAAAGAGAGAGTATCAAGGAGAAGATGGTATTTGATAGTGTCAAAGGTTACAGAGGGATCAGGAAAGACAAGGACTAAGAAGGATGAGGATTACAGGTACATTATATTTATAGTCATTAGACAAGACTTATTGGATGAATCTCTAATGTAGCTTTCTCCTATAAAAGAGATCGTGAGTGAGATTTAAGGCATGACTTTATATGTGTAATTGATATCATATTGTTTGCTTTCTCAGTGGGTAGGAGAGGGCTTGGTGGAAGAGAATTTGGAAATCAAAATTAAAAAAAAGAATGTTAAGTTAATCAAATAAATAAAAATACATAACTTAAAGATTTAAGAAGCTGAGAATGGCACAGGGTGGACTAATTATTATAAAATACTTTGAAAATGCAAAAATGATGAATAGTAACGATAACAGCCGTAGTAAGGGAATTTGGCGGGGTGGTTAGCATTGTTCAGTTGTACCTTTTGTGTTTATATCCATTTCCCAATATATCCCTCCCCTTTACTCCCTCAAAAGTCATCCTATGTAACAAATAATATAGAAAAAAATCAGCTCAGCAAAACAAACCAACAAATCAATCAAGTCCAACAGCATATGCTATGTTCCATCACCATGGTACCTTTCTTCGGCAAAGAAGAGAGACAGGTGTATTCTCATATCTCTTCTTTGCAGTCAAGTTCGATTATCATAATTACACAGGATTCTATTTAGATTTTTGTTGTTATTCTTTACATTTGCATTGTTGTAGTCATCATCTATATCATCTTTCTGGTTCTGTTTACTTTACTTTGTATCAGCTCATATAAGTTTTCCAGTGTCTCTCTAGATTCTCTTTATTCTTTTTTTTAGAGGGCGGTAATATTCCATTTTCTTCATGTATCACAATTTGTTTAGCCGTTCCCTAAAGGATGTGCATCTACTTTGTTTTCAGCTCTTTGCTTTCTGGGCATGTTTTTTTTTTTTTTAAATAGCAAATTCTAAAAGATCTCCATGTTTAATTCCTTAGTTAATTACATGCATTAGATTACTTTCAGCCACAAAATAATTACCCTTAATACTGGCTCTTCTCAGTTAAACCATTCCCAAATGGATATCTTCCACATTCATCATCTAAAAATCTATATTTAGCTATCAATAAATTGGGCTGATTTTTTCCAAGTGTCCTAATGAAAGATGCTTATAACTTTACTTATAACTTATACTAGTTACTTAATGTATTAACTAGTTAATGTGTTAACTAGTTACTGTATTAGTGTACAATCACTGTAGAAACATTTTTCTACGCAAATAACAAAGAGGACATTTTAAACTTTGTAAACCTTTAGCATTAACCATGCATAAACGATGTCGATCATAACAGTGCATTTGCAAAAATCGATGAATCAACAAGCATTTCCAGGTGCGTACTGTGTGCTAAAATCACAGTTCCAGTTCCTATCCCTATCTTTGCTTTGTGCCAGGCTATTGGTGACGATAAGGAAGAGGATGATAATAAAATAATAATAATGCAAAGTCATGTCAAAATACTCTTCCTGCTGTGACCAAGTGGATAGTGTTGCACCTGGGATAAGGAGGACCAGAGTTAAAATCCTGCCTCAGTACTTACTAGCTGTGAGAACTTGGTAAAGTCATTCAACCTTTCTAGGCCTGTTTTCTTGTCTGTAAAATGGTTATAATAATAGGAACTACCTAGCTAGGTTGTTCTTGGGATCAAATGAAGTAAAATATATATGACGTGCTTTGCAAACCTTAAAGCTCTATACAAATGCTAATTTATCATTATTTTTACACCAGCCATGGACAGGTGCCAGTGAGACCAGAAGAAGGCTTCACAAACATGATTGGCTTAAAAAAAAGTAACTTGATAGATAGCATGCACACGTCGCCCTCCTCCCCTCCCGCGGGAGCATCCCGTGGTTTCCGCCTTTATGGTTCGTTTCTGCTCCCCTCCCCCGCGGCAGCTGCTGTCACTTCTCCTCCTAGCCCATGCCTCCTCCTCCTCCCAGAAGATAACTCTCTCTCCAGCCCGCATCCATCCCCGCCCCAGGGCCCGGCCCCTCCCGGGGCTCGCCGCCGCCGCCGCCGCTGACTCTGCGGGGCGGAGCGGAGCGCAGCGCCCAGGTCTGCCGGGTCAGGTGGTTGGGTGACGCCCCGGGAAGGCGCTCCTCGGGAGGTGCGGGCCTCCGGAGAAGGGGTGGGTGGGGACCTTCCAGAGGCGGCGGCTGCTGCAGGAGCACTTTCGGCGGCCCCAGCCCCAGCTCCAGCCCAGGCGGCCGAGCCATTCCCGCGGCCACTCCGGCGCTGGCCACCCCGGGAACCAGGGAGCTGCTGGCGAACATGGACAGCGGGGAGCCAGGTGAGCAGGCGCCGGCCGCTCTCCGGCCCTTTCCGTGACTGCTGCCCTGCTCGGCTCCCGGGGCTGGAGGGGACGGGTGGTCGGGTGGGCAGTAAGAGGGGTGAGCCGAGCTCCCCGGTTGCTGCTGCGGCTCTTGCTGCTCCGGCCGCCCCTCCGCCGGAGGGAGAGCTGGGCTGGGGCGCCCCTCCTTGGCTTTCCGGGTTCGGGTCCTGGAGGAGGGGCAGGCGCGGCTGGGGAGCAGGTGCCAACGCCAGAAGTTGCGATCCACCTGGGAGCCGCAGCGGGAGGAGAGGGAAGGATTCTGCTGGGTCCGTGCTGGGGTGGGGGTGGGGGTGGGGGTGGCGGTGTGATTGTGTGTGTGTTTGTTTTTCCTGTTCCTTCTCTCCCCGGAGAGTTTGCGTCTCCCTGCCCGGGAGGACACGGCCTCCACCCGGCTCAGCTTCTGCACCTGGCGGACCTGGGTTAGGCTGGGTAGTTGTTGGTTGTTCTAAAGCTGGCGGAGAATGGGTTAACTTCAGCTTTCTGGTAATCTGTAGTAACTGAGTTAAGAAGGCTCTTCCTATTTTCGCTGGAGTTTGCTAGAAGTGCGTGCATTTCTAGCATTTCAGGTCTTAAACTGAAGGCTTTGGGGGTTGGGAGGGTGCTTTTTAGATAGGGTAGGGAAGCACTGGAAAGAGAAAGGGGTCCATGCTGTGTCTGCCATGTGCTAACCTGACACCTGAAAACATTGGATTTATCATAGCTTTTAATTCACCTACTCATAAAAACGAGTTTATAATAATAAATGAAATCTGTGGTTCAGTTCCCATTAAAATCCTTGTTTTAAAACGACATGTTCACCTTACTGTTGCTTTCAGATGCAAATGTCACTTGTATAGTGCCCCTTACATGGCCCTTGAAATCTGCTTGTTCTGTGGATTCATGTAGTGATTCTAGCTCAGGTAATTGTAGATCTGCTTTTCACACCCTGTAGACTAGAAGCCTACACTTTGCTTATGTCATTGAATCTGGTCAGAGGTCTTGGTGATGTGTCCAGTGACTAGCATGAAGAGAACTGTTTTCACCACGTAGGTCAGCATTGTTATAGCAGGCATTTACTGTACAAAGTTATGTTTAGGCACACTTGCTTTTAACCTTTAGGACATTTTAATAAATGGAATAAACTACACGTAAGCAAATGGTATGGTTGTACTTAAATTCTAGCACCTGCTACATGTATGTGACAAATAGTGGAATGCTGGAATTCATTATTTTTTCTCCTAAATCTATCCCTCCTCCTAACTTCCCTGTTAAGGCCCAGGTCACCACCGTGTTTCTGGCCTTCCATGTCCTTTCATTGCCCATTCTTTCCACATTCTACCTCCCCAAGGGCTCTCACATCCATCTCCTTCTCTCTACTCAGATCCTGAGGACCTTAGGCCAGGCTCTCCTCATCTCTCCATTGGATTATGGGAATAACTTTCTAATTGGTCTTCAAGCATCTAGTCCCTTCTCTGTCCAGCCTATCTTCTACATAGCTGCTTTAAATTAGTATTCTTAAAGTACAAGTCTGATTATGTCTTTCCTCTGCTCAAGAAGCTTCAAGAAGCGGCTGCCACTGTTTACTTATCAGCGAATGTGTTGTATCCCCCTAATAAGACATAATATTCTATTCGGGGCAAGGACTGCCTGTCTTTTTGTTTCTCTTGCACCTAGCACAGCACCTGATACAGGCACTGGGCACTTAAGCGCTTAATAATAACAATAAGCTAGCATTTATATAGCGTGTTTAAGTTTGCGAAACACCTTACAAATATGATCTGATTTGATCCTTACAATGACCCTGGGAGGTAGGAACTATTATAACGCTTATTTTGCAGTTGAGGAAACTGAGGCAGACAGGCCAAGTGACTTGCTCAGAGTCACACAGCTAATAAGTGTCTTAGGTAAGATTTTAACTTAGCTCCTTTTAATGCCAGTTCTAGTACTGTGCTGTACAATCTATCTTCTGCCTTGGACTTTAGTATTTGAATACAGTCAAAGTAGGTTAACAATTCATACATGGCTATTTTAGACCGGAATAATTTTTTTCCAGCTCAAAGAGATCCCCTTGCAAATGGTCAGCATCCTTTTATGAGGAAGAACTCTTTGGAGTAATAGAAAATAACATGAAAATCCACATTCTAGTACGTGTGAGAGGAATTTTAAATCGATGCCAGAGAGAGTTCACTGCAGCTGTCAGACATGTAGTAAGTTGTACACTTTTAATTTCATTTTTACAAATTACAGTTATCCTTTCGACACTGCAGCTTTGTCCATTACAGTTTCCATATATTGAAGGTCAGCATAAGAAATTAAATGGGCATTTTTTGGGGAGTTTTGTGGAAGCCGTATATGATGCATGAAGGCCAGCAGAGGATACAGAAAAACTTTAGAAACTCGGAAATGCGTAAAATATATATGTAGTGTTGTACGGCACCAACATATTTTATCTTTTAATACTGTAATCATTCAGACTTCTTCTCTGGTACAAAGGAAAGGCCAAAAATTTTTACTTGGATTTTCCAGATTGAGGGGGCCACTGAGCCTCTAACCCCTGAGATGTGGAAGGGATAACTGTAATATAATAGGCCAAGGAGTAGTTGTCTTTAGTAGGCCTTTCTTATAATTAATGTGTGGTTAAGGAACTGGAAAGGGAGGGGACATTGAAGAGCACACATAGCCTTTTTCTATTATATCATTAGGAGAATGACCACATCAGACCTGGGAGGGCTGGGATAGCTTGAGATCTAAGATGGAGAAGGAGGAGGAAGATAGTATATCACCAGCAAAGGTATCTTGTCAAATGGCTAAAGAGGTGACCCCACCACCACCACCTTAGGTTTAAAGGGGAAAGGGAGAACATGAGATCTCTAGACCTGAGCTCTGGTGTTGTGCACTCCTGCAGCTGCTTTTATATGCATTTTTCCACAAGTGTCCTGACCCCTGGTATGCCTTAAAATTAGGACTATGTTCCATGTCTAGCTCCTCCTGACGGCATTTCCAAATTGAGTGAGTGCTTAGTAAATATTGAGACTTAAAAGCTTTCAATTCTATGATGCATATCAGAGTTTTGGAGTATTGTGCTGAGCACAGCATACTTAGGTAGTTTTTAATTGGAAAGTGCTAACTAGAGCATGAATAGTAGGAAAAAAAATTCCTGCTTCCCTTTATGGGACAGGACAAATATTTACTATTTTGTTGTAACAGTTCTATCTGTTATGACCAGAGGAGAACATTGAAAAGACCCCTGGTAGACAGATCATTAAATATTTGATCTGTGTTTTTTATCCTTGTAAATTTTTTTTTGTTTTTATATCTGGGTAGAGGGACTGGAGTCAAAATAATATTGTGGTCAAGAGAGGTCCAGTGGCCTCAGGCTCAGTGGAACTGGAGGAAACCAAGATAACATGCCAACTGGGTCCTCTGCAAATTTATTTTCTAATGTCAACTGGGCCCTCGCTGCTGTAAGCCAAACACTCTGTTCTTCTTGCTAATAATCAGTTTGCCATTCCATTTCTCATAGCATGTTCCAAACCTGATCTTTCCTTAAGCCCCATGGCACCCTTTCCCTGCCCTCAGCCAGTATATTGGGCTTGTTCTGAAACTGGACATCTCATAGGCATCTCAAATTCAACATCCTCCAAAACAGGCACCACTATCTTTTCCCTAAAGCCCTCCCTTCTTCCATGCTTCTCTCTTTATTGTCGAGGGCACCATCATCCTCCCGGTCACCCAGGCTTGTAACCCCAGTGTTATCTTCACCACTGAGTCTTACCGCACATATTCGATCCATTGCCAAATCTTGTTGCTTTACCTTCACCTCATCTTTTGTGCATGTCCTCTGCACTTATACAGCCATTACCATGGTACATCCCTTTGTCATAATTTGGTTTCTCACCTTATCATTCAACAGGAATAGCTCTTTTCAGTTACCTATGGTCCCTTATGGCTAAATCAGGTGGCCTCGCTCAGTTTTCATCTTTCTTGACCTATCTACTGAATGACACTGTTGACCGTACTCTCCTAGACTCGCTTTCTCTTCTTTGAGTCTTGTGACACTGCTGTCTCCTGGTTCTTCATCTTGTCAGACTACTCCTTGTCTGATTTCTGCTTCCTCCCCTAATGCCTTGTGCTATTGTGGTAGCTTTCTGATTGGTTTTCAGCCTCAAGAATCTCTCTGTACTAGTCTGTCCTCCTCTCAAATATGGAGGTGAGTAGGTCTGACACATACACCTTTCTCAGTGAACTTCAGTGACTCCTCATTACCTCTGGTATCAGATATACTTTTTTATTTGCATCCTTTTTTTCTCACAAAATCCTTTTTCACTTAAAGCTCTTCATAACCTAGTCCCTTCCCACCTTTCTGATCTCTTCACATTTAACTCTCTTCCGTGCATTCTGCATTTCAGCAACACTGTCCCACTTGAACAAGGTGTTTCCTTTTCCCAGCAGCAGGCCTTTGCCCTGGCTGTCCTTGGTGCCTGGAATATTCTGGCTCCTAACTATGACCTCTTGGTTTCCCTGACTTTCAGCAAAACTCTGGTCACATCCCAATGACTCCATTCCCTCCCAGCTGCTAATGCCTTCCCCTCTCTGGTTGTCGTCCATCTACTTTGTATATCTCTTCTGTGTACTCACTTGTTTACCGGAATCTCTTCCATTGGGCCATAAGTTCCCCGAGGGCAGGGGACTATCTTTTCACCTTTTCTTGTATTCTCAATGCAAGGTTCTTATCTCATAGTAAGCACTTTATACATGTTATTTACCTGACTCAAGCTGACAAAGAATTTTTAGAGCTTTTCCTGGATTCACTCTAGGTGGTGTCAAGGACCCAAACAGAGAAACTAACCCAGGTATTGGACAGGTCTCTGTGAGCCCAAAGTCTTTGGAAGGCTCTGGACCATTGACGTATTACTCTCGGTCACATACTCTGCCTTCTAGCCAAACTGGCCTATTTTCTGTTGCTCCTCAGTATTTCTATCTCCCTTTTCCATGCTTTTGTCCAGGTTGTCTACTAAACCTGCAAAATACACTCCCTCCTCAGCTCTTCCTATTAGAATCCCAGTTTTAGGCTTTAAAAATATCTGATTGGACTTTGACCTTTTTGTAAAAAATGCATGTAAACCTCTCCAAAAAAAAGTTATCCTCTCCCATTTTTTTTCTGTGACCCAGCCAAGTAATTTATTTCTAACAACATCGGAGCATTAATACTAGCTTATGATATGGTGCTAATATCTTCTTAAATTGGAATTACTTTTTTAAAAAAATTTTGTTATATCATTAACATTTGGCCTTCCCTTCCTATACTTATTCCAACCATGCTCTCTCACTCCTACTTACCACTGTACAGACAGAGCACATTACAAATTCCATGTTACTTAGCTTCAGTTGGGCTCTTACTGCAGCAAGGCAGTCCATTTATTCCCCCCATTTCTCTCTCACCCCACAGAAGCTAGTCTATACCTACTCTTCGCCTTTTAAGCTGCCCCGTCCCCACATTTCCTTTTTATCCTTTGTCTCTGACTTTGCCTCTTACATTGCTTTTTTTTTTGGAGGGGGGAAGGCAGGACAATTGAGGTTAAGTGACTTGCCCAAGGTCACACAGCTAGTGAGTGTGTCAAGTGTCTGAGGCTGGATTTGAACTTAGGGCCTCCTGACTCCAGGGCGGGTGCTCTATTCACTGTGCCACCTAGCTGTCCCCTTTTCCCCTTTCTTAGCCAAATTTCTTGAAAAGCTGTCTGTGCTCTGTTATCACTCATTCAGACCTTTATAATTTGGTATCTGAGCTCATCATTCAACATAAATTGCTCTTTTCAGTTACCAGTGGTCTCTTATTGCCAGATCTGATGGCCTTTCCCAGTCTTCATCCTTCTTGACATATCTACCTCATTTGACACTATTAGTCACATTCTCCCCCCTACATACTCTTTCTCCTCTCTGAATTTTGTGACACTTTTATCTCCTGATTCTTGTACTCATCTGACCACTCCTCTGTTGCCTCATCAGCTCTATCATACCCCCTAAGTGTGGATGTTACCCAGAGTTCTGACCTCGTCCCTCTTCTTCCTCTAAGCAGAGTGCTCAACCTTTTTTGTATCACGGACCCCCCTGACAATCTGAAGTATATGAAACCCTTCTCAGAGCATTTTAAATGCATAAAAAAATAAAATATAAGATTACAAAGGAAATCAAGTATATTAAAATGTAGGTTATTAATTTTTTTTAAGTTCAAAGATCCCAGGTTAAGAACTCTCACTCCTACTTACCACTGTACTGACAAGAATCCCTGTTACTTACCTTCAGTTGGGCTCTTACTGCAGCAAGGCAGTCCATTTATGAATGCTGCTCAGCATTCTCTCTTAGTAACCTCTTCAGTTCACATGAGTTTAACTATCGTCTCTATGCAGGTGACTCACAGATATATCCAGGTTCAGACCTTTCCAAAGATGTCTCAAGCTCAACATGTCCAAAACTGAACTTGTTATCTTTTCTCCCAAGCCCTTCCCTATTCTACAGTCCCCTGTTTTTGTCAAAAGTCTCACTGTTCTTCCAGTTACCTAGGTTTGTAACTGTGGCATCATCCTTGACTCATCAGTCTCCCTCACCCCTGTATCTCCAATCAGTTGCCAGACTGTGCCCTTTCTAAGTCCATTACTAGTCTCGCTAAGCTACCACCTTATTTCAGGCTTCGTCACTTCTTGCCTAGAGTATTATAGAAGTCTCCCTGCCTCAAATCACTCTCTAGTCTACTCTCTCCTACACTCTGCTGCCAAAGTAATTTTCCCTAAGTGCTGGTCTGTCTGTGTGATTCCCCTACTCATTTACCTTCAGTGACTGCCTCAGCTTTTAAAGCTCTTTACAGCCTGGCCCCAAATTATGATTCTGGTTTCACAGTATATAAACCTCCTGAACTTTGTGATCCAGCCAAACTGGCTTTTTCCCTTTTCCCTACACATGACACTATCTCCAGCTTTCATCTTTGTGCCTTCTCACATGCTTAGAATGCACTCAATCTTGTCTCTGCGTCTCCGAGTTCTCTTCTGTAAGGAGCAGCTCAAGCGCCATCCTCTGCATTTCCTGATTTCCCTCCTTCCCCTTCTAGCTACTTTGTATCTATTTCTATTTATTCTCTTTCTATTTATGCTGTTTATCTTCCTTATGTGTCTTTGTCATCTTCCACATTAGAACTTAAGCCCCTAGAAAGTATGGATTGTTTCATTTTGTGTATGTGCTAGCACAGGGCTTTGTGCACATAGTAGATTAAAAATTTTTTTAATTTAATTTTTGGAATAAAATAAGCATTTCCATAACATAGTATAACAAAAAAAGGTCGCACATGAAACTGCAAATCTGTTAGGTACAACAGGGCTGTCCAACCTTAGGTTTTTATTGAAACAATAGACAACATATTTTGATTTGCCGTTTTAGTGAGAGCTCTGGGGTAGCTCGGCTTCCTTTACTAAAGCATTTATGTAAATTTCTGTGCTTGTAGGTGGGCTGCCTAAATCTCACTGCAGGCCACATGCAGCCTGCCAGCTTGACCTTTTAAATATATGATAAAGTTATCATGTAAATTTCTTTTAAAAAGATTTTCTCCCTTCACTCCTAGAGATGGCTACCATTAGACACAAATATGTATGTATATGTAAATCATTCTATACATACTTCTATTTATCAGTTCTTTCTTTTGATACAAATAAGTATCTCCCTTCATATGTCCTTTGTAGTTAATTTGGGTATTTATAATAGTCAAAATAACTTATTCACTCAAAGTTGTCTGTAAAATAATGTTGCTGTTACCGTGTACGATGTTCTCTTGGTTCTACGCATTTCACTCTTCATTATTTCGTACAAGTCTATCCATGGTTTTCTAAGATTATTAATAAATAATTATTGATTAGACATTGTCTTGTTCAATGCCCTTATTTTATAGATGAAGAAATTAAGGCCCAGAGGGACTAAGGGATTTGCCCAGAGTCACATAGATAAGGTATAGTGACAGAGCTGAGATAAAAATGACATTTTTGCACTTGTCCTCTTAATTGGCCATAAGTTTTTCAAAATCTGTACATTGTCATCTACTTTTTTAATAACTCTTTGAATACAGTGAATTGTTGGTTTGATTCTATTAAGTTCTCAATAAAAAATGTAACAAGGTCATTTTAAAATTCACAAACTTTATCCATTTTATTTGTCTAGATGGTGAATAAACAGCCTTTCTACCTAGTAAATCAGTTTAAAAACACTTGGTAGTGATTACAGAAGCAATTGGAAGGCAAAATTAGAAGAGGGAAAGAAAGCTACCTAAAGTTATGAAAATTAATCCCCAAACTGTCGTCTGATTTGTATTTTAAACTTCCACAAAGCACTGAAAGTGCCTTAAAGTTTTACCACAATATCACAAGGTCAGCTTTGATGTACACACAAAATGTGTGTATACACGTATGCACACATGTATGTACATGTGCACATATATAGATATACACATGTGTGTATATGCATGTATGTGTGTGTGTGTGTGTGTGTGTGTATCTCTCTCGGCATATATATGGAAAGAATATGGGACCTGGAGTCAAAGGCCTTGGATTCAAATCCCACCTCTGATGCTTACTATCTGGGACCTTGGACAGTTCACATAATTTTCCTGGACCTCAGTTTTCCTCAACTGTAAAATGAGAGGGTGGAACTAGAGGGCCTCCTTGGGCCCTTCCAGTTCTAGAGCTATGATCAAATTTGATTTTAGTAAAATTTGAGAAAAATTCTGACAAAGGCAGACCTTTTTATTGCCAGTTGGCACATTGCATAGAAGTATTCTGATTATTTCTCCCAGTTCCCCGAAGGGGTGGTCTAAGATACAAATCAACAGCATAACATTAAAAAAAAATTTAAATTACACTAATGACTATTTTTAAAAGATGGTAACTCTTTGTGGCCATTTATAACCCAGTTCGAAAGATTACAACTTTCCTTTTGTTTGTTCAGTTCTTTCAAGGGTCTAGAATTTAGGGAAACGTTAGGGTACAAAGTAAAAAACACTGGAGTTGAGGTCAGAAATTTGGGTAGAATTCTGATGTAGTGAGTTACAACTTGTGTGACCTTGAATTATTTACATAGTTTCCCTGGACCTCGGTTTCCTTAATTGCAAAATGCAGAAGTTGGGCTAAATAACTTTTGAAGTCTCTTACAGTTTTAAAACTTATGATTCTTTGATCTCTGTAAACAAGTAAAGTCATAAGGTTCAATACAAGTGATTGGAAAAATTCCTGGCATAATATGCAGCGATTTGGACAAAGCTTTAAATGGAAGGTTCCTTTCAGAAATAGGAGGATATAATTTGCCAGTGAGAAGGGTGGATACGTGTACATTTTTATGTAGTTGTTTAATGAGTAGAGCTCTCTATAAGGTGTAGAAAAATATGCCAGACAACCCTTAAAAATAACTTTCTTAATGTGAGCAAAGCTGATGAATAATATTTTTAATCAGGAACCATCTATTTGTAATTTATCTCATTTTCATGCTAGAAACTGACAAATCTATTCATGTATATTTAAATATAGTATGTAAGTATGTATGTGAGAGTGGATCGTTCATCACCAAAGTTGAGAAACAGTGCTGGAATCCATTAAAGGAATTGTAGACACAGTGGATTCTCACTGATCTTGCAACCCCACCTATCTGAAACATCCGTAAGAACTATTACAGTATAGTAATTAATTATCCTAATGAAGAAATGGTTAAATTCTGCATACTTTGCTTAAGAGAGTAGGAAAATGTGCAGTGCAGTTTAGAAATACTTTTCTTCTACAATGGCTAAAATAAGTATTGTAAACCCTCTTATTATTTAGAAGACCTGGCTATTAGAGGTATAGATGAGTTTATACTCTCGAATTCCAAATCACTTAGGTATTGCTGAGCCATAGTAACTCTTTTTCAACTAGTGTGGCACAACATACATTCCTTTAGATGAGAAATAGCGATGAGTTAAACATTATTAGACCTTGCTATCTGCTCTTCTTTCTAAACCAGAGTAGTGTGGTTTAGAGTAACAACCAACTCCTAGAACAAGGAAAACTCTGTCAGGAGGGACATCTTAGACTAGAATGTGGTCTGTATTTTTTCCCTGAAATTTTTAATGAATGATGATCTTTGTGTTTATATGCCAATAATAGATATTTAAGCAATTGGGTAGGTAATCATATCTACATACAACATTGTCTTTAATTTCTGTGCAAAGTCTCTTTTAACAGTGGATGCCAGATGATGTGGACAAATGTGGTACATTCTTTTTCCTAAAGTAAACCTGTGAATTCTGAGAGAGAATCTGATGCTACCAAAGGTTTGTCTTAATTATGAAGTTGTCCTGGCACTGTGTTTAAATTGTAATAGCATTTGTCGAATATGCTTTCTCATGTTCTTTTGAGAAATTACTTTGACTACACAGTTGACAGTTTCCCATCCCCAGAATCAGTCAGCTGTCTTTCCTGGGTCACTGCCTCTAGAAAGCACCATTGCACCATCTAAATTTGAGTCTCTCAGCAATTTTTAAAATCGACTGACTAAAGACGTTCATTACAGATATTCATTGTTCATGTTCACTTCACATGAAGTGAATTAAAAATAGTGTGATGGCTCTGTTTCATCTAGTTTTTATTTGGCATTTCAACACTTTTGTCTATGGCAAAGGTGAGGAGCCTCTCCTAGCTTAGGTCTTTTTGCTTGATGTCATCTGGATTTTGGAATATTTTTATCTGGTTTTGCTACTGCCAGTGGACGCTCCTACTAGCATTTAGAGACCAACTTCTTAAATCCCTTAGTCATCTCATTTTATATGGGAGAGCCTATAAATATTCAAAGAATAGGGGAATTGAAAAGCTGTGTGGAGTGATTAGTTATTCAATCAATATTTCAAAGGTCAGTAGATAACAGATTACTATGTGAAACCAACATCTGAACAAAAATCACCTAAAAAAAAAACCCACCCAATTCAAAGAGCCTGTACTGTGGCCTCTCCCACCTTGAGTGTGCCGTTTTCTATCCTCTGGATCACTTTAATTCCCTCTTTCTTTTTTTCTGTTCCTCTCTCCCTTTCTTCCTTAACCAGCCACACATTTTAAATTACATGCAGTATACATATATGGATGTATTATACTAATTTATTAAGCACTTACTATGTGCCAGGTACTGTGCCAAGTGCTGGGATACAGATACCAAAAAGGAAAAATGATCTCTGTACTCAAAATGTTTACAATCTAATGGGGAAAGACAAATGAACAAAAGGGAGGGAGGAGGGAAGGAGAAATGAAAAGTTTGAGCTGAACTCTTTCCTTAAATGGAGATTTGGAATTCATGGTGCCACTCTCCAATCACAGGGACATATGTGGCTAATGATATCTTACAGGTTGATAAGGTTGCTCCAATAAAGAGCTTCCTGGGGCATGGTCAGTCAGAGAAGTCCTAAAACAGTTCATAGGTGAGAAATGAGAAATGAGCCGAAAAGTTTTATGTACTATGTTCTTTAAAAAGTAGATGAGTGGGAAAAGTAAGTCTTTTTACCAAGATAAAACTAAAAGTCATGATCCTTGCTCCTTGATGGAAAAACAAATGTTTTCTTATCATCTAGGCTTCTTTATCAGAATCCTGGTGCAAAAATTAGAAGAACGCAGAAAATAGTATTGGGGAATTGTCTGAGCAATGTCTGTTCTTATTTTAACTATTTGAGTTTCCCTAAAGTGTTGGAACGTTACATTTTTCTTCTGTGACAGTAGCTTTTTCTTTTCTGCCCTATAAAGAAAAGACTTCCTCTTTACTTCTTTATTCAACAGTGGTGTACATAATCTTTAAAATTATAGGAGAATGTGGGAGAAACTCAATTTCCCCACTAAAGGAAAAATTTGTTTCAAATATCGGAACATAGAAGCTTTGATTCTATCTCAATCAAGAGACTAAACAGTCAGTTTTCGTTATTTGTGGATTCCATGTTTCAAATTCATCTACTTGTTAAAATTTATTTGTAACCTCCAAGTCAATAGTAGTGATGCTTTCATGGTGTGTGGTCATGTGAAGAGCTGTGGAAAATGTGAGCTACTCAGTCAGCAGGCATATTTTCAGCTGAGGTAAATGGGGCAATTGCTTCCTGTTTGAGCTTTCACACGGTAAACAAGTGTCCTTTTTGCGGTCCATTTAGAGCTGTTTTTCACATTTTTGTACTTTTTGTTGGTGATCTCACTGTATGAAATGGCCCCCAAGCATGGCAGAGAAGGCTGTTTAGTGTTCCTGTCTGAAAGAAGGCTATGTTACGCTTTACGGAGACAGTATGTGTTAGATAATCTTCGTTCAGGTATGAGTTATAGTGCTGTTGAATGTGAGTTCAGTGTTAATGAGTCAACAATACAGTATATATAGAAAAAGGAAGAAGAAATTTGCTGATCTGTGAGGCCACTCTGAAAAATGCTCAAGTTGTAAATGTGACCCAAGGCTTGCAGCATTTCCCCAACCTTGAAGCAGTAGTTCAGTATTCGCTAATTCTGTGCCCAAGGCTACTGCAAATGACAAGAATTGACTGTAATTCCCTTTGAATGGAATATGGTCTGGGCACTCTATGTACATATAATCATGAGGCTTTTTCTGGACCTCTTAGTTGCTAATGCCTCTCCAGAAGGGGGTCCACTTCCCTTTCCTGGCCACCTTGTGTCTCTCATTACATGTTTCACATCTACAGCTGCCTTATTACTAGTGTACATGTTATTTTCATAAATGCCTTGAGAGCAAGAACTTTTCTGAGTTTGCCTTTTTATCCCAGTTCCTTGCCCAGTGGGGTACATAGAAGGCATTTAATAAATGCTTGCTCACTGAAAGATGAACATGCCTAAAGTCATGGTCCTTGGAGGGACTTCTTCAGAGGAGTATGCCAAGGATCTGGTCTTGGCTCTCACGTTCTGCATTTTTGTTAATGACTTAAATAAAGTTGAAGATGGCACAATGGATAGAGTGCTTGGTCTAGAGTCAGGAAGACTTTAGTTCAAATCTGGCTTCAGATATTTACTAGGTATGTGACCCTGGGCAAGTCACTTAATTTGTTTGTCTCAGTTTCTTCAGCAATAAGATGGGGATAATGTCAGCACCTAATCCCAGGGTTGTTGTGAGAATCAAATGAGATAATTTTTGTGAAAGTACTTATTAACACAGTGCCTGGAACATAAAAGGCACTTGATAAATGCCTATTTCCTTCCTTAATCATATTTGTCTGTTATATACAAAGCTGGAAGAAACAGCCCTAACTCTGTGGAGCAACATCTAAAATGATCTTGACAGTTTCTAGAAGAAATATTAAACATGCGGTGGTAGGCTGCAACATTCCTAAATATGGCCTGAATCAGATTAAGATTTTGTTGGGAAATATTAACAAAATAAATAAAAATACAGTAAACCTAGATATTGTACTTTAAAACTGAATGCAGTCTACAGGGATTCTTATGTACAGATCATGGCCCCCATTTCTATTTGAGTTTGACACCACTGGCTGAGAATGACGGGCCGAATATAGTAGGATGAAATTTAATTAAGATAAATATAAAGTCCCACATTCATGCTTTTTAAAAAAACTGAACAGATCCAAGATTGGGGAAGTTATGGTGAAACTAGAATTTAATATGGAAACATATTTGGGGGTGTCCTGAAAGCTCAATATAAATTAAGAGTGTAAGATAGCAATCTAGAAAGCTACTGCAGTCCTAGGGAACATTAATAGTTGTATAGTACCCAGAATGAGGGAGCTGATAGTCCCACTGGTCAGATTGTATGTGGAGTATTCTGTTTAGTTGTTCACTCCACATTTTAGTCTTTTTTTTAAAAAGGACCCCCACTGCATCTCCCATTGTCCTGATCCATATCTGGCCACTGGACTCAGATGACTCCAGAGGAGAAAGTGAGGCTGGTAACTTTGTACAGCCCTCCCTCACTTAAATCCATTTCACTCTCTTGTCGTGGCACCACCTCCCTGATGTCATGGTCCTCTTTGAGAACAAAGGACAAACAGCGTCAATCACATTTTAATAAGGACATTGAGAAACTGGAATGCAGTTGCAGTAAGTAAAGTAAGGCAACAATTACTGTGAAGGGGTTGAAAATCCTACCACATGAAGATTGATTGAAGGGACCTGGGGCATATAGCCTGGAGAAGAGAAGATTTAAGGGGATGGCGCATAATAACTGTCTTTACATGTTCCAGGGGCAGTCATATAAAGTATTATGTCAAATATGCTGTCATACGTAGTCATTAGATTTGTTCATTCTGTTTGGCTATAGAAGGCAGAATTAGGAGCAATGGATAGAAATTGTAGAAAAGCAGATTTTGATTGTAGATTTGAGGGAATCTTCCATATATTTTGAGTTATCTTAGAGCTGAATAAATAGTTATCAAGCTTGATTCTGGAGAAGATTTAAGAGTAACCACCTCCTTGCCTTCATTGTAGGGACAGGGAACCAGGGATATGGAATATTACATACACTGTTAGATGGGTAAGATTTGCTCATCTGCGTCTTTCCTTTTTTTCCCTTCAAAATCTTTGTTACAAGACATAGCTTGCTGGGCAGAGTAAGGGTGAAAGATATATTTGAAGTTTGTTTTTTTTGAAGATACAAATTAAAGAAAATGTACCACTATGTTCAAATAGTTGAATGAACTGCCCCAGGAACTAGTGGGTTTACTCTCAATGAAGGCTTAAAAACTGAGGCCCTGTCCAGGATGCTCAAGAAGGGATATCTGTTTGGGGTATGAGCTAGATGAGAAGGGCTTAGATTCTGTGGAAATGTGAAACAGCACAGAGGAAAGTCCTGGGTTCTCTGAGATGGGAAAAATTCTTTTCCAAACAACATGATATCATGAAAACAGCATTTGACTTGAGGCTAGACCCAAGGTGAATCCTGTCTCTGGCGCTTATTAATGGCAGAACCTTTCCTCCACCATCTACCATTTAAAAATGGATTTGATTTATACCAGGTACTTCATTTTCTTGGAGTTTTTTTTGTTTTCTTTTAACAATATAAGACACATTTATCAAGTGCTTGCTCTGTGAATCAAGGTACTGTGTTTTGAGAGAATTGATTATTAATAACCAATGATTTGGGGAGATCCAGAATATCTCTCCAGCCCCACCTTCTTCTAAAGTCCTAATTTCAAAAGTTCAGTCTCTTGAGGGACATTACTGATAATGTCAGACCCCACCAGATGGGGAAGCCGTTGTGCTCTTCTCTCCTTTGGGTGGGGATAAATTCTTTGAATAGATTGCCCAAGGCTGGGGGTAACTTAGAAGTAAATGACATAACCGAAGTTCATTTGAATAGGATTAGTCTCTCTTGTAATATTTATTCTATCATTAATTGTTGACCAATCAGAATTGATTGCCACCTCAGGAACACCCCTCTTCCAATGGGCATTTAAGCTGTGAGCTGAGCTGTCTGTGGTCTAAGAGACAGAGAGATGGCCAAATGACCATCCTTATATTAATAAACATACTGGCATTATTAATAAAATTATTAAGTTACCCAGAAGTTATGTCTCTCAAACTTTTTAAATGTCACAGTTTGATGCTATGTTCAAATAAGATGTGATCCCTCAGTTCAAGGAGCTTATAATCTAAGTAAGGGGGGAGATAGTACGTACTAGTAACTATAATACAGAATTGAATGTCGACATAAAAGGAAGACACAAACAACAGAGCACACTGAAGAAGGCAATCAGTTGAAAGCCAAGATAAGTGAGGCTGTGGTTGAAAACAGGAAAACAAAAACAACAAGTTGCCCTCCAAATTCAAGTAATCACTTCAAGACAAGACCATGCCCCCCTGGTCACAAATTTCACAATCACAGAATCCTTCCAGATGTCTAGCCTAAGCCCACTCTGAGATAGCTTCATTCCAGGTTATCTGGTGGTGTTCCAGTATAAAGGAAGTATAACTAGTTGTCATTCCCTGTCCCTTTGCCAGACTTTGACTTTATGTGGTGGATATTTTCTATGGCTTTAGTCAGTGGTCTTCAAGATCATCTGTGCGTGGGGGAAAAATTACCAAGGTTGAGGGGAAGGGAGAGGACAAAAGCCCTCTATAGGCGCATCTCTCCAACTGCCTAGCAGGTTCTCAGGTAACTTACAAAGCTATTCTGTCACCAGGATCATACTTTCAAAGTCGTTTCAGCTTCATAGAACCACCCAGAGATTTTCCTTCATTGGTATTGACTCGGAGATCATTTCCATGACCTAAATCCACTGATTTAGAGACAGAAAAGATCTTAGAAGCCATGAAGTCTAGTCCCCCTTATGAGCTAGAAAAGAAAATGGCAAACCGAAAACCTCAAATGGAGTTGGACACAACTGACCAACAGTAACAACAAAAAACTTCCTGACTCCCACCCTGTCCAGTGATATATCCACTATGCCATACTGCCTCCTGGCATTAGGTGGTATTACATAATATATTTCTAAAAATTTGTGAAAATATACGTCAAATCCATTGTTTAATGGTACATGGAAGAAGGGAGGTTCAGTCATTTAAAAAAAAACCTTACAGGAAATCATTTTGTAAAAACAAGTCTTATTCTCAACCCCAGTCACCAAGACTATACCACTTAATTTCTCTGGATCTGTTTCTTCATGTGTATAGTCAGGTCACTAGTACTCGCATTCTGATGACCTTGTGGAGTTCTTGCCAGGACAATGCTTTGTAAACCATGAAGGGTTTTACAAACAGAAGTTGCTTATCATCTTCTCAGAAAGAAAAGTTGGGAGGTAGAAGGTTGGAAAAGTTTTCATAAGATCACTATTTAGAGCTAGAGGAGTCCTCAGAGGCCATCTAGTCCAATTTCTTCATTTCACAGATGAGGAAACTGAGGCCCAGGGAGAATAAGGGACTGGACCAACCTCCCAGCTGTAAGCATCAGAGGCAGGATATAAGCCCATGTTTTTTGGCACCAGTACAAGAGCTCCTTCCACTGTAGAAGGTTGCCTCTTATGGGTTGTAAAAGTGAAAAAGTGCGGAGGCGAATTCACAGGGTAGTGGAGCTTTATAATAGGCCCAATATGACTTGGGGTTTGCCCATCCATCTTAAGTTACTGGACAAAAGTCCTCAAAACATGGAAATGTCCTTTTCTTCTGGTGGAAAGATAGGATTTTATAACCACTTTTGGAATACATCTATTAGTTAAATTAGGCATCTCTTATATCTCTTAATTAAACTATGGTAGATTAGTGCTTGAGGCTTTATTCTGGTTAACTCTAATTACATGGGAGCTTTACTCATCATTTATTAGAAGTGTTTCAATGTAATTTGGTTCATTATTGGCCAAGGGTGTGAGTTATGGTGCATAGAGTTCTAAGAGGAGCAGATAGGGCAGTTGGAATAATTAATGGCAGAAGGCATGCCTTCCTTTTTGATTAAAAGGAAAACTAACCTGGAGTCTATTCCCAGTTTTCTTCTCTCTGAGAAAATGAGATCCAAAGTTCAGTCTCCTTATCATAACCTTTTACTTGAAACACATTACTTAACATTCTAGTATAAACATGGCTCTCTCAGCGCAAGTCTCTTAAGATATCGGGTTTCTTCTAGCCAAAGGGAAAGTGTGTACACAAATCAGAAACCCATTTCTGCTCAGCCCTTGAGAAATTAAGGCATCCGACCTCTTCATTTGAGAATTCACCATTTATTGTTTTGAATATTAAATAGTTTGGGGGGTGGGGGAGAAGAGAGTAGGAGCTAAGAGAAATTTGAAACAAGGAGCCCTTGGAGAGGGACCTTGAAAATCAGCTTTTTCTGCCTTTGGTTGCTAATGAATACCTGAGTTGAATGTTGGGTTTAGTTTGAAAGACTAAAAAACAGGTTGGGGGATGGGGAAGGGGAGAAGAAAAAGAAAGAAATTTACATGATAACTTTGTTGTCTATTTAAAAGGAATAGCAAATGGTACTTGAGATTTGCAGCTTCATGTGCAATTATCTTTTTTATTATACTACATTATAGAAATACTTGTTTTATTTCATAAGTTAAAAATACAACAAATTTAAGAAATAAAATAAAACAGTTGCCCTAAATTAGTCTCTTGGCATGTTCTCTTCTTTTTCCCTCCTGCCCCTCCTCAAGTGATCGAGCAGTAAGGAGAACAGGAGAATGGAGCAGGAGATGGCCGCTTGCCACTGAAGGAAAAGTAGGACTCCTGGTCTCAGGTGACTGTCCTCTCTTCAACTCTCCTCTTCCTTCCTCCACCGCCCTCTGCCAATAAGGAGTACACCTGATGTTTCACTACTGGAGTCGACTTGTAGAACAGGGGTTCTTAACTTTCTTTTGTGTCATGGACCCCTTTGGTGTTCTGGTGAGGCCTGTGGACTCCTATTGATGGTGCTTTTTTTTTAATGCATAAAATAAAATACATAGGATTACAATTATATCGAAATAAAGTTATCAAAACATTAAGAAATAAAGTGCACAGACTTCAGGTTATGAACTGCTGCTTGAGAAATTCTCCCCTGGCCCCAAATCCAAAGCAGACTCCTTCTCTACTGTCCTACTACATTGGAAGCAAGTTGTTTTATGATCACTTTGCCTGATCCTGCCTAGATACTGATTAATGTAGGGCACTGCCTTTGAAAAGGGATCATTGATTTAGGGTTAGGAAGGACCTTCCTCAGAGTGCATTTGGTTCAACCCCCTCCTTTTAAAGATGGTATAGTTGATAGACTACTGGGCCTGGAGTCAGGGAGAACTTTATAGCTTTTGGGTAAGTTACTTAATCTTTGTTTGCTTCAGTTTTTTTAACTGTAAAAGAAGGGTAATAATAATACCTACTTCCCAAGGTTGTTGTGAGGATTAAATGAGATAATATTTGTAAAGTGCTTAGCACATAGTAGGTGCTATATAAATGCTAGCTATTATTATTGGGTTTTTTTTCTAATGAAAAAGCTGAGATCCAAGGAGTTTAAGTGATTTGCCCAAGCTTACAAAGGTAGTAAGTGATGGCGAGGTAACATACGAGTCCAGGCCTTCTGACTATAAAGCCAGTGGTTTGGTAGCATTGTAGTCACTAGAAGTCACAGTGCCTTTGTGATGATTTATCTGTTCTATTTAACTACATTTTAAGGTGTTTATCGGTTAGCAGAAGCAAGCCCACCTAGTTGAAGCAGCAGAGCACCCTGAGGGAGAGACAGGAGGCAACATATTCCAGGCAAGTCAGACCACCATCACCGACAGTACCAGTTGACCACCATCTCCCCTCAGATCTTGATGGAGATAGCTTTGGACTCTAGGCCTGAGAACCTTGGGGAAAGCAATATCCCACCAAACCACCAGAACAAACCCTGCAATCAGCATTGAAGGGAAAGGTCTTGTGGAGAGGGGTCCACCTTCCTTACCACCACCAGCACCAACTGCTACTGTCCAACAGGTAGATAGGCATAGGATCCCTTGGGGTGGCAGCAATCCCCACCCTAGACCACTGAGCCTGCTTTCAGGCCCACCATTACAGCCATCATGTAGGGAAGTAGTTCTTGTGGGAGAAGAAGCCAGCCATCCCCACCAACAGCCATTCCCAGGTGGGCCAGCCTAGCTGAAGCAATGAGGTTACCCTGAGGGAGAGACAGGAGGCAAGCACCACCACCTTGACCGCCATCTTCCTGCAGATGCTGATGGAGAAAGCCCATGACTCTGAACCCAGGAGCCTTGTGAGCAGTGCTTTCAGCCCAGTCTTTGTAGCCATCAGCCCTTATGGAGATACAGCCTGGCAACTGCTCCTTCTGGTGCTATAATCACATCTTTTGTAGGCCTGGAAAAGAAAGTTCTTGTCATCAAAGTCCTTGGCATCGTCCAGTGGTTCAACATCAGAAATCGATGGGATTTTATCAGTGAAATGATGTTGAAGAATGAGAGTTCACAACTTTAACAGTTCTATTGTGCAGCTCCCCACATTCAACCTGCCTAGTAAAAATGGCTACACTTAACTTCATTTTTTATCTACCCTCATACTCAATCATTTGTTAGCTTCCTCTGGATGTCCACAAAGGACAGCCAGCAGGAGCAGTGATGATGTCAACTGCTTTGCTGATGAACCCTAAGGACTATGGGACCTTTCAACCTGCCTTGCAGCTGAAACCTTCCCCTACATTTCATCATCCCCACTAGATGGTGAACTCCGTGAGTCTCTCATTTTTCTTTGTATCCCCAATAGCACAGGACTTTGTACATAGTAAGTGCTTAATAAATGCTTCATTCCTTTAGGTTCTTAAACATTTTGCAGAAAATAGTGATAAAAGGCAAATATTTGAAATCCTGGTTATGATTTTCTCATTTTAATTTTTAACACTCTATGCAGGAGTAAACCTAAATTGTCTTCTTAGTATTTTATCTTTTAAAAATCTCCCAAACATTTCTGCCTCTTACAATCCTTAACTTCTTTCTACGCTCCGCTCAGGTGCCACTTTCTGTGTGAAGCCTTTCCTTATTTCTCTTATTAGTGGTGATGTCCTTCTCAAAATTTCTTATATTTACACTAATGTTTATATGTTGTGTCTTCCAGTAGAAGGTAATCTCAAGGTCAGGGGTAGTTTTTCATTTTTGTCTATCACCAGCACCTAAGGGATAATGCTTGTTTTTTTAAAAAGGCATTTTAAAATGCTTGATAATTTGAATTTCCTTCCAATCGTTTTAGGTGTAATCTCTTTAGAAGGGGGAAGTATGTTTCTTCTTTATTTTTTCCCATGAGAAATAACTGTTACCTGATGATGATTGGATACCCGCTCACTGGAGATGGTTATATTATACTAGCTATTCTTTTTTAGTTTCTTCTTTGAAGGAAAAAAGCATCAAGGCTTGTAGAAATTCTACAAGTGACTTTAAGGTATCCCTTTTTACAGGGAAAAATACAAGATTGGCAGAAGTAGAATCAGGGAAATCAAGAAGTAAGAAATGAGCTGGATCTCAGGTTTAAAAAGGACCTACATATTTTTTTTTCCCCACTATTGGAGAATCACAGCCCTGAAAAGTAGAATGAGGTGCAGCTGTTCTTTTATGGTTAACAAATGAATTCAAGCACAGTGGGGTTTTGCTGAGATCATAACCTTAAGGGAATCAAAGTACAAATGGGCAGTGATGACCTGGCACTACTTAAGCTCTAGAAGCTAATGGCTCTCAAAGTGTATGAGGAAGAGCTGCTCTTTGTCTGCTTTTCTCTGAACTCTGAAAAAGTCCAGGCTTCTAACATCAGGTAGCAGCTCAAGGTGGTTTGAGCTTTCCTAGGTGAATTTGACGATGATAACTTTGAGGTTTTGTCAGATGTTGACTTTTGAAAATGTTGGGGATAGTGAGTGCCAGGGTGGCATATGTAACCTGAGCCACATGAGAACAAATGCTAGCCATTTTTAGAACTGCATAAAATATGAGGGAGGAAAAAAAAAGTCATCTCTCCTCACAAAGTGACATCATCACTGCTCCTGCTGGCTGTCCTTTGTGGACATCCAGAGGAAGCTAACAAATGATTGAGTATGAGGGTAGATAAAAAATGAAGTTAAGTGTAGCCATTTTTACTAGGCAGGTTGAAATGTGGGGAGCTGCACAATAGAACTGTTAAAGTTGTAAACTCTCATATTTCCTGAATTTCTCTTTTTCCTTACTCTCCTCACCTCAGGAACTGATACAGCATTTTTTTTTTTGCTGGTTCCTAAATCTTGACCTTTCTGGAACCATGAAATCTAGTATTAACATATATTGTGGTGATGCTTGCATGAGAAGGATTCTGGTTTCTTCCTTCCCCAAAAGACTGACTTTACTTTTTCCTGAAACTTCAATAGAAAGTAATAAAAGAATCCTCTACCTAGTCAGATAAAACTAACCCAAGGACTTTAACAAAATGGAAATATTTAGAAGTGTTTTCTGGTGTGAAGACATGCTAGAGGACTAGAAGGAAAAAATTCTATGTGTTTTCTGGAGGACTTATAAGTTAATAGAAATAGAAAGAAAGGGAACTTTCTCTTAGTTCCTCCCTCTTTTCTTACCAAAATTCTCTCTCCCTTTCCCCCTCTCTTTAAAGATACTTTACCCTGTGTCTTCCATTTCTAATCTTTTTTTGAGGGGGTTAGAAAAAGGGAAACATGTAACTTTAATTCTCTCATGTGAATGTTATACCAAATATTCACTGGAAGAAAAATTCTGCCTTTCCAGTTTAGTCCTGTTTGAGACAGCTTAAGCATTGGAGAAGCAAGCATTCAAGTGTTAAAATAGTCAGTGGCCTTAACCCACTCCCCACTCCTACCTCTTAAAGCTAAAGGGTTAAGGATTCCCAGCTCCACAGAAGTCTTTTAGTAATTACAGTGCTTCTAGGTAGGAGAGTTGGACAATATCTTTGTACAAAGCAGGTAATATCTACTTCCAAGTTGTGAAAGGGACTCTTGGGTATTATGACCTATTAAAGTACTTGTCACTCATTTCTAATGATCTTTTACAACAGAGGCAGCAGGATGTTGGGGAAAAGAGCACTAGATTTGCAGTTACAGGGCTTGTATCAAACTCTTTTCTGTTACAACTTCTGTGACCTTGGGCAAATCATATGACTTCTCTGGACTTCAGTTTCTTCATCTGCAAAATGCGCTGTCACTACCCCCAAACCCTTGCCTCTCCCTTATTTTTCTATTTTTTGTCAAGGGAACCTCCACTCTTTCCTTTCCCTAACATTCATATCCAGTCAGTTGTCAAGTCTTGTTGTACCTCTGCAATATAAGTTGTATGCATCCCATTTCTACTTACCACCCTGGTTCAGGCCTCCCTTGCTTCTCACTTGGACTATTGCAAGAGCCCAGTTGGTCTCCCTGATTCCACTGTCTCCCCTCTCCAGTCTCTCTTCCTTATAGCTACTAAATTGATTTTCCTGAAGCACAGAATTGACCACGTCAGTCTCTTGACTCCACATTCCAACCAATTTGTTCTACTTCTTCTAACATTTTCATGGCCTTTCTCCCATCCCTGAAGGACACCTCTCAGTATCTTTGGCTTCTCTCAAAGCCCTGCACTAGTATCACTTTCCACAAGATGCATTGCCTTAGTTATTAGACCGTCCTTCCTTAAGAGAAATTACTTTGTATTCACTTAATCTGTGTTATTGTTGCATCCCCCACCCTGCGTAAGCTCCTTGAGGGCAAGAACTTTGCTTTAAGCTTTATACTGCCTCCCCATCTCCTTTAGAGTACAAACTTAATAAATCCTCATTAAATAGGGGTGGGACATCTGTTGTCTGACCTGACTGCCCAATTGAAACAATATTCTTGCCTGGGAAAACAGTTTTCTATAATATTCTGCTTAAAAATACGCTTTTACTTCTGCTTTTACTGTACTTCTCTTGCTGTATTAGGCATGTTTCTCCAGCTTTTTTCCTCTTTGCTCAAATATGTTTTCTCTAGTCATTTCCTTTCTTGCAGTTGGAATGGCTGGAGACTATATATCTGGTTGGTTATCTCTCTACTGTATATGATATTATAACAACAAACTTAGAGACAGAAACCTACAGTTTTAGAAATAAAATTACAGGAACTAATGTTCTGTGGAGTAGTGTAAATGATCTGATTGGACATTGGCAGCCGTTAGTAGAGGAATTTTCTTTTTCTAAGTAATCTTTAGAGGATTTTTTTGGAAGGCCATCCTTTTTGATGCTGTACTTCATAGACTTCATATAATTCATATCCTATTGTGTGTAATCTTTCTAAAAATGTCAAGAAATGTTTCAAATGCTATTATGTATTGATTATTGGATCTAATCCATGTTCCCATGATTCTTTTTATGAATTTAAGCAAATTTTTTTTTAAAACCAGCCAAATTACTGCCAGGTTCCAAGCTGTTAGGTAATACAACTACCAAGTATCTGGTCAGCTCTCCAATAGTTCATTCTAAAGCCCTCTGTCATCCTTATGATTATACCTTCATTTGTTATCACATCATAAATTAAAGATAAACTATACTTGAATTGAAAAAAAAAAACAAATCTGCTTTAAAGAAACCTTACCTTTCTCCCAGGAACCTTTAAAAAAATTGATTTGCATCCATCCAGATCAAAGAGAATGAGATTATAGGATTATAAACTCAGATTTATTGCTGGAAAGGACTTTTGATGCCGGTTCCCTCATTTTACAAATAAGTAAACTGAGGCTCAAAGAAATTAAATGACTTGCCCAAGGTCACACAGGTATATGCTAGAGTTTGCATTTGAGCCCAGATCCTCTATTTCTTAAAGGCCTTACTGCCTTTATTATTATTCTGCTATTACAATGTTGCTGCCAGGCACCAGTTAATTTATGTAGAGATAGGGGGGAGGGCATTGCTTACTACAGTCATAGTAGCTAACAAACAATAGAACAGTTTGATAAAGGAGGGAGGAGATTTATTCAGAACAGTATTTTCATTGTTTATTTTTTTCCCTCTCTACTTTTACCATCCCCAAGTCTTACAGTCATGCTGGAAGAAACCAGACCAACCAACAAAGCAGTAAAACTTTTTTCAGTGTAAGGAAAGGAGAATTCCCACTGTACTTGTTCCTCCTGATCCTTCTAGACTTTTGACCACCTTCATATCCCCCCAGTTTCCTTGCTCCCTTCTAGTGTCCCATGCTTCCCTACTGAGCCTATGGTACACTTTTTTCGATGCTTCCTCAGTTGCTAGTACCTTTGTCACCTTAAACTTATACCATGCCAATCCCCAAATCCTTGGGTCTGGCCTTTTGAGCCCACAATTCTGGAGAAAGCCACAACCATTTGGACTTGCTATTGATTCTTGCCAACCAAACTCAATTGGGCTCTCACTGAGTTTAGCAGTCCTTTTTACCTTTTGAACAAAGGCTATTCCAAATATTTTCTAGCTTCTGAAAATTCCCATTCTGCCTCTGCTTCCCTCCGTCTTTCTCAGCAGAACCCTCCTTTATACCCTGCTTTTCAAGTCCCGTTACAATTGGACCCAACTCTACGATTATAGCCTTTACTCCACTCCCTCCAACCTTCATTCCACACTCCCTACATGTACCTCATGCTATAGCTGAATTGTACTGTTTGTTGTCTCTTCAAACACATCCAATGCACTCCTTCTTTCATACATTTTATTTTTAGGCTATTCACTTTGCTGAGAATATTCTTTCTTTCTTGGCCTTGTTCCTTCTGTCAGAATCTGACTCATACTTCAAGGAAAGTTTAGCCCAGATATTCCTTCTCCATGAAGTCTTCTGTAATGGTTCCATTACTGTTACACAGCCAGAAACTTTTTTTTCTTCTCCTCCCTGAACTCTCAGGGCATTTTACCCCCATCTACCTCTATTATATCATTTAATATATGTGTATCGTAGTTATTTCATTGTGTATTATCTCCCACACTAGATTGTAAGCTCCCTGAGGACAGGCTCCCATGTCTTTTAGTAATAATTAAAATAGCTAACATTTGTAAAATGCTTTAAAGTTTACAGAGTACTTCATATGCATTATTTTATTTGTTCTCACAATAGTCCTTTGAGATGGGGATAATAATACCTGCAGTCCAGGGGCTCATAACCTGAGGTCTGTGAACTTTTTTTGTTAATATTTTGATGGCTATTTCAATATAATTGTTTTCCTTTGTGATCATATTCATTTTATCAAAATTTTTTCCTAGTAATTTTATCCGATAATCAATATAATCCAGTAACATGCATTTAAAAACATTATTCCGGAAGGGGTTTATAAGCTTCACCAGACTGCCGAAGGGATCCAGGACTCAAAAAAGAGCCCATTAAGAACCCCTGCTTAATGCCTTTTACTGAATGAAGAAGCTGAGACTTAGGCTTAGTGACTTGTCATCTGTGGTCACATGACTTTGTTTAGCACCCTGGTGATTATGCCATGCTTCCTCTCATTTACATCTTCCTACCCAGTAGGTATTTGTTGATCAGGACGGAGTACAATACTATTGCCTTTCTCACTCTCAGCACTGTGCTTTTAATAATTCAGCCCAAGGTCGTGTTAACTTTTTTCCTGCCATGTCATACTCTTGTCTCATGAAACCTGTGGGCTGCTAAAATTCACAGTTTCTTTCACACTGTTTTCTGGCTAAATACTCCTTGTCCTGCACATATGTAGTCAATCTTTTAGCCTAACTCTGGGGCTTTACATTTATCCTTATTAAATTATAATTTTTTAGAATCTATACATCTCAAATTATGTCTTAAATTCTATACTATTTAGGATACTGATTCTGCCAGTATTTATCCCTTCCATGTTCAATGTGCAAATATGATAAATATGCCATCTATGTTTCCACTTCAAGTGGTTGGTTAACCACGTTGGACAGCTCAGTGTCAAGGATAAAGGTATTGTCATTGTCTACTGAAGAACATTCTATTAAGTTGACATTGATATCCATTAATCACTTTTCTTTGGAGCTGGCCTTCCCATTATATTAGCTACCCCTTGAATCAATACACGGTTCTACCAATAACATATCAGCATATTTCTCTTTCTCTCTAACACTATATTTTTAACTAGCTTTTTAGAAAAAAATCTATCTTCTTAGAAGCTTATTTTTTAAAAATTAGCAGCAGTGATGAAGGTATGGCCTATGCTCTTAAAGTTTTCTGTTTCTTTTTCAGGATTTTGTAATTTTGAAAGAAACTTTCTAGGAGTCTTCTGACTGAATGTTATGTCTCTATACCATTCATGCTGGAGTGGAAGGGCATGCTATTGGATATCTCAGACATCAGATTAGATTTTTTAAAAATTAAAAAAAAATTTTGGAGGCAATTGGGGTTAAGTGACTTGCCTTAAGGATCACACAGCTGGTGCTCTATCCACTGTAACACCTAGCTGCCCTCCCACTCCCCCAACCCTTTTTAAAAAAAATTTTGACCAGAACACATCTGTTAATTCTTTAAACAGATGATTTAAAAATAAGTTTAGGGCTTCCAAAGCTTAAAGGCAATCAAGAGAAGAACTGATACTGACACAGTGTCAAACAAATGCAAGTAATATGGTCCTGTGAACCCTGAGGGTGGTGGTGCCCGATTTGGAGGAGTGATTGCTATATACAAATAATCTCCTATTTGAAACTTCTGAGATTGTAGGGTCATAAAGTCATCAGTGCCCTTTCTGCCAGACATAGTACTGCCAATGTCTTTCACTCAGTAACCAAGTCTTCTAAGATCCGTAAAAACAATAGCAAAACTGAAGTGTGTACCCCTCTTTCCAGCTTCTGAGAGGATGGCTTTTACCAAACTAGTCAATTCTTTCAAGGTTGCATCCATCCAGGTGACACCCAGAAGGCAGTCATATCATAGGTACATGCCCTGAGTAAATAGCATGCGTCCTGATTTATTTGTCAGGTTGAGATTTGGTCACCTGGATGTCCTCCAGCGGGAACGCTATAGCTTTGTACCTGTCTGATGATGTTTCAGAAGCTTGACTCCTACGACTCATTTCCTACCTAATTGATGTGAGTTGTTGATAAGGGATATTGCTCTGCTTTCCTGAGCATTTCCATTTGTTGGACTATGCTCTGGTTACAGGGCGGCCTAACGGCAATCCTAGTTATCTTCCAATCAGTTGACTCAGTTGCTTCCCAGCAGATGGCACTTAGTAGACGTACGCTACAGACTAGGGGTTCTCAGCCTTTTTTTTTGTCATGAACTCTTTGACAGTCTGGTCTCAGAAAGTTTTTAAAAGCATAAAATACATGGGATTGCAAAAGAAAACAGTGATAGTGAAATAATTATCAGAATACTAAAAAAATGAGAGGAGAACGAAAACATTAGAAGGGAGGAGTGATAACTCAGGTAATCTTCAAAGTTACATTGATCCTGAGTTGCTGTATGAGAAGACATGGACAGTGCAGTGTCCACAGTCACTTACATAGGTGGGCAGGGGGAAAAGCACATTAGTAGCCTCTGCCACAATAGCTATAATCGGTAAAGTTTATAATCTACAGAATGGGTTAGCTTGAATAACTAATTAGTAATTACCAAAGTTTGGTGAATGCTAAACTGTAGTCAATTAGGGATTAGAGGGTAATCATGATCAAATATGATTGACAGGGTAAGGGGGCATGTACAAAAGCTTCCTTGTGGATAGACCAGAACAATGAAAAAGCTACCCTTTTATGACTTGGTACCTTGGCATAGTAGGTAGAAAACTGACCTTAACAGGATTATCTGAGGTTAGAGCTAGACTCTGACGTGTACTGGGTATGCGACTCTAGTAAAATTATCTAACCTCTCAGTCCTAAGAGTTGGTCAGCAAATGTTTATTAACCCTGGTGCTATATATTCCAGGCACTGTGCTAAGCACTTGTCATAAAAAGACTAGAACATGGTTCTTGCCTACAAAGAGTTGCTATTCTAATAAAGAAGACAACTATGTACCTGCAAGGTATGAATAAAAATGGAAGGTACACTCTGAAGTCAGTTTGTGGGAAACGTCTTTTGAAATTTGAGCTGAGTCTTGGAGAACAGGGAATCCAGGAAGCGGAGTTGTGGAGGGACGGTGTTCCAGAAACCTGAGACAGACTGTGAGAAGGCAAAGAGTAGAGAAATGGAGTGTCATGTTCAAGGAGCAACACGCAGGCCAGTGTTGCAGAAAATCATAAAAAATGTAGAAGAAAGTAAAGTGTAAGAAGATGGGAAAGGCAGGAAGAATCCAAAGTATAAAGGGCTATAAATGTCAAACAGAGCATTTTATACTTGATCTTAGTGGATAAACATGAAGCAAAGGGGCGTAGGAAGGATTTCAGATGGGTAGGAGGAGAACCTGGAGAAAGCAGTGTCACAAAAACCTAGAGAGGAGAGAGTCTCTGGGGGAGATTGTGTGTCAGCGGCCACAGGAGAGATCAAGAATGTTGAGGCCACTAGATTTGGCAATTGAGAGATCATTGGTAAATTTGGAGAGAGCAGTTTCGTTGAATGATGAGGTCAGAAGCCAGGTTCAGAGGGTTTAGAAACAAGTGAGAGGAACAGAGAAGACGAAGGGGGGGTCATGTAATTTATATGGTCTTTTGAAGGAGTTTATTTGAGAAAGGGAGGAGAGACAACAGGACTTTAGTGAGCAGGTTGGTCAGCTCAAATGAGGGCAGTGATCTCGTGTTACAGAGCTGGAGCTGATTCATGTTAATGGAGAGAATTTCCTCTTGGGGAGTTCGCTGTGCTCATGAAGTCACTAGACTGCACTCTAAAACACCAAACTTATGAATTAGGTATTTCTGTGTCCCTCTGTGTAGCTCAGAGCAGCCACCTGAGGGAAAATGAGTTTCTCTTGGTCAGGGTAAAAATAGGAAATGACTCCTGGAATTAGGCTCTGCTCATGGGATCCCTCTGAATGGATGGTGATGAACTTCTCATCAAACCTCTATTTAAGGAGGACAGCCCAGACAACCATCTCTATTTCCCACTTCCCTGTACTCTTTTGGACTTCATCATGCCCCCACATATTTCCTTTTCCTTCTTTTTCAGCTCCCTTTTGTGTGTATTGTCTTTCCCCATTAGATTATAAACTCCTTGAAGGCAGGGACTTTCTTTTTCCATATTTGTATCCCCTGTACTTAGCACAGTGCCTGACACATAGTAGGCACTTAATAAATGTCTAAGTATGACTGCACTGCTGGATCAGATGCCCCTTCCCTGGAGAGAACCATGGTTTCTACTTGGTTCAGATCTCTGAGGGCATTTTTGGTCAGGAGTATTTCTTTTTTTGCTTTGTTTTGTTTTAAAAACTTAACTAGGATCTTAAGACCTGTGAGAACTGTGCGAAATAATACACGGAGGGGCCCTGGAGGTCAACATACCAAAATACACTCACATGGTTAGGGCTGGTTACTTGATTCCCAAGGTCCAGTAACATATAGGCTACTTAGGGATTGGCACCTTTGACTAACATGTTGTGCTCCTGATTGGTACTGTTCAACAAAGAAATCTGGCTTTGGCTGTTTGTTCCACCCAAATCTAGAGGGACCTCTGGGAATTGCCAGCCTTTCTATATTTCTTACAAAGAATCATCCTTCTGCCTCCCCACTCCCTTCTCCATCATCTCTTCAGTCTAAGGAGTACAATGGAATTTTCATCCCAAATAGACATGTTTAACGGTATACAGTGCTTTTTTTCTTAGATATAGAAGCAATAGAAGATATAAAGTAGTATCAAATAGAACACCTATCTATCTTATACCCACAGCCTTAAATAGCTCTAATTGGTTTGGAGATATGGCCCCCAAATCTAGGAGTTATTGGACCTAGCTGCTGCTCTACCAGTCATTCCCCTCCCCAGGAGCAAGCCAAACAAATCAGGTTTTTTTTGCTCATTTCTCCCATCCTCCTCTTCCTTTCTCTCCCCATGCCCAGGCAGTGAGCGAAGGAGCTTGACAAAACCTAATTCCCAGGTTCCCAACTGATGTTCAGCCCATGGCATCTACAGGGATCATAGTAATTTAATGGAAGAATATGACACAAACTCCATCTTCCAGTACCACACTGCATTTCCACTCAGACTTCTGTCTGATGATCTCTTTAACTGTCTTGTTCTGGTTTCTCATCAGCTGGGCTGAATCATACTCAATGAACTCTTCCATTACTGGTGGGGGAGTAGGATGTCATCAAAGGCAGGGCAGGCGCAGAATCTGACGCTCTACCATGATGACTATCTTGTCTTGTTTGTCCTTCTGGGTCTTGTATCTCCCCTTTCTTTCTTTGAGCTCCAGATCTGTTTGGCTGTGAGTTATACCACATCCCTTAATCTTTGGCCTTCCTTTTTAGGTGGAACCTATTCAAGGCCCAGCTGTAGTTGTCAGATGGTGACATAGCTAGTTTCACCTTTTTCTTTCTTGCCCTTTTCCCTTTCTTCCTTCCTCCCCGCCAGCAGATCACATGGGTTTTGGAGTCAGAGACCACTTAGTACCTGTGTGATCTTGGGAATGGTGTCCATTTCCTCATCTGTAAAATGAGAGAGGCTGAGGGACAGTGGCCAAATAATACTCTAGTTCTCTCAACCAGTTTGGGTAAATTGAAACGTAGTGTTTCCTAAACAGACGCCATCTTCAACCTTAAGTACTACTTAAGCTTACCTCACCTCCAACAGTTGGTCAGTTTGAGTGCACTGTGGTATGTGAAAACAAATTTTTGAAATGTCTGATGGGTTTCTTCATGGTTTACTTCTTTTCAAGAGCTTGGATCTAAGTTGTTTGTGCAATTTTTAAAGGCATGCTTTTCTTTAATTTTTAATACTCATTGCCAAAACCATTAGATGAAGCATCCGATGAATCAGAGTAGTGTAATAGATTTGAACAAATAGGCTTTCTTAAAATCAAGACTTTTACCTCCAGAGGCTTCTCTAAATTAAAAAAAAATGCCCACTAGACTATCACAAAGGAGACTGCTTTGCATCTATTTGGATAAAATGGGGATCTCATGCCATAGTTTTTTAATGAGGGTTATAAAGCATGAACTTTCTAGGAAAAGCATGATTCTAGAGGCTTAATCATTGTTCAGTATAGGAGGCATTAAGAGCGGAAAGCCATTAGATAACCTTATAATACTGAGACCTTAGATAACCTTGATAAAAAGAAGAGTAAAGGTTTTTTTTAAACTTAGTTGGATTGAAGCACCCAGTCAATCTTGATAAATGATAATAATAGCTAACACTTTCATAGTGAATTAACATTTGCAACTGCTTCGACAACAGTATCTCGTTTGATCCTCAGAAAAATCTTGTGTGAGTTAAGTACTGCTAGAATTCTCTCCCTTTTACACATGAAGAACTGGAGCTTGGGAAGGGAAAAGGGACTTGCCAGTGGTCACACATGTAGTAAACACTGTAGGCAGAATTGGAACCCTGGTATAACCAGTCTCCAAAGCCAGAGTACTTCTTAAACCATGCTACCTCTTAATGTTTGAAAAACTTGAACTGACAAAAAACTACTAGGAAAACTGGCCAGCAGTTTGGCAGAAATTAGGTTTAGACCATCAGCTTACACTGTATACCAAGATCAGCTCCAGAGGGATAGTGACCTAGATGTCGCATCATAAACAGATTAGAGGAGCCAGGAACAAATTACCTTTTGGATCTATGGATCAGAGAAGACTATGTGACTAAACAAGTGAAAGGATCATGTGAGATAAAAGAGACATTTTTAATTATATAAATTTTTAAAAAGCTTTTGTAGAAACACATCTAATGTAGTTAAAATTGGAATAGAAACCGGCAACTAGGAAAAATCTTTGCCTCAATTATATCTGATAAAGATCTCCTGTCCAAGACATATAAGAAACTTACTCAAATTTACAAGTCTAAGAACCATTCTTCAATACAGAGTCAAAGAATATGAATAGGAAGTTTTCAAAGAAGGAAATCCAAGCTATTAACAACCACATCAAAAAAATGTTTTAAATCACTAATAACTAGGAAAAAAGCACATTAAAGCAACTTTGAGATTCTGCCTTACTCCTAAACAGATTGGCAAAGATGACAAAAGTGAGAGAACACTTTTCTCATTAATAGGGCAATTTGAAACTGTGCACAAAGTCTTACTATACTACGCATCCCCTTTGACCCAGCTATACCACTAGTAGGCCTATACTCCAAAAGATAAAAGACAGAGGAAAATAACATGTATATAAAAATATATTTACAGCACTCTTTTTATGATAGTCAAAAGTGGAAACTAAGGGGATGTTCCCCTTTGGGCAATGGTTAAACAAATTGTGGCCTATGAATTGAGTGGAATATCATTGTGCCATAAGAAATGAGGAAATGGATAGTTACAGAAGAAACTGCAGAAACCACTATGAAGTTCTATATTATGATAACATTATAGAAAAAAGCAACTTTGAAAGACTTTTGAAATCTGACCGTTGAAATAACCACCCCAAACTCCAAAAGAATGAAGGTAAAACATGCTGCTTACCTTCTTCCAGAGTGGTGAGAAGCCTAAAATTCAAGCTTTATTTATTTATTTTTTTTGTCAGACTATGAATGCATTGAGGGTTTTATTTTTCATTGTATGTTTTAAAAAATTCTCAATGGGGAGGGGGTAGTGGGAGGTACAGATTATGAAAGTAATAAAAGATAAGTACTTGAAAAAGAATCATGAATTGCCGTGTAATAAAAAATACATTTTGTGGAATTTTGTATCAAAAAACAAGCTGATTCCTTTTGCAAAGTAGTGATCAATTATGCTGATTTTTTTCCTCTCTAAAAATATTATTTATCATATGGGATGACTCTCTGGGAGAGGGAAGGATACTTGGGATAACTATGGTGATATAAGAAACAAAGTATCTATAAAAACATAAAAATCCAAGCCCACTGAACAAATCAATATCATTAGTATAGTTATTTCATAAGTTATAAATATATATTATTTTTATATTAAAGATTGGCTTCTTTCATTAAAATTATTGAGTAAATATGGGGAAAAAAGAAACAAGAACAGCTTATGGAAACTCTTTCCTGAGTCAGGTGACGCTCACAAGTATTTATTTAGCCTTTCTACCTCCAGATAGCTTACCCATGTTGGCTATATTCTTTCACTTCACTTTATTACAATCTGTGAAATTCTACTGGTTGCAAATTCCTTTGGATTAACAGAGCATTGTCTTTTAAGAGTGCTGGCATCTCTTGAAAGGTCAGTGTCTATATTGGTCATCCACATTTAGTGAGTTATTTCTGTAAGATTTCATCTTCTGATCTCTAGCTACATTGAGAGAATGGGGGAGGGCATGGTTAAATGGGATTCATAGCTCATGGAATCATAGATTTAGAGCTGAAAGTCACCTTAGATAATTCTAGAACATAGATCTCTTTAGTATTTAGGGAGGCCTGAGCAGATTGTAGAAACGGTCGGCTTTGGGTAGCATAAGTATATTGGATGCCTGAAGAGTGACTGGAGAGAGGTAGAGAAAGTGTGTGGAAGAATAGCAAATATAAATTGACTTAATTTAAATTGACTTCCTGTGTCCAGTTCTATGTGAAAAGAAGGAGAAAGCTCTTCCTCCCTCTGTATAGATTAGTACTATATAATTTAGTTATGTTATGAGTCAAATAGGCATTTGTGTGCTAGCCTGGGACCCTAATTACTATCTGTACTGTTCTTTTTTGGAAAAAAAAAAGTGTTCTGAGTTTCTAAGAACAAGCTTAAATGTATACTTATACATGTTATCAGTCAGTCAATAAACATTATGTTATGTATGTTACATATGTTTACACACAAGTTTGCATATGTATATATACACATACGTTACACATATAAGCTTGTTATATGCAAGTTTATACATATATGTGTATATAAATGTGTGTATATGTGTGTGTGTGTTTGTGTGTGTGTGTGTGTGTACACACGCTTTGGAAAGCAATAAGTCCTAAGTATTTAGTTCACTGTATTTTTGTTGTACACTCATTTGAGTCATATCCGACTCGTTATGACCCCATTTGGGGTTTTCTTGGCAAGGATACTGGAGTAGGTAGCCATTTCCTTCTCCAGCTCATTTTACTGATAAAGAAGTGAGGCAGATAGCATTAAGCGATACAGCAAGTAAGTGTCCGAGGCCAGATTTGAACTCAGAAAGATGAGTCTACGTGATTCCAGACCTGGCATTCTATCCACTGCGCCATCGACTGCCTGGTTTGCTGTATATAAATCTAAGTTAGAGGTCATTTTGTAAATGACTAAAATTCTTCTGAGAAGAATTCTTCTAACAGTACTTACTCTGTTTCCTGCTGCTCTCCCATGTTGTAATACGCTTGGCATCTTTCCATAATTGTTCAATGTCTGCATTGAAGTATCTGAGTTGTTTTATGGTCAATATCAAGGAAATCTAACTTTGCTGCAGGCAGAAGTGAAATGTATAGTCTTGTTAATATCCATTAGCATCTATTCTAGACTTGCATGTCTCTTTTGAAAGGGGCAAAAGAGAAAAATAGTGACAGAAAAAAGCAGTAGAAAAACTTACTTTTAAATGGTTAAACCTATAAGCATTCTTTTTCATGAACACAGCTTGTACATTTTTGAAAAGTTATTAAATATTTCTGTTGTTGTAGCATTAATTTAAATTGGATTATCCAGTTTATTATACATACTTCAAATTACAAATTAACTCATAAAATAGCTAATGAAATATTTTGGATTTTCTTATGAAAGTTCTGTTTTAATATACCTCATGTGGCGGTAAGAGAATGAAAATTGCTTTTGTCAGAAAATTTATTATGCTACTGTATAATCCCCATCATGCCTAGTCAAGTGTTGCGTAGTAATATCCTAGCAAGTAAAATCATATCTATCTAATATTGCCTGAATAGATATAGTCCTTTTAAGGTTACAATCAGAACTGTTTCTTCTTCATTACTAACCCTCTATGGAAGCTATAAATAGAATTGTGCTTTATACACTTGACAAGAGTTGATAAATATTAGAGATATTTATTTGACCTTAGTATTCATGCCTAGCCCAGGCTAGACTGTGTGTGAAGATACAAAGAAAACATAAAACATAGTTCCAGTCCTCATAATTAGCGTGTGAGCAAACAATGCTTTGTCTTTGGGTGTTGACATGTGTGAGAGGGGCAAGTCCTCCCTAGAGGGGAAGACCGTTGCCCTAGTGTAGCAACTAGTACAGCTATGTCTCATTTGAAAATAGTAGTCCCCTGCTGGTTTGCATTGCTATTGCTGCTCCCCTCTCCTCCACTCCAGCTAAATTATTTTTATCGCAGGTGAAGGTCTGCCCAAGTGCCTAGGTCTGCCTCTGATGTACAGTCTAGTTAGAGAGAAAATACACAGGAAAATCCATCAGAGAACTGTCAAGAACTAACCTGGGTGGTACAGAAGAAATGCAACACAGTAGTCGGAATGTGTTGAGGTTTTAATCATAGTTTTAAGCCAAACAGATAGGAGTTGTAGCTGGCATGTTATGTACCACTTTGTAGTTCTCAAGCACTTTGATGAACACGCACTTTTCTCATCTGATTCTTTAATAATGGTGAGAGGTATAGGCAACTCAAATAGAAAACCAAGAGAGCGGCATTTGCTGACATTTCATCAATGTATTGTCTTCTCCTGCATTGCAGATCCCCTTCTAGCCATACCTTCTCACGCTGCGTTTCTTGTTCATGTGTTTATATAACTCCTTCACTCAACCCAGTGGCGGTCTTTCTCTAGGTCTCTTGATATTTTGTTGGTACAGTATAGTGTGTGGTCTGTCCATCTTTTGTCCAACTCTTTTTCTAATCACTTATTTCTTGGGCACTTCTTTTAAATAATTTCTTGTCCATGTCATGATTTGGTATAGAGGCTTTAACCTGCTGATGCTCCCCTATATATCTCTCTCTTACCCTTTGGGTCACTACCATTTTTATTCCTTGGAGATCTTTATTTTTTGTTTGTTTTCAATGAGTTACAGTTACAGCATCATTGGAAGAATACTGATGTTTAAAAAGGTGGGCTTTTTTATCTTAGGAAGAGATTTAGGGGTCTGTGTAAGTAGTTCACAGTTTCTCAAATGCAACCCAACATGTTCTTTTCTTCCTGGTCAGTTTTGAAAGTGTGTCCAAAATGGATGTACGATGGTCTAACTCAACAATAGGCATGCTTCATTCATTTAGCTTTTCCCGTGCAGATTCTTAGGCCAGCTTCTTGGGAGGTTGCAAATCTCTTTAAGGAAGCCCGGTAATATTCTGGGTATTGATGCCATCAGTAGTCTGTCATTGTGACATCATCCTGCCATGCTGCTGCTTTCTACCCTTCATTTCCTACTAGACCGCTCTTGTGTACTGCTGATTGCGGAGAGTTAACTATGTAGTAGACCTCAGACCAACCATGTGGTACTGTGTCTTCCTTCCATTACTCCGTGTGGACCCTCCCTGCCTTCCCTCTTCTCTTCCCATCTCATTCTCTGGGAATAATAGTCAAATAAACAGTACCGTTCCTGGAAGGGACGTATCAATCAGTTGTTCTAGGGCTCTTTGCTATTCATATGATTTCCCAGACCAGAACACACTTTATATGTTGTCTTCCCTTGTTAGAATATAAGCTCTTTGAAGGCAGGCACTGTCCTTCTTTTTCTGTTTATATCCCTAGCTTTTAGAACAGTGCTTGGCACATAATGGGTGCTTAATGAGTGCGTTTTCATTTTTTTCATTCATTTGTAAACAAGAGCTTCTCTTCCATTTGGTTTCTGGGAAGAAGATCTTCCCCACTAAGAGAAATGCCTTCATCACTTGATAAAGATAATAGAAGATGGTTAAATAGTTAACCTCTGTTCATCAAAGTTATCAAGGAATCTTTTATGATCCTATTATATGCATGGCAACACCTTGTTGGAGGAGAGCCCGTAAGGCCGTATTTGTTTTACTTAAGTTAAATGCTGTCTTAAAATAAACATGATGGATATTGTATTGTTTTTACCTTTCAGGAAATTGTGTGACCTTGAAGATATATGTCTGCTATAAAAATGACATTTAATGCAGTGGAAGAAATATAATCTCAAGTCAAAATGACAAGGCTTCAAATCTACCTTTGATGCTTACTCCTCTGTATGACCTTGGACAAGTCACTTAATCACCTGGGGTTTCAGTTTCCTCATCTTTGAAATGAGAGAGGTTGGACTGGATGGCATCTGAAGTCCTTTCTAGCTGTAGATTTATGATCTTATGAAGAAATTGCTCGCAGGAACCTGCTTGTTTCCCGCTCATATTTTCATCACATTGATGCAGGTTCCCCACCCCTGGTATAGATGATTCTCTGGAAGATATTATAGATATAATCAAATAGTCATTATGGGCCTGTGGTTACTTCTGCTTTGATCGCTTTTTTTTTGGTCTGTGTGTTTCCCTCCCTAATTACTCTGTGTTTTCCACTCTTTAAGATATAATCTTGAAATATAAATTCCTCCATGCTTTCAAAATTTCCTTCTTGCAGCATAAATGTTTTCTATTTCTACTTGGTCCTAGCCGGCTCCTCTCCCTTTCTTCCATCCCTTTTTTGCCTTTTCTTTAGCATATCAGGGCCTCTGGTGCTGGAGTCCAAATGCAGCAGCTCAATTTTGTTATAGAGGTGTTAACTGATTTGTTCCATTTTTCATCTGTCCGTCTTTCCAGTTTCATCTTTAAATATTCTTAGGATAATTTAGCTTAATTATATCTCATGTCAAGCTTTCTACCAACTAGTTTTTCCACTACTGGCCTTTGCTGTTTATAACGCATAACCACAGATGATTTTGTACAGTCCTCCTCCATAATATTTTGCAACTGAGTTTTGTTGTTTAAATAAGTGTTTCCACTGTCTTCCCTATTTCTTTATCAAAAAAGAGTATATGTTTTGATCAGTTAGGCTGTTACTGGGTTCCTTGTCATTGTCATGATCTGCTTTACATCAGTGAAATTCCGTAAGAAATGATAATAGTCATAACTTGCCCAAAGTCATTAGTTAGTTTTATGGCGATATGACCCGGCCTCCTGTACTGCTGTGTGTAGTTAATTCTGAATTAATAATGTTTATGTTCATACAGAGCAGTAAAGGGTATAGAAAGCAAGACAGCTTTAATATTGGGATACGAAAACACAGAGAGGTAGCATGCAGTAGTAATAATACTTAATAGCTAGCATTTATATCGCATCTTTAAGGTTTGCAAAGTGCTTTACAACCGTTATCTCATTTTATTTATCTTCACAACAACCCTAAGAGATGGGTGCCACTATGATGCCCATGTTATGAAGAAACTGAGGCAGAAAAAGGTTAAGTGACTTGCCTATGACCACCCAGCTAATAAGTGCCTAAGGCCTTCCTGACTCCAGATCTGGTGCTCTATTCCTGCACCCTCTAGCTGCCTGCCTCTCATAATATGAATAATAATAAATAATTAACTGCTAGCATTAATAGGGCTTTAAGGTTTACAAAAGCTCTTTACTGTCAACAGCCCTCTGAAGTAGGTGCTATTATTATCCCCTTTGTATAGATCAGGAAAATGAAACAGAGAGAGGTTTAAGTGACTTACCTGCCCAGAGTCACACAGTGTCGGAGACAAGATTTGAGCTAACGCATTTGAGCAAGTCTTCCTGCCTGCTGCCCTCTGTCTGCCCTTTACACCAGCTGACTCTCTGGCTGCTATAGTGGATAGAGAGCTGTCCCCAGAGGCAGGAAGTCATAGGTTCAAGTCCCACAGATAGTGACTGTGTGACCCTGGGTCAATCATTTAATTTCTCAGGCCCCAGGCACCTCTCCAGGACTGGAAGTTGCAGAGATGATGTTCATCTGCTTTGGTGGAGAAAGCACTTCATGCATAGGTTCTTTTGTCAGTGAAATGACAGAATCATTCCCATGCTTTTCCCATGTTTCTCCCATCCCACCGTCAAATGCTAACTTGGAACGCGTCCCCCCCCCCACCCCACCCCCATCTGATCTGCATCTTGACTGACTGGCTGAATGATGACACAGAAGGCAGCTTTAGGGAGGCAGATTTGGATTCCTTATAAAACAGAAAGCAAAAAAAGGCCTAACACAGCGATCCAGAAAACTGAATGAGTCACCTCAGGAAGCATGGAGCTCTGTCACTGACACCATTCCAACAGATATGGAGGCAGTGTGGTGTAATGCAAAGAGCCCTGGCTCCTGAGTCAGGTAAGCTGGGTTCAAGTCCCACCTCTGATGCTTAACTACCTGTGTGGCTTTGGGTGAGTCATTACCCTCCCTGGGCTTCTGTCTTCTTATCTATAAAATGAGAGGTTTGGACTAAATGGGTTCTGCGGTCCCTTCCAGCTCTAGAGCTGGGCTCCTATGAATGTCAGATGACTGATACTTTGGGTATTTTGGGATTAGATGGTCTTTAACTCCCCTTCCCATTCTGAGATTCTGGTCTTATAGCAGTAGGGTTTGGGCATAATATAATGATGATGCTATAAAATGACATTCGTCATAGCCATGATAAGCAGGGTTTGTCGCTATTATCATCTTTTGGGGTCTCCCCTCTTGCTTTCTGAGCTGTAGTGAGTATGTATCTGATGGAAGTCATCTAGACCCAGCCCTCTCATAGTTAGACCAATAGCTGACCTGAATTGTCCTGCTCTCCAGATTCCTGGAACTGCCTCTGTATTTGTGCCACAGGTTCTGACAACAAGTAAGGGACCAGAGTGCCTTGCTGTAAGACCACTGGTGTCCCCCTTGCCCTGCTTCCTTTCACTTGGTCAGGTCATGGGACCTGAGAGTAGAGCAGCCTGTCACAGGCCAGCATGGCTCTTACCCCCTTCTCTTAGTCTCCTAACTATATCAGTTGGTCTGTTCCCATATTCAGCTCCCCCACCCCCCAGAATTTGTTTAATGCTGTTAAGGTCAGCACTGCTTCTGCCAGTAAGGCCACTTGAAGCCCCATCACTATATCCAACGGCATGACTATGCTAGTTTAACAAGGGCAGAGACACTTACCAGAAAAAATACTGGTACCTGACAGCAGTTTATATTTATTCTGTCTGGCAATTAGTAAAATGCTTGGGCTCACCATTGCTTTTAAGAGTCTTTTAAAAGCTTATGGTATGGCAATAATACTTTAGAAATCCACCTCACTGTAAGGTTCAATAAAATTGTACTTAGGTTCAATATGAAATTTTCTAGACCAATTTAATATGCATCGAAATTAGCTTTGTAGCTATGTATGTGAGCGAGCTGGAGCTCTAAAGGGCATGGCATTCAGGAATGATTTTTTGCTCTTGAGAGACTTGTTCTTTTCAGGTAATAACTTATGAAGCTGGAAGGATCTAGTCAAGGCTCTTGTCTTGGGACTTACTTTATTACTGACTTACTTTACTTGCTAAAATAAGATTATAGAAAGGAACCTTAAAAGTCATCTAGTCCACCTCTCTCATTTAAAGATGAGGAAACTGATACCCAGAGAGACTGTAAGGCAGTGTGTTACATTATAATGAGTGCTGGATTTGAAATCATAGGATTGAAATCATGGGTTTGCTCTAAGAAACTCCTGCTCTCCCACTTAATAGTTTGGGCAAGTCATTTAACCTTTCTTGGCCTCAGTTTCCACATCTGTGAAATGAGAGTGTTGGATTTCAGGAGTGGGGAACCTGCAGCCTCAAGGCCACGTGTGGCCTTCTAGGTCTTCAGGTGTGGCCTTTTGAGTAGGTCCAAGTTTTACAGAACAAATCCTTTTATTAAGGGGATTTGTTTTATGAAGTTTGGATTCGGTCAAAGGGCTGCACTTGAAGACCTAGAGGGCCACATGTGGCCTTGAGGCTGCAGATTCCCCTCCCTGAATGATCCCTGTCTTCCCTCTGAGCTCTAAATTGATGATCCTCTGGTTGGCTCAAGGTTGCAGAGCTGGGATTTGGACCCCCAAAGCTCTTTTTTTTGCACCCTCCTCTCTCAAAGCATGTACAAATCTGAATGAAGACCATTTAAAATTTAAACTGAATATATCATCATCAAATTTTTCAAAATCTCTCCAGAGGAATTTTATTCATGTTTGTTATGGTTATATTCTGTTGGTGTCCTGCATCCTGAGGTCTACCCCCAATGAACAGCGCCTCAACAGTACCATAAAACAGTGCCTTATAGGGCTTGTCTCGACATTTCAGAGTCCTTCCTTCCCTTCAAGGCTCAGCTCAGGGGCCACCTCCTCTGAGGAGTCTTTTCTTGATGTCTTGTCTTCCCTATTGGTAATATCCTCCACCACCTCAGATTACCTCATATTTACTTAGACTATTTGATAATGTTTACCAGTAGAATGGAAGCTTCTGTATGGCCTGAGCTTTCTAGCATAGGGACTTGTGCAATTCTGTCCCTGTTGTTATTTAAATGTAGATTGGCAACTGTTTTGCAATTTATAGACTTAGAGAATTGCCAAGAGGAAACTGAAAGATTAAGAAATTTGTCCAGGGTCACCCAGTCATTACCTGTCAAAGGTTGGACTTGAGCTAAGGTTGTCCAGGCTCTGAGGTCAATTTTCTATTCATTGTTTTCTGGCTGCCTCTTGCCTTGCACATAGTAGGCATTTAATAAATGTTTGTAACATTGTTGAATTAAAGATTTCTTCTTAGAGTATTAAGGGTTGAACATAGGAAGATGATAGTAAACAATTAGAACCCTAGTTCAACATGTAACTACTTGGGTCTGTTTAAGTAACTGGGAACAAGTGTAATTAGGTGATAAAATTATTTTATGAAAATCAGGCCTCAGACAGTTAACTACGTTCTTTACAATCCCTTCTAGCAATCTGTGAATTTGAATTCTTCCCCCACATACCTAGTACTAAAAACTTTAAGAATATGTTTGGTGTTAAGATAGAAAACTTGACTCTTCTTTGCATGCGTTCAGTGTTTACTTTTCACTTCTGTTTGTCTCTACTTCATTGTCTTTGGATCCTCTGTTAATAGTAGGTGCTTAATAAGTGTGTATTGATTGATTTGGATGATCCTCCTGTGGAGAGGCACTCCTTTTGGTCAGTAAGGCCAGTACTGTAGTTGATTGGATCACAGACATAGGACCGTAAGGGACCTCAGGCCTACCAGTCCAACCTCCTCTACTACTACTCACTTTAACCTATTTCTTCCTTTTAGTGTTCCTCTTACAGAAAGAACCTGGGGAAAGGAAGGATAGAGAAAAAACATTTATTAAGCTCCTACTTCTGTGCCACATACCATGCTAAATGCTTTACAATGTTATCTCATTTTGATCCTTACAACAACTTTGTGATGTAGGTATTTATTATTATTATTAATTATTTCCATTTTATAGTTGAGGAAAATGAGGCAGACAGAGTTTGTTATTTGGCCTAAGTCACACAGCTGGTAAGTGTGCGAGGCCTAATTTGAACTGAGGCTTTCCTAATTCTAGGCCTAGCACTCTACATTGGCTCACTGTCAAGGAGGTGATGTTACATCCTGTCCTCTAATCTCCCACTTCCTGACTGCTTTTGTAATAGCTCCCATTCATAGGATTATAGAGCTGGAAGGAACCTCTGAGGCTATCTTGTCCAGTCTTTTTATTTTACAGGTGAGAAGGAGACTCAGAGAGATCAAGTCAATAAGAATTTATCAAGCACTTGGTATGTCACGGACTCTGCTAAGCAGGGCTATACACATAGAAACAGAAAGAAAGACAGTCCCTGCCCTCCAGGAACTTAGATTCTAATGGGAGAGACGGCATATAAAAGCAAGGATGAAAAGCAGGGGGAGAGAGTGGGAAGCCTCTAGGATGTGTCCAAGTCAGATTGACCAGCTTGAGAGAATTGATGGGCTTGATTTATTATTTTATTGATTGTATAGACTTAAGAAAGCAATGGAGAAAAATGTTAATAACTCAGATTAAATGTAAAAATGTGTCCTACATACCCTTTTCTGGGGGTGGGGGTTGGGGGGAAGAGCTGGTTGTTAAACATTTCCTAGCATACCACTCAATGAAGGGACCTGGTACAGGGATGTGGTATGGAAAGTCTGGGAGAGCCAGGAGAAGAATGGAGACATGACTAGCATGTGCACCCCTCTTAAAATGGAGGCTCCGGGAGGGTCAGACCTGAGGGGTGGAGGCTATTTCCAGTGTGTGAATTGTGGGGTGCAGTGAGTTTCTAGAGTACAGAGGTTTCTGGAGCATTGTAGAGGAAGTCCAGGAGAGTCGGGAGTGCAGCCTGGATAAGGATGAAAAGAGGGAAAACAACTTGATGGTGATCATACAAGTAGCATCAGAGTTGGGATTTGAATCCCGGTCTTCTGAATCCTGAGTGCAGGGCTCTTTCCGTTGCCTGCACGCATACCATACTGGTTTTGGGTTGTCCCTACGAATGACTTTAGTTTGCTCTCGTTCTGTAGGTAAACAAGTGAAAAGGGGGAGCAGCTTTTGTGGCTTAGAATAGATTAGATCTCGGTTAGACTAGAGTCTGTGAGGACCTGGGTATTTGGAGATATAGATACAGGAGATACGGGTTGTTTTAAGCTGCTGTTTATGCCTTGAGTGACTGGTAAATTGCCAGGGGTTTCACAGGGAGATTCAGAAATATTGAAAACTGTTAATGGATTTTATCATTTCAGGTTTTATTTATAGAGAAGTGCATAGTATAATATGTTTGCCAATGGAAGTATGTATATATATATATATGTATATATATATTTGTGTGTGTATAGACATATACATACACATATAATTCAGATGTTGAGAAAATCACTTAATTTCTCTGCTTCAGTTTCCTTGCCTGTCAAATGAGTCTTCTACTTGATAATCTCCAAGCTACCTTTTAGATTTGTTTTCTTCTTTGATTCATAACAATAAAATTTTTTTGTTCCTTTGTATCCCCAGTGCTTAGCACATAGTAGTATCTCAATCAATGCTTTTAGTTGTGTGATTCCTGGAGAACAAAGTGTCACATTTTTCTCAGAAATTGTTTAATGGCTCCTCCTACTAGTATGAATTGTCACAACAAGGTACCTAGGTGGCATAGTGAACAGAGCACTGGGCCCGGAGTCAAGAAGACTTGGGTTCAAATGCAGCCTCAGACACGTTACTATCTGTGTGACCTTGGGCAAGTCATTTAACCTCTGTTTGCCTCAGTTTCCTTTACTGTAAACTGGGGATAATAATATTACCTAACTTTCAGAGTTATTGTGAGGATCCAATGATATAATATTTGTAAAGTGCTTAGCACAGTTCCTGGCACATAGCAGGCACTACAGGAATGCTAACTATTCATAGGACAATAACACTGCTTACTTACTGCTGCATTCCCACCCTGCCCCATAGAACGTAAATACTAGGTAATTTGATTGGGAGTAAGGGGGAAAGGTCTGGTGGGGGTGGGTGGTTAGGGAGAGCAAGATGGGCATATGGACAGAGAGTTTCCATACAAACAAACAAAACTTCCTTTTCTCCAAGATCCTTATGAAAGTAGTGGAACCTGAGTCCAGACCTCCTGATGGGTTGAGCCTCCTTCCACCAATTAAAGACTAGGTGTCTAATCAGGGCATCTAATCAACATGGGGTGTGGTAAGGGCAAAGCTGGAAAATCTCCAGATGCTCAGGAAGAAACAGAGGAGTGATTTGTTGTGGTGAGAGCATAAAAAGGGTTGATTGTTGCTCCTAGTCAACTCTTAAATCAGAGCTTCTTATTAATAGTGACAAATAATTTCTGACTGTTTCTTTTAGGCTGGTCTCGCTCTCTTCTAATGAAAAATAATGACTAATTGTTGAATTTTTTCCCCAGTGATAAAATTTTAACTTTTCCCTTTACTTTAAAAAAAATCTCTTGGGAGAACCTATCAGATAATGATTAACTATTTAGTTCATCCTTGTTATATACAGTACAATCTTAGAGAAGTACAGCTAGCCTTCTGGTTTATGAACTGATTGTTTCTAGGCTTCGTTTCCAATCTAAACTGAAAAATAGTGGCTCCAGATGGTTCACAAAAGCCTATTTAAATCTCTAGCACAGTGCCTTAACTATCCTAAATGCTTAGTGACTTTTGTTGAAAAATGTAGCTGTAATAATTGAGTCTTGATGTTGTTGACAGATGTAGGAAGGGTGGAGGATGGCCAGAGGCCAGAGGTGACTGGGAATCCCCGATGGAAGAACAGGGGAAAATTCCCTCAACAAGGGACTTTTGTTAACAGTAAAGGAGTAAGGCAAAAGTGCCACCACAGCAAGGTATGAGCACTGCGCATAGTCAGGGGCTTTGGTGGTCGAGGGTTTTACAAGAGCTGGGACAGATGCCTTTGTTTTTATGTTAGAAACTGACTTAATGAGCTGCTTCTGACCAGTCAAGGGTGTGTGTGTGTGTGTCTGTGTGTGTGTCTGTGTGTGTGTCTGTGTGTCTGTGTGTGTCTGTGTCTGTCTGTGTGTCTCGGGAGGCCCTTGGGTTTCCATATCCTAGGACGTGTGAAGGCTAAGATATATTTGGTCAGATCTATACATATGTGGTCAGATATATTTTTAAAATTAGAAAAATAGAGAAGTAAAATGAGGTAAGAGAGCAGGAAGAAGACCTTGATTTTGGAAAGGAAAAAACAAACCCTACCAAAAAACCTTTAATGAGAGCAAAAGGTTTTTTCGTTTAATTTTAGTATCCAGTCTTTATTTTGACTGGACTTTTTTGAAGAATGAATTTGAGCTTGTTCATGGTTTCAAAGTAAATAACTGTGACTTTGGGCAAATCATCTCTCTGGACCATAGACCATTGTTCTGTAAACTTAATAAAAAAGATGAGAACAAGATGAATAATTATAACAGACATGTATATAGTACCTGACAGTTTGAAAAGTTCTTTCTCTTCATTATTTCATTTGATGCTGGCAATACCTTTTTGAGGGGCGGGTGTTATACTTGTTATCCTCATTTTATAGATAAGGATATTGAATCTGATTGAGGGTGAGTGCTTTGTTCATGGTTTCATAGCTAGCTTTAGAGGTGGTATTTGAAAGCAAGTTTTTCTCCTTCCAAATCTACCACACTAGTGGTGTCTAGTTCAACTAAAAATAGCAGCCACTAAGGTGTACGTAACAATCCCTACAGGTGGTATATTGACTTAAAAAACCACACATGGTAACACTTTTTAAAAAGTTAATACATCAACACATGAAAATCTTGGCACATAGCTACATAGTAAAATGTTGATTGCAATCAGATAGAAACTACTTTTTAATCTGGTTTGGGCCACACTTGGGAATATCGTGATCTGTATGTGCTCCATGGACTTTATGTTTGACACTTAGAATCATGAGTCACCAGAAAAATGGAGAGGCATTGATAGAAGGGATATTTTTCTTTGTGTTCTGGAATCACAAAAAGCAAGAAATGAGGAATTCAGACTCTCTAAGGCTGTTTTATTTTGTTGTGCTTCCAGAGGGTTTGACATCTTTGCAAAAGCCTTTGGGTAGATAAGTACTGACAGCCTGAAGAAACTATGGGGAAATACATCCCTATGGGATATAATGCTGTCTTTAGGAAGGACAATAGAAGGCTTGCACTGGACTTGAACACTTATTCCTAGACTGTTCCATTCACAACTTGGCCCCTGTGCCTCCCAACTTCATCAGGCTCTTTATATTCCTCTCTCACCTGTACTGTCCTGTACATTTGTCTTTCAACTCTGTGCCATCCCAAATTTTTTTTTTGTCTTTTCAGTGCAGTTTATGACTATACATTTATCAGCCATGCTCCACTTGGTTGGAGATCACCACCTTAAGATTTGTGTGTGTGTCCATAGTTTGGTTCTTCCCTTGTATACACAAATCATAAACATTGTCTTCGCTAAGCCAGGGGGAAGAAAAGCAAAGTACTGAATTACTTTATTGAGGCATGCAGATGTCAGTTTTTTTGTGGGTATGTATGAAATCAGGCCAAGCTAGTGATTTCTGTCATCTGATATCTTTGAATCTGGGGGAGACAACACTCTTCAGCCCTCCGAACGGCCTTCAGATATTATATTAGAAGTTTCAGTTTAGGTAGTTGAATACAGAGCTGACCCTATGTACTCCTACTCAGGTCACAGTCAGGACCAGTCAGCAAACGTGGATGGCAGTGAGAATTTTGCTTCTCTAGATTTGCTGTTAATATTCCTCTTGTTCTCATCTCTCTCTTTTTTTAACAGTGTTCAGGTAGAAATAGTCTTGGGATAAGTCACTGTCTTACTATTATTTTCTTTTATATTTAACTATATTTAATAAATTTATGTTATATTCTTTTATTTTTAATTTAATTATTCTTTTATATTTAATGTTATTCAGACTATTTAACAGGTGGATAAGATAATTGCTTTTTTAGTTGATTAAGTATTGGAATATAAGCTCATCCTCTTCAGGCACACTGTAACCTTTGGGAGAGCTCCAGTAGTAAATAAGATAATGGGCATATGCATCAAATCCTATTTTGATAGTTTTTATTTCTTCTGCCTAGGTCCTTCCGATTTGAGAAATTTTCATTCAGTGTGTCTTGAAGATTGAAATTTGTTATTGAAACACCTATAAATATTATTGATAGTTTTGATTTGTTCTAGAAGACTGAGTACCTGGTATTATAACATCTATAAAAATTAAAAAAAAATTTTTGGATCAGGGTAGTATTTGAGAGATGGTGGACACCAGTTTTGTCTGTGATGCTCTGTTCTGTTAGAGTTTATTTGTTGAACTCTCCTGAGTATTTTGAGGTCTATATCTTCTTCCCTGAAGGATGGCAGACTGCTGGTGTATGAATTCTGGCCGTGAGATTGGTGGCTACTTTTTTGTAAACTGCAGTGATACATTGTACATTTTCTGCATCTTCTTTTCATAACCCATGTTGCTAAATAAAGATGTTATCGTTATCTTGTTCTCATTTTTCTGGATGGGGTTCAGATACAGAGTGCAACTCTCTGTCCTACTACTTTTTTTAAAAAAAGGTAATATTCTGTGGCCTATTGCACTGACAGATGAAATAACAGCTTTTTTCACTTGAAATATTGGGATGTAAGCTTCTCTCCTATAGGCTCACTGAAAGTATAGTGAGGACAACTTGAGTAGCAGAAAAAAAATGACAGGGATGATGTGTACATCATCGTGTTGCCACATGATTTTAATCTTTACCTCTGAGGTTCTATGTTTTGAAAGCTTTCCATCCCATGTAGTTTGGGGGTTGTTTTTGGAGTCTACTAAAAATATTGTTCTTAAATTTTTATGGAGCAGGGTTGTGTCCAGGTGGTTGTGGGCAGCTGTTATGTCTGCAATGATGCACCTATTTCAGTACAGCCTATTTGGGGGAAGTCTCAAGGATATTTTGAGGTTTATATTTGTAGTATGGGGGAGATAAGTTTTTACTGATATCTTTTTTTAACATTAGACTTTGCCTTAGTTTCCCTTCTCTCCCCCTCCCAGAAAGCCATCCCATATAACAAATAGTGTCTTTAAAGACAAAAATAAGAGGAAAAGAAGAGCAAAATAAAAAATCAGCACAACCAACTGATGCAGTGAAAAAGTCTAATATAGTGTATTGTGCAACATCCGTGGAATTCCCACTTCCATGGAGTGAGTGGGTGGAGGGTATCCTTTCATGTCTCTTCTTTGGAGTCAATTCTAGCCATGTTTCTGAAGTACTTTGTAGGTATCTGGTAGATCAGTGACCCCTCTGCTTCTATAAACTGCATGATTCAGCCATTTGTTACTTCTTCATTGATATTTTGTTGGTTAGGTTCATGCGGATGTCATCTACTGAGTCTCTATTGATTCTGTTCTTATTTATTTAATAGATACTCTCCAGTGATAAATCACTTTTGGTTACATTGAACAAATTCAGTAACACATACTTGTTTTTTTACATGTTAATTGATCTAAATATGTTCTTCTGACTAAGCTTTAGTTTCAGAATGCCAGTCTAGCAACATACACAGCTCTAAGGTTGTTCCTGAAAGCCATGTGTTCTATGTGTCTTGCCTAGATAAGACCAAGGTATTTGCAAGTATCACTTTCATCCTTAGGCTCAGTTTGACCTCAGGATTAAGGCTCAAACCTTCAGTTCCTATTCTTCCTTGGCAGACAACATTAAGAATTTCGTATTTTTTTGAGCCTAAATAACATTTTGATATTGTTGGAGAAAGTTTCATGAAATGAAGTTGCTATCAAATGTGCTTTTCAGTGGAGTTATATAACTAGATATCATCCATGTATGTCATGTGATTAATACAGTGTTTTATATGACTCCCTCTTTGATTTGAAAGATATATTCAGGGGTGTGAAAGGACTTAAGACTGACAGAACCATTGTGAGCTTAAGTTATTTTCCTACAAGATGTATGTTTTTAAATAAATTGTTTTTTACATTATTGTGTTGGCAGCATTTTTAAGTAGAGAACAATTTTCCACATGGACATTACTCCCCCATTCTCAGTACACCTGGAGCTCATATATATTTGTAGTATGTGATTAAGCCATGAGTGTGGAACTGAGTCAGAGGTTTTGTGATAATCAATGAAAGTAGTATGTGTTGTGATGCCTTTGGGACACTTGTACAGTAAAGTTTACTACTGTACTTCTGGCTAGATTTTCATGTTTTTTTTAACTGTCTTTTTGCAGGTCTTAAATAGTTTTCATTACTTTATTTTCTCGTTGAATTTGAAGCCTGGCCTGCAAGTATTTTTCTAGGTGTCTCCGCCTAGAAGAGTAGGAAACTCTTGTGGTCTTTACCATGGTAAAGGCTACAACTAATGTAATGTGTTTTCTTCCTCACTCTACCTCTTCAGCTGCCTTTCCTCAGAGATAGATTACCTCCCATTTACACTTTATGTACCTTGTTTGCATATTGTTTCCTTCTTTAGAATGTGAGCTCTTTGAGGACATGGAGGGTGTTTTTGCCTTCCTTTGTATCCCCAGTGCTTAGCACTATATCTGGCATATAATGATTAAAAATTTTTTAAAAATTATTTTCAAGTCCTATAATGTTTTTATACTATTTGTAAAATATTGTAGAAGAGTGCATTCTTTCATGATGGTTATAACAGATGCCAGCTTTTAAGAATTACTCTGTTTTGGTATAGTTGGTCAGCTTTTTTTGATTCAAACCATCAAATTCAAAAAGGGCTTTTAAAATCTAGTCCTTTTCAAAATGAGTTGAGACATCAGTATTTTTTTTTGCCATTCGTTTCCCATTAGGTAAAATCTCTGAAGTTTGTCTTAAAAAGTACAGATTTTTAATGCCTTCAGCCTCTTCATCTTTCTCCCTCTTAGAAGGGAGAATTTTTCACCTCAATTTTCACTTTTTTTTTTCATCTAATCTGTGTTTAGGAATGAAGTTTTATCAAGCAGTTGCTCTGCCAATATATTTTTGTGTAGTGCATTGGGGATGTTGTTGAGTAAAACATTATGAAGTATTTGCTGATCAAGCCTTCTTGGTCTCCTTTGTTAGATCTTCTTCCAGGTCTCACTCATAACCATGATTGTCCCCCAGCTCTGTGTTGGTTCCTCTTCTCCCTCTTTCCTATATCAGCTCTCCTGGGATTAGTTATCTCTGTGCAGATGATTCTCAGATCCATTTTATCCAGTCCATATCTTTCTCTTTTTAAAAAAATGTTTTTTTAATTTCTTTTTTTTTTTGGAGGGGGGAAGGCAGGACAATTGGGGTTAAGGGATTTGCCCAAGGTCATACAGCTAGTGAGTGTGTCAAGTGTCTAAGGCTGGATTTTAACTCAGGTCCTCGTGACTCCAGGGCCAGTGCTGTACTCACTGAGCCACCTAGCTGCCCCCCATATCTTTCTGTTGACCTCCAGTGTCCCATAGACACTTTATTCAGCTTATCCAAAATAGAACTCATTATTTTCCCTCCCAAACCTTCCCCTCTTTGGAACTTCTTTATTACTTTCCAGGATTCCACCACCATTACCCCCTTTCAGTTCCCCAGGGTCACAGCTTAGGTGTCATTTTTGGTTCCTCATAACCCACTTATCTAATCTGTTGCCAAGTTTTATTGTTTCTGTCTTCAAAACATCTTACATCTGTTCCCCTTTCTCTTAGTGTAGGTCCTTTCTTTGCTTTCCTTGATAATGCTGTCATCATTGTATAAATAGTACTTCCAATTCTGCTTACTTTGTTCTGCATCATTAAGGTTCACATCTTCTCAGGTTTCTCTGATTCAGTCATATTTGCAATTTCATATAGGGCACTAATTTTTCATTGTATTCATATGCCATTATTTGTTCAACCATTCCCTAATTGACACTTACTTTGTTTATAGTTCTTTGCTACAACAAAAAGCTCTGCTATAAATATTTTTGTATATATGGATCCTTTCCCTTTTTCCTTGACCTCTTTGGGGTATAGGCCTAATAGTGGTATTGCTAAGTTAAAGTGATTTTTTTTGGATATAATATCAAATTGTTTTTGATGATGATAAGACCAGTTCCCAGCTCTACCAACAGTGTATTATTGTACTTACACCACCCACCCATCACCAGCTTCTTTAATTGACATTTTAGTTTTTTCATCATTGCCAATCTGTTGGCAAACTTCAGAGTTGTTTTAATTTGCATTTCTCTTTTTATTAGCGATTTGGAACATTTTTTTCATATTGTTGTTGATAGCTTGGATTTTTCCACCCTACTTCCTAGCTTTCTAGGAGGTGTTTTAACCCATGGGTTGTTGTAGTTCAGTCATATCAGACTCTTCGTGACCCTATTTGGGGTTTCCTTGGCAAAGATACTGGAGTGGTTTGCCATTTCTTCTCTAGCTTATTTTATAGATGAAGAACCGAGGCAAACAATGTGAAGTAATTCTGCTCGAGATCACACAGCTAGTAAGTATCTGAGGCCAGATTTGAACTCATGAAGATGAATCTTCCTGATTCCAAGCCACAGTGCCACCTACCTTCCCATTGCCCTCTACCGTGCCTGCCCCCTTTTCCCATTGGTTAATTCCTTCATGAGGCCTACATTTTGGGGTTGGGCCAGGCCACCTAGATGCCCTGTAACCCACAGGCCAGGGATGCTAATTCAATTGGTGACATCCCCAGAGATCAAGTGGAATATCTTTTAGGGTCCCTGCTAGTCTCTCACAGCTACCTTAACTGTCTCAGAGCATGCAGGGTTCTGATTATTCATTACCATAGCTAGAATTTTCTTATTTCCATCTCTCTGCCCCAGTCCATCTGACTTGACTACTAACATAACTTCCCTAAATGTAGTTTTCTTCATATCCGGCTCCTGTTTGAGAAACTGCAGGGGGTTTCCTTTTGTTATTTGAGATGAATAACCTATTCAATTTTAGCCTGTTTCCTTGGCCTACACAGTGAAAGAACCAGACCTAAGTGTATGACTAATATTCCATTGTTTTTTCTAATTCAATAAATATTTGAGTCTAGTATTATTTGCAAGACTCCTATATTAGGTGCTAGAGATGCTACTGTTTTTCATATGTGGTCCCCCCCTTCTCTGGGTTTTTATGGTATATTAGAGGAGATATATACATAGGGAATGTAATATGACACCAATAAGTCATATCTCCTGTAAGTCCTATAAGACATTTAGAAGGAGGAGGAAAGGGGAGAGGGAGAGGCAATGAAAGGGAGAGAGGGCAAAATTTTAGCTAGATTCATCAGGGGTTGTTTCCTGGAAGAAAGAGGTGGCATTTGAGCTGTGATTTATATTGCATATAGAATTTTGGTAGAAGTTAAGAGTGTAAAGAACAGCTCTCTAGAGAAAGAAAATAGGTAATTTCTGGCACATGGTAGAAATCCCTTGAGAAGTGTTTCTTTATCGATCAGGTGAAAGAGAATAAATAGAAAGGCATCAGCTAAATGTGGGTATTAGAAGAGTACCAGATATGTTTTGGGGGAATTATGTTTGACTAGAATGGAGGGGAATAGTAATGGAATTTAAAAGTAGAAAAAATAGGCAGGAGAGCTGGTTTAGAGACCATCTAAACAACATTGGGACAGAGATAGGAAAGTAAAAGAATACTCTGTATGGCAGTGCGTAACCAGGATCCCCACTGTGCTTTGAGACAGCTAAGGTAGCTGTGATGTCGAATTCTAGTTTAAGAAGCTTGGTCTTCAGGAGACTATGAGGAGGTGTGTGTGTGTGTGTGTGTGTGTGTGTGTGTGTGGTGATTAAAGTATTTGGGAAAGATGAGTGGCAGTTTGTGGGACGAATTGGAAAAGCAACAGAATAATTAGGGAGGTTTTAGAGATAGCGTGGTGGCAGTGAAAATGGAAGGAAGGGATGGATATGAGTGTGAAAAAAAAATTAACTGGATTTAATGGCTAATTAGCATTTGACTGGTTAGAGGAAGCAATCAAAGATTGTAAAATTTTGTTCCTGGATAAATGACAGTTTTTATAGACAGTATTTATAGCCAGTAAAGTCAGAAGGAAGAGCTAGTGTGTTTGGGGGTATTGGGAGATGACTAATTCAGTTCGGTCATTTTTAAGTAGCAGTAGGATATCTAGGTTAGAGATGTTCAGGAGTTGGTTAGAAACATGGGAATGGAACTTGGAACATAACTATTCTTTGATACCGTTGGTGTAGAAGAAGAGCTTGAGAAATAAAGATAGAAAAACTAAAGAAGATCATCAGAAAATAGCCTGATTCAATATCTGAAGGAGCTCTTTTACAGATGGCTTGTGTGTATGTTAAATAACTCTAAGTTGTTGAGGATTATTTTTTCTTTTTATGACTTATTGGTGCATTTCCTTTTGGTACAGCAAACACCAAACAAGTTCCCTTTCAAACATATTCTTTGTCAAAATTAGATTGATTATTTACAGAAAGGAGGGATGAGTCCTTTAATTTTGACAATATGGTATTAACATCAGCTGTTGAATTTCACCAGTGCTTTGGTTTTTCATTTTGGCTTCATTTTCATTGCTGCTGTCATTCTTTAATGCCATTTCTTTACTCTGAATCAGCCTATGCAGTTCCTTCCATTTTTCTCTGAGGTTTTTATGGTCAGCATTCCTTATGGTACAATAATATTCTTCTTTTTTTTTGCAGGAGGGAAGGCAGGGCAATTGGGGTTAAGTGACTTGCCCAAGGTCACACAGCTAGTAAGTATGTCAAGTGTCTGAGGCCGGATTTGAATTCAGGTCCTCCTGACTCCAGGGCCTGTGCTCTACTCACTGCACCACCTAGCTGCCCTGGTACAATAATATTCTATTACATTTATGTGTTAATAATAACTGGCATTTATACATTGTTAAGTATTATTTGCTAGAAATACCTCGAAATTTATATCTAGAAAGAAGCTTGGAGATCATCTAATTCAATCATCACTTTGGACTTCAGTTTCCTCCTCCCAGAATGGGATGTAGCTACTTGCTCATGGGTCTTGAGCTGTTTTTTTTTTTTTTTAGCTTCGGAAGATTGGTTTGGGCGTTTTAGTGAGCCAACTAGCAATTTTTTTAAGCACCTACTATGTGCCAGGCACTATGCTAAGTATCCTGAGGGGGTTGTGGAAATAATTTACACTGACCAAACTCACAAAAACACTCATATGTTGGAATTCTAAATTGTCATAAGAAATAATTGCCACTGGACTACAAGATTGGTGTCAGTTGACAAGTGCATAGAAGACCCCCCCCCCCCCGCCTTTTTTGGTAAACTTCTGAGCAGTCTTCTCATCTGGTCCTAGAGTCAGAATAAAGTGAATTGGGATGAGTTAAGGCATGTTGCCATCATTTCTGATGTATGTATTTCTATTATATTGCTAAGTAGATTAGAATATTCCCATTTTACAGATTAAGAAACTGAGGGTCAGAGATGGTAAATGACTTGCTCATGGGCATACAGCTGGTAAGTGTTGGAGGTACAGTTTGAACCCAAGTCTTTCAGCTTCAAATCTAGCTAGCTTTTCCATTGTGGAGGTACAGATCACTACTAATTTGGTTGGTTGTAGAGGTATGGGAAATTAGGGAGAGCTTCCTGGAAAAGGTGGCATTTGAGCTAGGATTTCAGCTGGTAGAGATGGCAGACAGGGGTAAGAGGATAAGAATGAGTATTCCAGGAATAGGGAACACTTATTTCTTGTCTAGTACCATCTAGGCTGCCATGTCCTAAAGCTTGTGGTTATCCTTAATATGTCTGCAAATGAGGAAATAGGCTTAGGTTCAATGCCTTACCTATTGTCATATAGGTATTAAGTGTAAGAGATAATATATGAAACTAGGTCTTCTTGACTCCAAGTCCGGTATTCTATTTATTATGTCAAGCTGCCCCTAATCTTTGACTTTTCCTTCTTTTCCCCTCTTCAATTAATTATTAGTTGTTCATTTTACCTCCTGAATACCTCTGGAATCTGTCCGTCCTTCTCATGTTCCCACTGCTACCACCCTAGTCCATAATTTCTTTACCGCCTGTATGGATTTTCTCAATGGCTTCTTAGTGCTGTCTGCCTCTTTTCCATTTCCTCCCTCATTTTGCTGCCCGACTAACTTCTTTTATGTAAATATCTGGTCATTGTAACTTACAAAATAAATGGCAGACTCCTTTGCCTGGCAACAAGACCCTCTGCAATCTGGTGCCATACTACTTTTTATGGTTTTATCTCCCATGACTTGTATCCCAAATGTGTCCATGCTTCAGGGAAACTGAAGTATTTTCTGATGGGACTACTTTGCCCACCTCTGTGCTTTCTTTGTTCGAGCTGTTTCTAGTGTTTTCACTTCTCTTCTTTGCTTGTTTCATGTGCCTACCTTTTATTTTTGTCTAACTGCAATTCTGCCCCCTTCATGAAACCTTCCTTGATTTCTCCTTTCCATGTTGATCCCCCTCAGTCAATGAACATTTTACTCAATCTTCCTGAACAGTTTATTTCACGTCTGTCAGTATGTTTATTCCACTCCCAAACTCTTAGTTTCATACAGACGGGGACCATGTCTTGTCTAAACTTTCTATTTTGCTAGTACCTAGCACAGTTCTTTACATGGAGTAGGTACCTGATCAATGTTTTGTTGAATGAATGAATGAGTCAGAGCATGAGGAAAGGCATAGTAGAAGTTGTGTAATGAAGATGTTGAATAGCCCAGTTACCTGGAGTATAGTATAAGGGCAAGGAATCAGTAAGTAAGCCAATATTTCCATATACCCAAGTCACCTTTTCCCAGATCCTGGTCCTTTTGGGTTTCTCACCAGTAGTTATTTGATTGTTTTTTGCTTTGTATTCACAGATATATTTTATCTAAGCAGTATTTAGTTTCATCCTAAACATTTTCGGAAAAGCTGAGTGCACTTCTGGTTTCATAAGCTATATTTGTAATTGGCAAAAAAAATCCTTTTAGACCACAGACTTTCAGATAGATGTCTTGCTCTACAGAAGTCTTATCTTCAGCAGGCTTCTCAGGCACCAAGATGGTAGAAAGAATGGCTATTCTCCTCGTAATACAGTGTAACATGATAAAATTAGTTTTTTAAAATTGTTTTTGGTAAACTGACCTAAGGTACCTGTGACTTACTAGGAGGACCACTTTTTTGATATAGGCTCACGTAAAAGCCTTTTGCTTTTATTCTTCTGGGTCATGGACCTCTTTGGCAATCTGGCGAAGCTTATGGATTCCTTCTCAGAATTATGTTTTTAAATGCATAAAATGAAATAGAATTACAAAGGAAATAAATTATGTTGAAATAAAGTTGTCACAATATTAAAAGAAAAAAATGTTCATGCACCCCAGGTTAAGAATTCTTGCTCTTGTCCTTTGCATGATGAAATGGGGAATATGGTTCCTGTGATGATTCAGAGAAGAATTTTTGCTGGAAAGTTCAGAAATACCTACTCCATCTGTTTAAAAAGTGCCTGACTCCTCAGGGATTGAGGAATAAGGGTGAAACAGTGTTATTAGCCATTGACAATATCCAAGGTCCTTTTAACTTTTTTATGATAGCTTCTGTCATGAATGAAGAGTACAAATATGGAGCCAAATAAGATGAAAAGAAGGGTCTTTTATAGTTTGTTCAGTTGGGTGACACCAGAATCATGATCAATTTGCTAACTCAGTCAGAATTGTTGAGAATTTCATGAACTCTGGAACCTTTGAAAGAAAAAAAATTACATTTACTACTTGAAGATGGAGTGAGGACGGAAGAGCTATTAATGATAGCAGAGTAGAATGAACATTATTGACTTTTCCACTGGCTCATTCTTCACTGAAAAAAGAGGCCATTCACTAAGAACTCCTTCTCCCCTCCTCATCCTCTTCTCATATTCTCATCCTCATCAGATGTCTTCTGCTGTTTCCTGCTTCACCTCAGTCTGTTATGAAGCGATGACTCTTCCTACGAAGGCAGACTTTTCTGCCTCTTCCCTTGATCCTTTTCCATCCCATCTTCTCCAACAGATTGCCCTTTCTGTTATCTTTATGCTCACTAATCTTCAATCATTGCCCATCTATTGGTTGCTCCCTGCTGTAAAGATGCAATAAACATGTCCATGTCTCCTCCTACTGAAAAAAAAAACCCTAACTTGATCCGATGTCAATATCTCTTCTCCTTTTTGTGGCTAAACTCCTTGAGAATGTTCTCTCCTCATCATCTTCTAAATTTTCTGCAGCATAGTGTCTGACCTCATTATTTAACTGAAAAGGCTTTCTCCAAAATTACAGGGATCTCTTAATTTTGCGGTCTAATGACCTTTGCTTAATCCCCATCCTTCTTGAGCTCTTAGCATCTTTTGACACTTTGATCATATTCCTTTTGATTTGATCCCCTCTAGGTTTTCCTGACAGTATTCCTTCCTAGTTCTCCTTCTTCCTGTCTAATTGCTCCTTCTGAGGCTTCTTCGCTGGTTCTTCATCCAGATTATGCCTCTTAATTGTGGGTGTCCCCCAAGGCTCTATCCCGAGCCCTCTTCTCTTCTCCTATATTGTCTCATTTGTTGACCTTGTCACCTCCCGTGGATTCCCACATTTGGGTCTTTGTTCATGATGCTCTTTATACCTTAAAGGTCTTTGATTTCCCCCTTTTCCTACTAACCCTTTAAAATACAGATGAAATGCCCCATCTTCCAGGAAGCTTTCCCTGACTGTCCACACCTTCATATAGCTAAAGACCTTCCCCCTCTGGACCTCATTTAGCACATTAGATATGTTAAATCATGTTCCCATAAGCTCCATGAAGATAGGAACCCAGTCTTACCCAATCTTTCCATCTCTTTCAGTATTTAACCTAGTGCTGTATGCTCAGTAGGCAAAGGAATTCCAAAAAGTGTTACCTAAGTTCTCAAAAGTCTCAGAAAAGCTATAGAAGCTGAAAACTGCACTAAAACTGGGACACCCAATTTGACTGAAAGAATTAGACCTATTTCTGTTGGAGAAGAAAGGACCGGAGGAGCATGACAACTTGCCAAATATTGCAGAACAGTTATGTAGGAGAGAGATTAGACATATTCTCTGCTGAGAGAATTTAGACCAATGATTAGAAGTTGCCAAGTGGAAGATTTCATCTCAAAGGATGAGAAAAATTCTTAACAATTGCATCTGGCTGAAAGTATAAGGGCCGCCTCAGGAAAACTGGATACTTCCTCACAGGATGCCCTTAATCAGAGATTGGATAACGTCCCGTCAGATACGTTACTGACGGGAGGGAAGTCCTTTCCTGATCTGAGATTCTGTGAACAAGTCTAAATTTTTCTCTTTCTACTCCAAATATAGCAACATAGATCTTGAGCTACCAGGGACCTTAGAAGTCATCTATTCAAACCCTGTTATTTTACATACAAGGAAACTGAGGCCCACAAAGGTTAAGTGACCTGCCCCTACCATATTCATGTAAATCATGCCTTCTAGAAATGTCAGGATTTGAACCCGTGGCTTCCAACTCCAAATCCAGTACATTGTACTGTGTTTCTTCTCCAGCTCTTCTGCTTATTGTCTTCAGAACACATCTTGTTCATTTCTACCTCTATGCCTTTGCTAATTCTTTTCTTTCGTGTGTAATATCTTCTCTTTTCTTGGATTTTGCTCAGAATATACACATCCTTCAAGATCCAACTTAAATGTCAATTCTTCATGATCTCCCCTGGTCTCCCTCTCTTCTCTGAATTCATGGAGCACTTATTATCTATACTAAGTTATTTGGCACTTATTTTATCACCATGTATTGAGAAAAAGTAGGAGAATAGGAATTAGAAAACTTGGTTTCTAGGCTTATTCCTCGTCAAGTGATCTTAGTCAGGCAGACACCATAACCTTCTGACTTCAATTTCTGTATCTGCAAATGGATGATTTGGAATGAATGTGGAATAGTGGATATAAACCTGGCCTTGGAGTTTGAAAGACCTGGGTTCAAATCCTGCCACTTAGTAGTTGTGTGATTATGCCTAAGGCGCTCAACCTCTCAGTCCCCTAAACAAATCTTTAAGACTAAGTTACAGATAAGTTGATGTTGTTCATGGAAATTTTTTCTGTATTGATGAAGAAATCATAGCTCTCAGTCCCCTCCAAAAGAAAAGAAATGAAAAGAAATAAAGAAAAGAAACACACACACACACACACACACACACACACACACACACACACACTCCGCCAATCTGGAGAGGATGAGTATTTGTGATCAAATGAGATAATGTAGAAAATTGCTTTGAAAAATGTAAAGAGCTGCAGAAATTCACTAAATCTTTATCCTCTTTTTGTCTCGTGCCTTGTAGGAACTCAGCAGGCACTTGATAAATATTGGTTACATGAATGGCATGAGGGATAAAGCCTTAGGCTGAAGTTCTAGGCCATTGTTCAGTTTCCTGAAGTAGAGACTCCCTCCCCGAAAGGGGGACACAGAAAAGGTCAGCATGTTAAAGAGAGGCTTTGCATAGTCCTGGGCCAGATCTGTTTTGGAATTAATTTCAGACACTTTATGCTGAGAAAACATGATCACAGCAGGAAGCCTCAGAAGCCAACTTAGTGAATCTCAGAGGACATTGATATGACATTTTTTGTATGTCCCTAGTGTTTTCAGAGGATTAGTTTGGATGGAGTGCTTTGCTTTGACTGCTTATTATACAAGGCATTCATTAGTGTTGGTAAAGTGTTTACAGGGATTAACGTCTGCATTAGGAAGAGTAAACGCCAGACTACTTGGAGTGCTTGTTATAGAAAACATTTGGAGAAAATCCCAAGTCTGGTTGGCCATAATCTCTTAATTGAGTAGAATATAATGTGGCCTCTTTTCCTGTATAGGAAGTAGGAGTCTTGTCACTTTCATGTTCATTTGTGCCTATTGTTTGTCTAACCATGATTTTTCTTAGTTCTGAATAGCTTCAATTTATGTGACTGGGAAAAAGTATATCTTCATCTGAAAATAACCCTTAAATGAAAATGTGTGCTACTTTACCTTTTTTCTAGGAAGGAGGGAAAAAGAATGTTTTTTTGGTCAAATGACAGGGTTTGGGGTTTGTTTCTTTAAATTTGTTTTGATTTTGTAAGGAAATTGTACCTTGGTGAGGAAATTGTTCCTAATAGGAAAATTTCACTCAATTTTATGATTAGCATTTTTCATTTTCATTTTAGTGCCAGCCTTTTTGTTGAATGTCACACGAATACCATATTGAGAGTAAACTACTTGTTACAGCCTTGTGAAGACAAGGAGAGTGTTATAATGAAGGCAATAGAGAGTTGACTTGGAGCCAAGAAGACTTGGGTTCAAGTACCACCCTCTGCCATTCACTGACTTTGTGACCTTGGGGAAGTCGCTTTATCTCTAAGTGCTGTAGGCAACCCTCTGAGACTAGAGGTTGAAAAGAAGGTAACTGATCTTCATAGTTAATTAGATGGAGTTTCCTCATTTGTCAGTTCCATATACCAATGAAATCACAGGTCCAATCCCTGACCTTAACTTATTAAAACCCTTAAATGAACCAGATAAATTATCTAATAATAATAAACAGTACTACTTATTATAATATTATTTGTGTGTGTATGCGTGTTTCTGTGCCTTTAAACAAAGTTTTTATATTTCACTGAAGTCTTCTTTGGCATGAAGGGACCCCAGGGTTTTCAGAGGCCAACAGAGCCCAAGCTAGAACATAGCTATTACTGAGCCAGAAAGACACTTAGAGTTTGTACCTAATGAAAAGCCATCTATTTTCTAATTTCAGAGAAGTCCTGTGGTTGTCCTTTTTTTTTTTAAGCCAGAATAGCAACTTGCCCAGAGTCAAATAAGTGCCAGATATTAAGTTGAAAACTGGAATTGGAATCCACGTCTTGTGACCAACTTTCTTTCCACCATGCTATGCAGACTTGAGAATTTAAGATGAAGAGGTAAATATGACATATGTAGTCTAGATAGAATGAGATTTGCAACCAGAATAGGAAAATGGAAGAGTATACTTAATTTAGGAGAAAAATATCTAATGGAAAGTGAAATGTGTCCAAGTAACCTTTCATGTCGTGAGTGGAACTTGGAGGGAAGGAGCCGGTAATGAACATTTAGATTGGTACCAAGGTAGAGAGAAGCTGAAGTGATATAATTGTGGAAATGTATCATCCATAACCTTCCTGGTCCCTGATGATGACTTTACTGGTCCCAATCACAGTATTGGCATAGAAGCAAGATATGATAGTGAAAGGATATTTTATATTTCTGGAAATTAACTTGATGTCTCATTCTGTCCAGATCAGAAGGTCTGATTAAATTCTTGGCCTGCCTTACTGACAGCTTCATCTATCAGGAAGGTAAAGGTAGAAATGAGGGATAGTCCTATCCAGAAACTAATTTTGTCCAATAAGGAGGACTTGGTTGACAAGATAGAAGTGATGGCAAGATAGAAGTGATGGTTACACAGGGGAAAAGTGATCATGTAACCAGATATTTGCATTAGGGTTTTAGTAGATGTTAAATTCAACACAAGTAAACAGTGTATTATGGCTGCCAAAAAAAAGGCTATTCTCTCTCTCTCTCTCTCTCTCTCTCTCTCTCTCTCTCTCTCTCTCTCTCTCTCTCTCTCTCTCTCTCTCTTGCAGTCTCCCTCCCTCCCTCTCCCTCTTTCCCCCCCTTCCTCTCTCTCCTTCCCTCCTTCCTCTCCCTCTTTCTTTCCTGCCTTCTTTTTTCTTCCTTCCAAGCTCTCATTTCATTGGTATAGGGAGCATCTAGTAAGAGACTTCCTTAACCAATGCAGATCTGGACCTTCTCTGCCACTTGCAGTCTGAGACAGTTGTTTGGGACACTCATTTATAGATTAAGTGACTTGTCCAGGGCCACGCAGCTGGTATTTAGCAGAGGTCATACTTGAACCCAGGTCTTCCTGACTCTGAGGCCAGCCCTATAATTGCTATGCCAACCCTGCCTCACAATACAGACTTAGAAGCATAGTTTCCTTCATGTGAAAGGTAGGTTTTTATCAATACAGGCTAAGTTTGTGTTAGACTGTGTTAATAGAAATATATTCTCCCTGAGAAGGGAATTTCCCAAAAATTAGAGCAAAGATAGGATAGACTGTCTTTTGAAGCAGCATGTTCCCCATCATGGGCAGAGTTTGAACAAGGCTGGATGGCTGCTTGTCAGGGATCCTCAGAAGGGGCTTCACCTCGGTGGCCTCCAGAGGCTCTTCTGAAGATCAGATGGTGTGACTGTATTCTGAGACTGTGTTACAAGAACAAACAGAAAACCAGTCCACAGAAATAGTCATCTCTTCTCTTCTTTTTCAGGAAGTATATTCCCTAAGATAACAAAGCTATATGGTGCTTATCAGGAAGAGATCACAGTAAAGAAGGTCAGAGTTTGTGAGTCTAGCATCTGTGTGTTCAATTTAACTTCTCTCTAATTTTCTAGCTGCAGATGAGCTAGACCATCTCGTGGTGTTATTAACTGGAAATAAGAGGAACTTGGTGACAGTCTGTGGATGGTTCAGCACAAATGTGCAGGGCATGCACGCCTGGACAGATCTTCCAGTACATGCTTTGTAGATGATGAGTCATTTACTATGAGGGGATAGCACTATAGAAAAGTTTTTCTGGATGTTGTATTTTTATTATAAACTTAAAAATAATGAACAAACATTTCAACTTAGAACAAAGAGGAGAATTTTATATAAAAGCTGTGAACCCTTATGTGATTTTTTTAATATTAAAAATTTAACAAGGGGGTAACAGAATTGCCTAGTTCATATCTTCTTCTATCCAGATTTTTTTTTATTAATTAGAAGTTTTCAATGCTATTACTGTTGTCTGGGGCTTCCCCCCAAAATTGTTTTGTACATAGGTATGTGTGTGTGATGATAATAACAAAGGTTTATTTGAAATTAAGTCGGATTGAATTTTTATCTCCACAAGTTTTTGATTTGTAGAATCACAGAGCATTGTAGGTTATCCTTTCCCACCTCCTCACTTTATATTCTGAAGGACTGAATTGTCAGGTTGTGTTGGTCACCTCTCCTGAGGCTCTAGAGCAGGGGTGGGGAACCTGCGGCCTTGAGGCCACATGTGGTCTTCTAGGTCCTTGGGTACAGCCTTTTGACAGAGTCAAAGTTTTACAGAAAAAATCCTTTTCTTAAGGGGATTTGTTCTGTGAAGTTTGGATTCAGTCAAAGGGCCGTACTTGAGGACCTAGAGGACCGCATGTGGCCTTGAGGCTGCAGGTACCCACACTTGCTCTAGAGATTCATCCCATAGCACTAATTGGGTGTTTCAGTTGGATGCATACTGATATACTCCTTACGTTGGTCTTTTTTTCTTTTGCTAGTAAATTTTTGGCTGGCCTGTGGCCTTCAAGAGGTATTCTAATTATTTTTTTCTCTCCCTGCTGACTGGGAAGTATTGGTTTGGGAGTACTGGGGAGTAATTGTAAGCCACGAAATACTGGATGATTGAAACGTCGTGACGTTGATTTTTTATTTTTGAGACAGCACATGCTGAAATGAATGTCTTTTACCAGATAAAAAGAAACTATCTGGGACCAGGTAAATGTGGTCATTAGTTCCATGTATAAGAGTTCCACTTTTATTTGGGGGGAAGTATGTGCTTGTGTCCATACTTTCCTCCTAAAGATAAAGTTATGTGACTCGCTCTGCTGAAATCCATAAAAGGAAGCATTATTCAACTTTTCCCCTTTTCCATTTCCTGAAAGACCAAATCATCAAGTCAGTGTCTCTAGACAGACTGGATGTTATCCATGCCATCTACATTCTTGCTGCACTGGAGCTGCTTGTGACCCCCTTCTTGCCCCGACTGGACATCCCATGTTCTGTCTCCATGTCTTTGCATATATGCTCTTCTGCAGCTACTGTATTTCCCCATGTATAAGATGCACCTTAATTCTGGGGCCCGAAATTTGAAAAAAAAATGTATTACATAAAGTTATTGAACTCAAGTTTTATTCATCAGCTCATAGCTTTCACGCATCTTTTGGGCAAGTTTGGTGCGTGTATGCATGCTTAGTCCATTCCGTTTCATGAACCTGAAGCACCAATTATGTCCTCCTTTGAAATCAGTAACTTCCTTTTCATCAACAATTCTTCTTGCCTCATGCTGAACCATCTTTGTGGACACAGGAATTCCAATTGCCCTTTGCTCTTCAATCCATATCTTTAATTCCCTCTATAAATCAGGCCATTTTGCTGACTTGCCTCTCATGGCCTTGTTCTGCCGTGGCATTTTCAGTAGGATTTCTTCTTCCCATAGCCAGTCTCGGATTGTTTTCTCAGTTGGAGGAGAACCAAACTACACTCAGCAGCATGATTTCCATTCACTTTTGCAAACTGGATCACTTCTAACTTGAATTCAGCACTGTACGAAAATCTTTTCTGAGCTATTTCTGGGTAGAACATGGCAAAATGTAACCTAATATACTGGTAACAAATGTGGAACAATGAGTGCAGAGACAACAATTGTGAAAAAGCAGGAAATGCAAGCAAAAAAAAAAATACAACAGTGAGCTCAAAAAGAAGCGCGAAAAAGTGGGAAATGCAAGTAAAAAAATCTACAGCCACTGTACATGATGTACCCAATTTTTAGACCCCAAATTTTTTGAAAAAGGATGTGTCTTAGACATGGGGGAATATGGTAAATGGTCAAGCAGATAGAGCACTGGACTTGGAGTCAGATCTGAGTTCAAATTAGGCAAGCTGGGTGACTCCAGGCAAGTCACTTAATCTCTTTTAGCCTCAATTTTCCTCATCTGTAAAATGGGGACCACTGTAGCACCTACCTCACAGGTTTGTTATGAGGATCAAAAATGAGATAAGATATGTAAAGCGCTTCATGACCCTTAAAGCACTATACAAATAAATGCTAGCCGTGGTTAACACACTCTTTCTTTAATTTCACCTTTCAGACCCTTAGCTTTCTTCAAGGCTCAGTAATGGTACCATCTCTTTTAGGAAGTCCTTCCTGATCCCCCTTGCTTTTAATGTTTCCTACTTCCTTCCTCAGACTACCTTACGTTTACTTATGCATGTGCATGTTATATACTGCCTCCGTTGAATATAAGATTTTTGAGGACAGAAAGCTGTTGTATCTTTTTCTTTGCCTCTCTAAATAAACATTTTTGTTGTCGAATTGCCATGTTTTTCTTTCCCTAATTTGTTCCTCATGCAGATATGTTTCTGCATCTTTTTGTGGTTAATACTGATTTTTTTTTCATTTTGCAAAATTCAGAAGCCAGAAGATAATAATCCCTTTCTATCTGGATTCAATCCTCTTATGATTCATCTAAATTTAGAACTTGTCATCATTTCGATCAACATGTTTATGTAAATGATTAGTGCTGTTTATTTTAGTTCCTTGAAGAGATCTGGATGATTTTTAAGGTTCCTTCCAGCTTCTAAATCTTATCCTGGGACTCTCAAATCATTCAAGGCATCTTCATTTTTGCTTTTCTTTTTTGAAGTCTGTTAACTGACAAGAACTCCCAGCCATCTTTAATGATACACCTGGACAAAGGTGCAGAGCTTTCTGGGATGGGCTAGTCTAGGCTGCTGTGCACTGAATTCTTGCCAAGCAAAAGAGACTTGAAGGGCTAAGAGCAGGAACTTGATTTTGGCATCATATCTTTGTTTGCAATAGGCCTCTGGATTCCAACTTTTTTTTTTAAGTTTTAGAGAGTGGTTCAGCCATTAGTTAAATTTTGTAAAACTTCTCTCACCTAGGTTGGCTGATTGGTTAATGATCATTGAGAACTTATTGTAAATGTACACCCGCTCCAAAGAACACAATGCTTAAGGTATCTGTCTTTGAATATCAGACTGTGTCCAGACCTGAACTTAAACGATCTCCTCTTCGCACCTCTAGGCTGCTCATCCTCCCAAGTTTCCCCTTTCCTATTGTTGGCACCACCATTTCTCAGAGGCACTCAGGCTCAAAACTTCAGTCATCCTTTCTTCTCTAATTCCTTCCCCACTCCTAATCTAATCAAGCCTGCATATTCTGTCCCAGAGATATTTTTTACATTTGGTGCATCTCTTTGCACTGTCACTGCAAGTACCTTAGTTCAGGCCTTTATTATCTTTCACCTGAATTACTGTAATAGTCTTCTAGTTCATCTCCTGGCCTAAAGACCAGGAATTCTTTACCTGGGGTCTGTGAACTTGTTCTATAAAGTATTTTGACTGTATTTCAATATAATTAATTTCCTTTATAATCTGATGTATTTTATGAATTAAAATAACAAAAACCAAAACCACACACATTATGAGAAGGGGTCTAAAAGCTTCATCAGACTACCAAAGGTTCCAATATATAAAATTTTTTTTTTAAAGAATACTGCATCTTCCAACCTATTTGTCACACAGTAGCCAAAGTAATCTCCGTAGTACACATTTCTTGTTGTAGTATTAACGTGATTGAAGATCTTCCCCACCCATTCAATAGGCCTCCCGGTGGGCCTAGGTGGGAAAGCTTGATTATATCTTTGTTTGTAAGTAGGCCTAAAGCCTCTACTTACTAGGTACTAAGCAGATTTGGGCATGAAGCCCTCAGGACCCTAAGGGGAGTTTCTAAGGCCAGAGCCAATGTGTGTGCACTGAGTTCTAGCCAATCAGATGCCGGCTAGGACTATATATAAAGAGAACCCAGAATTGAAGAGAAGAGAATTGAAGAGGAACAGAACTGAGAGCAGCAGAACATTGAGGCAGCAGACACTGAGAGAACCAGAGCTTGGCAGAGCCGTGGAAGACAGTGCTGAGGGGAGAGTTAGGATTCATGAGTGATGGTTTACAGAAAGGCCCTAGAAGGGAGGAAGGTTACAGGATGACTTGGTTCCTTGCTATAATACTGTGTTATAATTTCCTTGTTACTACACTGAGGTGGGCTTACTGGTTCTGCAATATAATTGCTACTATATTGAATTGGGAGTATTGGTTCTGGGATTGGATCCTCTGGAGTCTAAATAGATGTTACACTTCCTCTGCCTTCTACCTAGAGTTTTTCATACTTTGCGATTCTGAACCATTCAGGCATGTTCATGGTCATCCTTGAGGTCATGAATCTTGCCTTACTGATACACTTGTTCATTTGTTTTTCAGTTGTTTCAGATTTTGGGACCCCATTTGGGGTTTTCTTGTTTACAGGAATGGAGGTAAACGGGGTTAAGTGACTTGCCCAGGGTAATAAGTGTCTGAGGCCAGATTTGAACTCTTTTTTTAAAAAATTAATTAATTAATTTTTATTTAATATATTTAGTTTTCAGCATTGATTTTCACAAGAGTTTGAATTACAAATTTTCTCCCCATTTCTACCCTCCCCCCCACTCCAAGATGGCATATATTCTGGTTGCCCTGTTCCCTAGTCAGCCCTCCCTTCTGTCACCCCACTCCCCTCCCATCCCCTTTTCCCTTCCTTTCTTGTAGGGCAAGATAAATTTCTACACCCTGTTGCCTGTGTATCTTATTTTCTAGTTGCATGCAAAAACTTTTTTTCTTGTTTTTGAACATCTGCTTTTAAAACTTTGAGTTCCAAATTCTCTCCCCTCTTCCCTTCCCACCCAGCCTCCCTAAGAAGTCAAGCAATTCAACATAGGCTACGTGCGTATCATTATGTATAACCCTTCCACAATACTCATGTTGTGAAAGACTCACTATATTTTGCGCCTTCCTAACCTATCCCCCTTTATCCAGTTTTCTCCCTTGAACCTGTCCCTTTTCAAAAGTGTTTGTTTTTGATTACCTCCACCCCCATCTGCCCTCCCGTCTATCATCCCCCTTTTTTTATCTTCTTCCTCTTTTTTTCCTGTGGGGTAAGATACCCAATTGAGTATGTATGATATTCCCTCCTCAGGTCAAATCTGATGAGAGCAAGATTCAGTCATTCACCCTCACCTGACTTCTCTTCTCTTCCTACAGAACTGCTTTTTCTTGCCACTTTTATGCAATATAATTTATCCCATTCCACCTCTCCCTATCTCCTTCTCTCAATATATTCCTCTCTCGTCCCTTAATTTTATTTTATTTCTTTTAGATATCTTCCCTTCATCTTCAACTCACCCTGTGCCCACTCTCTCTCTCTCTCTCTCTCTCTCTCTCTCTCTCTCTGTATATATATATATATATATGTATGTATATATATGTATATATGTATATGTATATATATGTATGTATATATGTATGTGTGTGTATATATATATACACACACATACATATATACATACATACACACTCACATATACATACATATACATAAACATATATATATATATATGTATGCATATTCCCTTCAGCTACCCTAATACTGAGGTCTCATGAATCATACCCATCATCTTTCCATGTAGGAATGTAAACAAAACAGTTCGACTTTAGTAAGTCCCTTGCAATTTCTTTTTCTTGTTCTTGATTACCTTTTCATGCTTCTCTTGATTCTTGTGTTTGAAAGTCAGATTTTCTATTCAGCTCTGATCTTTTCACTGAGAAAGCTTGAAAGTCCTCTATTTTATTGAAAGTCCATATTTTGCCTTGGAGCATGATACTCATTTTTTCTGGGTAGGTGATTCTTGGTTTTAATCCTAGCTCCGTTGACCTCCGGAATATTGTATTCTAAGCCCTTCAGTCTCTTAATGTAAAGCTGCTAGATCTTGGGTTATTCTGATTGTGTTTCCACAATACTCAAATTGTTTCTTTCTGGCTGCTTGCAATATTTTCTCCTTGATCTGGGATCTCTGGAATTTGGCAACAATATTCCTAGGAGATTTCTTTTTGGGATCTATTTGAGGAGGCGATCTGTGGATTCTTTCAATTTCTATTTTGCCCTGTGGCTCTAGAATATCAGGGCAGTTCTCCTTGATGATTTCTAGAGAGATGTTATCTAGGCTCTTTTTTTGATCATGGCTTTCAGGTAGTCCAATAATTTTTAAATTATCTCTCTTGGATCTATTTTCCAGGTCAGTGATTTTTCCAATGAGATATTTCACATTGTCTTCCATTTTTTCATTCCTTTGGTTCTGTTTTATAATATCTTGATTTCTCATAAAGTCACTAGCCTCCACTTGCTCCAGTCTAATTTGTAAGGTAGTGTTTTCTTCAGTGGTCTTTTGGACCTCCTTTTCCATTTGGCTAATTCTGCCTTTCAAGGCATTCTTCTCCTCATTAGCTTTTTGGAACTCTTTTGCCATTTGAGTTAGTCTATTTTTTAAGGTGTTGTTTTCTTCAGTGTATTTTTTTGGGTCTCCTTTAGCAAGTCATTGACTTGTTTTTCATGGTTTTCTTGCATCCTTCTCATTTCTCTTCCCAATTTTTCCTCTACTTCTCTAACTTGCATTTCCAAATCCTTTTTGAGTTCTTCCATGGCCTGGGACCAGTTCATGTTTTTCTTGGAGGCTTTTGTTGTAGGCTCTTTGACTTTGTTGACTTCTTCTGTCTGTATGTTTTGGGCTTCTTTGTCACCAAAGAAAGATTACAGAATCTGAGACTGAATCTGGGTGCATTTTCACTGCCTGGCCCTATTCCCAGCCAACTAACTTGACCCTTGAGTGTTTCAGCAGGGTATGACTGCTTGTAGAGTTAAGAACTATGTTCCATGCTTGGGGGGATGCGCCAGCTCTGCCACACCAGCACTCCTCCTTCCCCAAGAACCCCCAACCTGGACTGGACTTAGATCTTCAGCAGGCTGTGCACTCCTGCTCTGATCTGCCACTTAATTCCTCTCACCAGGTGGGCCTGGGGCCAGAAGCAACTGCAGCTGTAGTTCTGTAGCTGCCGCACCTCCTCTGCCCCTGGGGTGGTGGCCGAACTGCGAACTCCTTCTACTCCCACAGCTTTTCCCACTAACCTTCTTTGTTGTCTTTGGTGTTTGTGGGTTGAGAAGTCTGGTAACTGCTGCAGCTCACTGACTCAGGGCACTAGGACATGTTCCACCTGGCTCCTGGTCTGGTTGGTCCATGCCACCCACGCTGGGCTCTGCTCCGCTCTGCTCCCAGCTCCGTGGGGGATAGACCTCACCCAGAGACTATCCAGGCTGTCCTGGGCTGCAGCCCTGCTTCCCTCTGCTATTTTGTGGGTTCTGCAGTTCTAGAATTGGTTCAGAGCCATTTTTTGTAGGTTTTTGGAGGGACTCAGCAGGGAGCTCATGCTAGTCCCTGCTTTCCAGCTGCCATCTTGACTTCACCCCTCCTTCCCACATTTGGACTCTTGAGATTCTTTCTGACTTCAGGCTTAGCATTCTGTCTGCTGTGCCACCTAGCTGCCTCATCTGAGCATATTACATTGTTGCTCCAAAATCTTCGTAACCCTTCTTCATTGTCTGCAGAATAAAGTACAGATAGATTCCTAGTGTTCAGGTTTTTCTACAGCCCTCACACTGCCTAGTTTTGCAGTAATTTGCCCTAAGTGTATCAAGTTTGTCTATGATCTTGTTGACCCTCTCTTCCCAACTTTCTGTACTCCAGTGCCCCCATGCTGTAGCCTGAAGCACTTTCCCTGCAGCTCGTGGCTTGAGACCTGTGTCCCTCAGATATTACAGATTCCAACATAGCATAGCCTATGATCCTTCTTTACCTCCCCTTGGATGATTAATCAAAATGAATAATAGGTTCAACTGTCTCAGGAATTATTTGATATTTCAAGGGAACCAAGCAACCCCAAAGAACTCTTCATTGGTGGAATGTGTGTTGAAAATGATTGAAGCCATTAGACACTTTGTCACTCTAGGCTCTCTAGTTTAAAATAATAGTGGGAGGGCAAAGAAGGAGATAGTTAATTGTGGGCCCCTCTTCTTCTTCTTGGGGCCCCATTTCTGGAAAGGAGCACCAGCAAATAAAAGGTGTCGGTGAGTAGATAAAATACTAGACCTGGGCTAAAAACAAGACCCCAATTCAAATTAGGCCCCTCAGGCATTTAACTTGCTGTATGACCTTGGGCAAGTCCCTTAACTTCTCTCAGCTTGAGTTTCCTCAGATAATAGTATCTAACTGCCAGGGTTGTTGCGATTCAAATGAGATATTTGTAAAGTGCTTAGCACAGTGCCTGTCACACTGTAGGCACCTAATAAGTCCTTGGGGTTTTTTGTTTGTTTTTTAAAGGAAACTTTTCTATCTCTCCACTTGGAATTAACTCTATTGCTCTGTCTGATCCATTTAAAATAAAGAAGGACCTACTTGGAAAGACAAGATTCGAGAGCCCAAATGCATAAACCCAATTGTGAGGATTAATATCTAGAGAGTTCACGAAACTCTCTTTGAGAAAAATCTGTAAATAATAATTCTAAGATTTATTATAATGGGAAAATTCAGAAACAAGATATCTTTAGTTTTTAGCCAAAAGACTGAGAGATAATTTCTGCAGGTTTTTTAGTCCCCAGTTTGGTTTCAGGGCAAACTTGCTTTATTTTGTTTACTTGTAGCACTAATATTTTTAAGGATGACTTTCAAAAGGGAAGTATTTTGTCATCTGACCTCATATGTTGTAATTTTTAGCCAACGTTAGCAATGTTGTTATTGTTTGTCCTTAATGACATCAGGAGGGTGATATCTTGACTTGCAAGTGAATTGGATATAAGTGAAGCAGGGCTGTGCAAAGTCATCAGCCTCACTGTCTCCTCTAGTCATTCAGAGTTCAGAGGCAAGACATAGATCAGGATAACTGGCGGGGGCCCAGGATGCAGTGGCAGACGTTGGCCTTTTTAAACTAAGGTATTTCCCAGGTCTCTGTTTATCTGAGGCAACACCCATTCAGTGATAAAAGGCTAGGTCAAAATTGAGGCAAAAGATGGCCTCTTTTGCCTTCTCAAAAGAATCAGTCTGGGAGGGGAAGACCTTCAAGGTTTCTGGCCAGAACAGAAACAATTGCTGTTTACACTGAGTCCGAGCCATCAAAACCTAAACCTTGAGCAAGTGAAGCTTGGACTGGGACCTATTATTAGCCAGTCAGTGAGAGCCAGAGTGATTAACGTTTAAAGGCATAGTCAGGTAGCTCCATTTGAATCATAATGGGCTTTATCAAAGCTTGGTTTTGCAGAGTTGTATTTCAAGAAATCATAAATGAAAACCACATGAGACAAAAGGGTTAATTGCCCTAGTTTTTTTTTTTTGGGGGGGGGGGCAGGATGACAAAGATAGAATAAATAAGTAGGGGGAAAAATCTAGCTCCCAAACCCCAAGATATCTTGCAAAGTATAAGCAATCAAAATCTATATTGCTTTGGACAGAGCACCTACATGTAAGGTATGACTCCCCATGTGGACAGAGGGAGAGGAGGAGGAAGAAGGAAGGAATGTTAAACATTTTGCTTAAATCTAAAGGAAGATCTAGACTATTTATGATGTGTGCTTTTTATACTGATTACTCCAGGCACTATATTTGTAAATATTTTACTGAGATAGAAAAATAGCCATGGCTATTTAAATCTATGTCTTGGAGTTGGTTTCATGTATACTTGACATTGAAGAAAACTTGGTTTTAAGCATATGTAGTAGTGTAGTATTATTGAAACATGCCTGGTATTCCCTTGCTGGTGGCAGGAATTTGTAGTCAAACTTTAGTTACTGGCTGGAAAGGAGTTCTTGTGATATATTTGTTGTATGGACCCTGAGATTCCTGGAATAATTGTGTGGGACTATTTTAAACAGAAACAGGGCCTGCTTATTTACCATGTCTTTTTAGGATTTTGTAGTTCCTAAGTACCTAACAGAGCTCCTTTTTGAGTTTTTAATGTCAGCCAACTGAAAACATTTATTTTGGAAGGCCAGTCCTTCTTAGAGTGACATTAGTTGACCTCACTTTCAGAGAATCTATCACACATCTGTCTTTCAGAGAGTTGATTAAAACCTGGTAGACAGGTAAGTCTTGATAAGTCATACTATCTCGAATGTCTTTCCCGTGGACTCTGGGAATTCATGACAGAAAGCCTCTTTATTTAAAATAATTAAAGCCATTGAGTGGACATTAGAAGATGCTTGAAATTTTTCCTTTATTCATAAGGCTTATATTTCATCAGCCTTCCATGGTATTTTGATCGCAGGTGCAGGCTTTTCAACTTCAATTGAGGCTAAAATGGGGACAGTATTAACCACATAAACATACTATAAACCTTTTTCAGTGAATGTTGGAGTGAATGATGCATTTACCTAAATCTGATTTGTCAAGGTGTGTTTACTTGCCCATATATAAATCATGCTGGATCTTAGGGTTGTTTCAGCATTAATGCTTTGAACTGTACATTTTATGTCTGTTCATTTTTGGTGAAATCAAATTACTGCTTTAGTTGATAGAGAAGTGCAGGAACCAACCAGCAAGACTTTGGAAGATGAACCAGTGGGGGAAAATGGGTACTGATTAACCACTAATACCAATCACAGAACTATTTGCAGCCGTGGAAGAGGAAATAAGAATTTGACCTTGGTTGGAGCTATTAGAATTAATAGTTCTAATAGCATTAAATTTGCTTTTAGGGTTTAAAAAAGTAGCAGTTCCATCATTATCTACAAATCAGTTCTTTTGACCTCATTGGCTTTAAGACCTTAATTTGGAATTTTTGGCTCTGGTATTGGTGAGTTGCTCTTAGGGTTAAGGATTGACCCCTCCTTCAGTAGATTTTATCATCATTGCATGAGGAATTTTTGTGGCCCATCTGAGATGTTACAGGAATTGTGCAAATTTACTGTTTGCTACCATTCAATTAATTTTCCTGAGCTTTATTGATAGATGACTCAGCCATTAGAATAGCTTTCCTACTCCTCTGCTGCTCTTTTTTTTGCAGAAATCTTCAGCCCTAATATTTGCTACCCCCCCCAGCTCCCTTCTTCTTTTTCTCCTCCTCTCTCTCCGCCCCGTTCTCCTCTTGATCTTTCTCTTTCCTTCTTTCCCAACCCCTGAAAATGTTGTCTTGATACTCAGTTCTAAGCTGCAAGATAACATAATCCTAAGTATGATGCGTTCTTGTTAGCATTTTCTTATCTCTTGCATCAGGTGCTTTTTGAAAAGATAAATTTGTGTGGTTCTTGGAATAGAATTTTGGAGGAGAGTGTCTTAAGCCATCTTGTCTTTCCTTTTTGTGTATATGTGTAAACCTTTTGCTTATTTAGAAGTTTTGAACTCATCTACAAATATATTTTGGCCACAAATTTCCCTCCCCAGGTTGGCTTAAAGCAATTTGTTGCACAGTAGAAGCACGGACATAGAACAAACCATCATCCATATTCTTGGATGAGGTTATTTTCTTTTGTTCCCCATCTAACTTTAAGCAGAACCCTGAATCCCAAGTTATATTCTCTCTAGGATATATGCCGAAGGTCCTTATCGACCTCCACCAGTTATATTTTTAAAAGGCTGAATTAAAAAAAAATTCTTGTTCTGTCTTTGCTAGACTGTGAACAACAGAATCAGTATCCAAGAACAACTGCCATTTTAGCTGATCTAAATGAACTCTTGCCTTGGACCCTTAATTGTCTTATTATGCAAATATAATTATAATGGTCCCAGTTAGAAAGGAGAGAATGGCCCTTCTAATTTACCTCCCTAACAAACTTCATTGCTCTCTTCAGGATTATTGGGTTCAGAGCTATCCTTAACAGGCCCTTTCTTGGGAGAGACACCTTTCTAAATAAGTGAGGGTTGTCTATGTATATCCATATCTTAATCCAGTGCCTGGTGTGTCAAGTGTGGTTTTTGTCTCTCGGCTTGCCTCAGTTGCTTAGTGGAATTTTGAGGTCAGCAAAAAAAAACTTTTGCAAATTGTGATCCATCTATTTCCCGTGTTCTATTGCTTTAACTGTTGGACCATGATGAATTGCAAGGGTTTATAGTGTGTTTTAAGAGAGCCATTGGGAACAAAGATAACAGATGTTATCTAAAGAAACAAATACACCTGTGTTGGTAGTCGGGGAAATTTTTAGCAAGTTTGGTTGGTAACCTCAATATTTTAATAATAATAGCTAGTATTTATGTAGTCCTTTTAATGTTTGCAAAGTACTTTATAAAAATCGTCTCATTTAATCCTCACGATAACTAACCATGGGAGACATAGGTGTTACTAGGATTCCCATTTTACAGATGAGGAAGTTGAAGTAGATAGAGGTTATTAAGTGACTTGTCTAGCGTCACGTAGCAAGTAAGAGTCAGAGACCACATTTTACCTCAGGTCTTCCTAACTCCAAGTCCAGTGTTCTGTCTATGTGCCACCTACCTGCCTATAGGCTTTAAGCTCAAATATTCTATTTTGGTTTAGAAAACCAAAAACCAAAAACCACCCATTAGTCCTAAGTTGTCATAAAAATTAACAATGCATGATGTGTAAAGATTTAAAAAACCTAATTCTTAAAAAATAATAATGGTAAATTTCTAAATAGATAAGAGATCATTACTTCTCCAGCTCTATTCATAATAAAGAGAATATACATGAGTTCCTATTTGGGAAGTTAGGATAAGGCAGAAAAATTTACGATGCCAAGATGATGATGAATTTTATGCATCCTGATTCATATTACACTGAATTTAAAAACATTCATTTTTTGCATAATTTATCCTCATTATTAACATTAGGAAATTTTTTCTTTATGAAAGTATTTCTTTAAATAGCAGTGCCCTAGGGCATTTTTTTAAAAAGGAGATAATTAATTTTGGGATTCATGCTTGAGGTATTTGAGAATCCTAGCAGAAGTAGAAAGGACCTTAAATCATCTAATCCAAGACACTTATTTTATAGATGAGAGTTTTGAGACCCAGAGAGGTAAAGATCTTTGCTTACTGTCACAGAAGTGAAACTTAGGGATTAAGTTTAAAGAGGCGTTGCCAGTTGAAGTATAAAGCATCCTTGAAATAGTTATATAAATCAATGGGAAAATAGAAGCTGATTCTTCTCATGTGGAAAGTCAAATATGCTATACTTGTATGTATGTATGTACACCACACATACCAGAGGGCAGCTAAATGGCACGATAGACAACTGAACCTGGAGGCAGGAAGACCTGAATGAAAAACCATCCTCAGACACTTATTAGCTCCGTGACTGGGCAAGTAATCGAACTCCTGCCTGCCTCAGTTTCCTCCTCTGTAAAATGGGGATAATAATAGTACCTACCTCCCAGGGTTCTTGTGAGGATATATATGTACAGCAATTTGCAAACTTTAAGGCATTATATGAACATTAGCTATTATTATTGATAGCGATGATAATTAGGAATAATTTTTATTAGGTCTCAATAACTTGAATGATTTGCTAGTCTGTTTTATCTCTCTTCAGATAATAGCACATAGTTATTATTTCCTTTTGAGGGGTTCCAAAAAGTTTTTTTCATACCTCTAATAAAACTCAAGATCCATATGCATTATGAGTCCCCAGGAAAGGAGCAGAGAGTGTGAAGAAGCAGTTTTTAGATTATCTATGAGCTTAGCTGTTTTCGCTCTAAAAGTGGTGGGGTTCTTTCCCAGTGATGAACAAATGGACACACTACCAGGAACTGAAGTATATCAATCTTAACATTACTTCTGTAGAAATGGAGCCAAAAAAAATTGAAAGAAGTTGTACCTAAATGGAAGGATACCTCACAGGTTTTCCTTGGAGAAGCATGAACAGTGATTTGTTATTTTTTAAAATTAAATTGTATTTAATTGGAAAAAATCAGTTTTGTTTCACTTCTCCCAGCCCCCCACACTGTTGTAAGAAAAAAAAGAGAAGAAAAGAAAAGATAAAAAACCCTTGTAACAAATAGGCAGAGTCAAGCAAAATGGATTCCAACACTGGCCTTTTCCAAAAACTACATCTCATTCTGCACACCTCTCTGTCAGGAGGTGGATAGCATGTGTCATCGGTATTCTGGAATCATGGTTGGCGATTACATTCATCTGAGTTCTTTCGGCTTTCAAAGTTTTGTTTTTCCTGTGTTGTTATTACATAAATTTAAACAAAATAATTTGCAGAATTGGTTTTATCAGGCATGCAAAGGCAACAAGAAACTTCATTTCACTGTACATTTGGTGCCAGGCAGTGGTCATGATAAATATTTTCAAAAAGATCACTTTGAAAGTAATTACACATTTTGAAACCACATCTGTTGCAAAGGATTAAAAGGTAGAGAAATGTGGCCAAGAATGAAGTGAAATCCTTACAGTTAGATCAATATATACTTTAATATCCCATGAGTTCAATGTAAAGATAAGCGTAAATAAATGATAGTGAAAATTGTCAGAAAATATGGTTCACATATAAGTAATAAGGATGGCCAAAGACTTCTAGATTTTAGAGTATCTGATGAAGACTGATGCCTGTACATCATGAACACTTTCTTAGAGAAAAGAATCTTGACATGTTATATAAGTGAGCATTGAATAATGTCACAGAAAATGAAATTGCATGTATTTTTAATGTACTAGAAACCAACCATTCAGCAAGCTTTTATTACAAGCTTACTATGTGCCAGGCACATGGGGCAATAAAGGCAAAAACACAGACCCTGCCCTTAAGGAGTTCACATTGGAATGAGGGAGACAATATTTACATAAAGAGGTTCGTTCTCTCTCTCTCTCTCTCTCTCTCTCTCTCTCTCTCTCTCTCTCTCTCTCTCTCTCTCTCTCTCTCTCCCTCTCTCCCTCTCTCTCCCTCTCCCTCTCCCTCTCCTCTCTCTCTCTCTCTCTCTCTCTCTGTCTGTCTGTCTCTCTCTCTCTCTGTCTCTCTCAGTCTCTGTGACTGTCTCTCTCTGTCTCTCTCTCTGTCTCTGTCTCTCTTTCTCTATCTCTGTCCCTCTTTCTCTCTCTGTCTCTCTCTCATAGACTTGAAGGTACTCTTAAAGGAGAAGGATCTAGCGGTGAGGAGGACCAAGAAAGGACTACTCCAGAAAGTGGTATTTGAGTTGAGTCTTGAAATGACCAGTCATTAATGTAGCAATCATTACTAAATCAGCTGTGGCTTTGCAATCAGACCACTGGATTGTTAGAGCAAAGATAAAAATGAACACAAAACTGAAAGCATAAAAATGAAAGAAAAACAATGTGCAATTAATCCAACTCCAACTTGATCATAGTGAACATGTAAAATAGAGATTTCTTATAGAAGCTTAACCAATATAAACCAATTGTTATAATAAAGAGACCTATAAGAACCTAAAAAGTGCCCCAAACAACAAATAAAAGTTACTTGCCAAATGGAGATTTATGGTATCTGAGGACCACACTGATATAGATAGAGTACATACTCATTTGTAAAATCTTAGGAAGGATGGTGCAAAATTGTGAGCAGTAATTACCAACCCATCTAACCTATATAAAACATTTTGTGAGAATATGATTTTATATGCACACACTTATGAGAATCAACATAAAAACACGAATCTTTATGGACCTTTCCTGATCATTAATATCAAGGGATAGGAATATGTGTCAGGACTAGACTTGCGATTTCATTGGTGTAGGGAACTCCCAACTGAGTGAGGAAACATGTTCTAAAAACAGACCAGCACCTTCTTTTCAACGTACATACATACATACATACATACATACATAATATATATACATATTCATACATATATAAAATATTATGATATTAGATTTGCATTGAGAGGTCCAGGATCACAGTCAATATGTATCAGAGATAGAACTTGAGTGTGACTCTCAAGAAATGAATAGTGACCAAATAGTCTTTATTTTTACTTTTCAAGCCTGAAAACATGGAGTTATATAGCTTTGGAATTCTTTTTGATTAGAAATAAAACAAAAGAAAAAAATCTCTAAATCCAAGTTGTAATTTTCCTGTATGTTCGATTTCTAACTGGCCTTTCTTGCTTTGCAATTTGTGATTCTAAATGGGTTTTGATCATTTAGTTGTATTCCCTGCATCTGTCGTAGTCATGGTACAGTTGAAGTGTTTGCTGCAACCTGTTTCTTGTCTGCCCCCTGCTGGCATTTCAGGGAATGAGCATTTTTATTTTTTGAAACTAGAAGAATCTCTCTGCCCTTAACTTTTTTCCTTCTGTTGATAGATACTGTCAGACATATTTGCTGATAGGTCTATTTTATGTTCTTGGATATTATACCTAAATTTAATTTTATCTCCATTATTTACCTTGTATAGGCAATTTTTTAGACATCTTATATTTTTTGTAGTGTTTGCTAACTAAAACAGCTATACTTGACAAAGAAGGTTGCTTGTCTCCTGGACTACTTACTATAAGTGGCTTTTATCAGGTTTTTCTGTGCCTCAGATCATCCTACATACTACTGTCAGATTAATTTCCCTACAGAACAGTCTCAATTATTTTATTCTCCTCAAAAACCTTTCACGGCTCCCCATTGCCTGTTGGATAAAATCCAAGTTCTTTTGCATGGCAGTTAAGGCTCTCAAGATCTTGCCCTAACCTCCCCTTCAGTTTTATCTTTATCATTATTAACGTATAAGCATGAGCTAAATTAGATTATTCATCATGCCACAAATTATAATTTCAAAACAATTTTATTTATTTTTAGCATTCATATTTAAAAATTGAGTTTTAAATTCTCTCCTCTCCAGCCCTGCCCCCTACTCATTGAGAAGGCAACCAATATGATGCATGTAAAGTCATGCAAAACATTTCCATGTCAGCCATGTTCATGCTACAAGCTAATCTGTGCTTCCTATGTGCTGTATAATTGGACATGTCATTAATTCTTTTTCCTGTAATTCCTTCCGCTTTCCAATATCTTTTCCTGTTTTCCAACATGCACTGCCTGTTAAAATTCTAGAAGTCCTTTAGGGACCAACTCAGACCAACTTCTTTTTCTCCCCCCGACGTTAAAATTTTTTCAATCTGTTTTTATTTAAAACCTTGTCTATTCTTTTGGCTCCGGTGCACCCTTTCCCATAAAGACGTTCCTGATCACCTTGAATAAAACTGATGTCTCCTTATTATTTATAGTATTGGGTTTTTTAAAATCTCTTTAATAAACCACATTCTGTTTTATATTAATTAGTTGTAGGTATCTTACCTATAAACTGTAAACTTCTTGAGGTTATTTAGTTTTGTATCACCCACAGCATTTAGCACTGTGCCTTTCACATAGTAATTATCTACATCAACAAAAATTGCCACCTTTCTTTAATTTTGGAAACAATTGTCAAGTTTCCCTGGGCAAAAATTCATCTTCCTCTGGTGAACCTGGGGATAAACCTCTCCCTTTTTGACTTGGCTGATCCTCAGACAATAGGCATTCAGTCCATCGTGGGACCCATTCTTGAAGCCTCTCTATTTGGGTAGAAATTGCCAGAGTATGTACTCTGATGGCATAGAGCTTGAGAATCCAAGGTCACTTCCAGAAGTCACACATATTAAGAGCTCAATAAATGTCAAGTAAATGAATGGTCAGTCAGTATTCAAATGCCTTGTTCTTTAGCTTATGTATAGTATTTGACTTCCATGAATGCTGTAACAAACCTGTACAAAAAGCAGGTTTGCTTGTAGTGAATACTTAGGAGTTTAGGCAGATGCAGTTAAAAAAAGTTCAAATCCCAGAATGTGTTTTTTTGTAGAAACTTTTGAAAGTAGTATGCAATGTTTCCATAAATTATACTATAAAATATTAACATGCCTATGGTTTGCTGAGTCCAGGATTTTCCACTGTCATGTAGTTTCATGAAGAAGAGTAATTTGCAGTGCAGAAAGGCTTTCTTTCCACCCATTGGATCCTTGGTGACTAAAATGCAAGGTTAAGAATAGGATCAGGGATTCCATTAACTGTGCTCTAATTCTGTGCCATGTCTGTGCTGAGAGCTACAGTGATAGATACTAAGATCGTAGGCGGAGGTAAGGTGGTAAAATCAGAGGGCTAAAAAAGAGCAGTCCATGACTCAAAACTTTGCTTTGGGGCGCTTAGCATAGTGCCTGGCACATAGCACAGCCTAAATAAATGCTAGCTGACTGATTCCCTTTAGCAGGCTACATAATGCTACCTTGGGTGTGGTAGTAATACAAGGCGATGATGATGGTGGTGGTGGCGGTGATGAAAATGTTGTTCAGTCCGACTCGTTGTGGCTCCATTCGGAGTTTTCTTGGCAGAGATACTGGAGTGCTTTGCCATTTTCTTCTCCAGCTCATTTTGCATTAGAAGAAATTGAGGCAAATTGGGTTAAGTGACTTGCCCAGGGTCCCACAAGTAGTAGGTGTCTCAGGCCAGATTTAAACTCAGGGAGATGAGTCTTCCTGATTCCAGGCACACTATCCACTGCGCCAACTTGCTGCCAGGAAGATAATACACATTTTTAAATGGTTGAAGTAAATTAGATCTCTTTTTGTCTCCAATCCAACAAATCAGTACATAGAGTATTTTTTTTCTGCTATGTAGGTATGAAAAAATTGAATGTTTACTTTATTCATTTTGTACTTGTCCTGTGCCTATTTATGGATAGCCAGGGCTGCCTTATTTATAGTGTCTTTCCCGAGACAAATAATATTAGATGAAATCGTGTGGTGAAAAACCACCAGAAACACTGCAGGCCATCGTCTAAACAAAGGCCCATTTGAGAACCTAGAGCTAATTTTAGTGCTCATTTTTAGCTGAGAAGTGCTCTGTTAAAAGATTCCCATCAAAGGTGATGAGTTACCAGCTTAGATTTGTGTTGGCTAACTGTAGATGGTGGTCGAGGGACTGCTGTGCAAGGAGAAATTTGTTTTTCCTTTGTGGTTTCACAAGTTTGTATAATTTGGCAGGTTAACTTTGGCACCTGCAGAGCCAAAATTCAGCTAAACAAAGAAGGGTCACGATACTGGTAGCTTTGTAGCAGCAGATAGTTTTATTTAAGAAGCTAACCCATAATGTTTTGGAACACATGACTAAAATACAGAGGCCCCAGTCTCCCATTAAATAGAATTAAAACTGTTTATTTGTTAGGTATTTCTACAATTGATTTTTTTCTATCTTTCAACTCCATGAAGTTAAGCTTTTAGAAAGGTTTTTGAAGAACCAGGAAGCTGCTGTAGACTTGGGATGTTAGCCATAATGGGGGAGGGGGTGGCACTACCCAGATGGTATTTAGAGTAGATTACTGACTAGTAATCCTTTTCTGTCCTAGAAGATTAAAGCTATTCTAGTGGAGTTGAGGTCAGCTGACATGTTTGTTTAAGTAAATGGAAATGCCTTGGTCACTGGCAAAACTACGCCGACATTTTTTAGAAATGTGTGCCTATACCATAGGTTGGAGTTTCCTTCTCTTTGTTTACTGAAGAATATTCATTTTAACCCTGCCCAGGTTATTCATTATTGACAGAAACTAACTACTCCTCCTGTAATTGCTCTGGACGGGTCACTTATTAAACAGGTGTTACATTTGCTAGTCATGTGGATCTCAGGGGTTTGAAAAGGAAATAGAATACTTTGTGGGGGAAGCAGGATATTGAAACATTGGTCGCTTTTATTCATGAGGGCTGTACAACCTAGAGAGCAGAGACTAATGTGCCTCAGGCTAAATGGAAGAAGAAGCATGCTGTCCTGAGACCATGTGCTGTCCATTTTCCTGGAATGGATCGCGGAGAGATGGACTTATATGAGGACTATAAATCACCCTTTGATTTCGATTCAGGAGTGAACAAAAACTATCTCTACCTGTCTCCTAGTGTAAATACATCTCCTCCTGGATCACCTACTCTACAGAGACTCGGTAACTATCTTGTCTACTTCTGTGCAAAATTAGGTTTATTAATAACATGTGTACCTCGAATGTGATTAGGGTGGGGTCTTATCTCATGTAGGGACATGCATGCTTTGGTGGTGGAGAAATGACGTTGCCATAAGTCAAGACAAATAAGTGATCCATCTCTGGATTTCTGGAAGCAGCACGCTTCATTTATGATAATGTGGATTTCGTAGTTGGCTTTTTTAGCCTAGAGCTTCTTCACTGGATTATTATGAATTCATGGAGCTGATAATTAAAAAGTAAAGAGAAAGTCCTAAGAACCTTTGTCTTAGAGCAAATGCTTCTGTTGTCATGTTTCTGATATAAAGTCTTAGCCTCTGGGTTCTTGTCAGAACTGAAGTTCAAATAATGGCTGTATTTAGATTTGAGGACAGAGAACCAAAAATGGCACAGATGACTCTCAAAGCAAGGAATAACAAAAATGTTATGATTTCTTGTCCTTTGATGCCACTTACTCTGTATGTGCCCAGTATATATAGAATCCATAAATGATGAAAACTCTGAGATTAGTACTAGGAGCACAGATGTCTAACTAGGTAAACCCCTTAACTGTGTACCAAGTTATTTTTCAATCTTACAAAGAATAAAGTCTGAGTTTGAATTGGTATTCTTATTAATACAGGAATACATAGGTTATACAGTGTATTTATATAAGTATCAAAACAAATATAAATCTAGAGAGAGATGGTTAAAGGATAAAGTAAAAGGTCTAGTTGCAAATATTTGGTATTTGCATTCTTGTTGATCACTTGGAAATTCTGCTTTAGTATTTTTCCTGAAGTGTAGACAGGTATCACCTGGGTTATAGTCGGAGTCCTAACCATGGTATATGTTATGTCTGACTGAAGACTATATGTATGTGGATACCAGAGGGGATTATAAAAATGATGGGGATTTAACTAAATGACTGCCATGTTTTTCCTAGGGGAGTCAGTCCAACTCTGTCATTTGTCGTCTTCTTTTCTGGCTTCCTTCATCGACCATGGGGACCATTTTGAATCTTGGGAATTAGATCAGAGACCTAGAGCTAGAAGAGACCATAGAGGCCACCCTGTGCAGCCATCTAATTTTATGGGTGGCAAAGCGAGGCTCAGAAAGGTTAAGCGACGAAGCCCCACCAGTAGTGCAGAGCTGGGATTTGAACCTACATCCTCTGACTTCAAAGCCAGTGTTCTTTCCATTCTGGCATGCTGCATTTAACCAAGTGTTGTTTAAATTTTTTTTAAAAGCATTTGAATTTAGCAATATGCTTACACATTGAGTCCAGGATATAAAATGAGGCTCTCACAACCTCACTTTTCTTGGTGTTTATAACTTAAATGGGGAAACTATTTGACTTACATGAAATGGAGAATCAGTAGTAAAAAATGGCTTCCGTGGTAGGAGTTGTCATTATGCTCCTGCTCAGGTTAGCTTCCTTTTGTGTCATTTTCATGCTTCAGTAACTCGGTGTCATGTGTTATTTGTGTATGGTAGATAAGGGTGGCCTACCCTAGAAAGCTAACAGTCTCTCAACAGATTGTGTATAGGACAAAAGCAAGGCTGGGCAAAATCTAATTGGCAGTTCTATTTCTCTAGAAGGTTCGTTTTTAATTATCATTTGAGGTGATGAATGGAAAAACCTTAAAACAGAAGGGCCTGAGTGAAAGAAAGCAGTTAAGTGGAAATTTTCAATATGTAATAAAAAAAAGCAAAAAACCAAAAAATCTCAAGGCAGAATGTGGAGAACAAAAAAGGTTGTAGGAGAAGACAAATGCTTCTAGTAGGCAGTCATAGGATATCTTGAAGGTATGGCAGTTGGTCAGTCAGTTCAACAAGTATTTCAGTGCCTACTATGTTCTTAGGCACTATGGTTAAGATACAAAAAAAAAGACCACAGACAGTTCTTGCTCTCAAGGGACCCATAATCTAATGGGAGAGAGAACATATGTCCAAACAAACTACATACAGGTTAAGTAGGAAATAATTAGTCATCATCAATCAATAGTCAATAAACAGTTACTAAGCACTTATTGTGCGCCGGGCACTATGCTGAGCTTTGGAGAAACAAAAAGAGGCAAAAGACAGTGCCTGCCCTCAAGGAGCTTACAGTTTAATGGGGGAGACAACATGCAAACAAATATATTCAAAACAAGCCCTCTACAGGATAAATGTAAGATAATTATTAATTTTGGAGGGAAGGCACTAGAATTAAGCGGTGTTGGGAAGGCTTCCAGTAGAAGGCTTGATTTTAGTTGGGACTCAAAGCCAGGGAGGTCATTATTCTGAGTTGAGGGAGTCATTCCAGTCATGGGAGACTAGCTGAGAAAGTGCCTGGAGCTGGAGTGTCTTGTTTATGGAACCGCCAGGAGGTCAGTGTGATTGGGTCGAAGAGGACAGGTTGTGGAATAAGGTGTAAGAAGACTGGGTAGGTAAAATGAAGCTAGCTTATGAAGGGGTAGGAATGCCCCACAGAGCATTTCATGGAGGAAGGTACTAGAATGAAGAGGGATTGGAACAAGCTTCCTGTAGAAGGTTGGATTTTAGTTGGGACTTTAAAGGAAGCCTGGGAGGGAAGCCAAGAGGAGGATATGAAAAAGGAGGGCCAGAGAAAAGGCTGGAGCTGGTGGGGTCAGGAATAGATTATTAAGGTCCTCGTGTGAAGGAGGGGAAAAAAAGAGAAACGTTTAATCTGGTGTTCCTAAATTAGGAAAATTCTATTACCTTATTGGGGCCAAGAATTTGAGTAGCACTTCAAACTTTATTTGTGGCACAGATTTATCTTTTGGTGTATACCAGAGGGAGGAGGATGCATCCTCTCCTGTCACAAAAATTCTGAATGGAGGTTTTGGGGCAGGGATGGAGAGGACCAGTGTCTCTGCGTTGCTGGAAAAGGAGGAGAGAGAAAATTCTGGACCAACAAATTGAATTAAAATGTGGAAGGATGACTCATGGCCCAAATAAAAAGGAGAAAAAGGATTTGACTAAGATTGCAAATTGTAGTAAATTCTTAGGACTTGTTTATCTAGAGCAGAGGAGTCAAGCTCACAGCCTGATGAAAGCAGCCTGCAAAACTCCAGAGTGGGGCCTGAACCAATTAAAGTGTAATTGAAAAATGTTTAACAAAATAAACAAAATAAAACACAACATAGATATTGTTATCTTGTGGTTTTCTGAGTCCATATGCATCAGTTGGAAGGATCTGTTTCTATTTGAGTCTGCTGTTCAGTCATTTTTCAGTTGTGTCAACTCTCTGTGACCCCATTTGGAATTTTCTTGGCAGAGATGCTGGAGTGGCTTGCCATTTCCTTCTCCAGCTCATTTTACAGATGAGGAACTGAGGCAAACAGGGTTAAGTGACATGCCCAGGGTCACATGGTTAGTAAATGTCTGAAGCCAGATTTGAACTCAGGGAAGAGGAACCTTCTTGACTCTAGGCCTGAAGCTCCATCCACTGTGTCACTTAGCTACCTTTATGTGAGTCTGATGCTGTTGTACATTAAGTTTTTTTTTCAATTTACAAAAACTTATTTTGTCTTTCTCCCACCTCTTATTTCCATTGCAAAAAAAAGAAAGAAAGACAAAAACCCTTGTAACAAATATTCATAATCAAAGAAAACAAATTACCAAATTTTGGCCATGTTCAGAAATGTATATCTCAGTCTGCACCCAGAGTCCATCACCTCTCTGTCAAGCATGCTTCCTCACTGGTCCTCTAGAAAATGTGGTTGGGCAGTGTATCAATCAGAGCTCTGATGGTTTTCAGGGCTGCTCATTGTTGCTAAATACATTCTTTTCCTGGTTCTGCTCACTTCGCTCTCTAAAAGCTCATACAGGTCTTTCCAGGTTTCTCTGAAATTGTCCCTTTCATCATTTCTTAGAGCACAATGGTATTCTTTACGTTCACATATAATAAGTTGTTAAGCCATTCCCCAGTGGATGGGTAATCTTGTTTATATTTACAACAATATTTTTTTTTTGTTTTTTTGTTTTTTTGTTTTTACAATATTTACAACAACCCCGTCAGGTTGGGGTATCATTGTCACCATTTTACAGATGATCAAATTGAGGTTGAAAGTCACCGCTTTTGGCCTCAGTTCCATCATCTGTAAAATGGGAGATAATCATAGCACTTGGGGTGGTTGTAAATAGCAAAAGGGAAAATGGCGAAGTGACTTCCCATCGTCACACAAAGCCAGAAAGGTGGTGTAGCTTTCAGATCTATAAATAAGGGAACAGATGATGACCAGACAAGAGACAGAGAGGATCACTGAGGAGGAAAGTGGACGGTTTTGATTACATAAAATGTAAACGTTTTTGCACAAACAAAACTAATGTGGCCAGTATTAGCAGTTAGTGTCTATGTAAGACTCTCATTTTCAAGATATATAAAAAATAGAATTGAATTTGTAATTATAAGAGCCATTCCCCAATTGATAAATGATCAAAGGATATAAATATGTGATTTTCTAAGGGAAAAATCCAAGTTATCAATATCCATTTTTTAAAATGCTATAAATCATTAATAATTAGATAAATTAAATCAACACTGAGGTTCTACCTCATTCCCATCAATATGACAAACTTGATAAAAAGGGAAAATGAAAAATATTGTCAGGACTGTGGGCAAACAGGTACATCAAAGCACTTCCAGCTGTGCAATGAAATGGTAGCACCACTACAGAAAGCCATTTGGGACCAAACTCCTAAAGTTACTAAACTGTGCCGCCATTTCATGACTAGGCCTACACCAAATGTACGAAAGTATTTATAGTAGCTCCTTTTATTCTCAAAACAACCCTACTTGATTGGGGCTCTTATTATCCACATTTAACAGTTGAAGAAACTCAGACCTAGTAGAAAAGTAGCTATCTACTGGAATAGGATGGGAAACCTTGATGATTTCCTCCTCCTGTGCATTGCCTTTAAGCATAGACCTTAGAGAAGGGGTGTTGACAGAGAGCACATAGTTAAATGGCTACCCAGTTGTGAGTTTCAAACACAACTTTCTTCTTTTTTCTTTCTTTTTTAAAAAATAAGTTTTTATTGCTATCTTCTGTTTCTTGTGTCTTCCTAGTCTCCCAAGTATCCCTCTCCCTCTCCCTCCCAGACAGTCATCCCATGGAACAAGTAGTATTTTTTTAAAGGGAGGAAAAAAATCAGCACACAACTGATCAATACCTAGAAAAATTCTGAAAACATGTACAGTGTGTAACATCACACACCTCTTGCTACAAAAACTCTTTTTATGGGGGGGAGGCAATCAATGATATAATTAAATATTTCTAAACAGATTTGTAATAATAAGCATAATATTTAACATATAATATATAACAAATTAAATATGCTTAATGGCCAAAAATCTTTAGGGAGATTATGCAGAAATTTCAGTTTCCTCTACTTTCCTTTACTTATTCTGCCTTTTCCTGTTGTAGTTTAAGAGGAAACTAGTCTTTTAGAAGTCAAACTCCATACCTGTGCATCATGTTCCTGATTTCCTTCTGACTCATCCTGGCCCTTGTTCCAACTCTCCCTCCCACTCCAGCATTGTTAACCTCTTGTTTTTCATTGGTCACTCTCCCTTCCATTTTTTTAAAACATGTTTCAGATGTCTTTTATGTGAGGAAAAATTAAACTAAACTAAATGTGAATTCAGTTGCTTTTCTTTGCCTCCCACTTTGCTCAGCGCAGTGCCTGATGCATAAGAGCTTAATTACTGCTTGTTAACTTGACTTGGTAGATGCCTATTTCCTCTGTACATTTAATGGTTAGACTTGAGTGGGTGACTATCGTCTGTTCTTAATTATTTGACTGTTTCATTTTGACCCTTTCCTTGAAGGTTCTCAGTGACCTTTTTTTGGCCAAATGAAAGTGGCCTTTTTAATATTCACCCCTTTCAAGTTTCTTTGCTTCATTTTAGACTCTTAAATACTCCCTCTTTCTTAAATAAGTTTTTTGTTCCTTGCTTTTGATCTCCTGAATTTCCTTCTCATCTAGTCTTTCCTGTTACAAATGACATACAAATCTAGAACTCTGGACTTGACCTTTCAGAGCAGCGGGGTGCCTTTGAAATAACCCTTGATATCAGAAGACCTGGGTTAAAAACCTCTAACTCTGCCAGTTGTTACTTGTGTGCCCTTGGGACTAGCTATGAAATGAGGGGGTTGGGCAAAAGATGGCCTCTGAGGCTTCTTCCATCTCTAGGTCTAGGATTGGGTAAGCTCCAAGGCCACTTACAACTCCCAGTATGTGGTCCTGTAATCCCTTTCTTTTAGTATCCTGTCCTTAACTGTCTCTAGGATATTTCTGAATGAATGTCCTAACATCACTCTTCCCAATTTCTATTCTGCCTTTTTTACAATAAAACTGTTGCCAGGTTCTTAATCTTGTAGTTATCTACCTCAGCATCCTCCTTTCCTCTCTTTTGCCTTGTCCATAGTCCAGTACCATCCCTGGTTCTCAGTTGTCTTCCTTGCATCTTCAGGCTTTCCTTTTCTAGTTACTATTTTGCTTCAGTCTATAAACATGCTCGGGTCTCTTTTCCAAATATGCCCCCAGCCCCGCCCAAAATCCCCCAACAACCTTCAACATGTTCACACTCTCTAGCTCATCTCCTCTCCTTCCTTTATCACCAGACTTTCTGATGAATTATTGACAGCAGCTATCTCTTCTTTCTAGTCATGAACTTTTACTCCTTGAGTCCGTGTAAGTCAACTTTTGCCCCTCATCACTGCTGAAATTGCTGTCTCATGAGTGACCTAATTGCCAATTTTTAAAAACGACTCCTTGGTGTTGACCACCTTTTTTTTTTTTCCTTTTTGCAAACCTCTTTTCATTGCTCTGTGATGTGTTAGTATTCTGGTTGCCCTCCTACCTCAAAGGACTTCTCCTTTCGGCTAGTCTTTCACTTCTTGAATGTTTCTCAAGGTTCTGCCCCCTCTTTCTATGCTTTCTTCCTTAGTGAACTTACCTGTTCCTGGGATCTCAGTGTTGGAGGCCTAACACATACATTATCTTCTCAGGTCCAAACTCTTTTCCTTCAAAGTCTTGTCCAAGTAGCTCCCCATACACCTGATCCTCCTTTCTGACAATATCTTGGCGCACAACTTGTGCTGCGTTGTTATGGATTTGTTTTATGCTCTGTAATCTGCCCCCTCTCTCACAAAACCTCACTTTCTAGAAGCACTCAGCTAAATGCTACCTTAATAAAAATAACTCATATTGATATAGAACTTCAAGGTTTACAAATTGCTCTCTTAAGAACCTTGTCAGACCCACAAGGTGGGTAGTGCCACTATCATATTCTCATTTTATACCCGAGGGAGCTCAATTCAAATACCAATCATTATGTATTTATTACTCACCAGGCACTGGTGCATGAAGACATCCACAAAGGTGCTATTAGGTGGGAAATGAAGGGATGGCTGACTTGGGCCCCCACCTTAAATGGAAGTTATGAGAGACACTCTTTATCTTCCAGTCAAAGGGGCAGAGGGTATTGATGAGTTATGAGTTCCAAGGCTGAAATGATCTTCCAGGATGAAGAGATTCCTGGGGCATGATGGGGAAATTCAGAGGAGATCAGCCAGGTAGGAAAATAGCACCAGGCATACAATGACAAAAATATATCTGTGTCCTAAAGGCACAAGAAGAAAGAGGAAAACAACATGTATACAAATAGATCAACATAAAACATAATACAAGGTAGTTTTGAAAGGAGGCATAAGAAGCACTAACATCTGGGAGAATCAGGAAAGGTCTCTGAAAGGAGGAAGTAGAACCTTGAGCCTTGAAGGGAACTAAGGATTTCAACAGGCAGAGACGAGGAGGGATGGCATTCTAGGCTTGGGAGGCAGGCCTGGTAAGAGATAGATGTAGGAGATGGAGGCCATGGACAAGAGACAACCAGTTTGGCTGGAGTAGATTGCAGGAGTTTGTGATGTATCCCAGAGGGATTAGGGAGCGACAGAAGCTTCTTGAGAAGGGAGTGGTTTTTTTAGGAATGAGGAAGCACTGTGAAATGAAGGGATTTCAACACAGTTAGGCACTAGTCAGTGGGGTTTCCTGGCTCCAAGTCCGGTGCTCTTTCCCCTGCTCCTTGCCTGTCTCTACTACTATGAAAGGTGAAACCAGGTCCATATTCTCAATCTATCTCGATCCACAGTGCCTGAGCCCCCATTTCCCTTGAGTCTCTTCTCCCCTAAAGGAATAAATTCCCTCAAGTATCGGGAAAAGAAAGGATCTTTACTAAAAATAGAATATAGTGCGAATAACTAAGAGTTAAATCAATCATTAAGCACACCCACCCCATGGATTTCCCAAAGCTGCATGTACCTGTTGGGGGAATGAGTGTTGGCCTCAGCTCCTTACTAACCACTGAAGGCTTATTCTATTCTATACATTAAGGGGAAGGAAAATACCTCAAATTATACACGACAGGTTAAGTTATCGTTCCCAGCAGCATTTTTGGATGTTCTGGGTTTTTGATTCTTGGCTTGGGCCCAAGGGCTAGGGCATTCATGGAAGGGTTCTGTCAGGGAATGGGAGGGTGCTAAAGAAAACCGTTGTTTCTCAGAACAGCAGTCAGACAAACGAGACCTTGGAGCGAGGGCCCAGGTAGGGTTTCTGCATGTTTCTCTTTTTCAGTCCGTATCTCATGAAGGAGCTTGGGAGATTCTTTTTCCTTCAGACTAGCTGTACTTAATTTCTGCTGCTGAGATCTGCCCTGGCTTCCAGGAAATACAGTTCCCAAAGAGAACAAAGAGTGGACCAACGCCCCCTCACTTTTATAAGTTGCCCATATTGCTCATGAATCTTTCTCTTTGTTCCTTTTCCTCTGACTTTACACCCTAAGGGAGAGGAATGTTGTTTTATTGGCTCTAGAAGGCAAGCTGCCGGTCTTCCTGCTATGGACAAATTACATGGCGGCCATACTGGGTTGAGCAATAATAATACAGCTAACATTTATATAGAACCTACTATGCGACTGGCACTGTGAACGAACATTTTCTTATTTGATAATAGAGCTTAAGTGACTTTCCCAGAGTTACAGAGGTCCTAAGTGTCTGACGCCTGATTTGAATCATGGCCTTCCAGACCCCGGGTCCAGTGCTCCATGCTCAATGCCACCTAGCTGCCCCTAATAATAACTAACTTTGATCCAGGATTGTTCAGATAACAAGGACTACTCTTTTGGGAGGGGCTGGAAAAGGTAGGGTTAAAATCTTCAAAAAAGAGGAAAAGAAAAGTTCAGAAAGCTTTGTTTAGGAAACTTCAGTTAAACTAGTTAGCTTTGATGTTGCTTCTGATCTTTTCCTTTTGTTTTAGTATATAAGGGAGAACCCTCATTTTCATCAGTTGATGGGCATTCCTAGAATATGAACTAGGGTGGGTCAGTCAAACCTTTGTACCTGGAAGGGTAATTAAAAGGGCTCTTGAAACTCTCATCTTCCCCCAGGAAGGAGTGGAGGAGAACCAATGGCAGGAGAGTGGGTTAAGAGGAGGTCCCATTGGGAGAATGCTTCATCTCTAGCTCTGCTGCTTCTGACTTTAGAGCCTCTCAGTTAAAAGAGGCTGGAGAGGGGTGGGGCAGAAGGCAGAGAGGCCTTGACTGGATGGGCTCCGGCTCGGGCTCGGGCTCCGGCTCGGCCTAGAGAGGCAAGAGGAGCCCTGATCCATTGAGGCGGCCCCTTCTGTACCAGCAGCAGCAATGACTCTTTAGGAGGCATTTCACAGCATGTTTTCTTCTGTGGTTAGAGGACTAGTAGTAGTCTGGAAAGTGGATTTCCCCCATTAAGAGGGAGCCCTTGCAGCAAAACAAGGTAAGGGAGACAGCCTCAGGTTCCGCTGGAAGACATGGCTTTTGGATTCCCCATCCAGGGGGAATGTTGCATTCCCCATTCCAGGGAACTTTGCTTTCTCATAAAGTTTTGTTCTCCCTTGCTTTTTGTCAAATGAGATAATCATATAAAGGTGCTTTGCAGACTTTGAAGTGTTATGTGAAGGCTTGTTGCTCTTGTTACTCTCAAGCTTTTCTGACCACAGGGGCCCGGTGGGAGGGAGTCAGGGGATATTGAGTCCACAGTGTACCTGAAAGGATGTGAGGGCCCACTCACCTGCCCTTGGTCACTGGTACTTTGCAAAGGTCAGTACCCATGAGGAATGCTAAACTTCTCCAACATTGTTGAAAAATACTGGGAGCCAGGAGGTCTGGGTCACTAACTTGGTCTTGTTTGCCTTCTCTGTAAGATGAGAGTATTGGACAGAAAGTCTCCAAGGATGTCTGAGATTTGGCCTGTCTTAGCTTAGCCTCAGTTTCAGTGAGAATTAAGCTGACCTTCCTCTGTGACCTTAGGCAGATTGCTCCCCACTCTGGTACCTCACTTCCCTCCTATAAATTGAAAGAACTGGATTAGATTATCCACAAAGTTCTTCTTGCCCTATCATAATATTTCAGTGGTTTTATTTTTCTCTTGGTTGGTATGATGTTGGCCTAAAGGCCCCCTTTGGGGTCTTCCCCCCTTCTGTGCCTTGACCCCCAAAGCAGCTGTTTGTTTTGTGTTACTACTCTACCTCAACCCCCAGTAATCAGGGTTCTTAGATGAAAATAATAATAAAAATGACAATTATATTACTGTTTGCAAGGTGCTTTAAGCAGATTATCTTCCAGTGGCCCCCTTTGACAGATGAGGAAACTGAGACTCAGAAGCTAACTAACTTGTCCTTGGTTATTTATATATCAGAAATGTCAGGTGGGATTTGATCTTAGGTTTTCCTGACTCCGAGTCTAAAACTTTATATACTGCCTCATACCGACTCTCATCTTACTTTTGACATCTCTTTGAAGAAACAACTGAATGTGGGTCCTGGTTATTAAGAATAATTAGTGAGCATGGGAATCAGTAAGCATTTTAAAGCTTCTACTGTGTGTCAGGCATTGTGTTCGGTGCTGGAGATGCAAAGACAAAAGATTAAACAGTTTTTGCTCCCAGGCAATTTACATCCTGTTGGGTGATGATCCATATGTGTATACAGAATAAATACTAAACAAAACACAAAGAAATTTTGGGAGGGAGGACACTGGCGTTTAAGGGAGATCAGGAAAAGCTTGAGATATGACTTGAAAGAGGTGAGAGATTCCACAAGTGGAAGGTGAGGAGGGAGGGCATTCCACAGGCATGAGGGATGGCCGGTGACAAGGCACGATGATGGGAGATGGAAAATTGTGTGTAGGGAATGTGGAGAAGGCCAGTTTGGCTGGATTGTAGAGTGTAGGGAAAAAATAATGTACAAGGAGGCTAGAAAGATAGATTGAGACCAAGGTAAGTTGATCACTCACTTCCTTTGGGGATGAGCAGCCTTCCCAGCAGTGATCAAATAGTATCCTGACATCTTTACCCATTAGATTTGATATCTTGGGGTCTCGGTCTCCCTCTTAGCTGTGAGGGTACCTTTCATGCTGCTTGTGGTTTGTCGTGGCTGCCTCAGGTGCAGAAATGTCTTTTTGTCTCTAGGTATCCCACAGACACTCAGCTTCTGTCAGCTCCTTTTGCCTGTCTGTGTTCACTACCTGATGACATTCATGTGTGACTTCTTTTAGTCTAGGTGGTCTTTCAGATTTTACTTGGATGTTTGATCTGTTTTCCCATTTCTGCCTCCCCTTTAAATAGCTATATTTTTGGTGATTTGCTGCCACCTCACGGTTAACATGGAAAAGACAGAGACTGTCATTACTAAGTTTTATCTCCTAGAAGACTTTGAGCATACAATCTTGGGTTTCTTCTTGGAGTGATCAAACTGCTGACAGTTCTGCCTTTGTGTTCTATGTAGTATCTTTAAGCCCTTCATTTACCTTGATAGCTAAAGGGAATTCATATCATCAGTAATCTAAGACTCCTTTAGCAAAAAAAAACAAAAACAAAAAACCCCCCAAAAACGCAAAACAGCAAACCTCTGTTAAATGTAAAAACTCCAGTAATCCTCAGCAGCATTCACCTAGCTTTCTGGACAGCACACTTCAGAAAAGAGGTGGATATAAAATAAAGATCGATGAAGAAACATTATAAAGGAATTTAATTGCTCAAAAGAATAAATTAATCACATTTGTAGAGTGAGAATGCACTTTAAATATTATCTATTCCAACCCCTTCAAATGATGAGATTGTGAGGCCCATGGAAGTTAAATGACTTGCTCAAAGCTGAAATTGGAGCCCAGGTTCTCTGTCTCCAAATCCATGGATCTTGCCTTCCTCTCAAATCATGGTTTATTTTTTTTTAAAGGAAAAAAATTGGTTAATCAAATCCTACCTAATCCTCAAAGCCACTGCTTATCATCTTTTCAAGAAAGCCTTTCCTGATATTTTTAGCTAAAATAAATTTTTTGCCCCCCATATTTTGCATAACATTTATTATCTGGGTCTCCTGTATTCTGGCAATGCTGATATGTATATTTTATTTTATGAGAGTTTTTAATGTTGTTATTATCATATGCTGTTTGATTTTGGTAGTCATCTAAGTCAACTGAAAGCTTTCAGAGGGGAGGCCGTCTTGTTAGAATGCTGTGTCTACCCTTCCGTAACAGAAAGCAGGTCTGTGGAGCATCAGGAAAAATTTACTGTGGGCTCAGGGGCTTATTTGCCAGTGTTCTGGTACTGAATGGGGAGAGGGCATCCTCCTAATCCAGCTACCTTTATTCCAGCCCCTTTGCTTGGAGTACAGGATCCCAGCAGCTCAGTTTTACAGTACTTTTTGCATTTTTAAACCCTATTCAGGTCTACTGAAAACGGATCAAGTACCCGAAGAAGGCGAAGATGTTGCCGCTACAATCAATACTACAGAGAACCTGTCGGAGGAAGAGCAGGATGAACTAAGAAAGGAACTTGCCAAGGTAAAGAACCATTATTTTGACAATGCTCTTGTTTGCCAGGCCGCCAGGAATAGGTCTGCCTTTTGTGTTGCGAAAGAAGCTGTAAAACCTAAAGTAAAGTAAAGGAATAGTTTCTCTTATGGACTAAAATTTGACCCAACTAGAAGAGCCGAGTTGTAACTGGAAGAGAGACCAAAACTCCAGGGATGAGGTAGAACAAGGTCTGTTCTTGCTAGAGGAGAAAACCATGGAACAAACTTCAACCTCTTTTATACTTTTAAAAAGTCACTCCTCATTGTTGTCCTGCAAACAGGAGGAAAATATTTTAAGAGTCTAGCACAAAATAAAAAAAAAAGTTTCTGTACATGCTAGTGACTTATCTACCTATCAATTTACTCATCAGATGTTTATTGAGCACCTATTACATTCAAGGCATACCCTGAAGGATACAGATACATACAACACGGTTCCTCCCGTCACAGACTTTACAGTCTAGGTGAGATAATACATAAACATGTTCCAACCACCACCATACAAAGTAGAATGTGACAATGTCACACGGGAAATACAAACAGTATTATATTTGGGGGGGGCACAGAGAGAGGGAAATTAAATTGACAGACACACACACAGGAGAGAGAGATGCACACACAGAAGGTCAGAATTACATAGAGACTGAGAGACAGACATGCATAGAAATAGACAAATGTGCACATAGAGACACACACACCACACATATACAGAGAGATATATGCATGCATGTGAACACACGTAGATCCGTTCCTACTGGGCGTAATCAGGGAAGACTTAATGGAGGAGATAACAATTAAACAGGCTTTGGAGGAGGTTGCAATATGAGAGAAATTTAGAGAGAATGAGAACTAGGACATTCCAGGCAGGGGGAACAGTGTTAGCAAATGCATGGTGGTAAGAAAGTTCATATGTGTCCACGTATGTAACTTTTTTAATGTAATGCGTTAGAAACATTTCCATTGTTTCTTTGGACTAACCACCTTGTAATTTTATATATCTTTTAGTAGATGTTTGCAGGGGGCATATGCTACTATCTGTCTTTTGGAGGACTGTCATATCATTTGAATCTGACAAAAGAAGTTAACTTTCCTATTTAAAAACCCACAGTAGATATGATAAAGTGTATGAAACCTGTGGGAGGTCAGTAAGAGAAGAAAGATCAGAAGCAGGACAAACCAGAGAACAGATTGGTATATTGTAGGTCACTGACTGTTCTCTTCAGTTTAACTTTATCACTTTCAAAGCAGGGAAAGATACATTGGTGGTGAGGCCTACCAGGAGAATTTGAGATTGAAAATATTAAGAATTTAATATAGATAACATGTTGTTATCCTTTAACTGAATTTTTTAAAGCCTCTAACGCCTCATTGAGTATTTTTAGCTTTTCAATGTGTCTCTGTGTATGTTGTCATTTTTGTGGTTCAGTTGTTCGGTCAGGTCTGATTCTTCATGAGCCTGTGGACCATAGCGTGCCAGGGCTGAAGTCTGTCCAAGCTTATGTTTGTTGCTTCTAGGACACTATCTATCCATCTCATCCTCTGCCATCCCCTTTTTCTTTTGCCTTCTATCTTAACCAGCATCAGAGTCTTTTCTAATGAGACCTGTCTTCTCATTATGTGGCCAGATTATTTAAGCCTGAGCTTCAGTATTTTGATTTTCCAGTGAATAGTCTGACTTAATTTCTTTAAACATTGACTGATTTACTGTCCAGGAGACTCTCAAAAGTCTTCTCCAGCACCACCACAATGGAATTGAAATGTTTTCGCAAAGTACAGATTTATGGTACGTAATCTTGTGTAGGTACTGGTGGCTACTCAAAAATTCCCCTATTCACCTCATTGGCTCCTTACCTTGTCACTTGCAGCAATTTCTGAATCTTTTCCTCTCTCGTTTTTTGCCTGAAGCGGTACCGTGAGCCTCCGCCATTTCAGCAGTTGATCTAGCCTCCTAATTCACTGAAAAGATTGAGACTGTTTCATGGAAGCTCCCTTTCTCCATTCATCAACATTTTTTAGCATCATCCCTCCCTTTCACGCTCTTCCCTATTATTCTTCTTTACTAAAATTAATTCTCTGTACCTGTGTCCTTGATCCCATTTCTTCTTGACTTTCCACCCATCATCCCTGCTTTCACATATATTTGGTCTCACTTCCCTTCCTTTCTGTCCCCTCCAAAGACATACGTAGAGTGCTGGTAGGTATGTGGGCACACCCTAGGGCAGTTTTCACATTCACCTATCCTTTGGGAAGGGGAAGGACCATTGGGAATGTTTCCCCAGTGTGCGCCGGTGTACTTACCCCCTGAACATGGTGGTAGGTGTACCTCCTCACTGAACATAGTGGTAGGTGTGTCAAAGGCATATAAAAGACAGCATGGGAGTTTAAACTAGATAACAGGAAGACTTTCCTGTTATGATAAACTGCATTGGAGAGCAGCCTGTCAAGAAACCTAGTCATTTGGAAATCATTTGATTCCTCCTCATGCACAAGTGAAGAAGGTAACTGTCTTCCTCAACCCTGCAGCTTGCAGAGGCAAAGCCAAGAATTTTTTTTAAAAAGAATGCTGCCCCAATTTTACACTTAAATGGCATAAATGTGGCTGTAGTCAAGATCATGAAGAATGAGTTAAGAAACTGCTAGAATTAATTAATGGAAACCCGCCTCCTATCATGCTCAGTTTTTCCTGGTCCTAAAAGGAAAAAACAAACAAAAAACCCTTCTCTTGACCTTCCTATTCAGCCTGGCAAATGTTTCAGGTTTTATACCCTTCATTGCTAAACTTTTAAAATCTTTTCTACACCCACTGCTTCTTTCCTAACTCCCCACTTTTCCTTTCAGCCTTTCTACTTCATGAAGCCCTCTTCATTATTTTAAAATTGCTCTCTCAAAGGTCCCCAACAGCCTTTTTCAATACTTACCCTCCAAGGTCTGTGTTGCTTCTTTTGGATATCCTATCTCTCTTTGGCTTCAAAGACAGAAGCTCTTTTGGTCCCCCACCTGCTTTTCCAGTTACTTTTCCTATCTCTCCTTTTCTGGTTACTCTTCTGCCTTACCTCTTTAAGTCAGTGTTCCTCAGAAGTCTGTTGTTGCTCATCTTTTCTCTTCATATTTTTTCCTTTAGTAATGGTTATCACCTTCCGTGGTGTTAACCAACCACCTCTTTGAGGTTGGTAATCCACACCTGCATCTGTATTCTGAACTCTAGACACAGTTCTCCAGATGTCCCATTGGCACCTTAAGCTTAACATGGGTTAGGCAGCATGGTACAGTGCAAAGAATGTTGATTTGGGAGGTCAGAGAACTTGGGTTCAAATAATCTTTCTGAGATTTAAATGTGTGGCCTTGGGAAAGTGAGCCTATAAGGGTTTCAGTCTGTAAGATGTATTTAGACTAGAAGGCGTGAGATTTCTTCCAGCTCTAGATTTGTGATCTTCTATCCAAAACTAAGCTTGCTACCTTTCTCTCTAAACTCATTCATCATTCTAACGTCATTATTTTTGTCTGTGGCATTGTTATTTGCTTGGTCTCTTAATGCAAAACTTTAAAATTACCTTTCATCTTTTTGTCTTGCTCAGTTTTTAAGTAGTTGTCAGGCAGCACTGTGCCAGGCGTTGTGCTAAGAAGTTATCTTTGACTCTCCTTATTTTCCTCAGTTCCCTGCAGTCAGTCAGCACATTTTTATTTGGCGCCTACTATGTGCCAGGCCTTGTGCTAAGTAGTGGAGACATAAAGAAAAGCAAAAGAGAGTCTCTGTTCTCCAGGAGCTCAGAATCTAAAGCAGGGCTGTCCAAAACGTGGCCCACCGACAAGCATAGAAATTTACATCAGTGCTTTAGTAAATGAAGCTGAGCTACCGCAGAGCTCTCACTAAAATGGCAAATCAAAATATGTTGTCTATTGTTTCAATAAAAACCTAAGGTTGGACAGCCCTGGTCTAAAGGACAACGTGTACAAACAAGGTATATAGAGGGTAAATTGGAGAGAGTCTTAGGGGGAAGGCTCTAACATGAGAAGGGATTGAGAAAGGCTTCTTGCAGAAGATAGGATTTTAGTTGAGTCTTGAAAGATGCTAGGGAATGCAGGAGGTAGAGATGAGGAGGGAGAAAATTCCAGGCATGGAGGACAGCCAGAGAAAGTGCATGGAGTTAGGAGATGGAATTTCTGGTCATTTACCAAGCCTAGTCTATCTGCCTTCACCACATCTCTTTGTCTGTCTTCTCTCTTCCTCTGCCACCACCTTAACTCAAAAATCTCAAAAAACTCCTTATTGCCTAACAATTCTTAAAATTAAATTGTTGGATATCTTTTGTTTTTGCATCACTTACATTTCCCAGTATATACTTTCCTATTTGTCTTCCCAGAGAGCCACAACTATAACAGAGCTAAAAAGGAGCAAAAAAATCAGTTCAGCAAAACTTAATTTAAAAAAATGTCTGACCTTCTATGCTGTGTTCAACACTTATAGTCCTCCACCTTTGCAAAGAAGTAGGGGAATCTTGGAGGCTTTTCATTTTTCTTCTTTAGGGCCAACCTTTTCATTGTAATTTTGCAGCATTCAGTTTTGATCGTTTTATCCCATTCACATTCCTCCAACATCTCTGTAACTTCTGTTAGATATTCTGTCTCTCTTTGGCTTCAGAGACAGAATGCTCTTTTGGTTCTCTACCTACTTTTCCATTTACTTTATGCATATTATTTTCCTGCTTCTATTACTTCATTTTGTGTTAGTTTATAAGTTTTTTCATATCTCCATCTGTATCATTTCTTGTACTACCATAACATTCCATTAAATTCATCTATCATAATATTTTTAGCCATTCCTCAATCAATAGACGTCCATTTCCCCGCCCCCCTCCAGTTCTTTTATTACTTTAAAAGTGCCACTATAAATATTTTGGCGTATGTTGAACCTTTATTTCTATTTTAGATTTCTCAGGGGTACTCAAAGTACCCACAAGGGACAAACTGGTCCAGGTCAGAAATGGAGCAAGTCAGAGCTGCTTTGACTGATCATCAGTTTGATAGGGACCATGAGTAGCCCATGTACTTCCAGCCTAGTCAAGACAGGGAGACAGTCTTAATTTTTTAAAAACATCATGTTCAGTCTTTTAAGCTATGATGAATTTTTATACCAAGAACTTTTTTGAAAATTCAGATAGAGTGTTGGATTATCCAGAGGGCAACTCCAGGTTTTCCTAAGGGCTTATGGGGCAATCTTCATTGCTCCAGCTCAGGAGATAAAGGTTAAAAAAGTATTGATGGTGTGTGACCCTTGGATTCTGCCCAGTGCTCTAGCATCATGGGACTCTGCTTGGCCTTCTTGTGAGAGGCAGTGTATTAACCTTTCATATAATCCTGGTTGCATATAATATAAAGCAGGCAAGTATTTCATAAAGTTTCATGTAGTCATCTGATATTTTTATAGTTGGAGAAATCTAGATCCATAAGAATTAAGCCATGTGACACACTAGAAACCAAAAATCTAAGTCTGAGTCTTTGTTCTGAATCTCTAAACCAAGTAAGAACACATTGGGAAAACCTAAACTACTGCGTTATGTGCAGAGTAAGAAAAAGAACAAAGAGATTTGGACCAGGTGAGCGACAGGTGCTTGACTAATGCCATCTAAGGAATTCTCAGCCTCCAAAAAAATAGCTTTCCCTCAACATTATGCACCAACCTCATATACTCTTTTCTTTTTCTTTTTAATGGAAATAAGGTGATACGGAGTTAGAAGAAAGAAAGAAAAGAGGGCAGGTTGTTACTCATTTTTCATAAGCAGTATGAGTAATTAAAATAGCCAAAAGACTGAATTAAATATCACTTTCAGAATTAGCTGGGAGTAATTTAGAGCTTGTGTTTTGGAAGTATGGATGAGACCCTGCTGCTATGGGAAAAGATAGGAAAAAAAGTAAGAAATGCTTTTGAAAGCTTTCCTTTATTTTTCCATGTCTCTGGCCTTCACCCAAATCCCACTTGCGGATAGCCGTGAAAGTTATAACCGTATCTCAGTACCATCTTCGTATGATGTTTGATGCAGTAGGATGATATAGGTTTATATTAAGCCCTCGTAGAGCTCAAGGTTTTGCTCTATCACCAATCTTTTAATCACACAAACTTCGAATAGTAGTGGGACTGGGATGTTTCATCTTAGGGTAAAATGCCTGGTTTCCCTTGTATATTAAAATAGCTATTTGGGGAGAGAGCAGTCATTTCTCCAGACTATGGGTTGCATGTATTTTTGATAACTGTTAAATAGCAGCCTTCCTTAGGTACCGTAATTAAATGTCAATATTTTTAATGGCAAAAAGAAAAACAATAGCTGAGAAGGCAGTATGACAGTGGATGGAGAGCTAGCCTTGGAACTAGAAACACCTGGGTTCACGTCCATACCTTTGACACACATTTGCTATGGCTCCTGGACAAGTTGGCTTAAGCTCTCAGTGTTCTGGGCAACTCTTAAGACTCTAATTTGCAGAGAAGGTGCTGAATTGCTTTGATAGAGGAACTTTCCTCATCTGGGAGTTCCCTATATACCAATGAAATCACAGGTCTAGGCCTTATCCCTTTAGATGAAAAAAAAATCAAATTAGATAATATGAAAATCTAGAAGATTTTGCATGTTCCTAGCTTGTGTTTAATTCTTGTTATATATTTCCCCCTTTTCCTTATAGGTAGAAGAAGAAATACAGACCCTATCTCAAGTGTTAGCAGCCAAGGAGAAGCATCTAGCTGAGATCAAGAGGAAACTTGGAATCAATTCACTACAGGAACTAAGGCAGAACATTGCCAGAGGCTGGCAAGATGTGACAGCCACATCTGCGTAGGTTTCTAACACCCTTCACTCCTCGGGAGTGTGTTTTCTTCATTCTGATTCAGTTTGAGATAAGAAGGGTACATATAACGCCCCACCTCTCCCCACTGCATTTTTCAACTCTGCCTATTTATTCCTGTGTGTAGCCACAGAATCAGTTTTCCAAATCTGGTCCTCTTGCTCATTAGCCTTAGATAACAGAAAGAAAAGCAGTCCCAGTTACATCCAGATTCTGCCTAGTGCAGAGACAAATGAGTACTTATGCCTGGTCCTGTCCTTTCTGATGAAGTGAGAAGTAATTTTGAGTATTTTTTATGTATCATCTAGTATTGTAAAATCATTAGTAAAAATTACTAGTATCACCAGTATGGTAAAATAGATTTTTTTCTGAAATTGCATTGCCATAATCCCTACATCTTAACTTTTACTCTTCCCCCTAAACTGATAATTAGAAGTGATTCTATTTATTTACTTTAACATTACAAGGCTTTTGATTATGATATAGTAAGTAAAAGTAATACAGAACACCATTCATAAAGATTTGGAAACCATGCTGTCTTGACATAGTTTCACATTTGTAGTCATGTAGAGATAGACTATACACCAAAATTCTCTCTTGAGAGCCATGTGTCTAATAAACATTTGTTAGTTCTCATGACTTAAAATGAATTCTGTAGTAGCCTTGAAAATAGTTTTCAGGGATCATTCAGACCCTCAGATTTCATTTAGATTTGAACACTTGGTCTCAGCTACCTCATTCCCAGTTCTTTCTACTGGTTCCTATCTTATTAGGTGAAGAGAAAATAAGCATTTGCCTACAGCAAACCCCGAGGTATTTGATTCGATTCTCTTTTTGGTGTGGTTTATGTGGAGAAAGGAAAAGAAGACCAAGAACATATATATATATATGTATATTATTACATTTTTGTTTTGGCCTTTTGCCTAAGGTTCAAGTTGGGTTGGCTATGTGGTCTTCTTTAGGATTGCTTTGGTTTCTTTAGACTGTGACCTTGGGGCCATTGGTCTGTCATGGCTATTCTAGGGTATCTTAGAAGGTCTGGATCTGACAAGTCAATGGACCAAACTTTTTTTTCCCTTAGCTTAAGATGTGGTGTGTGGAATGTTGTTAGGAAAGTGTGTTTGTGTGTGTGTGTGTGTGTGTGTGTGACTTCAAAAGTCTAGTTTATTGATACTCTTGAACTTCAGATATCCCCACACTTGAAATGAGTTATTTGAAAAGATTAATTTCCTTCTGTTTGTGTTGTTTAACTTGCCTTTGTTTTGCTCTGTTCTTATAATTAAATATAGATACAAGAAGACTTCAGAAACTTTGTCTCAGGCTGGACAGAAGGCCTCAGCTGCTTTTTCTTCTGTTGGGTCTGTCATCACCAAAAAGCTCGAAGATGTAAAGTATGTCCCCACTTTCCATAGTTTATCAATAGTCCCTTCTAGTGTTACCTTAAGGCTTCACTATTGTGATTGTAAACATTCCCTAAGACTTTGGGGAAGGACCTGAAAATTCTAGGTGATGATGGCAGTATCCTACTTTTTAAATCTTGCTGGTATGAAGGAGCAGCAACTTGGAAGCCTGAACCTGAGTGGGCAACCAAAATATTTTGAGGCATTATGTTCTTACCCTTTTAATAGTAATCTCATTTTCACAGTCTACCAAATTATAGTTGTGAATTTCATGTTTCACTTCTAAGTAGGTTAAATACAGAGTAAGTATTTCATTCAGAGTAACATTTTTGTGATCGTGAGGAAATTTCAACATTGGATGTGCAAGACTATACTGAAGCGCACGGTTAGTAGGTGGCTTGACTTCAGTACGTCCCTGTTCATACCATGGCATATCTTTAGCTTGTCTTGAGTCTTTTGTCTGTACTAACTTATGAGCTGTAACTTGCCTACGTGCTTAGAGTCTAATCTTGCTGACTGAGCCGTTGTCATTTAATTTGCACTCGTATTTTAGATAAATCCATGGACTTCGCCTTGCTACTTTGATGAAAGTGTGTCATAGCTTTTTCTTTTTGGTTGCATTTTTTTCTCATGTAGATCAGAATAGTGCTAAAATGGTGGATAGCTTGGTATTAGTCTATTATGTTTCTGTCCGCATGCAAGATTTTAGTGTCTTCAGAGTGCATGAGTCTCCGTGTTTTCCATTTTCAGGAAAAGTAGTTTTGCAATTGGAATTGTCTTGGCTGAATAGTTTTGGGTGGATATGTGTCTGTGTTGTACTTTTGTTTCACTCTGAAAGGACTAAAATTCATTGATTTTGATTATGATAAGTCCAGATATAACCAAAATTAAACATAGCTTTATAGTAGTCAACTGTATGCCTTTAAGCCTTCTTCCCTCTCCCTTTCCCTTTCTTTCTCCCGTTTATCTCTGTCTCTGTCTCCCCCCACCCCCGTCCCGTTAAGACCATGTGACACTTTTTACTGTAGGTCATTTAACCTTTTTAGATTTATCAGAACTTCCTTTCTTTTTTAATGCTTACTCTGGCTTCCTGCAGATTGCAGGCCTTTTCACATTCCTTTAGGTAAGAAGAGCTTGAAAAATTTCTGAGGTTCAGCAGTTGCATAAGACAAATGTGATAAATTTAGATTATCCTGATGTATAGGAAACTCAACATCTTATTTGCTGTCTCTACCATTTCTTTGAGTTGTGAAATTCTTCTTCTGTAGTGTATTGCTAATTTTAGGGGAGGGTTTCTTGGTAGAGCCTGGGTAGCAGTGATATTGAGATGGATTCAACACTGTACAATGGTACACTGGTTACTTAAGAAAGGGGAAATGATTTGGCAAAGAATTCCCTTTTCTCCCTATACAAAAGAAAGATGATTTTCCTGACATGTAGAACTCTTCACCTCCAACATCTTTCACTTCTGTTATGCACAGTGTTTTTTTTTTTTGGCATTTTTGGAAACATATTGGGATTTTCTTTGAATGGGCCTCACATTGTTACAGCTAGTTATATTAGGTTTCAACACTGCCTCTTAATATAATCTCATCTTAAATTTATTATTTTGTATTGTCTAAAATGTCTGAATAATTCCTATAAATATTTTTTTAAAATAATTTTATATCTTGTGTTGAATAGTTACCTACTAAAAGTATGGATGTAAAATTTTCTTGTAGTTTGAAGAAGTGAAAACTAACCATTTTCAAAGGATATCAGCAAATGATTTTACCTTTCTTAGTTAAAATACCAAGTGTGTTTTGTATAATGAAAAAATAAGCCATAAAAATTAAAATGCATTCAGTAACTAGTTGTACAAATGAGAATAATCAGGGGGAAAAACCCTGCTAAACATGTTAAAGGTAAATGTCCTTTTTTTCTCCTAATGCAGACTAATCTTTTAATTAGTTAATTGTCTATGAAAGGAGAGCAAAAGTAAGTCTTGTTGTCTAGTTGCAGTGGAGCCAGAGAAATTCCAGAAGCAGTGTTCATATATAACCCGATGAACATTTAGCAAAACAAACTAGCTTAATTATAATAATGTACAGATCCTAAATATTGAACTGTTTAAATTAGGAAGCAAACTAGTTTGTGTTTTTTTTTTAAAGGAAAAGAGTCTCTAAATATAAGTAAAACAGTCCTTTCATTAAAAGGGTTATATCTCTGGGGTATCGATTTTGAATATCATACTTGGTGATATTCACTCAGATTCACAGTGATAGATACCTATTAAGGCAATCTTAATTGAAGTGGGCTGCATAACTGTGGAAATGATTCATTAGAAACTCAATCAGTACTCATATGCTATTTTCTGCCTAAGAGTTATTAGGAAACAAGCTTTTTAAAAATTAATACACACCACTGTTCCAGTCTTACCTGTTAAAATCATGAATATATGTTGGTGTAGCTTAGTATTTTTTCTAAGAAGATGGCAGTGAATCTAGAATCTTATTTCTTCATTAGAATTGAAATTAAAAATAAAACCTCATTTCTCCCATTAAAAAGTCATTGTATTAATTACACTGCAAATTGAACTTTCTAACCTTTATCATATAAAGAAACAAATAGCACCTGAGAGATACTTTTTTCATAAAACATCAGTGTTCTGCTACTCTAATTTTTATGCAGAGATAGTTGATGAGTTCGTTATGGCTTTGTGCTACTTAAAGAAAGTAAGAAATACTTTAATTTCTTCTGCTTTTTTTTTTACTCGAAGGGAAACTTGTTTCTCATAAACTTTTTGTTGTTTTTATCTAGTTTAGGTTTACTGTGATACAGAATGGACATACTTGATAACTCTATAGCTTAGTAGCCTTGAGAACTCTTCTTTTCTTCTCTTTGCTTGGGATTTTCCTCTCCCTCTTTACCCAAGATGGTGATGCTCTGGTCAGAAATAGGGAAAGTAAGGCAGGTTTGGGGAAGGAGGAAAGATAATTCATTCTGTTTTAGAGTCATACCTCAAGCCTGTGAAGACTTCACTTGGTGGAATGGGCAGATAAGAATAATTTGTTCCAGTGGCCATGCAGGCAGCTGAAGCAGGTGCTGTGGAGTGCTTAGAGCTTGGTCAGACATCAGAGACACCAAAGTCTCTGCATCCCAGGCCATCACTAGTCATCTTGACTTTTGTCTTGCTATTGGGCTTTCGTGACTCTGGGAGAGAAAGACTGATGATTTTGTGCAACTTTGCCTCACTGCCCCTCTTCCTCAGCCTGGTACAGGTGGCAGATCTGGTGAAAGAAAAGATAATTCCCAGAGGCTGTTCTCCCCTCCACTGACTTTCCAACCCCATTGTCTCCTTCTTCCTTCTAGTTAGTTCTGATTTTGGGTGTCCCCAATACCTGACCTATCTGTTCACTCAAAACTTTGGCTTCCACCCATGAACTTGCTTCTGTAATGAAATGTCTAGGAGCAGGTAACAAGTTTATTTGGTGAAAGCAGAAAGCAAGTAGGCCAAAGAGGATATGTGGTGGGGGTCTGAAGTAAGGATGTTGACAGCCTTGAAAATGTAGTTAGTTGCTTCAGGAGCAAGAGGATGATTTTTCACACTGAGAAAGTTAAGGGGTTCTTTGTAGAAAGGGGAATTGTCTGAAGCCATTCAGCACCACCCAGACTAGCTCTTCATAGTTGATACAACTATTGCTGTCTTCATGCCCTGCCACCAACATTTCCACTCCTTCCTCTGTCATCTTCTCACCTAGGGTGATGAGGACGTGTCATATTTCAGCCCCCATGACAATGCTGTTCCCTTCCTTATCAACATAGTCTTTCTATGTGTCCTGGTCCTTATTCTTTGCTACAGTCTGCAGCGACGGCAGAAAGTGTTCAAAGTCCAACACTTTCACACTCATATCATCACTCTTGGGATTCCCTAAGACCTTGAGCACCTCAGCATTGGCAGGGTTCTGGTCCAGGGCTGGCATCATGTTCCCACATTGGCTGTATAAGATCTTTATGTTCCTTGTTCGGTCAGACAGCTGGAAGGCCTCCTTGAACTCTGCCGTCTGATCCTCCATGAAGTCACACATCTTGGTTGTGCAGCTCAGTGTACTACTGGTACTGTTGCTGTATGTCTAAGGATATTTTTTTCCCCTGAAATCTATTCTGGTCCTTTTATATACCTGAACTCCTTTAGGACCTCTGTGCAATTTTACCTGTAGACTGCAGTTGAAAAAAGAGGGTGGTACGAGGGCTAAACCCTCAGCATTGAGGAAAGAGCCTGAACCCTTGGCAGTGGAAAGGGAGTTGGTTGGTTGCTAATGGAAAAAAAGGTCAGGGAGTAACTAAGGAGCCAACCTGGGATCTAGAAATGACTTTAGGGGAGGGGAGGGGAACCTGTGGCCTCGAGGCCACATGTGGCCCTCCAGGTCCTCAAGTGTGGCCCTTTGACTGAACCCAAACTTCACAGGACAAATCCTTTTTATTAAGGGCTGTACTTGAGGACCTAGAGGGCTACATGTGGCTCCGAGGCTGAAGGTTCCCCACTCCTGGCAGAAGAGCATTCTTCTGTAGCTCTTTACTGTTAACCCTTGAAGTAGTTGTCTTTGTCCTTCATCTTAACTCCTTATCTTTTCCTTTCAACCCATTTCTTAATAGAGAGGTATCTATTTTTCCAACCCACCTGTTAGCTGTTCGGAGTTGGGGGTGGGGGTGGGATTAGGGAAGGGGAAGAAAATAGGAAGGGAAGTCCTTCCTCTTGTAGGGATGGGGGAAAGTGTTTACCCTTGGGTTAGAACTCTGAATTAGGCACAGAATACTGAGCCTTAGACTAGGAGTCAGCCTAGGGTTCCGAAAACAAGTTTCAAACAATTAATATGTATAAACTTTTGTAATGCAACTTGTTTGTAAATTGTAAACTTACCTCTGTGCAATCTATGTAATTTAAAAACTCTAATGTAGAAATCTTATTAATTCTAGATTGACATAGCTCCAGATCATAACTGATTACCCTTTTGGTCAACTCAGGATTTAGCTACTTCCTTTACTGTCCGTAGTCATGACTGGTGCACCTGACTATACATTTTAGCATAAAGAAACAGTAGAAACTGATATAGATACAAGATATGAGATATAAAAGCAAATCTAAGGTTTATGATTCTTTTCTAATCCCACCTTCTCTAGGAAGTACATATGCATTGGACCATCTTTTCCCTGTACCATACTGTTATTTTATCCTATCCCAAAGAACTCCCTGACTGCAGACCCCAACCACAATGGAGCAGGCTGGGAAGGTAACCCTTCTTTACCTGGCAAGCATTCTAAGGCCTGAAATAACAAAGAAGTTACTCTTTCCTTTAAAGGATGTGGCCCTGGCTGATGGCCCAGGTTGCAGTCTCTTCAGCCAGTCCCTTTGGAAGAAGTGGGGCCTGTGTTTTCTCTCAGGATCATTCTTCAAACTGAGCCTGTTCTTGTCCATGCCTAACCTCTCAAACTCCTCTGGCCCGTTTAACTCCATTGTCACCATCACAGAAATGTTTACTTTGATATTTTCCCTGTTTGGTAAAAACAAGAATTTCAGCACTTAATTTTGGAAGGTGGGTTTATGAAAATCAGTTAAGTACAAAATTAGTTGCCCTTGTGACTAGAATTTGAAAACGTTTCAATCATTTTTCTTCTATCTTAACTTAAGGGAATTATGGACTAAATGTCTAAGTATTAAGAGAGCATATATGTTACAAAATAGCTATCATGGACATAACTCTACTAAGCCAAAACTTAAAGGACAATAAGTTAATTTTGTCCAGTCTGTCTTGCTTTAGAATGAGTTGGGATATATTCTGTTACTTAACATATACATATACATATTTCTGTTTTTCAAGATATGCTAGTGTTTTTTCAGGAAATACTTATTGAACATTGAGTAAGGCACTGTGAGTGATAGATTTGGTATAGATAGATAGTACAAGATTTGGTCTCTGCATTTAGGAGATTAAGCCCATGTAAGAAACTAAGGGGGCTTGAAGACTCATGATTATATTAATAAATTAATGTTTATATTAATAAAGCAAGAATAAAATACAGGTATGAGAATGAGAAATATCTGGTGAGGCTTGGGGGACCAGACTGCCCTTGATAGTAATTTCTTCTTGTCAGTGTTTTGCTAAGTGGTGGAACTTCTATACTCCATACCGTATTTCTTGATGAATATGATTTAGGGCAGCAAATAAAACATGAAATAGTTCCTGAAGTATTTTATACTTATATCAGTGGGTATCTGGAAAGCTAACCTTATGCATACCAAAAACTCCCACCTAAATTGTTACATGCACCATGCACTTGTCCTGGACACCTCCCCCACCCTAGAATGACAGCTTCTGCACATTCCAGTTTACTGTTAAGGTACCCGAGTATTTAGGTGGAATAGGAGTTGGGGTAAGGGGAGGTGGAAAGAGGTGTTAAGTTTAGCAGAATTAAAAAATAAATGGACTGGTTTGAGACCTGTAAATTCAATTAATAATGACAGAGTCCCATTTGTTTTTAGATATAATTTGATATATATAATTTGGTCCACTTTCCCCTTATTAACCGAAGCTAACATGCAGCAACAAAAAGGCTTTTGCACAACTATCACTTACATGAGGTGGTTGAACATCCTAATATTATGCCTCAGACTTAAAGTATGTAAGCTGTCTGAAAAACATATTCCTAGAATATTTAGTCTTAAATTCTAAGGAATTACTGACCTTAAGAAAGCAAAAAACTCAATTACCTGACCTGCTGCTTATCTGCACTGCAAAACCAAATGACAGAGGTTTTGCTAAGATAATGACAGTAAATCACCTTGGGTTTTGAAAAAGATACCTGTAGAGTAAGATTCCCATTGGGCATCATGTTGCAGTGGGTTGCTGGAATAACTGAGATCAACGTCATGATAAGACCATTGGGAATCCTGTTTTCTAGGCACTGGCTACTTGTCATGCTGTTCCATTGGAATTCTAACCAAAGAAAAGCAAATGGCAGGTTTCCTTTTAAGTAGAGGCTGGACTACTCTTCAGGACTGGCTAACGCAAGCCAGGCCGGCCTATTTAGCTCTTGATGTGTACTCAAAAAGAGTGGTCACTGTGAAGCCAGCACTCCAAATTACTAGGGATATAAGGAATCACACTTGTTCTCTGGAAGATCTGCCAATGGGGCAGGGCTGGATCAGTTTATCAGGTTAGGGAATTATTCCTTTTAAATGGCTATTGCCCAGAAGACCTGTGCATTCACTCTCTTTTATATATGGGCTGAACAAACCAAATACTTTGTGGTTTCAAGGGCATGCCCCCGACAGCTGGTACGAGTAATCTAGCAGCCGCAACATCACATATGTGTGGGCTATATGGCTGCGTTATTTGGACAAAGGAAAACTTTCCATTTAATGATTGTGTAGGTAGGAAGCTAATATGGTGGGAGAAAGGAAAACTGTATTATAGAGAGGATGGTGGAAGCTTCTAAAGCTGTCGTGTTTGGTATTCCATGCCGTGTGGACAACAAAGGTGAAGAGAGTAGCAAAGTCTCTGCTCCAGTATGAATTACTAGCAATAGTGACAGGATTATAGTTTTTACTGAGGCAGTGTTTCTAGCTCTGCCCAACAGCCTGCTCTTTGTGAGCATATAATTAGAATCCCCAACTTCCTACAGATTGGGGCCAAATTAGACCAGAAGATGTACTGCTTCTTTCAAAAGAGGTGTGAACTATGGGAAGAGTAGGCGTGTTGTGACATCACTTTTAACATAGAGAAGAGGGGTTCTAACTTTTACCTAGATGCTTGGGCTGCAAAGGAAGAGTCCACGGAGCAGCTCTCGGTGTCCTTTGCTGTTCACCCTGCCTGCATGTCCTGTATGCTCAGCAGATGGGGATCCTACTGATGATCGCACTAGCCATCCTGATGGGTACACCCATCCTGGGCTTCTGCCTGCTTTGCTGGTACCAGACCTCAGGGATGAGGCAATACTAGCATTCCTATCCAATGACCAACGGGAACAAAAGAGAACTCAAATGTAAGCTCAACCACTGTGTCACCAAGGGTGCTCCATGGTCACTAGTGCTGTGGCTGCCACCAGTGCTCAGTTTGGACTTTGTGATGCTGATACAGTTAGAGGAACCTCTAAGCTATGCAGTGCAGCTCTTGGATGCATCCAAGACTGCATCCATGATTTCCAGTCTGCCTGGCACAGTGAGAGCTGGTTGACTATGGATCCCTAAAATGTGTCCTTGAAAGCCAGGACTTTGACCTGCCTGAACCCCAACCTATCCCAGAGCCAACATCCCTTACAGATACTGTAATAGAGCAATTTAATCAGGAAATTCAGGACTCCCAGAAGCAGGTGTTCCATGCCCAGACTCTTACCTCTGACTCCCTTCCCACCAAGAGACCTCACACTGATTCTTCTAGCATAGGTTTCCAAAGTGGGTGATATTGCCCTCCTGGGGATGCTGGAACAATCCAAGGGGGCAGTAGTAGCCTTGGGTGCAACTGGGAGAGCATTGAATAAAAATAAAGGGGCAGTGGAAGCATAAGGAAAGAAGATAAAATTTTGAAAAACCGTTCGTACATTTCATCTGTTTTGTAACAGAGTTAAAGTCGTAGTGATTATATTATTTTTCAAATAAACACACAAAATTCAAGTTGTAACTGATCAGTGGTCAAGTTTACTGACAGGTCTTAACAAGCAAGTGTTGGCAGGTGAGCCTGTCATGCATTGTCAGGAATATGTGTATGTAATGACTTGTTTACAATACAATACTGTATGGTTACGTGACACAATACTGCATCATCAAAATTTCAGTGCAGGGGGAAAAACCCACAAATGTACAATAAATTATTAAATTTAAGATGCTTCATTTCAAAAAAAAATTTCTGGCGGGGGAGGGGTGCTGAGTAATTTTTTTTTTTTTTAAAAAGGGCCAATAGGCCAAATAAGTTTGGGAACTTCTAACTAAGGAGTCCACTAAATCCAAAGAAATAGAGTCAGCCATTTTATGGCCTCTCAGGTTAGCATGGGTCCAGAAAGGCTCAGCAGGAGAGTAGGGGGCTCATTGGGGCACAGCACTGGTGAGTGGCTGCAGCAGAAGTCTCCAATGGGGCAACTCATTTGTCAGGGTGAACACTACCAACTTGTGTTGCTTGGAGCTGTCTCTGCAGAAGACCTTGTATATATATTAACTGGGCCAGAAAACCCTGTCCAGACCCCTGGCTCTTTGTTGATGTCAACAGGTTCAGATGTCACTTCTTGCCTCATGATTGGCATATCTGACAATGTATGCTAAGGCTTTTTGCCTGAAAGGCGTTCACGTGGCCGTTAATAACATAGTAATCAAGGAAGTCATTATCAGTCCAGCTTGATAGTGACCACTTTGTGGTATTTGATGAGGAGCATGATAGGTATAGTATCCCTAAGTGCTTAGGCCGTCACTCAACAACTCCAACTCCCCTGCCATGGGTGGTCACCAGCTTACCCCATACTCCTAATATGGTGATATTAATAGAAATGGAGAGCTGGGTCTTCATGCTGCCTTTCATTGTCTGGACAGTCAAAACTTGAGAATGCTCCACACAGGATATGCTTTAGCTTTAACTGGCCCACTGAACACCATAGATAGAGCAGCCTGAAACCAATATTGAGCTCACCAGGAACCCCTTGTACAGACCACACTTTGACCATTGGTTGAAAGACACAACAGCTAATTCTGGAGAGGGGTGAAAGTATCACATCCAAGGAAACTGCTCAGTCAAAAGTGGGCATTTTAAGTAGCATTGTCAGCAAGGAGTATCTACTAACATTCAGAATCCCTGTGAGGATCAATCTGCCAACCCTGTTTTTAAAGTACTAGTGACTTATCGTGAATTTCTCAGTAAGACTCAGGTTTCTGCCAGCAACCCCAAAGTGCCTTATCTTGGGAATCAACCAGACTCTATTCCTTTGATCTTGTTCCATGTGACTGAGCCAGCACTTCTTGGGGTTGTTTCTAGTCATGGTTGGTTCACTCCTAGTCATAGTGAATTTCATATTTTGTTAGATGATGATGGAAATCACATTAATTCTTTGACTAGAGGGAGAAGGAGGGGAAATATGGTTCTGATTTAAAAAGTTATTCATATTACTTTTAAAATGCTCGGTCTTACAATTGAATATAGATAGATTTGTGGTTGGTTTTAAGGTCTAGGAAAGTGAACTGGGTTTTAAAATTTTTATTTTTCATTTATATATTTATTTACTACTGTTTTATGCAACCTGCTTCAGGGAATTTAGAAAGAAAAGGGCATCTGCCCTGGAAGTAGACTACAGGCTAATGTGAACGAAAGCTCCTTGAGAAAAGGAAGTGGTTCATTCTTTGTACATGTATCCCCAGGGCTTAGTACAGAGCCTGGCACGTAGGGGCCCAATAAAGGCTTATTTGATTGATTACTCAATGAACTTGGACTTTAAGTCCAATGTGGCCTATAGGAACTTATTTTATCCTTATTTATGGCCTTTAACTATCAGTGATGGATTTTTTTTAGTTACAAAGCTTTCCTAAGGCTTTGTACTCTCCCTTACTCTTATTCCACTAATCCATGAGGGCTCTAAAGTTTGCAAAGCCCTAGCCTTAGTCTCTATGTGGTTGGTCCTGATACATGTCTACTTTATTTAAATGTAAAAGATTCTCCCACTCCCACGAATGTGGTAACTTGAGGTGTGGTTTTAAAGTGTAAGTAAACAAAGTGCATTTATGTGTGGTGATCCCTTTTGGAGGTGCTTATCAGCTCTTCTACATCTCAGGGTGATCTTTAACAGTTTAATGGGCTTACAAGAGGCTGAAAGAGGAATGTTTCCCTTTAGTGAGCAGAAGGAGCATGGAGCTAGAGAAACAGAAGATGGAAGAGGCCACTTAGGGCTAAGAGACTAAAAACATCAGAGAGAGAGAGAGGAAATGGCTACAGAGAATAGGGGTGAGACTAGGGGAAAATAAAGGTTGCTTGGTCTGATCAGGAAAGATATGTCAGGACAGAAGCTATTTTACTGAAACTGCCCCCCCCACCCCCAACTAGAGACTCCATGCCGTATCCTTGTATATCCTTTCCCTACTTGAGTTCCTTCCTGGGAGACTAAAGCCTTTTCTCCTAGGCATGGGAGAGGGAGAGGTAAAAGATTTGTCTATAAGGTACCATATGAAAAGTAGCACAAGGATCAAGCTGGCATTTTCACTCTAATCAAGGTAATACAATAAACGAGGGACTAGGGACTAAACTTGAGATCCCTTTGAACCTGAGAGACCAGGTAGGAGGCTATGCCAGTAGTTCAGGTGCGAGGTAATGAGTGCCTGAACAAGAGTAGCAGTCATGATTAGGGAGAAGGGGATATATGTGAGAAATATTTTGGAAAGACAAATGACAAGGTTTGGCAGTTGACTGAACATATGAGTGAAAGAGGGATGAATCAAAGATGATACCAAGGTTCTATCAATTTGTGTAACTAGAAGGTTAGCAGTATCCTCGTAATAGGGAATAGAGAAGTTTGAAAGAGGTACCACACACAAGTGTCTGCAGAAATATTCAAATTCACATCAGACTCCAAATTTAGCATTTAATCTACTATGCTACATTGCCCCCTTTTTAAAAAATGGTAGTTTCCTTGCACTCAGCATTCTATTCATGAAGACATGATATGATTCACTGTGAAGCAATGTGGTTTGCTAGATAGAGCATCTCTCTCAAATCAAGTCCTGCCTCAGACGTAGTCTGGCGGTGACCCTGGAGAAGTTAACATCTTAATGTCACAGTGCACTAGACTTAGCTGTGGTTATCTCACAATGACACTTAGCAGCTGGGTAAAGGGTGCCTTCCTGAACTGGTAGAGGAAATTTCCTCGCCTGCACGTTCCCTGTACCAACGAAATCTCAAATTTGGTCCCTAGTCCCTCATTTATTGTATTACCTTGATGAGAGTGAAAATGCCAACTCGATCCTTGTGCTTCTTTTCATATGGTACCTGACACAGACAAACAGTAGGCATTGAATAAATGCTTGCTGAGTGAATGACAGGGAAAATCACTTCCCCTGTCTCAGTCTCAATAAAGTCATCTAGAAATTTGGCATAAGAGCACCTGCTCACCAGGGTGGCGAGGATCAAATGAGAGAACATACATAGAGCTATTTGTAAACCTCAAAGTGCTACATAATTGTTGTTATTATTGACGTGATGATTAGTAGTATGATTTAACATCCAAAAGAAAATGTACATCCACAAAATTCAGAACTGGCATACTTCAACTAGCCCTAGCAAATAGGACCAACTTTTAATCATTGATCAAAATACTGTAGTAGCATGTTTGCAAAATCAGCATGCTTAGGGATTTAATGAACATAGAGATTGGGCTATCTTAAAAGGGGATCACAATACATAAGAATCGAGGGTGTGTTCTTATCTGTGAATGCCTTCCAGTGATAAGGGACCTATGCCGTCTGCCTTTAATGAGAGGTTGGCCATTATAAAGAAGGATGTTGAGCTTGAAATGAATGGCCTTGAAGCCAGAATAGAAAGATCACTTACAAGAAAATTGACATAACTCCCTATGACTGATTCAGTTTAAATATATACAGTGAAATTACAAAAGCAGTTTTTATAGCCAGTTGATTAATTTTTTAAAAAATATGAAAACAAAATCGTTAGCTTATTTTGATCTTAGTCTATTAAATTCTTTCATAACCGAGAGCGAAATGGGAGTTATATTAAGAATGATGATTAAGCTTTGCTTTTTTTAAAAATTAAATGTATTTTCAGTTAACAAGGATTTATTTTCTCTTTTACTTCTTCCTAGTACCTCCTGCCCACCAAAAAAAAATCAAAATCTTTGTACCAAAATATACATAGTGAAGTAAAACAAAGTTTTACCAAATATTGGCAATGATCAAAAAAGCATCTCATTCTAATATTTAGTTCATTACCTCTCTGTCAGGAGGCAGGAATCATTCTTTATCATCTCTTCTATAAATTGATCAGAGTCCTTAAAGCTTTCAAAATTGGATATTTTTACAGTGTATAAATTGTCTACTCACTTCACTCTGCATCATTTCATCGAGGTCTTCTTGGGTTTCTCTGAGAACCGTTCCTGTCATTACAGTACAAGATGCTTAGACTTTAAACAAAGTTGTCAAATAAGCAAACATTGTAAAATATTCCATCTATCAAGTAGGTTGTTGCCACCTCATGTGCAGGGGTTGCAGCTGCCTCAGTTTTTTGACTTGTTTTTCACTTTCTGTGTATCGCAGATCACTGGACTTTTAAGTTGGGAGACTTGTGTAAATCTCTTAGACTCTCAATCTCAGTTCACTCATCTGTAGAGTAGGGACAACAGCATTTGCCCTGCTTACTTACTTTGTGGCATTGTTTTGATGATCAAATGAGAGGATATATGACCATGTGAATATACTTGGAACACTGTAAAGTGCTGTAAAAAATATATTCGCTTCAAACCAACTTAATTGAAAGAAAAATTATGTTAATGGAAGCTTATTTTTGTCTGTCTTTAAAAAAGTAAATAATTCTTACATTCAGCTTTATTTTACTAAAGCTGTAAGACTCCTAGTAAACACAAAGTTTCTTTTGATTTTAGAAATGTCTAATGGTTTGGTAACTAACTAAATTTCTATCTCTTTTTAATGCTGGCCCTTAGTATTCGCTCCATTCAACATTCAATTAGCATGCCTGCTATGAGGTAAAGTATATTATTGTGAAAACGAGTGATTGCAATGAGTAAATGACTCTTGGATATACTATTAGTCCTAAATGAATAGGATTCTTGAACTTGTCCTTTTGGAAGCAGAGCAGAAGTGGTTTACTTTAAAAAGTAGATGATGACAGAGGAGATTAGTACTACTGAGAATCAAAGAAATCAGCACAACTTGAATGGCCAGTTCAAGGTTTAAAAGAAGAAAATACTGACATTCTTGGTTATTGATCCATGTTAGATTGGCAAGTGTGAAAGGAGTTTGCTTCACCTCCTAAATTTTTTCTCTTAACAGTTTTTCTTTTTGCATTATATCCTAGAACTTTTATCTTCATAGCCCTTTTAGAAATCTGGAGAGAGGCTTCTTCATTGTTTCCTTAGTTAGTTACCTTGTAGACTGAAGCTGTGTGTTGCTTTTCCTTCGGTAAAAACCTCTCTCAGAGGAGCTGTGAAGAGTGCCAAATGGTTGTTTCTCACGCCCAAGAGTCATGTAAAAATGCAGTGAATACCATTCCAAAGTAAAGCTGAGGTTTACAAAAGCAGTGTTTGTAGCCAGCTGATAAGCCCTGATTTATTTTCATGAATATGAAAGCCAAATTATATTCTCCTATTTTGATGTGAACCTCTGACATTCCATTATAACTGAGGGCAGAATAGGAGTGTTATCAAATTTTCAGCTCCCTGAGGAAAACCTATTCAGAAATACAAATGTGTTTTCAAGCAACTAAAATAAGGTAATAGTAAGCACATTCTGTCTCTTCAATTCCTAGGGCAGGGTCTGTCAGTCACTTTGGCCTCCTCTGGCTCGAATACTCTGCTAACCTTTCACACATTAACTCACCCTTTGCTTTGGCTGACAAGCCAACCTAAACCGTGCTGTTTTACTTTACTCTAATCCTAAGTGAGACACTTGGAGCCATATACTATGTCATAATCCTTCTCTCAGCACCAGCTCAGTTACTCCATGTGTGATTACTCTAATTTGTTATATCAAGAGAACTGGAAGGTTTTAACAGTGAGGAAATGAGTGCGTTCACTCCAAGTGTTCCACCTACTATAGTGAAAAATGGGAAGAGGCTTTCTTTTTTCCCCTTTAAGCTCTCAGCAGCAGGCAGGCTATGCAGAGGCATATGTGCATAATATAAAAATACTACTGAATTAAGTCATGTGAAAATGGTCCTGAAACGATGTGAGTAGCACCTGATGTGCCAGCAGATGTTTCATGCAGATAGATGGAAGGACCTGTTGAAAGGCATCTTATTTTTCAGGCACACTTTGAGTGTGCAAACTGATGGACAAACAAATGAGCAGTTATCTCCTTAGGAACAGGGCTAACCAGAGTTACCATCCCTTCTTTTGGTGTCTTTTCTCTACCTTTACGGCTGTCCCATACCTCTTAAGGACTTTCTCATTATGGTACCTCACTAGGACATTACTACTCTGACACAGAACCGTGGGTTAATGCTCCTAGGCTTTACTGGGCTCTGTAGTTAAGTAAAAATGATGTCTTAACCCAAATAATTAGCAGGACTGAATGATGAAGGTCAAGGAAATGATATTTTAGAGTAGGTATCTCTCTAATGACACTAGATAAATGTTTATCTTTGCTTCCATTGGGTATAGTTGACTTTACTCACAGTCAACACTGAAAGTAAAAATGGAAAAGAAGGGACTTGATTTTAATGATACACACATGTAGTTGTATGTATTTGCACACACATGCATAGTGAGGGGATTTGAGGGAATGGGGGAAAACAGGGCCCAGGATGCTTTTTGCTTTCATGTTAGGTAAATTCCTTTATGATCTAGAACTTCTTTGAAATGATTTCAAACTTATAATTTGTGTCTAATATATTTGGTTATTGTGCTGCTCAGGGAGAGCTGTCAAATTTTGCCTTGTAGTTAAAACTGTCTTATTTGGACTAGGAGAAATAAGGTATGCAAGTTAAGAATGCTGTTTCAAAACTTGCTATTTTTTAATTTTATGTAAATTTATTTTTCATGTCAAAGATTTAACATGAACCTTTCTTTCCTTTAGAAACTCACCTACTTTCAAATCATTTGAAGAAAAAGTTGAAAACTTAAAGGTAAAAATTACGATAGTCTAGGGCTTTGTGGTATTTTGGGGTGCCTTGAGTTTTCCCCCTTGCGTAAATTATTCCCTTCAGTGTTTCTGGAGCATACACTATTGCATGGCGCTTTATCAGATGCTGATTCTGGAGAAGGAATGCTTTAAAAGTATGAGCTGCTCTTTGTCTTATGTTTCCTGATTTATTTATTGGTCTTAATTATTTATTGCTCTTAAAGATTATGTTCAAAGCGATGTTTACAATATGAAGCGTTAGGCATGTATGACAGTACTTTTTAAAGTTTTCTGTGGAAACACAGTATTCTCTCGGATGCTGCTTGGGATATATGGAAGACTATTTGGGGATGTCCATGTTTATAATTTCTGCTTTCTAGGCCCCATACTAGTGGGGTTTTTTTGGTTTGTTTTTTTTAGGTTATAGCCTCCTAACATCTGAGAAAGCCTGCTATAGAAAAAATTCTGATTTGAGAAGGCAGAACAAAGTCATTCAAACATTAAGGGATGCCAAGGGTCATGATTCAGACTCTCAGGATTATTAGGACAACTAGAGCTATCAGCATAAAATATGTTGTAAATGCTATTATTCAGACTCTCTGGAAAAATCCTTGGATTGTTTGATTTTGTCAGTGAAGACCCAGAATTAACTTTCTGGTCACTTATTCTGTACCACCACCACCCCCCCCTTTTAGGGGGGCACTTGTAACTTCTACATATTCTTCCTACATTATGAAGTCTGCTCTCAAAAAGTGATTCATTATCTTATCAACCACCAAATTACTGTGTTAAGTAATTTTTCCAAATTCTGGTGAAGAGGTGCCTAAAAAGAAATCTTTAAAAACTTAGCTGCATGCTTAGGATTGAGGTTGAATACCAATTTGCCAATGAACTAATATTTCTATCTAAACGAATAACTCCATCAGTAGACAATTTTTTTCTACTCGCCTAAATTTATTTTAGATTAGTGGCCATCCTTCTTATAATTGATTTTTTAAATTATTATTTTTATTTGTAACCAGACCTGTGGTTTCATTAGTATATGGCATTCCCAGTGAAGTATATCCTTTACTCCCTGCAAATTGTTATCTTCTCTGCAATTTTTATATAGTCTTAGAGTAACTTAAATAATATTACCACATTTCCCTATGTATAAGACACACCCTAATTTTGGGGCCCGAAATTTGAAAAAAAAATGTATTACATAAAGTTATTGAACTCAAGTTTTATTCATCTGCTCATAGCTTTCAGGCATCTTTTGGGCAAGTCTGGTGCGTGTACGCATGCTTAGTCCATTCCGTTTCATGAACCTGAAGCACCAGTTGTGTCCTCCTTTGAAATCAGTAACTTCTTTTTCATCAGCAATTCTTCTTGCCTCACGCTGAACCATCTTTGTGGACACAGGAATTCCAATTGCCCTTTGCCCTTCAATCCGTATCTTCAATTCCCTCTCTAAATGAGGCCATTTTGCTGACTTGCCTCTCTCATGGCCTTCTTCTGCCTTGGCGTTTTCAGTAGGGTTTCTTCTTCCCATAGCCAGTCTTGGATTGTTTTCTCAGTTGGAGGAGGACCAAACTTACGTTCAGCAGCACGATTTCCATTCACTTTTGCAAACTGGATCACTTTTAACTTGAATTCAGCACTGTACGAAAATCTTTTCTGAGCCATTTCTGGGCAGAACGTGGCAAAACATAACTGGTAACAAATGCAAAACAATCAGCACAAAGACAAGCATGAAAAGGCGGCAAATGCAAGTGAAAAAATCTACAACCACTATATAAGATGCACCCAGTTTTTAGACCCCAAATTTTTTGAAAAAGGGTGTGTCTTATACATGGGGAGGTATGGTATTTTTGGAGGATTAAAAACTTTTTATTGTTATGGTTATAATTCTATTATGTCTGCATTTGGATAGTTACAATGAGAAGGATTAAGAACAAGTCTTTGGGACTCTTAGTTTCTTTGTATTTCAATGTGCACAACGCTGCCACTGTTTTAAAAATGTTGGTTATGAGGGGACAAAGTATATGAGAATATATGTGTTTAATTTTTTTCTTTCCTTTTTTCTTCTCTTTTTAAAGTCTAAAGTTGGGGGAAATAAGGGTGCTGGAGGTGACTTTGGAGAAGTCTTGAATTCCACTGCTAATGCCAGTGCCACAGAATCCCTGACGGAACAGACGCAGGAGACCCAGTGAGATTGTTGCCTTTGGTTCTGCTACCCACTGCCAGATGCTGCAAGCAAGACCTAAGCACATTGATAGAATGGCCTTGGCTATGAGTTTCCACAAAATGTGTTTTTGTTTAGCTTTATGTATTCATTCAAAAAATAGTTCGTGGGGTTAACTTTTTTTCAAATTAAAATGTAGTGAATGGATTTAACCTGTTGTTGGTTTTTTTCCTCTCTCCAATCTTCCCTTTCCAGGGAAGCACTATTTAAGATCAAATTGCATTTTAGGATGTTCAGTTGAGATCAGCATTATGAAAAATGGGTATTTTCTGGAAAAATTCAATTGAATGATCTGAGAAACTATAATGGTATAGTTTCTTTCCAAGCTTATGATTCCTATGGTACATTGATTTATTTTTCTTCTAGAAGGCTTATTTTTCCTTTGTATTTGTATTTATTTTGTTGCCAAACTTGAATGCCATCTTTTCCACTCTTTCAAGTAATTCCTAATTATTAGATGCTTTGATGTACTTATTTTTTTTTTCCGTTTCTGGTAAGGACTGCCAGTTATTAAAAAAAACTCCAAATAAACTTACTTTAATGTGATGTGATGTATGTGATGGAATTTCCCTAGGGATTGTATGCAATTATGTTGAATCATATTTATCAGTCACATAGTCATGTAATACTTGATTTTGTAATTTGTACACAATAAGGTTATAAAATCCTAGATGACCTGAGTGTGTGTAGTATCCACATTTCTGGTTTCCTTGTATAGCTTTATTATCCTTAGTGAAAGAGTAGTAATTTTTTTATTGGTAATTATACCACTTCCCCAAATGTCTATTTCACACTAGATTAAAAAAAATGGGAGGGTAATTGGCATATGGCAGTCGGTGTATTTCAGATTTGTGTTCATTTGATCCAGAATGTTGTTTTAACATCTTTTTGAATTCGTAACACTAAATATATTTGAATGTCAAACCCAAAAACTTGTGATTGTTAGGTGTACGTGGTTACAAAATGTTAGTTAGAATTAGAGAAACTTTACGGTCTTCATTTATTTCCTTCAGTTAGCACTATTCAAAATAAAATGTAAAGCACACAAAGATAACACAACAATTGCAGCATGGATTTTTTTTTATACCTATTACTTTGTGATGGTTCTTTTGAGGAGGTAATGGATTAACGCAACTCAACACCTCCACATCGATGATTTTCAGTGCTAGAGTCTTCGACTAATTTCATTAACTATTGCTTCTAACTTTGAAAAGAGAGCACTGGGATTGAATACCTTGAGGCCTCCGGATTATCCATAAAGAGGCTAATTCTTATAACCACTTCTTAACCATTTCCAGTCTCTTGTGTTCTGTAAGTTTATGGCATACGGTGTTGGTGTTGTTTGTTATCTGGTTTGTAATTGTTTTTGTTGTTGATGCAAAATATTCATTTGGAAGCATGACTTGATTTATTAAGGGTAAATTCTCTTATTGAAACCAAATTTCAAAACTGCCACAAGTGTTGTTTTAAATAATATGCTGCATCCTAATAGCTAGAGCCTTGTTAGCACTTTAGATATAATTGATAAAATGCTCTATTACATGTGAAATGCTTAATAAATTCTATCTCAGCAGTGTAGGTTGTAGTGTTTATTATGACACCTATGGTTTGGCTATAGCTTGTTGGATTGTATCATATATATGATGCCTTTTCTAAATAGGAATTTCTCTTAAGGGAACCTTTTTAGTGCTTTGAAGCATTAGGCAGGCATCTTCTTTTAAAGCATCCTTCCTCTAGAGCAAGGGATTTTCCACATTTTTTATGTGTATCATGGACTTCTTTGGCAGTCTGGTGAAACCTATGAATCCCTTCTCAGAATGTTTTTAAATGCATAAAGAGGATTGCAAAGGAAACCCAACATATTCAAATAGTTACAAAATATTTTTTAAAATGTAAATTCCCAGATCCAGAGTGTCCTAGATTTCTTAGATCATTGTTTTTTTGGGTTTTTGCAGATTGCCAGTGCTGATGTCACTGAGGTTGGATCTGAGGAATTTCAACCAGCTTTTTTGTGTATGGAGGTTTTGAGGCTACCTTGCTTAACTATGGTGACTTCTTAGCACTATTCCCTTTCTATTATTTGTCTTTCTGAACTTACTTTTTTACATTATTCCCTTTTGCCTTGTTGTTTTCTGGTCATTAATGCCTTATAACACCTCTTAACCTCTTATAACACCTTTCTATGGGGAAAATATAATAAAAGTGGAACGGAACAGTTATTTATTAAGCACCAACTGTGTGTTAGGCACTGTGCTAAGTGTTTTACAAACATTATCTCCTTGGATACTCACACCAACCCTGTGAGATAAGTGCTGTTATTATCCTCCCTCATTTTACAGATGAAGAAACCAAGGCATTCACAGGTTAAGTGACTTGCCCAGGGTCACATAGCTAGTAAGTGTCAGAAACTGGTTTTGAACTTAGTTAGGTCTGCCTGACTCCAAGCCCTATCTGCTGTGCCAGCTAGCTGCCTCTAATAAAAGATCTTGCCTTTTGGAGTATCTGAAATTCTACTGATCCTTCTGTAAACTGCAAACAATGAATCACCCAGCTTCGTTATGAAATGCTCAGAATGTAGCTAGGTCGATCATCAGATAATAGAATCATTCCTACAAATCACTGAGACATCAAAGCAGGACTTCCTTTTCTTTAATTGGTTGAACTATCTACCTTATTAACAACAATAACCACAACAAAATTCAACAGCAGTAACAGTTTGGGGCGGGGTGTAGTTAGATAGGGATGTTCCCTAGTTTATAGGTAGGACCATAGGAATTTGGAGGTGCAGGGCAACTTAGAGATGGATCAGAAAGACCGTTTGATATATCTTCTACAAATCAAAAAACTGAAACCCAGTGAGAAGTGACTTGCCCGAAGTTATATACAGCTAATTAGTTGTAAAAGTATCACATAAAACCTGGGTCTTCAGATGTCAAGTTCTGTATTCTTGTTACTGTCCCAGGGTGGTACCCCTGTCTTTTTGTCCCTCATTCTAGGCAGGAGAGCCTACCCTTGCTTCTACTTAGAGGCAGATGCCTCCCCATAAGGATCTTTGAAATTCTTTAGCTTGACAAGAGGATCTGACCTGCACTAACCTTCCTAAACTGGGGAAGAGGGAAATATTTTTTTACTTCCCCAAGGAGGAAATCTCTATTGTAGAGGTGAGGAAACTAGGATGAAAAAAAGTTCTATACACTATTGCTTATTCTAGAAGAGTATTCCTGGTGGCAAAGAATTGGATGCCCATCAGTTGGGGAATGGCTAAACAAATTGTGGTATATGAATGTAATGGAATACTATAAGAAATGAAGAGCAGACGGACTTCATTATAACCTGGAATAACCTATATAAACTGATGTTGAGGGGAGCAGAACCAGGAGATCATTATACACGATTACAAACACACTATCTGTAAGGACTAACTTTGATAGACTTGACTCTTCTCATCAATGCAAGGTTCAAAGGCGGCTTCAAAAGAATCATGATGGAAAAAGCTATGCATATCCAGAAAAAGAATTATGGAATCTGAATGCAGATTGAGGCAATGTGAAGGTAATATGTAGAACCTACACTGGATTACATGCCATCTTGGGGGGGAGAGGAAGAGAAGAGGGAGGGAGAGAAAATTTGGAACCCAAAAACATGTGGAACAGTGTTGTAAACTAAAAATATAAATTTATTAAAAAATTTTTTAAAAGAGTATTCAGACAAGACCCTTCTAATCCTCAAAAGTGTCATACAGATGGGGAAACTTTATTTTGCTTTAAATATTATTTTTTTCTCCAATTACATATCAAGAAAATTTTTAGCATTCATTTTTACAAGATTTTGGGTTCCAAATTTTTCTCCCTCCCCTCTTGTCTTCTGAAAATGGAAGACACTTTGATATAGGTTATACATGTGCTATCGTGTAAAACATATTAGTCATAGTTGTGGAAGAAGAAACACAGAAAAAAAAAAACCACAAGAAAGAATAAAGTGAAAAAAAATATGCTTCAGTGTGCCTTCAGAGTCTATCAGTTCTTTATCTGGATGTAGATAACATTTTCCTTTGAGTCCTTTGTACTTGTCCTAGATCATTGGGTTGCTGAGAAGACCAAATCTTTCATAGTCGATCATCCCATGATGATGCTGATATTGTGGATAATGTTTTCCTGGCTCTGCTCATTTCATTTTGCATCAGTTCATACAAGTCTTTCCAGGTGTTTCTGAAATCTGCCTGTTCATCATTTCTTTCGTTTTTTTTAATATTTTTTTTATTTTTAATTTACAACAGATGGTTCTACATAATTTTGAGTTCCAGATTTTCTCCCCTCCCTTCCCCTCTCCCTCCCCAAGATGGCATGGAATCTCATATAACTACCACGAATGACTTCGCATTGAATTATTTTATACACTAGTCAAGTTGCGGAGAAGAATTATGACCAATGGAATGAATCATGAGAAAGAAGAAACAGAACCAAAAAAAAAAAACAACCCGAAAACAAAAACAAAAGAGAAGAGAAAAAGGCAAGCATGAAGTGTGCCTCAATCTGCATTCAAACTTCATAGTTCTTTTTCTGGATGTAGATAGCATTCTCCATCGTGAGTCCTTTGGAGTTGTGCCTGCACCTTGTGTTGCTGAGAAGAGCGAAGTCTGTCAGGGTTGGTCCTCATGGAATCCATTTATCTGTGGTTGTGTACAGTGTTCTCCTGGCTCTGCTCCGCTCACTCAGCATTATGTCGTGCAGGTTTTTCCAGGTTGTTATGAAGTCCGTATCATCCCCATTTCTTATGGCACAATAGTATTCCATTATCTTCATATACCACAGCTTGTTCAGCCATTCCCCAATTGATGGGCATCCCTTTGATTTCCAATTCTTGGCTACCACAAAAAGAGCCGCTATAAATATCCTTGTACATATGGGTCCTTTTCTCACTTGAGTGATTTCTTTGGGATACAACCCTAGAAGTGGTATTGCTGGGTCAAAGGGTATGAACATTCCTTTGGCCCTTTGGGCATAGTTCCAAATTGCTCTCCAGAATGGTTGGATCAGTTCACAACTCCACTAACAATGCATCAATGTCCCAGTTTTCCCACATCATCGCCAACATTTATCCTTTTCCTTTTTTGTCATATTAGCCAATCTGATGAGTGCGAGGTGGTACCTCAGAGTTGTTTTAATTTGCATTTCTCTAATCCAAAGTGATTTAGAACACTTCATGTGCCTATAGATAGCTTTGATTTCTTCATCTAAAAGCTGCCTGTTCATATCCTTTGACCATTTATCAATTGGGGAATGTTGTGTGTTCTCATAAATTCGACTCATTTCTCCATATACAAGGTGTTCTTAAAGTCTGGACACATAGGCAAAAATGCATATTTTCAAGAAATGAAATGAATGAAATTTTCAACATTTTATTTAATTGCAATATTAACAAATAATATTTTCAATATGATTTCCATCATTTGTGATGGCAAAGGTTGCAAGATTCACATGAACTCGATGCTGTAACTGTATATTGCTGTCAATTGCCTATGTGTCCAGACTTTAGGAACACCCTGTATTTGAGAAATGAGGCCTTTATCAGAGACACTTGCCATGAAGATTGTTTCCCAGATTGGTTTTGTTTATACAAAAATTTCCAATTTAATATGATCAAAATTATCTATTTTACATTTCATAATGCTCTATATCTCGTTTGGTCATGAATTCTTCCCCTCCCCATAGATCTGACAATTAGGGATGGGGAGGCTTTTTAAGAACTTTAAAGTATTTGATGTATAGATATGACTCTAGAAACTCATTGAAAATAGCTTTCAGCACTAGAGACTTAATAATGAGATGAAATGAGCTGAAAATAATAGAAATTGAGGTGAGCACTGTAGAAATAGTTATTAGTAACAGTATCCAGAATAGAAATTAAACTCTTCATCATTTCATATTAATTGTCTTTAGTGTCAAAAGATAGGGGGTACCTCTAAAGAAACAATTCATATACAAGTCTAGAAATAGTTTAGGGGTGATCCTAAAAATACCCCCTAAAAGGTAATTTACTAATTGTAAGTTTCTGAGTAGAAAAAGGACTAGATCTGCAAGATGACAACCAACAAATTAATATATAAAGATTACCTGTCATAAGTTTGATATGCTTTTCATTGTAATGTCAATCCTAGCAACTTGAGGAAACTTTAGATATGTACAAAATCTTATTTAATTGGGCATCCACTGTAGTTATCTTCTTATAGTACTTGAAAAAAAGTTATAAAAGTGTAGCCCTGTAAGGATAGCCTTTCAATGTTTAAGCATGAGTACAAGTGTAGAATGTGTAACTTTTCTTGTGTAGTTTTTTTGTTTAATATGGAGGCTACTTTTTAGGGATATTGCCAATTTTAGAACTAATGTCCTCAGTTGCAGAACTGTCTTAGTGAATGTACAAATCAACCACCTATTCCTTGGATATCAAAAAGTGTTTATTAAGTACTTTTCTGTGTAATTGTCAGAATAGGTCAGAATCATATACTTCCCGAACCCCAAAGCCTTAAAAACTTTAGTTCCCTATTTATACTGAAAAAACAGTAGATTTTTGTTCAATCCTTTTGTCTGTTAGCTACTAATTACATTACTTTTAAACATTTTTTGATGTCATAATTTTTAAAGCATTGTCACTTCATATGCATTTGCAAATCTTTCTGTAGGGTAATGCAGAGAATCATGGTTTTGGAGTCTGAAGAAACTTGTGTTAGAATTCCACCTCTGACACTGTCTTACCACTGGCAAGTCACTAACCTCCATAAACCCTAGTGTCTTTTCTCTCTAACATAAGGCTAAAAGGAAGGGCTCTATTGGAATGCTCCAAGAATCTGTAGCATTTGGATCCATGATATTTAACATTTTCATAGATGATTTGGATAAAAGAATTAACAATATTCCTATCAAATCTTTGGATGACATAAATGGCTTGGGATAGCTTTGTTGTCTTCAGTTGTTTCAATTGTGTCTGACTCATTACTCCATTTGGTGTTTTCTTGGCAGATACTGGATCTGTCATTTCCTTCACTAGCTCATTTTACAGATGAGAAAACTGAGGCAAACAGAATTAAGTGACTTGTCCAGACTCATACGGCTACTGAGTATCTGAGGCCAGATTTGAACTCAGGAAAATGAATTTTCCTGACTCCAGGCCCAGCACTCTATCCACTGTGCCACCTCACGGCCCCAGGAGAGATATCTAATCTACTATATAACATGATGCAGACAGATGTCAGCAAGTTAGATTTGGCCAAATTAAGATGAAATTTAATAGGAATATATGTAACGATATCTACTTGGATTAAAGAAAAATCAGCTTTAGAAGTATAAGATTGGGCCAATATGGTTGAACAGCTTTTTCTAGAAAACCTCTTGGGGATTTAATTCTTCAGTATCTTCTTTCACTTCTTCAGCCAAACACAAGGACAGTCACATTCTTGATCTCACTGTCTACCACCCAACCAGTGTTCCACTTTAATGATCAAGAGTTCTAAAATTCCTTTATCTGACCATATTCACCTATTAGACCCTTGGCTCTGGGGCTCTAAACGCTTACTACCTGTGTATCCTCAGACAGGGGTAGACCTCTGGACCTATTACAGATCTATTAAATGAGGAGCTAACACAAGATAGCCTCTGAGGTCTTTTCTTAGGTTTGTTACTATCCTCTACTCTTGAATTTGTCCCCTTGTCCCATCTTTGCTCACCGTTTTGCTTAACCTTAGATCACGCACACTGATTGACTCCCATTAACATGCTGCTGAATGATGCTAGAAAAAGGCACATAGCAAAGCTGACTAAACATACTATAAATTTATGCTACCTATCCTCAATTGGGCTGTCAATGTAATAAGGCAATCCTTTTACTGATTCTTTAAAATTTCTTTGACTTTAATTTCTTTAATTTTTTAACATTCTCCTTAAATTTTGAGTTCCAGATTCTTTCCCTCCCTCCCTCTCCCACACCTCCACCCACTGAGAAGGTGAACGGTACATGTGAAATCATGGAAATCATATTTCTACTTTAGCCATATTGCAAAAAAAAAAAAAGCAAAAAATAAAATGAGAAAATTCTACTTCACTTTGCAGTCAGAATTCTTTGGTTCTTTCTCTGGAGGTGGATAACATTTTTTCATCATGAGTACTTTGGAACTGTCTTGGATCATTGTATTGATCAGAGCAGTCAAGTCTTTCACCATTGATCATCATTACAACATTGCTGTTAACTATGTACAACGAAATCTTGGTTCTTCTCATGTCACTTTGCATCAGTTCATATAAGTCATGTTTTTTTTTTTTTCCTGAAACCACCCTCCTCATCATTTCTTATAGCACAATAGTACTCCATTACACTCATATGCCACAACTTGTTCAGCCACTCCCCCATGGATGAGCATTCCCTCAAATTCCAAATCTTTGTCACCACAAAAGGAGCTGCTATGAGTAAATACTTTTGTACAATTTAGGTCTTTTTCCATTTTCTTATCTTTTGGGGGCTACAAACCTAGTAGTGCTATTGCTGGATCAAAAGGTATGCAGAGTTTTATGCTTTTGGACGTAGTTCCAGATCATTCTCTGGAATGGTTGGGCCAGTTCATTAATGCACCTGTTTTCCCTCATCCCCTCCAGTATTTGTCATTTCTGATAGGTGTGAGGTGGTATCTCATTGTTTTTTTAATTTCTTTCTCTAATCAATAATGCTTTAGGGCATTTTTTTTCATATGACTATACATTCGATTTCCTCTGAAAAGTATCTGTTCATATCCTTTGGCCACTTATCAATTCGGGAATGGCTCTTATTTTTACGACTTTGACTGGGTTTCCTATATATTTGAGAAATGAGGCCTTTGCCACAGAAAATTTTTTTATATTCACATATTCATTTTTTATATTGTCTATGGTGCCTTTTAGCAAAAGGTGGTTTACCTGATCATCTCTTTCAATTAGGTCTATTTTTGCTTTTGCTTTGTCGGAGATCATGACTGCCCCTCCTGCCCCCTTCACTTCGGCTGAAGCATAATGAACTCTACTCTTACCCCTTCATTTCAACTCTGTGCATGTCTTTCTGTTCCAAGAGTGTCTCTTGTATACAACATATTGTTGGATTCTGATTCCCAATCTATTCTGCTATCTGCTTTCATTCTATGGGTTAGCTCATTCCATTTACATGCAGTTATGATCAGTAACTATGCATTTCCCTCCATCCCATTTTCCCAATATAGTCTTTCTCTTTTTATCCTGTCCCTCCTCAAAAGTTTGTTCTGCTTCTGACCACTGCCTCCCCCAATCCATCCGCCCCTTTATTCCCCACCTCCCATAAGTCTTGTCCCCTCACCCTCCTTTAATTTCCCTATTGGGTAAGACGATTTCTATACTCAACTGGGTGTGTTTGAACCAAATCTGATGAGAGTAAAGTTCAAACACAACTCACCACCGTCCTCTCATTTCCCTCCCAAGTGCATTTGTCTTTCTCACCCTTTAATTTTTTTTTTTTTTTTGAGATCATCACAACATAATGCGCTCCCAGGTGCTGACAGAGAGGCAGAGAGGAAGAAACACACAGAGACACAGAGCGTGTGAAGGGACCGGACGTGACGTTTACACTTCTCCCACTTCCGTGACCTCTCTAGCTCGCACCCTCCAGCGCGGCTCGGTGGTGCGGGGCGGGCTGCTCTTCTGTCAAGAACCTTTACTAAGAGCCCAGAAGTACGTCACAGTTCAGAGGTCACCAGCAACTGTCATGGCAGCGCTGTGGTGGAGCCGTGTGGTGGCCGCCCCGGGCCGTTTCTCGCGACTTCATCTCTCAGCCCATCGATGTTACAGTGTCGGTGCCAGCACGGAGGGTGAGAGCGGGAGTCCTTCCCCAAAGGAGCCAGAAAAACGGTTGAGCGGCTTCGCTAGCGCTTTGGAACGCCACTCGAAGTTGCAGCAGGAGGCGGAGCCCCAGCAGGTGAGCGGCAGCCGTCTGGCCAATTCCTAGAGCGGGCCCTCGGTGACGCATGCGAGTTGCGCGCGGGGCGGAGCCTTGGGTAGGGGGCGGAGCGAAGGAATCCTGGAGGCGGAGTTGAAGTTTCCTGAACCCCACGTGCTAGTGTTTGGAGACTGTCTGCGTTAGTATGGAGACATCCGTTTAAGGGGAGCTCCAAAGCCAGCAAACAGACGAAAACTTCTGTAGGTGGCACAGTGAATAGAGAGCAATCAGGGGAGATCCGAGTTAGAATCCTGTCTCAGACACTTGCCCGCCTTCTTACCCATGGCAAGTCACTTAACCTCTCTCCCAGTCTCGGTTTTCTCAACTGTTAATGGAGAAAATAATAGCATCTCCTTCATAAGATTATTGTGGGCATCAGAAATGCGAGCAGCGCTTTGCAAACCTTAAAGCGCAGTGCAAGCTCTTCTTATGGTACTCTTCCCTTCCTCCACAAATCCCAGACTAAAATACAATACGGGCCGCATTCAGGCTCCTTCACATCTTGAAAATGGTTTTAAAATGCAGAGCCTTATAGCAGAATGAAAGAAAATAGGAATTCCTGTGCTTTTAATGACAGCGAGACATAGCCATGAAGTCAGGAAAAGTGAGCATAATCTTGCTAGATGAAGGATTCTTGGGCAAGTCTTTTAATCCTTTTTAGCCTCAGTTTCCTTCATCTGTAAAATGCAAATAATAATCCCAGGAGTTCTTGAGAGGATCAAATGAGATATGTAAAGTGCTTGGCAAACTAACTTATCTTTATAAAAGTTGAGGAGCCTAGATCTTGAGAGATTAATCTTTGAGGACCCAGGATTTTTCCTCATTCTAAATTTAAGACTTGTTCAGTTTTCACTTTTCTAGTACTTTATGATTGACAGGAGAGAAGGTGATTGTTTTTAGATGACTTTGCAGACTAAACACACACATTGGATTTGCTAAGTCCATAGCTGCTTTCCATGGACAGGACTTTGGAAGACTGTTTTACTAAATGTAGAGAAGGCCAAATGTGACTGTATGCTATCCACTTGTACCATATGGGGGAGGGGGCAGAGAGGGAGAGGGTTATGGATCAATTGGGAGAACAGTGAATCAGGAGCTTTGATGACAATGGTTTTTGTTTGGCTCTGTCACTAACTGGCTTTGTGAACCTAGCAAAATCGTTTTCCATGTTCAGGACCTTAATTTCCTCATCTACAAATTGAGGGTTTGGAGTAGATGATTCTCTGTTTTCCTTCCAGCTTTACATTTGTGTTTCGGAAATGGCCATGCTCTTGTACTCCACGCCTCCCATCTAAGGTGGAAGAAAGGTGTACTAAGGTTCCAGTGTATGACTTTTCTTCCTTTGCTCCCTCCTTGTTTGCTTAAATTTCAGATAAGAATGAAGACTTTCTTTTGAAATTAAGTATTAATAGCTGAATTACCATAAATTACAATTAGCATCCCTTACTTAATGGACTCTTCTCATATGCCTCATTGTGGAGTGACTATGACCCTAGGTTTTCATTGGAATATCATGAGATCACAGATTGTGAGGTGGAGAGGATCTCTGAAGTTATAGGGTGTAATTCCCTCATTTTACAGAAGAAGCAGCTGAGGCTTAATGAGGTTAAGTATCTGGCTTGTTCATGGTTGCACCAGTAGTAGGTGTCAGAGGATTTGAACTATGGTGTACCTGACTCTAAGTCCAGCACAATATCCATTATTCTATTCTAGAAAATTGATAACTATAGGTTGGCTCAGTGAGGGCCTGTTGTCTTGAAGACCAATCCAACTTAACCAGTAGAGTCTCAGAGACAAAAAAAGGTTGGTTACCAGTGATGAATTTTAGTGGGGTATACTAGCTCATTATCGTGGGAGTATCTTAGTGTTCAGGCTTCCCTTTGCCATTTATGATCCACCCTGGATCCATCTGTTATATAGCCAGTGTTCATCGAAGTATGCTTCAATTTTTCTGAGTTTTCCATTCATTTTAGCAGCTTCTTGACTTATTCTTCATAGTCTGCCTTAGCTTAGTTACATCCATGCCAGATTAGTGTAAAAATAGGGCAGGATTCTTTTCAAAAAGATTCCTGGCTTGGCAGGAAAGCTTTGCCTTTGCAAGCACCTGCACTTAGCAGAAGGTCTGGCACATGGTAGGCACTTCATAAATGTTTATTGATTGGTTGACTGTAAGAGTTAAGGAAGATAGTTGCCTTCTTCACCCTGTGCATTGGAAAGAACAAGTTGATTTCCAAATAACATTTCCCATAGAGTCAATGTACTCCCTAGTCAGCACACAAGGCAGTGTGATATAATGAATAGAGTGCCAGCCCGAAAGCCTGGAGACCTGCATTCAAGACCTATCACTGACTCATGCTGATTCTGTGACCCTGGGCTAGCCATTTAATCTCTCTGTGCTCTAAGTTGCTCTGTAAGATTATTATAAGTTGTGAAGAAGGTACTGACCTTCACTGGTAGAGTGAGGCTCCTCCCCAGGGAGTGCCCTAAGTCAGCGAAGTCACAGGTCCAGTACCTGTTGCTCTCCAGGCTGACTCATGGATGTTGTCTGCTAAAGTATAGAAGTTTTAGTTTTTGCAGCAGTATTCACACTAGTGAAATAATAAAGCTCTGAAGTTTTGATGTTGAAAGGTTGATTTTTCTCAATTTTCAATTTTGAAAATTTTAATTTTCAGTTTCTATCTCACTCAGCCAGGGAAGTAGTTGAGTAGTTTTACTACATTTCAAAGCAGATATAATTCTCTTAATTAAAATAATGGGTTTTTTAAAATCAAACTTCAGAATTCCTAGAAAAAGATGATGTGTCTTTGGAGTGATTTGTAGAAAGTTCTTTCTCCAGAATATCTTAAAATTGACAGTAGTGATGATGCTTACTTCAACACTGCAGAAGACCCTTGCTTTCTTGATGGCATACGCCACCCAACAGATTGCAGTCCCTCCATGCTTTCATCAGCTGCCATGCCCACCAAAATGTATTACTTCATGGCCACACTTGAGGCGAGGAGTCTAGATTCACAGCGAGATAGATCTCTGACAGCAGACACACTGTGTTAGTCATATACTGTGCACTGGAAGCCTTTTCAACTTGTAGACATCTGCTACAGCTTCTGCTTTTCTAGCACCCAGACAGAGCCCAAGTAAGAAGTTTGTGGGGGAACAGTAATGATTTTTGACATTTCTAGGTGACATCTCTGAACCCTTTCAGCTCTAAATCTGTGGTTTATATGGCACTGGATGTTTATAAAGCATCACATATGCATTAATTATTGTATTTGATTGCTTAACCAATAACTGATCTTTGAAAAAGTAGGATGGAGAGGAAAAGTATTGTAGGACTGGAGACAGACAGATATGGCTTGATTTTCTTATTTTTTTATTTTTAAACATGTAAATTTTTTAAAAAAAATCATGACTTTTGTTTTTATACTACAATCATTCCCCTTTTTTCCCCTACCAAAAATAAAAAACATTGAATTCTCTCTTATTTTCCTCTTGTCTATATAGTTTATTGTTACAAGGGGAGCCGTTGAAGACAAGGGAGTCACAAGGGGGTAACCTCTGGTCTGCTATAATGTGGTCAGAGCCCCCAGAACACTTACCTTGTTTCATGGGCAATCCCACCCACCCCTCATGCCAACTCTTAAGCAACTCTGATCTGGCCCCTACTCTGTTCCATAGAAACTCATGATTATTAGAGTTATTATAGCCAAGTGGCTCCAGCTCCCTTCTTGCTCCTGTTTGTAGCTTCAGCCTTGTTCCCTGTACTTTACTGGCACTCATCACCTCCTACTTCTTCTCTATCCTCTGGACATCCCCATTGCAATCTTAGGGCCTTTACTGACCCTGAACACCCAAAAAGCTGTCACTCATATACCCATTCCTATTCGGGGTATAAGGATTGAATCAGCATTTGCAACTCCAAATCCAGGGGGTCCCCCAGATACCCTTACATACATCCTTAGATAGAAAAGAATCTGAGCTGGGATGCAGCTTCTTCCCATTCCTGGATCAAGGAATAGCATGTATTCTCCAAGTCTTCCTCCAAAATGGAGGCAATTCAGGAGTGAGAAGTCAGAGGTGTAGGTCGCTAGGAGATTAGAATCTTTTTTCCAGGGTCTAAAGGGACAGGTCATAGTTTAGAGGTCAAGGTTAGGGTGGCACCAAAAGGTCAAAATCATCTTCCTGCAGAATCTGCCCTACTTCTCTCTTTTATTCTCTCTCTAGCCCATCACCTTTATATACCCCCCTGGGTAAGAACTGGGGGTTTAGGGAGTAGGGAGGTGAGAACCAGGCCCTAGGTTCTCAAGGTTAGGGGCACAATATTGTCGCACCAGCTCTGAGTGACCAGGCAAGTCTTCCTGACTAAAGGTGTCCATGGTCATCTCAGGGATAGAGGAAGTGAGGCCATTCAGCCTGTGGGCAGCTCAGTCCATCCAGCCCTTAGCATGGGGATCAGTGTTGATGAAAACAAAGCCTTCCACTCTGGGTGTGAAAGCATATCAAGACAGGATAAAGGGTCCAGCTCCAATCCCCACTCCAGTTATGGTGGAAAAGTATAAGTATTGCAGGATACAAAGGATCATATCTACAAACTAGATGGATGCTGGTTCCCCAAAGAGAATACAGGTGCCCCTTCCTCCATGCCAAAGCCATCTGCATGAACCCAAACAAAGTTCTTAAAAATTTCCTGTATGTCTTTGAACTGAAACAGTGGCTGGAAGTGAATCCTACCTCATGGTAGGTGAAGATCACTGGATGCTTGGGTTTGGGAATGCCAGAGACAGTGAGAGTGATCCAGCCATAGTGAGTCTCCACAGAATGAGTCTTGGCAGCCTCAGGAGTCTGTCCTGGTAACTGTGGCTTCTTCTTAGTTATCTGCACTCCCTATAACTCTGCTATGGTGGCTCTTCTCAGAGCAGGGGTCTCTCTTGCTTCCATTCTCGCAGCCTTAAGTTTATGACAGCTCTGCTGTCACCTCCCTCAAGGAATAATAGTTAAGTTAAACAGTAAAAACAGGAGGACCATAGCCTGTCAGTATATAAGCATGTAGCAGCCTAGCTCTTTCCCTTCTTAGAGAAAGAAAGTATGTTTCATCATTTGTAACCAGTATTACTCATTACCTTTAATCTAAGTTCAGCTACCTCTTAGTGTTTTCTTTATAGTTGGTGTGTGTTACGCTCCTTTTTTTCACTCTGTATTTGTTCTTATAAAACTTAACATTTTCTTCAAATTTCTTATTTTTCATACATAGTGAGCACTTAATAAATGCTGTTTTATTCATTCATTTATTATGATACAACAGTGCTCACTTATATACACCCACTACAATTTTTTCATTCATTCCCAATTTGATGGGCACCTACTTTTATTCTATTGTTGTGGTATGTATGTATGTATGTATGTATGTATGTATGTATGTATGTATGTGTATGTGTGTGTGTGTGTGTAGGAGTTTCCTATATATATAGGTCTGTGACTTCCTTGGGAGACATGTCCAGTAGTAGGATGTTGTGGCAAATGGTATTCTGAATAGTTCAGTAACTCTTTTCTTCACAATAAAAAACTTTTTCAGAATGTTAAGATCAATTCAGAGTGTAACCAGTGGTACATTATTGTATACCATAGCCCTTCCTACACCAGCTTTTCCCATTTTTTTTTTTATCATTTTTGTCATTTTGTTGTGTGTGAGACAGAACTATAGAATTGTTTTAATTTGCATTTTTCATATTGATTTGAAACATTTTTTTTTTTCTAAATAGTTGCTGATGGGAAGCCTTTCCTGGTCCTCCTAGTTGTTAGTGGTATCTCTCACCTCTTCTACCAGTTATTATATATACAAACATATGCACATATGTGTATAAATGTGCATATATACATATGTTTATATACATGTACATGCATATATGTGTGTGTGTATATATATGTATGTATGTATGTATGTATGTATGTATGTATGTATGTATAACTCTAGGAGAAATGCCAGGAGCAGGAGGTCTCTAGACAATGTTCATCAATCTATCGAAGGCCTTTGATACTGTCAGTCATGAAGGCTTGTGGGAAATTGTGTAAAATTTGATTGCCTATAGGAGTTTGTCAATATTATACATCAGTTTCATGATGGCATCCTTACCTGGGTTCTGGATAATGGACAGTGCTGTCCCTCTTTCCCAGTCACCAGTGGAATGAAGCAAAGCTGTGTCCTTGCTCCCATGCTTTTTAGCATAATGTGTTCTGCAGTGTTGTCAGATGCCTTCAGTAAAGATGAACATAGCATGAAGGTCAGCTGCTGTGCTGATGGTATATTACTTAACTTGAAAAGGCTACAAGCCAAGACTAAAGTGGAGGGAGAGTTGGTGCATGATTTTTGTTTCACAGATGATTATATACTCAGTGCAGGCTGTGAAATTCAACAAAGTATGGATCAATTCTCTGCTGCTTGTGCTAATTTTAGCCTGACAGTTAACAACAAGAAAACAGAAGTTCTACACCAGGCAGTGCCACGCCATCCACACATGGAACCGTCAGTTATAGCAAGTGGAGAAATATTGATGCTGTGTATCAGTTCACTTACCTTAGCAGTGTACTTTCCTGGGATGTACACATAGTTAATGAGGTTGATGCATTTATTGCCAGAGCTAGCTCAGTGTTTTCGAGACTCTGAAGGAAAGTGTGGGAGAAAAGAGGTATTCGACTGCCTACCAGACTGAAGGTCTACAGAGCCATTGTACTGACCTCATTGTTGTACAGCTGTGAAATCTGGACAGTATATCAGTGCCATGCCAGGAAAGTGAATTGCTTCTATTTGAATTGTCTTAGGAAGGTTCTGAAGATCACCTGACAGGATAAGGCAACGGGCACTCAAAAACTGTCTCAAGCTGAACTGCCAAGCATTCAGACTCTACTGTAGAGAGTGCAACTCTGATGGTCTGGGCACGTGCTAAAAGTATGTTTGCCTAAAAGACTTTTATGGAGAATTCACATAAGGTAAGCATTTACATGGACATTAGAAGAAGTGATATGAAGACACTCTCAAGGTTTTTCTGAAGAACTTTGGAATTGATCATGAGACATAGGAGGCACTGGCACAGGACCATCCAGCTTGGCGCGCTTGCATCGAAGAAGACACTGCTCTGTGAGTGAAACACAATTGGAGTAGCTCCAAAGAAACACGCGATGTACAGATTTAGAGAATACACCCCAAATGTTCTCTGTGCCTTCTGAGCTCGGATTGGTCTGGTCAGACAGTCAGACACATACTATTTTGTCTTTACTAATGCGTACATGTTTACCTGATAGAAAGTAAACTGTTTATGGGCTTAGACTCTGATTGTTGTCTTTGCACCTTCAGTGTCTCACATAAAGTAGGCCTTTAAATTCTTTTTTGATTGATTGGTAGTCAGTTGCTTGCTTAGTAGATGCTTATTGGATTGGATTGTAGTTTTTCTTTGAAAGCTGCTTTTTCATCTTTGACTTCGTGTCTACTAGGGAACGACCGTTAGTCATATGTTTGTGTCAGTTCCTTAAATATCTGAGACATTAGGCTTTTATATGAAATAGTTTATGCAAAGTTTTTTTTCTCCATTAAAGTTTGTCTTTTTAGTCTAGTTGTATTGATTTGTTTGTACAAGAGCTTTCAAATTTTGTTAACGTGAAGTTTTGTAACTTGTCCTGTGTGATCACCTCTACCCCTTGTTTGGTTGTAAAATCTCTCCCTAACCATAATTCTGAATAGTACCTCCTTTTTTCCTAGTTGTGTGACCCTGGGAAGGTCACAACCCCGTCTGCCTCAGTTATCTCAACTGTTAAACGAGCTTAATAATAGCACCTGTATCACAGGGTTGTTGTGAGGATCAGATGAGATAGTATCTATTAAACACTTAGCACAATACCTAGTACACAGTAGGTGCTTAATAAATGCTTATTCTCTTCCTTTTTATATTTATGTCACATATCCATTTGGACTAAAGACCATTTTGTATTTTTGTTTGATGAGTTGCTGTGACTAAAGAATTAATTACCTGGTGGCCAACTTGTTGGTGATGAACCTCTTCGTTCTTAGGCAGGTTACTCAGAAAGCAATCTTATTCTGTTGCCAGTACTACTCCTGGAGCTGTCTCCATCTAGGTTGGAGGGGAGGTGGTGGGTAAGGTGGTGGTGGTTTCACTTGACTAGCGCATGCTGCCTCCTGTCTCTCCCTCAAGGGAGTCTTACTGCTTTAGCTTATTAATATTAGGCACTTAATAAATTCTGGTTGACTGGTTGATTGTCATATTTGCTTTATATATTCCTATGGACATAGGAGGCACTTAAATTTATTGATTGATTGCATTGAGTATAAAAGGCAATTAATCAACATTTGTTTAATTTAATAAGTAAAAATTATAATAGTAATAATACCTAACATTTTCAAGTCCTTGGAAGTTTGTGAAACACTTTCAGACGTTATCTCAGTTGGAAGATGAAATGTCTTCCTACCAATTTTTGTCTTTTACCCTGATGACAAAGAATGTCAAAAGGAAACAAATTCAGTTTGAGCACCCTATACCTTTTACCAAATGAGTTAGAGTTATTTTGGGGGTCTGTAAGAAATGACTAAAGAGTGGGATTGATCTAATTCTCTTTATTACTTCCTACATTTGGTAGGAATTACTCTTAAATGAATGATTTTGTGATAAATTGTCATCTGTAACTAGTTAGGAAAGAAAAGGCAACCTGTAGAACTTGTATAACCAACAACTAGGAGTGGTTTCAGGATGAGTAGAGATGGGAAAGAAAATTCCTTAGGTTTGTGTCTTGAGATGGGTCTCCACCAGATATCTGGGTCTTGAGATGGACCTCCACCAGATATCTGGGTAGTATAGAGGCCTGGGTAACAACAGATCAGCTAGTGAAAGAAGGATTGTAGCAGCTCTCCAAATGGCTAGTGGGGGATTGTACCATCACAGACTAGGTGGCAGCCCCAAAGGTGGTTCTCCACAAGTTGTTATTTAGCATTTATTAAGCACCCAGGCATTGTGCTAAGTTCTGGGGACTCAAAGAAAGGCAGAAAACACCCCCTGCTCTCATGGAACTCACAGTCTCATAGGAGAAATAACACACAAACAATCATGAACAAATGAGATATATACATGATAATCGGGAGATAGTCTTGAAGAAAAGGCACTAAGACTGAAGAGGACTGGGAAAGGCTTCCTGCAGAATATAGGACCATAGCGGAGACCTGAAGGAGGCCAGTAGGCAGAGATGAGGTGGGTATTGTATGCTGATGGTACATGGCAATGCCTAGCTGCCTCATGGGGCTCACAGCACCACAAATAGGATGACAGCAGCAATGAGGAATCATCAAGTTTCCCTTTTTATTAAGAAAATATCCCATCTCTCAGTAACTTTTCTGTGTTCTAGTTCCCAGGGCTTCCTGGGCAGTGATTGGCTTGGTGGAATACAGAAACCTTTTATCTGCATGGTCCCAGAAACTAGAGCGCTATAAAAAACTACCTCCTTTGGGTTTAGATGAGCATTATTATAATTTTAGAAATGTGGAGAGTTCTTCCCAGCAGTTTGGGGTATTAGTCATAATGGTGAAATTATAGTCCATTTTATGGATAAGATGAGGGAATTGAACAATCAAAATATCCTAAGGAGTTTTCTTTATTTTCTTTTTTCCTTTGGTAAGGGAAGTGATTTTGAGGTAGGTTCCTTGTTGGAGAACAAAAGAACCTTTACTCTAAAGGGTGTACAACTTTCTCTTGTGATTCTATTTATGAAGGCTGACCTAATTGGGGCAGAGAAAAAGGGATTTTCACAAGAATCCTAACAGTTGGAAAAATGTGGCAACTCTTACTAGTATAGATAATGTAGGTGTGCATATTCATGTATGTTTCTCTAGCAAGAATTACCAGTTCATTTACATTAATGGAAGAAAGTTAGCCATTGCAGTGACCGAAATCTTAAATAGCAAATTTATCCTTACCTCATAGAAAGGAGTATAGGGATACAAAAAGCAGATCTTATGGAATACTTTTCTATACTCATAACTTTGTTGGTCATTTATCTTAAGCAGTAGAAATAGGCAGTGTTATGTTAATATATAAGGAAAAGGCTAAATTCTTTGTTGAATGAATGTGCTGTGGCCAGTAACTTCATATCACCAGGAGGTGGAGATAGTTGAGTAAAGAAGTAGATGTGTTCTTTAATAATTTCTTCTTTCTTCCAGTAGAGGGTGCCATGTCTCTTTTTTAGTATATTAAAAATGGGTTATTTGGAGAGTAATCGTGGAGCTATACCACAGAATATTTCAGTATTACAAACCAAGAATATTTCATAAACTGTTTTGATTTTGCTTTGCATGGGTTCAGGTTTGTATCTAGAATACTGTCTCTCAAATCTACAATCTTAAGAAGGTTATATATATAGGTTAGTATTCTTTGCTAACATGTTAAAAATTGGACTTTTATTATAAATCATTATGCCTTCACTTTTAAATCAGATGTTTCAGTATTGGAGGAAAACCCTTTACATTTAAGTGAATTAAATTCACATAGCTACAAAGTTTACCACAATTTTGTTAAACCTCTTTGTTTTTCTCAGCAATGTTGACCTTCCTTAGTCCTTGCTATGATATTCTTCATATCAAATAGGGTTAAGTGACTTGCCCAGGGTCACACAGCTCCATATACAACTTTCAAATATTACATTAATAAATATTGCCACTAACATGATATTAAAAACGGATGTCATGGGACATCCGTTTTTAATCCATGTTACTAATTGAGTTCAACATTAATTATTGAATTAACTGTAGAGATAAATGCTGTTTTAAAATATATGTTTAGTTGTACACTAAATAATAACATTCCTAGTATAGGACTAAAGGAAATAACCAGTTAACTTCAAAATAGAGTAGATTGCAGTAGATGAAATTCTCAGAGGAAAATAGGTATCTATTATCATCTCTAATATCCTTATGAAATAATACCTTAACACGTATCATAGGAGGAAAAGATCATGTTTTGTAAAATATTTTTGTTTTGTGGGTGGTCACAGATTCTGACCTTATATCCAATTATACTTCCCAAATCAGCATTTAGTTTCCATTATTAGTGGTAAGTCTTTTCATTTTATATTGCCGTCTTCTTCCCACTTTGTAATAAGTTTAATTCTTTTTAAAGGAGCATGAGATTTTCCTTATTCATATTTTTACTATTAAGGTACACAAAATATACAGCAGTCTTATGTTTGCATTGAATAACATGGGAAAAGAAAAAAAAAACCACTAATCAAATTTGAAAATCTTCTGTCTTTTGAGGTCACCTAACTTGGAATAAAATGAAAACTTTTTGGTTTGGTATGGATTTTGCGATCCCCTTCCATATCCCATTTAAAAAATTTAGAAGGGTCTTATATTTTGATTTTTAATAAATTTAAATCACATGGAATTTAACTATACTTTAAACAGCTCCCTAAAACTCAAATATTCCAATGACTATTTGATATTGTGGAGATTTTAGGGGTGCTCAGGACCCCAGAATATCCACATGCCAGGTCCTGCCTGAATGAATTCTACCCAAGCCTTCCTTCAGCCAAAGTAAAACAAAGTTTACTAGATTCACTACATTGGGCAGACTCTTAAGGAGCCTGAGCATTTGTATTGCTAATGGCAGCAGGCCAGATTGAATCTGAGCACCTTCACAGAGGCCAAATGGATCTTATGTACAGAAAGACTGTGGGAGGGATCTAGGGCTGGTTCTGGGGTGCTGGGAGGAGGGGATTAGGGAAGGTCTTGAGGAGGAGTCTGAGGAGGATCTTGATGGGACTGGGGACTAGAGGTCAGACTCCAGGAACCATGAGTATGGGATTTTGATAGGATCCTGGGTGGGAAGTAGCTAGAGGCCATAGGGAGGTAACAGAGATTTGGGCCTAGAGAATCCTTAAGGCTTATGGCCTCAGGCGAATGCCAGAAGAAGTGGGAAGATTCCAGGAGAGTTCAAGGTGGTTCCCAGAGCCTATACTCCATCAGTATCACTGATGTTGGGTATTCATTCCCTCAGGTGACAAAGATCTCCATGCATACATTCGCACCCATCTAGTCTGACTCTAATGTCCTTCTATAAGTTCTTTGCCAAAGAGGGGCGGGGCAGGGTCATTGAGGCATCATTCTGGGAGCCTTTCTTGGTTTTACTTGCCTGATATCTGGAAGACACCATTAGAGCATGGGGGAACATCCATAAGTTTATGCTTTGTTCTCACCATATGTACGGCTCATCTTTTATTTCATTCATATTAAGTTGTTTTAAAAAAATGGATGCAGAACTAGTGGTGGATATTAATTGAAAGAAAAGGTTGTGAATTATATCAAACTCCAGAGAAATAAATAAAAATATATTTGAAGACTAAATAAAATAGGATTTAAAATGTGAGGAATTGGAATGCAATAGTAAAAAAGGGGTGGGGGAAAGGATATATTGACATTTATAAACATTAGCATCATTTGTTGTTTCAGTTCTTTCTGACTCATTGTGACCCCATTTGGGGTTTTATTTGCAAAGATACTGCCTTTTACTTCTCCAACTCATTTTATAGTTGAGGAAACTGAGGCAAATAGGGCTAAGTGACTTGCCCAGGGTCACACAGCTAGTGTCTAAGGCCAGATTTGAACTCAGGAAAATGAGTCTTCCTGACTCCGGGTCTAGTACTCCAGCTGCTGCACCACCTAGCTGCCATCAGCATTTTTAAAGCTTCTACCTTATGCCAGACTCTATGCTAAGCACTTTACAAGTATCTCATTTGAAAAAAAAAAAGTTACACTTTTTCAATATCTTAATTCAGTATAGGACTTAGAGCTCTATTTAATAACTATATGAACTTTGTTCATTATTTTGAAGCTTCTTTTCATAATTTTGCTTATACTAGTGTGTCTTTACAAGTTACAGATTTAATATTCCTTTTTTTTGTCCTTATAATCAAATTTGTATTATAGTTATTTGTGTACACATATCACCTGTCTTCACTTGTAAGCTTCTTCAAGGCAGGGGCTGTGTTATTTATATTTACATTTCTCACAGTGCCTAACACAAAGAAAGCATTGCACATAATAGGTGCATGCTACGTTTGAATGGATGAATATGTTTTTGTATCCCCTCATGAATGAGTTTTCTTCAGGAATGCTGTTGTATATTGATTCCCAGAGAATGACTCGTATCTTGTCAGAATATTATGTCTGCCTACATATTAAAATTCACTTCAACAAGCATTTATGTGATCTTGTAGTAGCCATTCTTCAGTGAGAGCTGTATACCCTGTGTTTCACTATCCCCACATGGCCAATCTGTTGTCAAATCTTCTTGTTTCTACCTTTAGAGCATCTCTCCTGTATATATATTCTCTTCTCTGCTCTCACAGTCTCCACCCTATCCCAGGCCCTCATCACTTCATACTTGGAGTGTTGCAATAACCCTCTAATTAATTGGTTTCTTTGCCTTGGGTCTCTCCACTACTACTATTCAGCTATGAAAGTTATTTTCCAAAAGCATGTTACACCTCTCCCTCTCCACCCCTCCCCCCAGTAAACTCCAGTGACTTACAGTCGCTTCCAGGATCAACTATAGTGTTCTCTTTAGGGCATTTGAAGTGATTCAGAGTCTGGCCCCTTCCTACATTTCCGGTCTTCTCATACCTCACTTCTCCATATATAAAGCACTAGCCTTTACTGTAGTGTGCTATTTTTCACACATTTCACTCATTCTCGTGACTCCATACCTTCTCCCCTCCCTATCTTAACTTCCCTGGCCTCCTTCCAAACTCTTTTCTGTGTGAGGCCTTTCCTGTTCTCTCTGCCACTTTATTCTAGTGCCTTCCCTTCCCATAATACCTAACATCTAATCTGTATGTATCATATACTTAACATAGTTATTTATATGTTTCTCCTTCCCTTGAATGTAATCTCCTTGAGGGTTTGGAGAGTTTTTGCTTTTGTTTCTATTGTCAGAGCTTAGTACAGGGCTTTGCACATAGTAAGCACTTAAATGCTTGTTAACTGACTAGAAGAACAAGTAGATGTGGAGGATGGCTGTTTTCTGTTATATGGCAGAAAGTACTTTCTGATCCTGAGGGCAGAACTAAACACTGGAATCTATAGAAATAACCTTATACCTATAAAAAGAGAAAACATGCTTTTCTGTCTAGGATGTCATAGGTAAAGGTGGAATTCATTAAGTAACTAAAGTCACAGGGATGGAATATTTGACTTCTTTTTTTGTACTGTCAGTATATTCTACTTTCCCATTTTCAGTATGTGCTTATTACGAGAAAACAGAACTAGCTCTCTGCAGATATGATGGTATACTAAAAGAATCCTAGAGAATCAATTTAAAAGGTAGTTGAAATAGCTGGATATAAAATAAACCCCAAAATAAAATAAATCATCAGTATTTCTGTATATTACAAACAAAGTTCAGCAGGAAGCAATAGAAAGAAAAATTCTATTGTAGTATATATGGGAAGGTTTTGAGTATGACATGAATTTTTGAGCTTGCTTCTGTGCAATTTTTCTTGCAAGAAACAGTGAGAGAACTTGGAAACCTGTACCACTTCATAATAACTCAAAACCTGCAACCTTTTCTAAACTCACTTCTGCAAGCAGACTTAAGGTCTCTGTCAAAGTACATAGCTGTGTTTATTTTATGTCTTCTGGTGTAGTAGGAGTTGTGAGCGGAGAAGGGCTGGTCAGAACCACTGAACGCAGCATCTCTCCATTCCACCATGGCTTCCTAAGCAGCTCCAAGTCACAGCCTGTCCAGCTTACTCACACAGCCTGGGGCAAAGGCCTGGGCTGGGCCACTATTTATTGTAGTATTTATATATTTCTTAACCATATGACATATATAAAATTGTGCTAATAGTTTTTATTAGGTCCCTAATCTTTTTTTAAATGTGTCACTGATTTCAATTTTTGAGCATTATTCTTTTAACCCCACTTCCCCATAAGTTCTGTGGTTTTAATTGAGCAATTTTGCATGGCATGGTGCTTTTTGGGAACTTGTATGTCATGCCTGTATTTCCATTCTTTTGAAATCTTCCCTTATTTGAATTATCTTGAAAATCAAAATTGTGTTGCTTTCAACAGATTTCTTCTATTTTTATCTGGTCAGGTATAACATACCTTTCTAATTTATTGTTTTTAAGTGCCACTGCGACTTCTCCAAATAGTATGAGATGGTGGAGTCCAAGAGCTGTGGTTCCCTTGTCATTTGCTGAAGAGAGAATAGGGTCCCTTCAAAATACTAGCAGATCTCTTTCATTTCAGGTCTTTTTGTTGCCTTCTTGAAGTGTCACCCACAGATGTTCTTGGGATCATCTAATCTGGCTAGTTCTCTTGTCAAGCTTTTAGTGGCTCATTTTGCTCCAGTTGCCTTCCAATATTTTGTGAGGTGGAACTGCTCATATTCTGTCATTTTCATCCCTGATATTTTACAAATGACCTTGGATGAATCGCTATTATTAATCTTGTTTACTGTGTGTCTTTGACAAGGAGATAGAGATAGTGAGATTGACAAGGAGACAGAGCTATGTTGAATTGGTCTCTGGACTCTGGTTTCCTCATTGTGACAGATGTTTTGTTCCATTTAAACTATTCTAAAAACAGTGACAGGTAAGTATCTTTACTTTTGGTCACTTCCCAATTTTAACAGCTGAAGTAGGCTAGTTTGCAACTGTTGTAGACTCATGCTATGTCTTCTCATGTTTATGCTTTTGTCTAAATTGGTAAGTATATATCTCCCTATTTTAGCCTTTGTTTTAATGATGGCCAAATTTAGCTGATTTGAACCCAGCACCGCACTGGCAGCCATCCATTTTCTGTCCATTAAGAGGCAGCAGAATAGAATAAAAAGAACACTCCATTTGGAGTCAGAGGAACTGGTTAAGTTTCAGCTCTGGTACTTATTCCCTGTGTGATTTTGTGTGTATCCTGGTGTACCAGCCAAGGCCCGGGAAGTAGCTTACATGAGAGACTTACAAATCTGGAGATGTTTATTGAAAGGTTTATAGGATCAGGTGGAAAGTAAGCTCTTAAATGAAAGACCCCCTCAGCAGTGAACTTTATGCCTCAGCTTCCCTCACTCTAGTATGCTAGGAGCACCACTGTTATCAAATGTTGGGCATTTTACTTTTGCTGATCTAGCCCAAAGCTCTATACAAAAGAGATGTTTTTATACACCTTGAAGAGCTGATTGGAAAAATATTAACAGTGTTCTCCTTCTTCTGGGATAGTTTTGGACGAGATCGATAGGAGTCAAGGGGACAGGAGACTAGCCTAGGAGAAGAATAGGAAGATAGGAGAAATTTTAGTTTCTTACTTAGTCTTCTTACATTTTATGCCTTTTTCTGCTATCTGCAATCCGGTGCCTCCTTGCTATTCTTGCAACACAGGCCATCTCCAGACCTTCAACATTTTCACTGCAATCCCTCATTCCTATAATTTTCTCCTTCTCATCTCCATCTCCTGGCTTCCTTTACATCCCAGCTAAAATCCTACTTTCCATAAGAAGCCTTTGCCAATTTCCCTTTATAGTATAGTTTGAGATTTGATACTATTAGGACCCCTTCCTTCCCACTTTTTTCATTAATTCCTTTGATATTCTTGACCTTTAGTTCCTCCAGATGAATTTGCTATTACTTTCTCTAGCTCTTTAAAGTAATCCTTTGGTTGTTTGATTGTTATGGGAATGAATAAGTACATTAATTTAGGTAGTATCATTTTTATTCTATTGACTCTGCTTGCTCATCAACAATATTTCTCCAATTTTCAAAAAAATATTTATTTATTTTTAGTTTTCAGCATTCACTTTTATAAGATTTCGAGTTTTAAATTTTCTCTCCCTCCTTCGCCCTCCCCAAGATAGCATGCAATCTGATATAGGCCATACATGTACAATCATATTAAATATATTTCCATATTAGTCATGTTGTAAAGAAGAATTAGAACCAAAGGGAAAAACCACAAGAAAGAAACCTCTCCCCCCGCCCCCCGCCAAAAAAGGAAAAATAGTGTATGCTTCGGTCTGCATTCAGACTCCATAGTTCTTTCCCCGATGTGGATAGCATTTTCCATCATGAGTCTTTTGGAATAGTCTTAGATCCTTGCATTGCTGAGAGGAGCTAAGTCTGTCAAAGTTGGTCATCACACAATGTTGCTGTTACCGTGTACAATGTTTTCCTGGTTCTGCTCACTTCACTCAGCATTAGTTTGTGCAAGTCTTTCCAGGTTTTTCTGAAATCTGCCTGCTTATCATTTCTTATGGAACAATAGTCTTCCGTTATGTTCATATGCTACAACTTGTTTATCCATTCCTCAGTTGATGGGCATCCCCTCAATTTCCAATTCTTGGTCACCACAAAAAGAGCTGCTATAAATATTTTTGTACATGTTTGTCCTTTCCCCATTTTTGTGATCTCTTTGGGTTATAGACTTAGAAGTGGTATTTCTGGGTCAAAGAGTATATACATTTTTATAGCCCTTTGGTGCATAGTTCCAAATTGCTCTCCAAAATGCTTGGATCAACTCACAGCTCCACCAACAATGCCTTAGTGTTCCAATCCAATTACTTAAGTCTATATTTGTATAAAGGTGTTTTGTAATTGTGTTCATATAGCTCCTTTGTGTGTCTTGCAGGTAGACTCCTAAGTATTTAGATATTTTAAATGCAATTTCTCTTTTTATTTCTTCTCGCTGGATATTATTTGGCAGTATACAAAATGTTGATGATTTATGTGGGTTTATTTTATATCCTGCATTTTTGCTGAAGTTGTTCATTGTTTCAGTTAATATTTTTAGTTGATCCTAGGGTTTTCTAAGTAATCCATCATATTATCTGCAAAGAATGATACTTTTGTTTCTTCTTTGCCTATGCTTATTCCTTCAATATCTTTTTTCTTGGAGGCAGGGAGGGCAGGGCAGTTGGGGTTAGGAGACTTGCCCAAGGCACACAGCTAGTAAGTGTGTCAAGTGTCTGAGGCCAGATTTGAACTCAGGTCCTCTTGACTCCAGGGCCAGTGCTCTACTCACTGTGCCACCTAGCTGCCCCTCAGTATCTTTTTCTTGTCTTATTACTATAGCTAGTTAGGATTTATATCCTTACTTTACCACTGGTCTTACTGAGAAGGCCTCTAGTTTATCCCCATTATAGGATAATGCTGGCTCTTGATTTTAGATAAATACTATTTATCACCTTAAAGAAAGCTCCATTTATTCCTGTGCTTTCTAGGGTTTAACAGGAATACATGTTGTATCTTGTCAAAAGCTTTCTCTGCTTCTGTTGATACAATCATATGATTTTTAATGTAGCTAATTATGTTTATAGTTTTCCTAATGTTGAACCAGGCCTATATTCCTGGTATAGATTCAGACTGGTCATAGTGTATGATCCTTGTGATATGTTGCTGTAGTCAATTAAAAATGGTTGTATGACCTGAATGTTAACATTCATACTATAAAACATTAGCAGAGAAGCAGATCAAAATGAATAAAACTAATAAATCTAGGATAAGAAGGTAAATGGTCAACTGGGGAAAAAATCTTTTGATATCTCTGATAAGGACTTGATCTCTAAAATATGTAGATAAGTAACAGAAATATATAAGACCAAAAGCCATTTCCCAGTAGATAAGTACTCAAAGGGTATTAACAAACAGTTCTCAAAAGCAGAATTGTGCAATCATATCAAAGATATATGTAGATATATAGATATAGATATATAGATATATATATACATGTGTGTGTATATATGCACATAGATACATATGTATACATATATACACATATATGTATATATGTGTGTATATATGTGTGTGTAAGTGTATATATGTATGTGTATATATACATATACACACACACATACATACACACACACATATATATGAATTCATTAGTGATAGGAGCAATGCAAATTAAAACAACCCTCCGGTTTTACCTTACACACAGTAAATTGAGAATAATGGGGAAAAAATGTCTCGTCACTATTGAAGGGATTGTGGAAAGATAAGAACATTAAGGCATTGTTAGTAGAGCTATGAATTGGGACAACCATTCTGGAAAACAGTTAGGAATGATGTAAAACAAGTGACTAAAATATCCATACTTTTTTTTTTGGAGTGGGGGAAGGCAGGGTAATTGGGGTTAAGTGACTTGCCCAAGGTCACATAGCTAGTAAGTGTGTCAAGTATCTAAGCCTGATTTGAACTCAGGTCCTCCTGACTCCAGGGCCAGTGCTCTACTTACTGCACCACCAAGCTGCCCCATAACATCCATACTTTTTAACCCAGGGATTCCACTGCTAGTCATATACCCCAGAAAGGCCCATAAATAGCAAAATATTTATACAGCAGTATTTTTTTTTTGTAATTAAAAAGAATTGGAAACTAAGTAGACATCCATTAATTGGTGAATAAATTGTGGTATATGAATGTAGTAAAATATAACTGTTGTAAAAAAACAATGAATGTGTTGAATACCAAGAAGAGCAACACACGTGGTATATGAACTGATGCAAAATGAAATAAGCAGAACCAGGAAGATAGTATACATGACTGATAATGATGTAAATAGAATAGTAACCAAACAATCAAGAGAATATTGTGGGCTCTTTTTTCCCCCGTGATTTTCGAAAGGGCATAGGTTTATCTGTATTATGTAGTCATTTTATTCTATTCTTAATGGTGATAACATGCAGGATTTATGTTTGTACTGTTTTGAGTAAACCTTTTGTGAGACTTTACCAAATTATAAGATTTAGTCATCTTAGGTACCCATTAGATTATGAGGGTTCTAGAGGGTAGGGACTGTCTTTTCCTTTCTTTGTATCTCCAGTGCTTGACGTAGTTCCTTGCACCTAGTCGGTGCTTAATAAATGTTTAGCAGCTCACTGCTTATACATAGTAGACAGTTAATGATTGAATTATTAGATTGCTTGAATGAAACTAAGAAGCAGATCTTTATCAGGTGACAGATCAGAAGATATTTGTTTTCTATATTCTCCTCTGCCACCTTCTATTCCCCTTCCTGTTTTACCACCTTGGATTTTTGTGACAGGAAATACTTGCTAGAAATTGGATAATGCTTTCTAGCCTGGGTGAAGCAACGTCACTATACGCTAACTGGTCTAACACTTGAATTTTTCTACTTAAGAATAAATCCTTTGCTCCTTCATTTCTTTATGTTTGTATCAAATACACTCAATTAAACTAAGTTCTTTCAGAATCAATGACTAGAAAGAACTCTTTTTGAATACTAAGGGGAAAAGAAGCCAAACTCTCCTCATTTACCTGTCAGATCACTTCTAAAAATAATGAGTGTGGCAACTCCCACAGTCCATGTTTACAGCAGGGAGTCGTATTTACGAAGTGTCTAATACAACACTGATCGTTCTTCTCATGCTGGTACAGATTGCAGAGAAGGTTGGCATACTGTCAGTAGTTGGTGATTGTTATATCATGTGATTCACTGTCTTAGACTGTTTATGGAAAATGTTGACACCAAGTTTGTCAGTAATACTACCACAGTTAATATTTTGGTGAAGCAGCTGGTTGTCTGCCTTGGAACTGAGAACTTCCATTTAGTGTGCATGTATGTCAGGGTCTAAGAATGCCATTTTATTATTTGGCATCAGAAGTTCTAAATTTCTAAGAAGTCAAAATGGTTGTGTGTGGTGTGTGTGTGTGCATGCGCGTGGGTGAAAGAGTTACTAAAAAAAAAGACTAAACTGGAATAGAATGCTACATGCAGATGACTCTTCAAAGGTTAACACATTTTATGAGAATACTGAGGCCTAGATAGGTCAAACAACTTTACCAAGTTCACGTGACTTGGTAGTTGGTAGATCCAAGGCTGGAACAAATTTATCCTAGTTTACCTGAACTGGGTCTTTTCTTCAGCATGGCAATTTTACTTTTTCTCCCCAGTTGATTCTCTATCTCACTTACCACAGCAAATATTCTGAATCTTCGCAAGGCTCTCATGATACCACTGCCCTTTCCCTCTTAGCTAAGTGCTTACTTCAAAAAATATATAGGCCATTCACCAAGAGTTCCTTCTCTCCTCCTCTTCATCTTATCTCCCTCTAACGTCTTCTCCCACACCATCCTCCTTCATTACTTCACGGTTGGGGTAAAATAAGCCTATCAGATAGTAATGAAATAATGGTCTTTCGTGATGAGGTGACTCTTCTGCCCTCCAGTGCTAGCCCTTCTATATGTACCCATGAGCCCATCCTCTCTCCTCTTCTCCAACAGATTACCCCCTCCACGTCCCCACCCTAATCTTCGGTCTCTCTATATTGGCCACTTCACATGCCCAAATAGGCATGATTAGGCAGCTAGGTGGCACAGTGAATAGAAAGGTGGGCCTAGAGTCAGGAAGACTTGAATTCAGCGCTAGCCCGATACTTACTAAGTGACTGTGGGCAGGTCATTTGACCCCTCTTTGCTTCAGTTTCCTCAACTGTAAAATGAGGATAATAACAGCGTCCTTCTTGCAGAGTTGTTATGAGGATCAAATGAGATATTTGATTTTTTGTGTGTGTGTGTATGTGTTTTTTGGAGGGGGAAGGTGAGGCAGTTGAGGTTGAGTGACTTGCCCAAGGTCACACAGCTAGTAAGTGTCAAGTGTCTGAGGCTGGATTTGAACTCAGGTCCTCCTGACTCCAGGGGCTGGTGCTCTATTCACTGAGCCACCTAGCTGCCCCAAGATATTTGTAAAGCTGATAACACAGTACCTGCCACATAGTAGGCCTTTTCCTTCCCTTTTGCCTCAAATCTCCTCCAGAGATAACTCTAGTGCCTACATTATGCTATATCTCTTCTTCCCAAAGCTGTCCACACTTAGTGCATGCACTTTTCTTCTCATTTTCTTCTTAACTCTCTGTTGTCTGGCTTCTGACTTCATCATTCAACTAAAGTGGCTCTCTTCAAAATTACTGGTAATCTCTTTTCCAAACCTAATTGCTTTTTCTCAATCCTCATCCTTCTTGATCTCCCTGAAGCACTTGGCACTCTCCTGAGTTTTCGTGGCTCTGCTCTCTCTTCCTTCTCCTCCCATCTGTCTTACGCTTCAGTCTTCTTTGCAGAATCTTCATCCATGCCATGCCCACTAGCTGAAGGTTTGTTTTAGGCCTTCCTTCTCTTTTTTCTCTACACTCTCACTTGGTGATCTCATCGGCTCCCAGGAGTTCAACTCTCATCTCTATGAAGATAATCTCCAGATTGATATACCCAGACCCAGTCTCAGTACCACATCATCTATTGCCTATTGGATATTTCACTGGCACCTCAAACTCAACATATCCAAAACAGAAATCATTATTTCTCCTCCCTTCAAATTGCCCACTCATCCAAATTTCCCAATTACTGTTGTCAATACCACCATCCTTCCAGTCACCTAGATTTTCAACCTTGACTCACTCCTCTTTCTCACCTCACGTAGCCAGTTAGTTGTTTAACATTGTAATTTGTTTCTCTACAATATCTCTTGCATATATCCCTGTGGTGGACTGTGGTGAGCTCTATCCTAAACACATTATCAGTGGAGGGAGGATTAATCCCTGGGGAATTTTTAGACTTTGGTATGGATAGAATTTTAAGAAAAGGAATCAAAGTTATCCATAGCATATAAAAAAAGGCTCTAAATCACTGTTGATTAGAAAAACATAAAACTATTTTGTGGTACCACCTCATACCTACTAGACATGACAAGTGCTGAGGCAATGAGGGAAAATACGTACATTAATGAATTGTTGGTGGAGTAGTGAACTGGTCCAACCAACAAAGAACAGTTAGAACCATTATGCCCAAAAGGCTATAAAACTGTGTATGCCCTTTGATCTAGCAATATCCCTGTCAGTCTGTACCCTGAAAGAGATCAAAGGAAAAGGTAAAGGAATATGTACAAAAATATTTATAATAGCTCTTTCTGTGGTGGCAAGGAATTAGAAATTGAGGGTATAATTATCAATGTGGGAATGGCTGAACAAGTTATGGCATATGATTGTGGAGTATTAATGTCCTATAAGAAGTGATGAGGGAGGTGTTTTAGAAAAAACATGTCAAGACCTGTATGAGCTGATGCAAAGTGAAGTCAGCAAGGCCAGGAGATCATTGTGCACAGTAACAGCTATGTTCTAATGATGATCAGCTGTGAAAGACTCGGCTACTCTGATCAATACAGTGACCCAAGACAGTTCCAAAGGACTTATGATGAAAAAATGCTATCTTCCTCTAGAGAGATCTGATGAACTCTGAATACAAATTGAAGTATAAGATTTTTTCACTTTATTTTTCTTTCTCTCTTCCTTCCTTCCTTCCTTCTTTCCTTCCTTCCTTCCTTCCTTCCTTCCTTCCTTCCTTCCTTCCTTCCTTCCTTCCTTCCTTTCTTTTGCTTTTTTTTAGGCAGTATGGCTAATATGGAAATGTTTTGGATGATTTTACATATATAATTAATATGTTGTTTGCCTTTGCAGTGGATGGAGGAGGGGAGGGAGGGAAAGGATCTGGAACTCAATTTAAAAAGAAAAGAATACTAAAAATAAATAATCCATTCTTAAATAATTTAGAAGAAATGACAAAAGAGATGGTTTCTGAAAAATATAGGAAGACCTACATGAATTGATACAGAACAAAGTGAGCAGGACCGGGAGAACATTGTGCGTAGTAACAGAAATATTGTAACAATGATCGCTATGAAAGACCTAGCTATGATCGATGCAATGATCCAAGACAGTTCCTAAGGGCTCATGATGAAAAAGTCTATCCATATCCAAAGAAAGAACTGATGAACTCTTGAGTACAAATCAAAATATTAATTTTTTATTTTATTCTTCTTGCTTTTTTTGCAACAGGGCTAATACAGAAATGTTTTGTGTGATTTCACATGTAAAATTGATATCATATTGCTTGCTTTCTCAGTGGGCAGAGGAGGGGCTGGAGGGAAAAAAAGAATTTGAAACTCAGAATTTAAAAAAAAGACAATGTTAAAAATAAATGACAAATTTTAAAAAATAATTTCAAAGAGGAAATCTAAGGCTCTAGGAGTTGAGGGATGCTGATAGACAACAGCCCCTGTGACATAGATAGGTAATGCATAAAGATTTCTTTTTTTTTAAGTATTTAACAGAAGGCCTTTCATTGATGACATCCCTGTGACCCTATTTTTAAAAAGCCTTTACTGAGACAGTTTCCCATCTCAGACTGGGTGGATTTTCCACTCTGTGCTGATCCTGTTTGCTACCACACAAATATAGTCTCCATGGATTAAAATAAACAAACAAACAAACCCAGAGAGGTCTTGGCATTCAGTTCAACTGAGCAAGAAATAGAACTATCAGTATGTGTCCTTAACCCTATGTTTGACGCTGTATTCTTGAAAGCTGAGAACATTTATTCTTTTATAACCTTCCTGCTTGTGCAGGGTCAGTAGTTTACATCATCACCGTGAAAATGAAGAAGTGAAGGAGAAGGGATATCTTCTTATGTTAGAAATATTCATTATTTCACCCAGGCTAGAAAGCATATCTGATTTCCAGCAAGTATTTCCTGTCACAAAAATCCAAGGTGGTAAAACAGAGGAGAATATAAAAACCAAATATCTTCTGATCTGTCACTTGATAAAGATCTGCTTCTTAGTTTCATTCAAGCAATCTCATAATTCAGTCATGTGACCATCATGCGTGTGATGATGCCTTCACATAGAACCCTCCTGGTGCCAGATATTGTGCTAGGAGCTTTATGAATATTATCTCATTTGATCCGTACCACAGCCCTGGAAGGTAGGTTCTGTTATCATTCCTATTTTATGGTTGAGAAAACTGAGGCAAGCCGGGGTGAAGCAATGTGCCCAAGGTCATACAACCAGTAAGTATCTGAGCCTAATTTGGACTCAGGTCTTCCTGACTCTAGGCCTGTGCTCTATTCACAGCCACCTAGCTGCCCCAATTTTAGTTATTAACTATTGGCTTTTACACTTAGGTTAAAATAAAAGTATTTAAGTTTAGGATTGAAGGAGGCGTGGCCAAGCAACAGTTTATATAAAAAGAATCTGTGGGTTTTAGTGGACTGCAAGCTCAAAATGAGTCAAGATGACAATTAAGCAGGAAAAAGTAATACGATCCTTGGCTTCATTAATAGAAGCTTGGTGTGCAAAATAAAAGAGCTAACGTTCCCAATGTACTCTGCTCTTGGCAGACCTCTGGAATGTTTTGATCACTGCTGCATGTCTCATGTTTGAGTGCTGTCACTGAACAGAGGTGTGTCCAAAGGTGGGTGGGTAACTGACTGACTTGTCTTTGCGCTGCACTTGGTGGTGACCAGGTATTCTCATCTGGGCTCAAGGTGAAGTCAGTCCAAGTTGTACATAACTTCCTCCTGCTTCTTTCTCATTTCTCCCCTTGCTGCATTCTCCTTTCCCATCTCCCTGGCCCGCTGGCTGTACCCCATGCATAACATTTCCTTTCCTACTTCTGTGCCTTTGCAAGAGCGCTTCTCATTGTTTGGAACACACTCTGTCCCCATCTCCATCTTATATCACCCCCAGCTTGAGCCTCAGCACATGTGCCACCCACTGTCTACATGAGGCCTTTCCTGATTGTTCTAATTATTGGCACATCTCCCTCTTGAAATCACTTTGAACTTGTTTCTACTTTGTATTTGATTATTTGTGTACGTGTTGTATCTCTCTAGTAGAATATAAGCATTTTCAGGAGAAAATCTTTTCATTTTTATCTTTGTATGCCCAGTGCCTAGGGCAGTTTGTTTCATGTAGTTGGTATTTAATAAATGTTTATTGAAATTTAAACTATTGGTTAACCTTGGCTCTTTGCCAAGCTTAGAATATAGCTTAGATTATGACTGTTTAGTTGCTTTAATTTTTTTCAAGTATTAACAATATTCATATATACTTTAGTAGTCAACATGTCAGATGTATTTTTTTTTGCATTCCTAATATATCATGCATGAAAATAAAACTCATTTTTCCATGAACTTAGAGCACCATAACCTTGGTTGATTTTTAGACACAATCTAAGGCGGAAGCTTTGAGCACAAAGTGTAAATTTTCCCTTTTAAAAATCAGACTTTGAGGTATTTTCTTTGATTTGCCTGCCACAAAATATAGAAATATTTATAAAATTGACTTTCCTGGTTCTGTCACTTTAGCAATACTTTGAGTTATATTATATATTCTGACATATTTAATCAAGTTATTATACTAATCTCTTTGAATTGTGTTCATATATGTGTAGAGAGAGGTATAAACATATATATATATATAATTTATTTTTCTTTCCTTATATAGGACTCTCCAAAGAATGCGAAATCGTTTGCATCTCTGCTGAGACATTCTCCTCTAATTCAGATGGGACCTGCCAAAGATAAAATCGTCTTTGGACAAATCTTCCATGTTGTGGAAAATGACCTTTACATAGATTTTGGTGGCAAGTTTCATTGTGTCTGCAAAAGACCAGAATCGGATGGAGAGTAAGTACTAATTTGATTAAGTATGACTAAGTAATGGTATTTTTTAAAAAATGTTTTATTGATGCTTTTTATTTTTTTTTTTTTGAGGGGGGAAGGCAGGGCAATCGGGGTTAAGTGACTTGCCCAAGGTTACACAGCTAGTAAATATGTCAAGTGTCTGAGGCCGGATTTGAACTCAGGTCCTGCTGACTCCAGGGCCGGTGCCCTACTCACTGTGCCACTGAGCTGCCCCATTACTGATACTTTTTAGAATGATTTTTAGTCCTTCCCAATATTCCACTCCAGTGGAGCCTTTTCTTCTAACAAAAAAGAATAGTTAAACAAAACCGACCAACACACTGGTCATGGTTGACATGATATGTTCTTTTCTCTCCTTTAATCTTTACCTGTTTCCTGGGAGGAAGCATTGTCAATTCTGCGCAATCGAGATTAGCTAGTGCCTCCTGCTGAGTTTGGATGTGTGGTATCGTTGTTTTCATACATATTCTGCTTATCTTCTGCTTCCTTCACTCAACATCAGTTCAGTTCTCTTCATTTCAGCAGTCATTTGTTAAGGGCCTAGTATGTCCATGGCATTGTAAATGCAAAGACAGAAGTCCGGGGTGTTTGCCCTCAAAGAGTTTATATTTTCATTCTTGCAAGTCTTTCCAAGTTGCTCTGAATTCTTCATAATCCTTATTCCTTCTGATGTGATGATATTCCATTGTATTCATATGCTATAGTTTGTTTATCCCACTTAGGCTTTCTGAGGCTCAGTTTCCTCATCCGTCAAATGGAGATAATGATATCTCTGGTTCCTGCCTAGGATTGTTTTTAAAAATCAATTGAGATAATGTAGGTAAAGTGTTTTATAATCCTTAAAGTAGTATTTTAATATCAGATGTTAAGATGACTGCAATTTTCTAGTTGTTTCGTATCTTTCCCTATTTGAGTGGCTTCAAATCAATCCCCAAATGATTCCAAATTGTGTCCTCCTTAAAATGGAATTGTTCTCTCTGCCTTGATCAGGTCATTCATTCTTTCCTATTTCATCTTAAGTGCCATTTCAGGTTCATCACATGGCATATTGGGTACTACATTTTAGTATTAAAAGGACTATTATTCTTATAAAACAAGAGAAAAAACTCTTATTTTTCTCTTTACTATTTTTTGCTTCTTTGTAAAGCCAATACTGATCACATAATCTGGGCTCTGAATTGAGCAGACAGAAGAGGTTGTACTGTTTTTTTTCTGGGAAATTGCAGGCTACTTCCAGTCATTCTCAACTACATATCACTACAAAAGCCCAACTTTAATGTCGATGGTCTGTTGCCGCAGACTTTAAACTCTGCCGTCTCAGAAAAATTAAACGAACAGCCCCAAAGGCAATGAAAAAATGTTACTTAACATCAATAGACTGCATCATGCTACTAGTGAAAACTTATATTCAAGAAGTGATATAAAGGGCACTATCAAATATATTTGAGGAGTGGATCAGAAATTGAAATAGATGGGCAGTCTGGTACGTTGGGAGGCCAGAGATATTAAAAGAATATGAGCATAGTCTTCAGCATGTACAGTAGACTCTCTGTTGGCAAGAGGGGAAGATACAATGACAGATGGCTTAGAAGGTAGATGTAGAAACAGTGAGTAAAGTTAGCAGAGGCAAGTTTGGTGTCGATATATTATTGAACAACTAGTCAATAAGCATTTATTAAACATCTACTCTGTGCCAAGTAGTGTGCTGAGTAAAGGAGATAGAAAGGCAAAAGACAATCTCTGCGCTTGAGGAGTTCCCAGTGTAATGGGAGAAACAACATGAAAATAGCTCTGTATAAACAAGCTCTGCACATCATGTTTGGTCATATGGAATCGTAATTTGTGATGGCATTAATCAGAGTTCCAAAACCTTTTAATGTTGTCATTTATAAATTGTCCTAGTTCTTACCTCCCTCTGCATCAGTTCATGCTTCTGAAACCATCTATTTCATTGTTTCTTCTGGCACAATAATTATGCTCGTATACCGCAGTCTAGTCATTCCCCAATAGGTGGGCACCCACTTAGTTTCCAGTTTTTGCTACTATGAAAATATATACCTAGTGCGTGACACCTAGGGCATATGCTTAGTGGTTGTATGTGGTGCCATTTTGGATGATGCTTTTATCCAGACATACCAAGGAAATTCCTTCACCCTGTGATTGATAGAAAGAAATGATTCTGGCCAATCAGAAAAGAAGTCCCGAGCAGGCCCTAGAGGAGCTCTCCTACCCTCACAAAGGGAAAGAAATGTTTCCAGCCTGATAGAATGTATCTAACTTTATTTCTCTATTCTCCTTATATTTTAAAAGCTTATAATTCTAATTTTGGTCTTCCATGAACTCATGTACCATTTATAACAAAGGAACTATTTACCTCCTGTAATGTAATGCTATATTTTTCCACAACTATCTGAAGCACTGTGACAATTTAAATGTTCCAAGAGACATAGTTTCTGGGTAATTCAATCATTTGTTAATAAGGCCAGTGTTTATTAATAAAAGGATGGTCATTTTGCAGTCTCTCTCTTAGATCAAATACACCTTTTAGTGGTGAGTTCAGTTTCTGATCTTCAAAGAATAGGTGTTCCTGAGAGGTGGCAATCAACTCTGATTGGCTAACAGTTAATGAGAAAATGAATATTACAATGAGGGTTTTGGGGTACATGACTTGGATCAACGAAAATTTGATCAAAGAGACTTATCAGTTTCCATATCACCTGTCTGAAGGAAGGGAGAATCAACACTTCTGCAGACTTGTCTGAGCAAACACAGTGAACAGGAATGTACCCTTTAGCCCAAACTTAAAATTTCTTTTACTGTCTGATTAGATCTTGGCCTGGGTCAATTCCTGCCTAAGATTTCCTACACTGGTTGATTTCTGGAGGAGGAAGTAGGAAAGGGGAAAAACCTTGGTCCTAATACAATAATTAGTTATTTATCAGTAATCATTTCTCACAGCAGTTTCTCCGTCATGAAGTCTTACCTATTTGCACCATGTACATAGTAACCTCTTCTAATTACTAGAGTCCGTAATTGACCACTGGGTTTTCCATAACATTTTTTATTATGTCTTTTTAATAATTTGTCATGTATTACTAATTATAGTTAACTGTGATTGTGTCCCTCTGACTATTCTGTCAGCTCCATGAGGGCAGAGATATCAATCTCCTGTAAGATGTAGCACAGAAGTCTCTACATAGTAGGGGCACATACTTAACAAATGTATATTGAGTTGAATTGATGTTGTTAGGCATAATATGACTTATTTTGAAAATAATTTAACTTTTTCTTTCTTGTTTACTATTCCTTTTCCCAGATTTATGATTTTAGTCCTCATTATGCACAAAAATCATTATATTGTGTTGTAATGCAATCATGGATTCAAAGGTTATCAGAATAGGTAGTGCTATATGTTCCATTTTAAGTGGAACCAAACGGTAATGACTTTTTACTTATACTTCTGTTTCATCTTTTTTTAAACTTCTCTCTCTTTCTCATTTGTCCTTTCTGAATATAGTCACTATCTGCTAAAGCCTGTCCCCTCTTTTTCCTTTTCTAATCTGCTCTAGAAACTAGAGAACCAGTTGTGTCAAAAAAAAAAAGAATTGTGTCTAAAATAATAGTAAGTAGTAGTCCCTGAACGGAAGCCTATTTGTAGGTAGTGTGGAACATTTGAAAGTGTGCTGTTTTTAGTCATTGACCTGGGGTTTGAATCTCCTGACTGTGCCACTTACACAGCTGGGTGACCTTCAGCCAGTCATTTAGCTTCTGTAGGTTTTAGTTTCCTCACTTGTATAGCAAGGATGTTGGACTAGATGTTCTCTGAGGTCCCTTCTAGCTCTAGATAGAAAAACCTATGAGTAGAGAAGATGAGCTTCCAAATGTGAGGCAGTGAAACAAGTGATAAACTTGAGAGTAAAAGGACTTGAGTCAAATAGCAGCTTGAAGTAGCTTACCTGTGGCAAGCTATTTGATGTCTCTGGGCTCTGTCAGCTGTACAATGAGGGAGTTGAACTAGATGACTAACAAGGTCTCTTGAAATGCTCAATCTACGTACAGTCCATTTTTGTAGACTTTGTAAAATATGTTTTTCTCTCCTCAAACACTCCCGCGTCCCTTTTTTGGGCTTGTTTTTTGATACATCTGTTGGAGGTATCTCTTGTCATAATATTACTGACTTCCAGATAAGTTATATGTTACTGAGGTTGACTGTGCTTTGTTGACAGTTTGCTAGTTGTTACTATTAATGTGTTGTTTTTTTTTTTGGAGGGAGGAAGGCAGGGCAGTTGGGGTTAAGTGACTTGCTCAAGGTCACACAGCTAGTAAATATGTCAAGTGTCTGAGGCTGGTTTTGAACTCAGATCCTCCTGACTCTAGGGCCAGTGTTCTACTCACTGTGCCACCTAGCTGGCCCTATTAATAATGTTAATAAAAATTAATAGTTTTAGTGTTTTGAATGTGTTTACTCAGAATATTGTCCTAAATTATATAAACAGTTTAGATGTAAGCCTTTGATTTACTGAAAGTTATTTTAGAATAAACCAGTGCAGTAATATAGGTGCTTACATAGCCCTGTTTGGGCAGTTGTATTGATATAATAACTAGTATTTTTTGGCTGATGATATATTAAAAATCAAAATACCTCAGTGTGTCACTTTTTGTTTCTCCTATTCTAACATGAGCTGCCCTGATTCATGATGGTCTGATCATCAATGCTGTTCACTTACGGACAACATCGTTTTTACTAGAACATAAAAAACTTATAATTAAACCATTTCTTATTCCTCTTAGTTTAGGTCTTAAAAAAAGCCACCAATGGGTTGCTTTTAATATTCAATGCTACGAACAATTCAAAAAAATTTTTTTTAATTTTCAGTGGTTAATTTTTAATATAAATTTTTTTGTTTTTATTTTGTGCAGATGCAAAAATATAAGTAAAAAGACATACAATTTAAAAACTAAGGTTCATTTATTGATATTTTAATAAGAATTTTGCTTTCAAACATATTATTTATGTACTGATATCCTCATCACAACAGACATGATTGACAACTCTTAAGTACTATAAGTATCAAAACAGGCATGATTGGCAGCTCTAAAGCAGTTAACACGTGCAATGAATATCATCTGTACATTTGTTTGACACTGAGGTGGAATAAACAAGCTAATTTTCCAGTCTTTGTTTCTAATTCAGGCTGTGGTATATAGGGTCAAATGAAAAGTGGAACATATATCGAATGTTTGAAGAAACTAACATTTTCAAAATAATTGAGAAAGAAGGGAACATCAGGTATTTCAGTTAAGTACTTCATTTTCCTTCAATACACAGCTTATTTTTTTGAAAATAGATTTACTTTTAAATGGAACCTTTAAAACAGTGATATATATGTATATAGATATAAATACGTATACATACATGTTTATATAGATATAGCTGTATATACATATATAGCTATATAGTAGAGTGAAGCTATTTTATATATAGATATTTATATATAGATATATTATGTATCTATGTATATATTTATATTTTCATATATGTATATATATATATTCAATGGCACATATTTTTTAAAAAAATTTAGACAGAAAGCTTTTACTGTAATAAATCTGTAAAGGAAGTGAGATAATTTTTTAAAAAAATTATATCACAAAAGATTTTAATTCATAGGTATCAAATAATCTAAATATTACAGTAGAATATATTTTCTACCAGAAAAAATGGTATAGAAACTTTCCATTGACTGATTTTTATTTAATTTTGCATTGTTTTCCATGTTATAGTCATAATAAAGCCAATAAATTCCACAGCCAAACAAAATTTATGGTTTGCTATATGGTTTGTCATTTTATGTTCCACCTTCCGAAGTTTGAAGGTCAAAAGTGAATCTTGAAACTACCAGAGTAGCTGTTTGTTAAAAAATGGTAGCATTTAACTGGTCACAGGAAAGCCTTGAAATTGATTCCTTGTGAAGATGAACAGGCAAATTAAGAATTCTGCTTGTTCTCTTGTTTCAGGCTGTAGATTTTAAGATATTTGCAAATTTAAAACTGTCAAAAGAAGAGGAAAGTATTTTAATGAGTAGAGATTTGTACAGATTTTTATTGCCCACTAGATAAAATCTAGAACATGCTAGAATTCTAAAAATCTTTTAATCATCTAATTTTTTGCTTCTCTGGAAGACTTCTTGTTTACCTATTGTTTTTTGGTTTTGTTTTTAATTTTTTAATACTTGCTTTGTGTCATTTATTTGTTACTTCAGTGAGTATGTATTGCATACCTGTTGTGTGTGCCACTCTCTTGGGACTGAAAAAAAGATTCAAAGAGAATGAAAAACACCTTTTGGGTATTAAAATCTTGTTAGGGAGTTGAGAGGACAACCAGATCAGGGGCTTTAAAGACTATTCAGTACAAAGATTTTGTCTAGGAACAGGGGTGGAGGACCTGCAACCTCGAGGCCACATGTGGCCCTCTAGGCCTTTGGGTACGGCTTTTTGACTGGGTCCAAGTTTTACAGAACAAATCCTTTTATTGAGAAGATTTGTTCTGTAAAGTTTGGATTTAGTCAAAGGGCCACACTTGACCTAGAGGGCCACATGATTCCCCACCCTATTCTAGGAATTTGTGAGGTGGGGAGGGAGTGTTAACCTTAGGAAGGGACAGGAGAATTGTCTCAAAGTATCTGAGAGTCTGTCATGTGGAAGTGGGCTTAGGCTTTTTCTGCTTGGCTCTGGACACACACAACTAGGAACAGTGAATGGAAATTATGGAACAGTAGATTTAGGCTTGAGATAAGTAAAAATTTCCTAAACATTAGACCTATTCAGCATTGGATCTGCTTCCTGAGATAGGGTGATCCCCTTTTCTGGAGGTATTCAAGGGAACACTTAATGACCTGTTTGGATTGTTGTGGAAGGGATTTTTATACAGACAAGGTTTGGACTAAATGTATTACAAATCTGTGATTCTGTGATTTAGTCCCATGAGAATATAAGTCAATTGTGAGTAGAGGTTGTTTCATCCTTTCTTCTTGTATTCCCCAGCACCTGGTACAATGCCAGCTTGATGGTAGGTGCTTAATAAATATTTGTGAATTAATTTTAAAAATCAAGTTAAAGAGATAAAACAAGGAATCATGTCCACAGATACACCTGTTAAGTAACAATAAATGTCAACATCTCAGAGTTGAAAGGAGTGGTCAGTTTTTCAATTTGATTAGTGTCTGAACAAGAATAGTTTTCTTGAAGACCTCCAAGGAGGGGGGAGCCTTTTACCTTCAAGAGCAGTCCATTCTACTATTGGATAACTCTGACTGTTAGGACGTGGCTCTTAACATGGGTCAGAAATCTGCCGTACTCTGACTTCCTAGTTCTGTCCCATAGGGCCAAATGGAATAAGTTTAGTCTGTCTTTTGCATGAAAAAAAGTTCAAATACTTGAGAATTAAGCTATTCCCAGTTCTTCAAACCAGTCCTCTTATGGTAGGTTTCCCTTGCAGCCTTTCCCAGTCCTGGTTGCCTTCCTCTGGGTTCTTTTCCTTATATGTGACTTTCCATCTTCTCTCTGCCTCTGGGCGTTAGCACAGGCTATTCTTCTGGCTGAAATGTGCCTCTTCCTTACCCCTGCCTCTTAAAACCCTCAGTTCCTAAAGCTTAGCTCGTGTCGCCTCTTACATGAGTTTTTTCCTATTTCCCTAACTGGTGGTGATACCCCACTCCCTAATTACTTTATATGTTTTTCGTTTTCAAGGAGAAGCGCATGATATAGTTCAGAGGTATTAAACTCAAGGTCTATAAAACTCCTGAGTGCAGCAGCACCAAATTAAAATGTAATTGGGAAACATTTAACAACATAAATAAAAGTACAATGCAACATAGATGATATTAAATTGTGATTTTCTTAGTCAATATGTTTCTCATCAGGTATCTGTTTTTATATGAGTTTCACAATACTGGCTTAGAAGACAGAAAGTTGTCTTGAAATTAGGAAACCTGGATTCATGTCTAGTCTTTTACATACAAGCTCTGTGACCTTGAGCATGTCATTTAACCTCCTAATGTCTTGGTGAATTCTCTAAGCCTATAAGCTGCAGATGTACATTGGTGGAGAGAGTTTCATCATAAGTATTTCCCTACATGAATGAAATCACAGATTCAGACACTGATAACATTTTATATTTACTTACATATGCTGGTGTTATTTCCTCGAGTAGAATGTTCCTTGAAGGCAGGAACTGTTTCATTTTTGCCTTTAGTGTCCTCTGCACCTAGCATATTGCCTATATCAAGCAGGTGATTAATAAATGTTTGTTGATTGCCTAGTAGTAAGTACAGTATTCCCAGTGGGGTCCAACCAGAGTAGAGCACAGTGGGCAGACCACATCCTTATTCCCAGTAGCTTTGTCTTTCTTAAGACTTATTTACTGAAACTAAACTTAGAATCTGTTAAAACTCTGAGATCTTTTTAAACAAACTGCCCTTTAAATATTTGTCTCCCATCTTTTACTTTTGGAATAGACTTTTTTTTTTTAGCCCAAGCATAAGACTGTTTTTATCCCCGTTAAATTTACTCTTATTAGATTCCCTCCCCCGCCCCTCAGGATTCTGGTCTCTTGAGATCTTTTTAGATTTTAGATCTTTGTAATCATGTGGGTTATCTATAATAAAAGTTACCATTTTCATATTTAGAGCAGTTAAAGGAATTGAGGATGTTTAACTTGAAGAAGAAAAAAAAGGGAGGCATGGTAGTTGTCTTCAAGTATTTGAGACTATGTCATGTGGAAGAGCCATTAGATTTGTTCTGCTTTGTCTCAGGAAGCAGAACTAATCAGTCAGTCCGCATGGCATTTAGTGTTTTCCTCTGCCTAGGTACTGGGCTAAGTGCTGGGGATATAAATAAAGAGGTCTGTGCCTTCAAGAAGCTTGCTTTCTAATGGTTGAGATAACATGTAAATAACTAGACTTTCACCAGATATATTCAGAGTAGATGGGAGGTGAGCTCAGAAGATAGGCACTATCAGTTGGGATACTTAGGACAGGCATCTTGCAGAAGGTGGCATTTGAGCTGGATCTTGAAGAATACGAGGGAGAATAAGAAGGGGGCAGCATTCTGGGTGTGAGGGACAGCCTGCCTGTGCAGCCGCAGAGACTTTAGTTGGAGACATGCCCTGTGAAAAAACAGTCAAATCAGCCAGTGGAGCCTGATTGTAGAAGGCAAGGAGGGAAATAAATTATAAGAATGGAAAGAGAAAGGAGCAAGGTTGTGGAAGGCTTTAAATGTCAGAGGTATTGAAGTTATCTATCTAGTCTGCCCTTTCTTATCATTTGTTTGACCTTCTAGGAAAACTGTTAGCCTACGGTATGGGATCTTAATCTTTTTTGTGTCATGGACTCCTTTGGCAGCCTTGTGAAGCCTGTGAACTTTGTCTCAGAATAATTTTTTTTAAATAATTGAAGGAAATGTGAAATTTCAATTAGAGATTAGTGAAAATAAAAATTAATTTTTACTCCCATCCAAGGTCACAATCTTTCTATAGATGTGCATTTTAAACCCCCCTAACTTAAGGTGTTTTGTTATCAGGTGCCACAGGGTGGAGCTGTACAGGGAAGGAGACTTCTATGTGTCCCTTAATATAAAATTCTTGGCTCTCTTTTTGGGTGACAAGTTCTAATTTCTAAGTGGCCTGATGTCTTAGTATATAGAACTAAAACCATCTAATTTAAATACTGTTGTATTTTGAAAGGTTTAACTTACTTGAGACAATGAAACTAGACTGCTTTGTTCTTAGTCAACTACAAAATCAAGAAAGCTTTTCTATTTATACTATATTTCGTTTTTTAAAAAGTTTTAATTCAGAACCCCAATTTTGGACTTAAAATAGACTACTTCAGAGTGTTCTTTTTTAAAATGTAAATCAGATATTAGACGAGTATAATTAAATACTTAATTAGAACTGATTGAGCATATTATACTGTTCGTGTGGGTTTTGTGCTGTTGCCTGTGTCATTTTTGAATTTATTAAGCAAATGGATCTTCCTTGATGAATTTTCCTTGAAAGCATTTTCCTTCTTATGCAGTATGTTTTTTAAAAAGAGGGTTATGAACTGTTTGTAATCATATATTATGGAAACAGATGCATTTGATTCAGGGTGGAATGAGTAATTTGAAAGTACTTGGCCTTGAAGATGTATTGATGTAGATTAATGTACTGTACGAGACTCAGCACTTTTGTTTAAGTTAAACTTGTCTCAACACCCTTATTTATATATTCTGTATTCTGTTTTGGGCTAAAAAGATAAATATCAAAATATTTTGAAAGTTACCCGTAAGACAAAAAGATAAACTCTTTTAAAAAAATCTCTAAACATAGTCCATAAACAGAAGTCTTTCCCTCCAATCCCATTCATAATTGTGTTTTTATTACAAGGTAGGTGGATTTTAGAGGTAGGAAGGAACTGGAATAATCCCTAGGTGCATAGTTTGATTTGAAGTCTCTATCTAGAAACTTTCTAAGAATGGCAGTCATTTTTGCAATATGGTTTTCAAATTCTTTGCTCAGTATGAATCTGAAAAAGTTTTGTCTCATCCATCACATTTGCCATATGAAGTGTTTCAAAGCAAAAACAAAATGTACTCCGTATTTTCTGGTCCTTGATTTGATGTGCCTTATGTACCTTCATAATACATTTTTTATTAATTATTTTATTTTATTATTTTGATATTTTATTAATACCTTTTTTTAGTAGGCAGAATAAAGAGTTTAGGTTTGTTAGATGTTGTGAAACTTATTTCTTGATTTAAAGCAATTATTTTTTAACTCTACTTTTTGTTTCTCCGTAAGCAGCTCATTTAACCTCACATATCTCAGAAATCCTCACGTACCATCTCAGGGATATTAGGAAACTCTCCAAACCTCATTTTTGGTCAGCAGTAATGCTACTTGTATTATAAGTACAATTAGTAACAATAATGATGAAGATATATAAACATTTTTGGTGAGATAATTTAAAAATTCTTATCACAATGCTTTGTACCTGTGAATTCTTTAATAACGACTGAGATTTAAGATTACTCTAAATGATAAAATGAGAAAGCTCTCCAGCTTGTTGGTTAGAACCCCTATGGTCAATTTATGGGAGGACCTGCATAAGAGTCTCACAGTATGGATGCATAGGCAAGAATGATTTTTCAGTCTACAGCCTTAGAGAAGTATCCAAAGCAACAAGATCCTGTATCCATTTGAATCTTTGAGAGATTCCAGAACCCTCCAGCTCAGTCAGTCAGTAAGTATATATTAAGTATCAGCTCTGTCATATGAGGGCCTGGGGATACAAAGATAAAAATGTAATTGGCCCTGCCCTCCATAAGCTTACATTCTATCAAAGGAGATAATGTACACTTAGAAGTATATGCAAACCGTTCAAAACTAAATACAAACTGTTTAGATGAGGGAGAGATCAGAAAGGCTTATGATGGAAGTGGATCTTGTGCCAAGCTTTGCAGGAAGCTAGAGATTCCAGAAAAGTTAAGAGAGAATGGAGGGCAAGCTTATACAAAGGCATGAAGAGAAGATTCGGAGCATCAGGCACAAGAAACAGCTAGAAGGCCAGTTTGACCAAACCAAAGAATGAATGAATAGAGTAAGGTATGATAAGCCTAAAAATTTAAGGTTAGATGAAAGTATTCTCTTTTTCTTCAACATTTCTTGAAACACTTTGCCAGGCAGGATCCCTTCTATGCCTCCACCACCTTGCATTACACTTCATTAGTATGTGTCACTTCCTCTCTTCTTCTTGTGGGTGTTATAAAAGAACAGAGTGCCTCTTGGGTAGATATGAAGGATATTTGCATTAGGCTCAGTGAGGAAAATAGCAGCCAACTCAGTTTTAAGGGGAAACAAAGTTAAACCAAACACAAGAATTGGCCAAATCTTTTTAAAAATCCAAGATTAGGGGCAGCTAGGTAGTGTAGCAAGTAGAACACCGGCCCTGGAATCAGGAGGACCTGAGTTCAAATCTGGCCTCGGACACTTGACACATTTACTAGCTGTGTGACCTTGGGCAAGTCACTTAACCCCAATTGCCCTGCCTTCCCCTCTCCAAAAAAAAAAAAAAATCCAAGATTAAAAAGTTCAAGTCATCCTGCAGTTACAATTTCATGTTGACAACATTTTAGTGGAAACAACATTTTAGTCACTTTGAAAATCTCTTTTATTGTGGTTTTCTCCCTGGAGTGTTTTATTTTTAAAGGTAAGATTGTTTAGAAAATAATGACATCACTTTTATAGGCCTAGTTTTGAAGGAACAGATCATGTTTCCTTCTCTGTCTTAAAAATAAAAAAAGCAACAGCAACAAAACAGTAATGACACCCTTTTTTGTATTAATAATAATGATTAAGATATGTTGATTTCACACCATTTTTGATAACATTTTCTCGTTTTCTTTAATGGAAAAAAAGTATAATGCATGAAGTAACTAGCTTTCATCTCTTTCCATTCCAGTTATTGTATTTAACTCATACTAAATGAGCTTTGTTCTAAACTCACTTCTTAATGGATAGCTATCTATTGCTTTTGTTTTCTGAGGGAGAAGATTGACACAATTTTTTAATACTGCCTTTTTGCAGGTTTTATTTTAGGAACATGAAGGATAGGAAGAAGCAATTTCATATACTCCAGGTGTCATTTTGTTTCCTAAAAAGACATAAAGCAAACAGTACTTAACTGTGTTCTAACTTTTTCAAGTTTAAGAAAAAGCATGTTCATTTTAGTATTTTATTAAATATATTGAAAATGAAATTCTAAAAGATCTGTTAACATAATTGTACATAAATACCTTATTTTTCCAAAATTTCCCAAATCATTTAACATGTTTTTATCTGACAGAGTGGAAGTTTAAGCCATCTTCTGGAATCTCTTCTCTTTTTATTCCACTTATTTTTTATCTGAAGCAATTGGGAAAGAACAGTATTAATAATCCATAATTAACTAAAAGCTGAATTTTAGTGAGCAGCTTTCAGTTTTCATTCTGTGAAATTATTTGCTAGAGCAGCTAAACGAGTAGCAGAATTAGCCAATTCACAGACTGCTGTCAACCTGGTAATATTCAGCTATGATCAACAAGTTTGTTAAATATGCCTTCCTTTATGAACATTTCTTTTCTCAATCCTATGTTTTGTTTAATTGGTTGTATTCTCATTATGATGTTTGATCTATAAGAATCAAACAGTACACCTCGGAGGGGCAAAGCCAAGATGGTAGTGTGAAAACAGGGACTCACTTGGGCTCTCCCCCAAATCCCTCCAAAGCCCTGTAAAAATGACTCTAAACAAATTCTAGAGCTACAGAACCCACAAAATGACAGAGTGAAACAAATCTCTAGCCCAAGATGGCCTGAATGGTCGCTGGGAAAGATCTATCACACCATGGTGGGAACAGAGTGCAGCCCAGTGTGGGCTGTGCCGGAAGAGACTAGGCCAGAGTAGACCGGGTGGAGGAAGCCTCAGGGCCCTGAATCACTGAGCTGTGGGCAATTTCCAGTCTTCTCAACCCACAAACTCCAAAGACAACTTAGTAGGTCAGTGGGAAAACTGTTGGACCTGGGTGAGAGAAGTGCAGGGTCTGGCCCCAGCCCCAGAGTGGCAGAGGTGGCTGCAGATGCCGCAGCTGCTTCTGGAGAGCTCCAGGCCCACAGACAGTGGGAGGAATCAAGCAGCTGATCAGAGTGGGAGCGCAGGGATGTCTTTGCTGGCACTGAGGCAGTGTTCTCTTGCTTTGCCCTGCTTGGATCTGGGTTGCATTCCTAGTTGGCAGTCCTTGGGGGAGGAGGAGCGCTGGTATGGCAGAGCTTGTTGGAGAGGGAGTCCTCCTGGTAGTTACATGGCAGAAAAGAGTGCTTGCACTCACCGACCAGAGCACAAGCCAAGAGAGGAGTATCATACTACCTCAGAATAGAAGTAGCTCTGAAAACAGCAGCGCAAAACCCCTGAAGCTTGGGACATTGCACTTTCCACTCTGGAAGCAGTCATACCCCGACAAAGAACTCAAAAGTCAAGTAATTGACTAGGAAAATGAGAAGGAAGTGTAAAAGAACTCAGACTATAGAATCATTCTTTGGTCACAAAGAAGATCAAAACATATAGCCAGAACAAGTCATAAAGTCAAAGATACTACATCAAAAGCCTCCAAGAAAAAATATGAATTGGGCTCAGGCCATGGAAGAGCTCAAAAAGGATTTGGAAAATCAACTAAGAGAAGTAGAGGAAAAATTGGGAAGAGAAATGAGAGTGATGTAAGAAAATCATGCAAAACAAGTCAACAACTTGCTAAAGGAGACCCAAAAAATACTAAAGAAAATAACACCTTAAAAAATAGACTAACCCAAAGGGCAAAAGAGCTCCAAAAAGCCAATGAGGAGAAGAGTGCCTTAAAAGGCAGAATTAGCCAAATGGAAAAGGAGGTCCAAAAGGCCGCTGAAGAAAATACTGCCTTAAAAATTATAATGGAGCAAAAAAAAAAAAATTAGAATGGAGCAAGTGGAAGCTAGTGACTTTATGAGAAATCAAGAAATTATAAAACAGAACCGAAAGAATGAAAAAATGGAAGACAGTATGAAGTATCTCGTTGGAAAAACCACTGACCTGGAAAATAGATCCAGGAGAGATGATTTAAAAGTTATTGGACTCCTTGAAAACCATGATCAAAAAGAGCCTTGATATCTTTCAAGAAATTCTCAAGGAAAACTGCCCTGATATTCTAGAACCAGAGGGTAAAATAGAAATTGAAAGAATCCACTGATCGCCTCTTGAAAAAGAAAACTCCTAGGAATATTGTAGCCAAATTCCAGAGTTCCCAGGTCAAGGAGAAAATATCTCAAGCAGCCAGAAAGAAACAATTCGAGTATTGTGGAAACACAGTCAGCATAATGCAAGTTCTAGTAGCTTCTACATTAAGGGATCAAAGGGCTTGGAATATGATATTCTGGAGGTCAAAGGAGCTAGGATTAAAACCCAGAATCACCTACTCAGCAAAACTGAGTATAATACTTCAGGGCAAAATAAGGACTTTCAATAAAATAGAGGACTTCCAAGCATGCTTGATGAAAAGACCAGAGCTGAATAGAAGATTTGACTTTCAAATATAAGAATCAAGAGAAACATGAAAAGGTACATAGGAAAGAGAAATCATAAGAGACTTAGTAAAGTTGAACTGTTTCATTTACATTCCTACATGAAAAGATGATATTTGTAACTCATGAGACCTTTCTCAGTATTGGGATAGTTGAAGGGAATATACATCCATCCATCCATATATGTATATATAAAATTAAGGGATGAGAGAGGAATATATTGGGAGAAGGAGAAAGGGAAAGATTGAATGGGGTAAATTATCTCACATAAAAGTGGCAAGAAGGGAATAAGTGAATCTTGCTGTCATCGGATTTAGCTTAAGGATGGAATAACATACACACTCAATTGGGTATCTTACCCTACAGGAGTATCAGGGGGAAGGGGATGGGGCGGGGATGATAGAAGGGAAGGCAGATTGGGGGAGGAGGTAGTCAAAAGCAAACACTTTTGAAAAGGGACAGGGTCAAAGGGGAAAATTGAATAAAGGGGGACAGGATAAGATGGAGGGAAATATAGTTAGTCTTTCACAACATGACTATTATGGAAGTGTTTTGCATAACAATACATGTATAACCTATATTGAATTGCTTGCTTTCTCAAGCAGGGTAGGTGGGGTGGGAAGGAGGGAACTCAAAGTTCTAAAAGCAATTATTAAAAAAAAATGGTTTTTGCATGCAACTGGGAAATAAGATATACAGGCAATGGGGTATAGAAATCTATCTTGCCCTGCAAGAAAGTAAGGGGAAAGGGGATAAGGGGAGGGGGGAGTGGGGTGATGGAAGGGAGGGCAGACTGGGGAAAGGGGCAGTCAGAATACATGCTATCTTGGGGTGGATGGAAGGGTAGAGAAGGGGAGAAAATTTTTAACTCAAAATCTTGTGGAAATGAAAGTTGAAAACTAAAAATAAATTTAAAAAATAAAAATATAGACCTTAAAAAAAAAGAATAAAACAGTAAACAAAAGCATTTTTTTAATCTTCTTCAATGGCTTGAAATTTTCTTTTTTGATAAATTAAAATTTTTTTGTTGTGCTATATTAAGAGCTCCAATCAAGGTTATCATCTTCATTTTAATGTATATAACTTTTTTCCGATTGACTCTAAGTAGTGAGAGAAAAAAATAACAGATTGAAATGTTCTTGTGAATATTCCCCATACCAGCAGGAGGAAGACAAGGTAACAAAATGTATAGCTTTGTAGGAGCCACCATGCATTATGCTCCTTTTCTTTAACCTTCTAGCAGTTACTTCAAAATAGTATATTATTTGAAGCAAATTTCCTATTTCTCTATATGCTCTTTGATTAAAAAATATTGTCAGCTAACCAAAATTTGTTTTACTCAGTGTTAGTTGCCGAGTTTCACATTAACAAGGCTCTGCACTTATTCCATTCTATATGATTTTTCAAAGATCACAGAAAGTTTTTTAGCAGTCATCATAAAACAGCCTCTTTTCAGTACCATTAGGGTTTTGTTCATTTTGTCCTGATTACTTGAATTTTTTGAGAGCAACTACTTGTTCTCATATTATATCCTTATGCATCTTTGGTTTCAGACCTATTAACCATTGTTTGTCCTCAGTCCGAAGATCATTATTCCTCCTACTGAAGGCAGAAGCAAATTAAAATTTGAAAAATTCAGCCTTGTCTTTGTAGCTAATTATCATGAAATTCCGTTAAACTCAATAAACATTTATTAAGCATGTGCTGGACACTGGGGATACAAAGACAGAAAGCTCTTAGGGAGCTTACACTTTACTAAAAACAACAGGTACACACATAAATAAATGTAAAATATTTGCAAAAGAAATACAAAATAATTCAGGGAGGGAGCAAGGAATAGAAACTAACACCTGCGAGAGTCAGGGAAAGACTCTTGCAGGAAGTGACATCTAAGCTGAACTTTGGACTTAGGGATTCCAAGAGTTGGACCTGAGAAGCGAGAGTGTGCCAGGGATAAAGGAAGGAGGTGAATGCATTGTGTGGGGGAACAGCATATAGGAATGCAGGCTGAATGAAAGGTAGTGTGGTGTAATCAGCCTTCAAAGATAGGTTCGAGCAAGGTTGTGAAGACCTTTAGTGTCAAACAGAGTAGTGTGTAATTTAATCTAGAGGAAACAGGGAACCACAGGAGATTCTTGGAAAACTTTATGCTGCAGCCACACCTGTGCCTTAGGAATATCAATTTCACAGTTATATAGAGAATGGTTTGAGAAGGGAAAGGGCTGGATTCAGAGAGACCACTTAGGGATATAATCTGTAACTGTTGCAAAAATCCAGTCAAGAGGTGATGAGGGCTTGAAGATGTTTGTGGCGTGAGTAGACTGTACTCCAACTTCCTCTTGTCAGTATAACCAAAAATATCCCCGTTTTTGTTGTCCTTAGCATTTACTATATAAGTGTTACATTTGAAGTTCTTGACATTCTTACAGAATCGTGCCACTCCTGTATTTGTCTTTAGTTAGCTGCTTTTGCTTCCAGTATCTGCACATTGTGGGAACTGAGGAGTAGCAAGTATAGTTGATCTCTTTGCTATGGCAACAGCTCCATTTTGATGTGTGAACAGCCCTTAATGGATATAGGCATGATTAGTTAAAATAATCAAACCACTAAATGAAGAACAGAAATGTCACAAGTATAATCTTCTGATTGATAGACATTAGCCTTCCCATCCATCAGTTAAGTTAAAAAAAATCACACCTGTAAGACATTTTTTTTATGGCTCAGTGGACCTTAAATTGATACTAGACTGGAGCAGCCATCTCATAGTTATTCTTTTTGGTCAAATGACTTTTAGTATTTTGGAATTAATGACAATGACTACAAAGGATTCATTGTGAATTCTGTGGTAATTAATGGACCCAGCATAGACTGGATAAAGCTCCTCTCAGATAAATAGTTTTTGAGGAAATTGTGGTGCAGTCGGTTGAAAGTAGGACTTAGAGCCAAGAGGATCCCAGTTCCAATCTAGTTTCATAGACATCCTAGCTTTGTGACTCTGAGCAGTTTCCTCATCTGTAAAATGGGAATATTAAATAGCACCCATTTCCCATGTCACTCTTGAGGATCAAATAGTGGATAAAAAGTATGATTCAAAACTCACAATAGTATATAAATGTAGGCTGTTATTTCTTGATCAGATTCCTCTTTACATAGTTCTATATTTTTCTTTCAGTGTGATTTTAGGGAGATAAGTCTTTCATTTCTTATTTTAAACTGCTTGTCATTTGTCATCTTTTTACCTAAATATTATTTTTTCCCCAAATGGCTGAAATATCTCAAGAAATAAGACCTATCTTAGTTTTTGAGATATTTGTATGTTATACTCATAATTTGAAATTTTCCAGTTTACATCACTTTTACTTTTATGATAATTCAGGTATATAATTTCCAGGTAAACCTAAATAGTTATATATGTGTTAAATATAATTTGAGTAATAATGCTAAGCTGGCATAATTTTACAGGGACCTAAAAGCTATATCATAAGAGGATTAGTTGAAGGAACCATAAATATGTAGCCTGCTGCAGAAGAGACTTGGGATAGGCAGTGAGGGATGAGATTGTGATCTTTAGGTATTTGAAGGTTTGCATATGAGAGAAGAGTTACTGTTTCTGCTTGATGCCAACAGAAAGTTTCAAAACCAGTGGGTAGAAGTCACAGTAGGGCAGATTTTGGTTCATTACAGTGGAAGCTAATAATAATCAAAGTATCCAAAAAATGGAATGAATCACCTCAGGTAATAGTTATCTCTTTATCACTAGAACTTTTCATACAAAGACTGATATCTCTTTTATAGGATACTGCCTTCTCCAGTCACCAGCGATCTCTTAATTGACAAATCTAATTGCCTTTTTTCAATCTTCATTCTTCTTGACCTCCCTTTTCTCCGTAATACTCTCTTCTCTAGGTTTTCATGACACTTCTCGTTCTTCTTCTAACTGTCTGATCGTTCCTTCTCTGTTTCCTCTTCAGGATCTTCATTTTCCAGGTCGTGGCCACTAACCAAGGGTATCTTACTAGACTCTGTCCTGGGCTCTCTTCTTACCTTTCTCTGTTTCTCTTTAGTTCCTTTTAGGTTCCCATCAGTTCTCATGAATTCAGTTAACTTCTGTAAACTGATTTTCACATCTGTTTAGCCCTCCCTAGCCTCTCTTCTAACA